>NW_027094018.1:2400000-3000000 GCF_019434415.1 Metarhizium acridum | reverse complement strand
CGTTGTTGCCAGTTGACATGGAGTATTGAAGGGCCAAGGGCATGACTTCCATCTCAAGTTTAGTTCTATTGAATTAATACTTAAGTACCTTACCTAGGCTCTACCTAGCATCCATCTTGATTTCAACCCAGAAGTGGAACTTCATATTTCTTCCTCAAGATCACGGCGCTCTCATCCCCCCTCAAATTTTGCAACGTCTTTGTCTGTCGCGTGATCCCGCGGACCGTCTCAGAACTGTCAGCAACTCAGGTGGCACATCTTGTCCCCAAGCCCCAAGCCGACAGTCCAAACCACCAGACAGCTTTCGCCCCGCTTTGGCTCGAGACGCCACTCAATCATCACGCAGCGCCGGCGTCTCTGTCCACTCTGGCTGGGCTCGCTTCTCGACGCCTCCCTCCGCCTCTAGTTGCCAGCTGTAGCCACCGACTCCCTGCACCCAACGCCCAGCTCCAAGCTGCCCGGAGTACTTCTGTACTCCGTTTGCTCTTTTCTCTGGCACGGTAAAAAAATCGAGCCCCGCTGAACCACCACCGTTAACGCCAAAAACTTTTCCTATTTTCGTCCTCACCACTTCAAAATTGCCCTCTGCATATCGATATATCGCCGATCAATTGACGAGTCTTCGCCAATTGCACACCCTTTTGCCCTCCATCGGTATGTCTGCGTTTATGCAAATTTCTTACGCCGTTGAGCCAGTCGTTAGGTCACTAGTGGCAGGATACAACGGTTTCGCCACGAGGGTATCTCTGTCATGCCGCCTTGGCACCACAGTTTGGCCATTTTGATTTGGGACTTTTTTGCAATATCCGCCAGCAAGAAGGCGATCGCTGACGCTGTAGTGCCAGTTGATAAATCGGAAAGTCCCGACCAGTTCATCTTCCTTCAGAAAAGATGGATTACTCCTCCAATACCGGCGCTACTCGTGGAGCCTGCTACTCTTGTGAGTCTCAAATCTTGTTGAGCATCGCCAGGCTGCTCACTTTTGTCTGATGTGGACGACACCGCCATACTATGGTGCCTATTACCACTTCAAGAGATGTCGCAGCAATGATGGTAGAATTTTTTAGACGAACGTGGCTAACACTTTGAGGCAAACAGGTGGCAACCCTGGTCATCAGGTATGATCCCTCACCAACCCCAGATGTGCTAGATGATGGGAATTAACGTGATGTCGTCAGGCCCGCGACTGCCCTTCCAAAGGCCCTGCTAAGTGGTAAGCACGCTTGAAAAAATCTTGTAAAATGCGCCCGCTAATATTCAATGATAGCTACAACTGCGGAGGTATGCGTCCCATGATGATGTTATGATTGAGAGAGAAATAGTACTAACTTAATTTAGGCGAGGGTCACATGAGTAAGTGACTGCTGACATCTTGCCATCACCCCCAAGTACTGACTGTTATAGGCCGCGACTGCTCTGAGCCCATGAAGGAGAACAAGTCCTGCTACAAGTGTGGCCAACCTGGTCACATTTCTCGCGAATGTCCTCTTGGAGGTGCTGGCGGCGCTAGCGGTGCTCAGTCCACTGAGTGCTACAAGGTAAGCCTGACAAAGCTCTTCATTTATCACAAATACGTATGGTGAATAAATTTTAATTGATGAACTCAGTGCGGCGAGATCGGCCACATTGCCCGCAATTGCTCCAAGGCTGGCGGTTCTTATGGTGGTTCTTTCGGCGGCGGGTATGGCGGCGGTGGTGCTGGAAAGACCTGCTACTCTTGCGGTGGATATGGTCACATGTCCCGTAAGCAAAATGTTTACAAAAAAAAAAAAAGCCTTCGATCAGGCTACTAATGCGCTTTGCAGGAGAGTGCGTCAACGGCATGAAATGCTACAACTGCGGCGAGTCCGGCCATTACTCTCGTGACTGCCCTAAGGAATCGTCCGGCGGCGAGAAGATCTGCTACAAGTGCCAGCAGGCTGGACATGTCCAGTCCGCCTGTCCCAACTAAGGTGATCGAAGTATCGAAGCACCGTGGCCCAGAGGTCCTCTCAGCTCTTTGTGGATCAGAGAGGAAGTTGGCGTGGCAACTTCATGATACCCACGACGTATTTCGTGCTCTGTTTTTGATTTGACTCGTGCAAAGGTTTTATACGCCCCCAAAAAATCATTTCTTTTGTCTTCCTGGGTTCATTTGTTTGTCACGGAAATATGGCAATGCAGGCAAACATGAAAAGTGTTTTCCTCCTCGCATCATATGATATCCACGAAACGATTCTAGTCGGGCCGGGTCTTGTTCGACCTTCAGTGTTGCCCTTGAGGGAAGATGAGAAAGGACCATACATGCATATATGGACTTGGTATTTCGGACGATGACTTGACGGGAAATATCGACATTGGAGGTCTGAAGGTTGGAATTTCTCTCTTCTCCCAGCTTATCTGCCATACAAGAGCTGGTCTTACCTCGCAAGATGCCCAGGCAGGTTATGCTATTGACGGAACGATGAGTATCAGACTTGGAGAAGGATTAGTGAAGTAGCTCAGCTTTGAAGGGTCTTGAAGTGGGCTGACATTCATCTCTTTGACAGACGAGAGAGTGGGAGAGAAGGCAGATCGGAAGGTTGACGAGTTGATAGTGAGAATAAGATGGCCTGTGTTGATCAAACCTGATATGTTGGGCGGAGGATGCACAAAGCAGCTCTCTGCAGTAAGTTCGCACAAAAGCCACTCGCATAAGCGTGACATGTATAACATGCTCCATGCGAATGAGCCCTATTACAAAACCAGTCCACGCACTTCTTACATTGCAGCATGTCAGCCAGACCTCTGCAAGTGGAGTTCCATCTTTGCGCGCAGCAAGATAATTTGCGTAGACCCCGCCATTCAGGGGTATTTACAGCATAATCACTTGGTAGCCAGTGAAAACGAGTAAATCAATACTTGACGAAATACAAAACAACCCCTAAATACCTAGGTACCTAGGTACCCTAGGTGTGATAAAGCAGGGAAGCTTAGAGCTAATAGGAGGTGATTATCTAAGGAGAACGTGTAAAGAGTAGCTTAAATTTAAAAATATCTTTAAAGATACGTTATTATGATCAGAGTAATTACTATCTTATTTATATATTAATAATTTCTATTAAAAAACAAAAACAATTATTATTATTAGCATAAAAGCCTCGGTTTTCATCCCTGTTAACTTCCTTGTCAGGTCACTTATAGCTTAACTCACAATAGTTGGATTGTACTAGCATCACTTCTTTTCCACTTTTTGTTGTCAGTCATTACAATTGAGGAAGTACGGAGTACTCCGTAGCAACAAGCGAACTTGCATCCGCGTTCCAGCAGGCCCACTAGTCGTGCCGCGTCCCACTTTTAGGTGGTGGAAGCAGCAGGCACAATGTGGGGCGCGGCACAAGTGGGATATTCTTTGGCTGCAAGGCGAGTAAGCTATCCCCTGTCTGGTAATTAGCGGGCCTACTACAAAATTTCCGCACGGGCCACAGTCTCGCCAAACCAATTTCCTCTTTGAGTAAGTAGATAACGTATCGAATCTATTGATCTATTGATACAACTGATAGAACATCGCCAAACTATCCAAAACTCATTTAATTTACAACATAGCCTTGGGAAAGTTCTTCATGGCCTGTCTAACACCCAAATCGGCTAAAATCTCCTCCGCTCCTCCGAGAATCGAGTCGAATTTATAGGTTCTATGGAACATTTCGATATGTTTGCCCATGCCAGTCTGTGTCAGTCCACGGCCTCCCCAGATCTGGACGGCTTCGTCGGCGATTTCGTGTGCGGCGCGGGTGGTGCTCATTTTGAGGAGACCGATTGGTCCGGCAAGGTGTTGGGCCTGCTGCTTGTAAGGCATGTGGCACATTTGGTAAGTGATTGTCTCGAGCCATGAGTGGTTGGCTTCGACGAGAGCAATCATCTTGGCGAGCCTGATGGGGTTGAGGTTGGTTAGATGCGGAGGATACGAATGGGTGGGAATGCTCTTGGGGACGGGGTCTTACTTATTACGGATGACGGGTTGGTCAATGAGACGCTTGCCAAAGACAAGACGCTGGTTGGCCCACTTGAGGGATTCTTCGACAATCATGCGAGAGTTTCGGATGGAACCGCCTTTGCGAAACAGTGAGTATCAGTGATTCCATCAGTAAATTAAACAAAAGGTTTCGACTTACAAACCATGGTCCATCTTTCGTGGTTGAAGTTGCTGAGAATGACATGGATACCCTTGTTTTCTTCGCCCAGGAGGTTCTCTACGGGGACTTTGACGTTGTCAAAGGTTACGTAACTAGTCCCGGCGGTGGGAGAGTATGACGTCTTGATGGGCTTGGTCTCAACACCTTCGCCTCTCTCAATTAGAACAACGCTGAGCCCTTTGTCTGTGCGAACCCCGGTGATAAAGTAGTCACAGAAGGTACCGTTGGTGATCCATTTCTTTGTACCATTGACAATCTGGATATTATGTTAGGCGCCTCGGAACATGAGATATTTTACTACGGAGAATGCATAAAACTTACGTAGTGCTTGCCATCAGGGGTCTTCTGAGCAGTCGTTCTGATACTGGCGACATCGGAACCAGCAAAGGCTTCCGTAATAGCTAGGCAGAGCTTTTTCTTGCCACTGAAGACCTGGTCGGCAATATTCTTCTTCCAGGCCTCGTTATTGCCGAAATTGAGCACGGCAGTCAGCCCAATAGTCATGCCTGCCATGTTGCCGTCCTGGAAACCACGGGTCATGGTTCTGGCGAACTCCTGGGAAACAATCAGGTCATGGAAGTAATCAAATTCCTCTCCCTTGACAGCCCCATCCATCAGGTTGACGCCGTGAAGATGCTTCCCGGGGCCAAGTCTCATGTGGAGAATTCCCTTCTTGCTCATTAGGTCAATCATCTCCTGGCTGATAGCTCGCCCTGTGGTCTCACACTCCTGAGCCTCTGGGGTCAGATACTTGTCCGTAAATTCACGCAAGGCCTTCTGCAGACGACGGTGAGAGTCGTTGTAGTATGGGTTCTTGAAATGCTGGACCAACCACAGGGGTTCAGCATAGGGAACCGGGCTGAGATCTCCGGGTCTGGGAACGATAACCTGCGGCTTCTCGTCCTTGATCGTTCCAATAGCAAGATCGGCGTACTTGGTAAGGACTTCTTGCCGGTGGAGGTTGTAGAAGGCGGTCGTGGCATCTTGTCCAGCCACCTGGTGCAGGACACTCTCGCCTCCAGGGTGGGCAACAACGAACTCGGACAGATCATAAACAATACTGTCAATGATACACCAAAGTGAGTCCTCCGTGGTGTGCTCCCGCACCTCAGCGCGGGTGAATGTCTTGGCCGGCGGCGTCATAGTGAATATTAGAAGTTGAAAATAGTCTGTTGGTTTTGTGTTATTGCAGTTGTCATGAAGGGGTGGCTGCAGTCTCTAGAGGTTTTCAGGCACTCTCCACTTCGGCACGAGATAACGGGACCTGATGAGTGATCAGCTAACGATAGGAGGAGTATCCGAAGTTGGAGAAGAATTAAAAAGGTGCTCGAGGCGGCACGCTTAAGCTCATCAGCCGGCAGGCAGCTCTATTACCTCGGTCTTTAGTGGGGACGTGATGTCCGTACTGCTGAGGATTGGAGCGACCCTGATTGGCTGTGCGAATGGACCCCGGAAGAGGAAAATTGTGGAGGCGGCAGCACCTCCCGCGCACCTAACCGCCTCAGTTTGCTTGTAGTTGGGCGGCCACATCAGCCGTGCCGTTTCACGTGCTGATGGCTCCTTGCTATACCAGATGACGCAGAACGGATTGAAGGGCGACAACCGCCAATATATCTATGTTTCCTGCATACTGAGACCTCCAAAAAATCTCGAGCATCATTGGTTCTTGGATGTATTTGATTGGCATCAAACAACGCTGCTGCTTTGGCGGCGCAAGCATATAGGGTATGAGGCTTCATTTCGGACCCGACAAAGGGATATAAAAGTACAATAAGTGTGCTGTAGCCGAACTCTTCATCAAAATGGCCAGTGGTCTTCGTACACCTGTCCAAATCTCAGGTATGTGTTCATTCCGTGTGCAGCATTTCGTCCTTCGTCAACTCTGGCAAATGCTAACTCCACGCCATTCAATACCCCAACCAGTCTGAGTCAGGATCGGGCGCCGCCCCATCTCTTGATTGGTCGCTTCCCATGTTCAGCAGTCCCTGTACATGATAGATTTCGGCTTGGCCTTTCTGGCTTGTGAAGTCCAGGCTAGGGGTTTTCGGATAGTTGAAGAAATCGAAGACATCGATATTATCGAGCTCACTTAGCGCAACGGAATGGGATGATGTCTTGTCCAGCCCCGTTCGGCGTGTGCTGGATGTCAGGTTCACCAAGTCATGGGCGCTCCTATTGCAATTTCACATTAGTACTGAACGTACGTAGACGGGCGATCATCTGAAAGGTTATAAAACAAACACTGACTTTCTCATAGCGCCAAAGCTTGCCTCTCCTTGTCGTTCTCTTTGCACAACCCTTGCGAGGATCCTGGCGTAATTATTTGCAACTTCCCAATACTGGCCAACATATCCAAGAATGTCGATGAAGAAGTCAATCTTGGGATCCACGGAACAACCAACCGTGGCGGCATGAACAATGAGTAGCCTAGCAGCAATCCAGAGAGAAAAGGCAAAAGGGGGACCAACAAGATCCAGACCGTTGGCCTCAAAAACGTCTTGCGTGATATCCCTCAAGCTCTGAACTGCTGATAGACATCTCTGCATAGCATAATGCGACGGCACAAATATATGGGATCGAACGGTTGGATATGCAGCAGACGAGTGCAGGCGTACCACGGCGGTGACATACGCACTATGCAACATAAACCAATTAGCTACCCGACTGGCTGGGTCCGAGTGGCATAAAGCTGAGATTCTGCTATATTCGCTGGGTAAACTTTGGAGCCAGTTGTCCAGGGCTGAATCCAGAGATCGATAGGCGTTGCGCCACGCGGTTATTTCAGCTGACGAGGTAACATCCACTGGCCTTTTCAAGAAGTCGTGGACCCTGCTAATAATCCTGAGGACCTCGCAGTGATAAGAAAAACTACCCAGATTCTCTGGCTTATTGACAATGTATCCCGTCCATCCCTGTTGGTCGGTGTTCGTACTTAACGCGCCTGTTTCCACAGGCACATTTCTGGAAAATAAGTCATAGGAGCAAGGAAGAACACGTCTCATCTTGTAGTCTTCTAGCATGAAATCAAACGTTGTTGTGGCAATTGTCGCATATCGATCGAGAAGATATACCACCCAGCAGAGTCGCCTGCGACTCTCATCCTCTATCCAAGAGTCTGGCTGGGGTACGACAACCCTCCGAATTGACCCAGTACTCGGTATATCTCCTGCATTTGCACAAAGATAAATGCTGTTTTCTTCACAGAGATCCAGTTGTCGAACATTCTGCACCAGAATAGACAATATATTCCACCCTCGTGGGCCGTTTGATGTTCCCAGTTCGTCCAAAGCCAGGATGACCAAAGCTCGCTGAGCTTCTATGCTGACATTTTCCATGGCGTAAATCATCACTTTATGTTTTGACACGGCGTGATAGTGAGATCGCATTGCTGAGGAAAGTCGGGCATCCTTCAGAAAGCGCAGAGTCGTTGCTACAATTGCATGAAGCAATATTCTGTCGACTTCGCTCAAAGAAGTTGACCCAAAAAATGTACCAAAAGTCGTCTTGCGGTCAAGAATTGGACACCAGGTATTACAATTTTTGAAGTAGAGGTCAACGAGGGTATAGATTATGTCCTGAGGGGGGAAATCCGTTCCTCCAGACAATGACGTTGATCCGGAACGTACACTGTTCAGCCGAGATGGAGGCGTGAATGATTCGGCACCTCCAGATAGCAGAGGTTGACCAGGAGCAGACGTTACTGACGGAGCACTTTGTTGGGCGTTCTCTGAGCCATCGCCGCCCTGCCACGAAGGGCTTGCAAAAGCAAGGGGTCTGGGCTGCTGGATTGGTGTTCCTCTGGAGATTCCAGGCGGTCTGGGGCCGGCAACATCCTGAGCGAACCCGTCAATTTGAACGGAAGCATGGTTGCTCACGGTGGGTGGTAAGATTTGCAATTGTCCTCCATGATCATTCGCGATGTGGTCTTCAACTCGTCGCCACAAAGTCTGAAGAAGAGCGTCCACTCTGTTCACTTTGGTCTCCAGTTCAAGAGTGAAGCCGATGCGGCTCCCTGGCTTCTGTCTCTCCAGGTAGACACATGTCCGATTGTGCCGTGCACACCAGGAACATGCAGGCTCTGCCCTGTCGCATTTCACTTTCCGTGCCTTGCATAACTCACACCTGATGTCGCTCTATGGTCAATCCTGTACACGAAAACAAGATGGAGACAAAATAAAAACAGGGGAAAAGGAGAGATGAGGGTGATATACTACGTACGAAGTCTTCTGATACTTCTCTCTCTTCCTCTTCTTCCCAGACGAGGCGGGTCCGTTCGGGTGATTTGTATCCTCACCACTTGACCCGCCGTCTTCGTGACTGAATACCGAGTTGGACTCATCCTCGGCCGTAGACACCGGGGCTGCGTTCGTGTCTGCCATTGCAACCCATGACCCAGAACACTCCACAATTGATTCTGGGTTGTGAGAGCAAGGACAACAAAAGATACGGGCCTTCCCTTGTCCGCGAAGCCCCGAGCAGCTTATTTTCTCATGGGCAGTGTTTAGTATTGAACCCTCCGCGGGCGATATGAATAAGAACTGGGACTCGGGAAGTAAGATAAGGGTTCTCAGCGAAAGGCGGACCAAATAGTGATGCTGGCAGACTGGTGAATGTGTGGTGCTGTCGGGCCGTATGGCGCTTGTAGCCCTTTGTAACCTCAGCTCGAATGCTGATGGGCTATCAAAAACAATTGATTGTGAGACCCGGTCCCCCGACGAAGGCTAACGGAAGGCTGTCCTTGTCTCGCTGACGTCTAGTTTTGTTCGGGGTCCTCGGCCGAGGCCAACCAAGAGTTCGAAACGACTGTCCCACTTTGGATGCGTCCCTTGAGAAGTCGAATAGGATAAAACGTTTGGGGGACCGCCACAACTTGAACGCAGACGCAATCCAGTTCAACTGCAGACGATACTTCGGCGTGCGGGGAAGCAGAACTCCATCAACAGACAGAGGGCACAAAAGCGTGGTGGCAAGAATGAGGCTTTTGCAACTGGAAAGACACTTGCTTCCGAAGGGACTTCTGCTCGTGCAGAGAAAAAGTGGCGTATGAACGTTGGTGGTGGTGCCGTGGCGACCCCACCGTGATGATCGACTGCTTTGCGCCGCCAACCCCCTTCGCCTCAGTCACACCAGAACAGCCTCTGGCAGAGGGACAACGATCTCGTTGGACCCTAGTTTCAAAGGGTTTGGCCAGGGAAGCCCGCTAGAACGTTTCCACGGAAGCTTTAGACGACGGTCCTTGTTCCCACCCGGAGTTGCCATATTGTTGAAGCCATCCGAATGCGCCTCGTTTTCCCAGGAGTTTCACGGGCTTCGCATTGGCTGCGCACCGGTATTAGCTTCAAGTGGGTATCAGGTCCTGCTTCGTCCTGTCAATTTCCCACGGGTACTGGTATTTTCTCGTCTTGGTCGAGTGTGGTCAATTGCGGCACCATTACTTGGCGATTTGAGGGGGTTGGTACTTGCCAAACTGGCATAAATCAGGATCTATGGCCGTCTTTCTAGTGGCGGAGATGATGCTTGCGCGACCGAGTCCGAAAGACACGCACAGCACCGGAACCCGATTTTGGCAAGGAGAATAGAGGTGATGGGCAATTTAAAAATGCAAGTAGGTGCAAGCAAACCCGACAGGGTATGTCAACAAATCGCAAACTTATGTGCTAAGGTATCGCCAGGACATAAAGTATACTGCCCACAACTGCAAAGCTCTATGGACTATGGGAAAACGAAATTGAAACAGCACGACACTGGGAAAGATTCGACGAGACCATTACGCAGGCATAGACACATTCTTATGCACATCACGAGCTTCGAAACTCGATAAAGCAAGCCACTGCGTCATCTCGTCATATATTCTGTATCATACAAGGGCCGTATCAGTTGTAGATGGTTGGCCTATCCTGTCAGGTAGTCAACTCGCCAGGTCTTACGACTACACTCGCGATATGGTGGCTGTCGTTGTCAAAGTAAGAACGTGCTATATACATGAAATCATGGAATACGTTTTCTGGGCGGAAGCGGTCTAAGTGGTGGACCAGCCCTTGCTCATCTGAACAGCCTTCTCCCAGCGCTCGAATCTCTTGTTAGCATCCGCGGCAGTGATTTGGGGTTTGAAAACAGTCCGTCCTTCGGTGTTGACGTCCTTGAGGTCGTCAAAGGACTCCCAAACACCAGCGGCAAAACCGGCGGCGATGGCGGCACCAAGGGCAGTTGTCTCGCGCATGGCAGGTCGATTGACGGGAATACCAATAATATCGGATTGAGTCTTGACGAGAAAAAAAAGAGATTCATGTTAGCCAGCATGTCTCGGCAGGTTGGACAAACAGAATGCTTATATGTGGGGTAAACTCACCTGCATGATGAGATCAGCATTGCACATGCCACCGTCCACGGCAAGTTCAGAAAGATTCTTGCCACTGTCCTTGGCCATAGCATCGAGGATAGCCTTGGTCTGGAAACAAGTAGCCTCAAGCGTGGCTCGGGCAATGTGACCACGCTGCGTGTAAGCGGTAATGCCGAAAATGGTACCTCTGGCATCGTCAATCCAATATGGAGCGAAGAGGCCGCTAAAGGCAGTGACGAAAGTGCAGCCGCCATTGTCCTCAACAGTCTCAGCTAAAGCGCTCAGCTTGGAGGATGACTCAATGAAGCCAAAGTTGTCAACCAGGAACTTGACACTAGACCCAGCCACCGCAATGCTGCCCTCCAGAGCGTACATGGTCTTACCCTCGCCAAAGTCGAATGCGACAGTGGAAAGAAGTCCATGGGTAGAGATGACAGGCTTTTCGCCAACGTTATACAGCAAAAAGCAGCCGGTACCGTACGTGTTCTTGGCCAGACCAGGCTTGAAGCCTTTTTGGCCAACCAAAGCAGCGGACTGATCACCTAGACATCCCATGATCTTGACACCCTTGAGGCTGGTGGTAGCAAGTGAGCCATAAGCTTCCGCATCAGCAGATCGGACAATCTTGGGCAGAGCAACCTTGTTACGGTCAATTCGGAACCAGTCAATAAGCTCAGAATCATAGTCCAGAGTATGGATGTTCATGAACATGGTTCGCGACGCATTGGATGGGTCGGATACATGGACATTACGAGCGATGCCACCGTTCAGCTTGTACGCCAGCCAAGAATCGACGGTGCCGAAGGCCAAGTTGCCCTTTTCGTACGCGTCTTTGACATCGGGGACGTTCTCAAGAAGCCACAGAAGTCTGCCGACAGATGAGTAGGTAGATAGAGGGAGCCCGCAGCGGCCAGTGAGCTCTCCGGCACCAATGCGGGTCTTGAGGCGGCGGACAATGTCAACGTTGCGTGTATCGGTCCAGACAATGCCGTTGTACAGAGCCTTTCCGGTGGTCTTGTCCCAGACTATGGTGGTCTCACGCTGATTGGTGATACCAATGGCCACGATCTGCTCACGAGAGTGTCCCTGAGTCTCAAACTTCTTCACAGCCCCGTCAATACACTGTTCAACAGAAGAGATGATCTCCTCAGGGGTCGTGCTCGTGCCAGCTGCAGTAAGCGTGGGGTTAGTCAATCGAAAGGGCAAATATGAAAAGGAGCGTCTCGGGCTTACTCACCCAGGGTTAGGATAGATCTGCTTGAACTCGAGCTGATGCAGCGCTACAACCTCGCCGTTCTTGTTGAAGATGAGGAATCGGGTGCTGGTGGTGCCTTGGTCAATGGCACCGATGAAAGTGGTAGAAGCGCTGGGAGACATGATTGTGGATGTGTCTTTGGATTTGCACAATGCTTGACGAATAATGGAAGAGAGCATTCAAAGGCCAAGAAAAAAGAAAGAAACAAATCTGGCAACACTTCAGAAGCCGGGCAAACCAGGCACAGGCTGAAACTCGCAAGCTTAATGCTACGGTTGAAGAGACAATGCGGGGAGCTTGACAGCGTCGGAATGAGACGTGGGGAAGTGGGATCTGGAGGGGTATCGAACAAATAAGCTGGGGCTACGAGATGAGACGAGGAAAAAAGAAGAAACAGAGGTTTTAAGGATGCGCAAGATGGAGGAGTAAATACTCTCGCGAAGGAGGCTCAACTACAGGGTTCTTTCACATGGAACTTATCCAGATTGTTTAGGCAAAAGCTCGTAGATTGCTGGGTCGGCTCGGAGTTGGACCTCGATTGGAGGGGAAACCCCCCCAAACCCATTGTGCTGAGTATGCGGAGACCCCTCACGCCAGTTGAACTTGGGAGCTGACATCACTTCTCTAGTTGCGAGATGGCTGAATGCACAAATGGCATCCCCCATCCTCATCCCCATCCCCGCCACAAGCCACCAAGTCTTCCCCATGTTTGAGAAACCAGCATGGTTTAACACGCCGCAGAAGAACAGCAACTACCCCAGTCCCAGTCACTTTACGACCAGCCTCATCACCGGCTGGGGCGGGTGTGGGAGAGAGGCAGGGACACGAGTACGTAGTGCCAATCCGACGCTCCATGTCACGAGGAGAGAAGAAATCCAGAATTGTGGAACATGTCACGATAGTCCGAACGATGATCTGGAGCATGGTTCTCAGGAACACGGCCAGCGTCTCCGTGTGAAGCCATCTGGCTCCTCGGTCAGTCAATAGCAGGTCCACAATGGAATTGGCCAGAGACCTGGCCCACCAGACACGTTTCGTTACTTGCCATGCGGCGATGCAGCATCCCGACGACCTGGACACTACTGGTCGGTCATCTTTGTGGGGATTCGTCGCGGGCACTTTGAGGCGTCCAACGATTTCGATTTTGGAGATTCGGTCTTTCAGACCCGAGTGCACCGGATGGACCCGCCAACGCCTGAAAGCTGGATCATTTATGGGCCATGACGGTAGACGGAAGGCTTCAGGGCTGTACCTGGGCTATTCAAAGCCATGGCGCGTGTCAGAGGCTTCTCTAGGGAGCGGGCCGCACGTCGTGGCCAGACAACAGCACATTGGCTATGTTTTCATGAGAGACTGAGACATGTTGGATGCTCACATGTGGTCTTTCTGCGTGACAAGACGGCACAGACTGGCCACAGCAGGCCATAAATAAGCAAGCCTCGGTCGCCTGTCGGTGAAATGTTACGTACTGAGCAATCACAGGTGAGAGAGAGTTTCACACTTGTCCTCAACTGTCATGATGGGCCAACGGTGCGAAAAGCAAGTCTTGACACGTAGCGGCGGCTTATTCTGTACAATACCCGCCAGAGAGCACAACGCCATTGCCGCAGTGCAGGCACCCCTGGCCAGCGTTCAGGATAGCTGCATCCACACCCAAGAAAACAGTCCCAGAAACTTAGTGGGCTTGCAGCTCGCTAACTCGATTGGTAGGTTTGCTCCTTTCCTGCAGAACCGCGGGCGGATCGCACACCATCTGGCCAGTCCGTTGTGGCTGGATCGGTACAATGAGGGATTGGCCCATGGAACTGAGACCACAGACGCCAGACGCAAGGCTCATGTATGTCTGGTATCGTCAATCATACGGTCGAAATTGCCCGCCACAAAATACCGACTGCCACCTCCGCTATATTTACATGTTTAGGCTGTTTATATGTTTCTAGGGCGTCGTCTAGAAAGCGCCGCATTTCTCAACTTCATTCAACCCCAGAAGACCAGGTCTGAGCGAGTCAATGCCAGCATTTCTCCACGCGCTGTATATCGAGAAACAAGCAACGTGCTCGGTGATGTTTCGCGAACGGATGGAGAACGAAAGATACCAGAGGCCAGAGAGAGCAAGTGTGGCGTTCTAGAATACGGATCTTTGTTGGATATTCTCGGTGGTCCTGCCCGAGGTTTCGGGTGTGCTGGATCCTTGGCAAAGACTTTTTTTCTGCATGGGATCGATCTTGAATGCATGTCTTAATACCCACGCACTATGATTATTTTTCCATTCGTCTGAAAAAGAATCCGAGACTGTCAAAAAGGAGCCTTGACAAACGTGCTCTGCGAGGCCGCCGTGGTTAATATCACTCAAGGCAGTGGCAAACAGGAAGTGGTACTGCAGGATGCCGAAAAGACCCGTGCCGCAAACACAAGGTGTAGGATCATTATGGGCTGAGGAATTGATGCTAATATTAAATGGGGACCTTTGCGTGTTTTGCGCCATCAGTCGGGGTTGCATGGCGTCCCAAGCCGGCCAACGTGGCCGAAGATGCATCGCACAACAGACTGCACTGGGAAACAGACCAACCCACCCTCAAGGCGTGCGCCCATGTCTGGCGAAACATGTGCATCTTGATGCTGTGTTGCCGCGCGTGGAGGGAGACGCGCATCTCGCGATGCCGAGCTTAACGTCTGGTAGTTGAGGCCTTGGAGCTTTGGCCAAGCGTGTCGTTGCGCCACAGGCGAGGTTGAAGGATGCAAAACACTTGCGTATTACTTCGTTCTCAATATTGATCCGAAAAGTTTGACAGGGAAGACCAGTTTGGCGCGCGGCGGGCGAAACGGGGCGGCTGACTGACTGGGGGTGGTTCCGTACGATGGAAGGGGGTTGGCAACAAACTAATTATGGTGCCATGTTGGGCAGAGTCTGTCGACGCATCTTGCTGCATGTGTGCATGTAAGTTATGTTGCATCTCGCTGCAGAAATTTGAACAAGCTGTGGCTGCCGCTCTCTGGCGCCGAGATGGCTTGGCCATGGCGTCCGGGGCACCCAAACAGGAACGCGAAGAAAGCTTTGTCTCGTCTGCCCATTTGAGGACTCACTACTCCGTACTCCGTACTATTACGTGGATATCCACATATGGCCGCGTCGTCCGGAACTGGTGGTTGTGCCCGCAGGTTTTTGTTGTCGCTCGCTCGCGGCACCACCGATTGACGATCCACAACCGCCTCAGTCCTCGACGCCGTGCTTCAGTCATGTCCTTGCTGCCTTGTCCCTACACCAGACCTTGTCGTCCAGGGCCGGCATGCGGCTCCCCGCTTCGTCGCGAGCGTCCGGGGCGCACCAGCAAGAGACGTCGAGTCTCATAGGAGTCTGGTTTTCTTCATCACCACATCCCCAAGAGGCACATGCCCAAGCCCCTCTCGGGTTGAACCCCCCCATTCTTGTTTTTCCAAACTACATACAAGCAACTAGACTTTCAAGGTTGTCTCTGTCTCATCATACCCAAGGCCCGTCTTTCTTTACCCCAAGTTGTTCTAATTCTCCCAACGGTCTTTTTTCGCCTCCACATCCTTGAACTCCCCGTGGGGATACATAATAGACTCACCTTCCCCCCATCCGATGCAACTTCAGAAAACGTCAAAGACTCCCGCTTGTCGACCCGACGCATCCGTCTCTTGTTAGACTAGACGCTTTTTTTTTATTTCACGTTCCCACTTTATACCCGTCATACTTGGCCCCCAGTGTCGCACAAGTTTTAAACTTTGCCCCGGCATCGTCAAGTAAACCATCTTTGCCTCATCCATCATTGGCCTCTCTCTGTCTCTCCTCTTCCAGGGCAGTAGTACTCATGTCCATTCTTCCACCGACTCAGGACTCGGTGTCAGAATCATCCGTTGACAAATCTGTGCCCGTCGTCAAGGTCGACATGGGAGCGTCTGTCATTCATGATGAGCCCATGTCGGGATCTGACATGATGCCCGCCGAGGAGCAGCCTCGATGGCCCAAAATTCGGTCCATTTGGCAGGATGCGTTTTCCGAGTTCTTTGGAACCATGATTCTCATCTTGTTTGGCGACGGTGTCGTTGCTCAAGTCGTCCTCAGCAACGGCGCCAAGGGCAACTACCAGAGTATTTCATGGGGTTGGGGGTACGTTGAGGAGATCTTCCCCCCCTTTTCTTGCCTGTGGCGAGCGGTTGTTATTGATTTGCTAACAATGGGCAAATAGCATTGGCGTCATGCTCGGTGTCTACGTTGGTGGCAAGTCTGGCGGCCACATCAACCCGGCTGTTACTCTGGCCAACTGCGTCTATCGCGGCCACCCTTGGCGGAAATTCCCAGTCTACGCGCTGGCCCAGCTTCTCGGTGCCATGGTGGGCGCCGCCGTCGTCTACGGCAACTACCGCTCTGCCATTGACACCTTTGAGGGAGGCTCTGGCATCCGTACTGTCAGCGGTCCCAATGCCACCGCCGGCGTCTTTTGCACCTACCCTGCCCCCTTCATGACCCGAACCGGCATGTTCTTCTCCGAGTTTGTCGCCAGCACGATTCTCCAGTTTGTCATCTTTGCAATGGCCGACAACAACAACATTGGGGCCGGGCCCCTGATGCCCCTGGGCCTCTTCTTCCTCATCTTTGGAATTGGCGCCTGCTTTGGTTGGGAGACTGGCTATGCCATCAACCTGGCTCGTGACTTTGGTCCTCGTCTGGTTACGTACATGATTGGCTATGGCCCCGAAGTGTTTTCCTTTGGCGGCTACTACTTTTGGGTATGTTTTTCCTTTTCTTCCTCTACCCGCCTTTTATTATTACAAACCACGGCAGCAACAACAACAATGTTAAAAAAAACCTTGTTGTCGAGTCGAAACTAACAGTGGCTTGTAGATCCCCATGGTTGCCCCCTTCTTGGGCTGTCTCGCTGGCGGCGGCCTCTACGATCTCTTCATCTACACGGGCGAATCGCCCATCAACTCCCCCTACCTTGGTTTCAACCGGCTCCTCAAACCCCGCCGCAGCGTGTGGTCAAACACGTACAACAAGTCTCCCGAATCCAAAGTATAAGGCGGATTTACCGCACTTTTTCAATTCTCACACGGCATCTTGGACGGGCCTGCCACGCGAAAAAGAAAAAAATGAAGTCACATGGAACACAGAACCATTCTATTTCAAATAACAGAAACTTGGGGGCAAAACAGGAGGACCCAAACGGAAAGACATGACACCAGAAGAACGCTGATATCCTTGTTTTTTTCAGCGCAAATTTTGTTTGCATTTAGGCGTATTAATTTTTCTCTATCTTCTCAA
Organism: Metarhizium acridum; assembly: GCF_019434415.1. Classification (NCBI taxonomy): domain Eukaryota; kingdom Fungi; phylum Ascomycota; class Sordariomycetes; order Hypocreales; family Clavicipitaceae; genus Metarhizium; species Metarhizium acridum. The sequence continues at coordinate 2,982,964 of NW_027094018.1, read as the reverse complement.
ATGATACCGTACGGGTTCACAAGTAATGTATGGGATGGAGTGGTGTTTACGGCGAGCTAGGTATGGGTGGGAATCTGCTAGTATCGAGCAAAGCAAATTCTTTGTAGCGTTCAACCTTGCGATTATGTTGGCTCTGACGTGTCGTTGCATTTCTATGCATCCACTGTAGCTTTTCTCCGATTTCGTCTGGCAGTGAGCTCGGTGTAGTATATTTGGGTCGGTCATCTGCAAACCAGTGGCTGAAACAATGCAGCACACAGCTCGTGGCCTTGTCGATGTAGCTCACAAACTGGCATAGCCTATCTTGGCACGGCAAAAAAAAGGCTGGGAGCATGCGAGGAGCCAGGAACGTACGGATTGACGGGTCAGAAAAACCAGTGGGCATGGGCCCGGGGGCGTGTGCCGCGGAACACTGGGCGAGGGGGGTAGAGATATCGTGCATCAGGGGAGATGGGGAAATGGTACCAGCTGGGGAATCACTGTGCCCACGATACGATCCGCTTCGATATCCGTGTTTATAGCGAGGGTCGAGAATAGCGTGTAGGAATCTGTTGGGTGTTGGAATGGCCAGGAGCAAGGGGGCAGAAAGGCAGAAATATGCTTTCATGTGCCCTCGGTAAAAATGATGGGCTGACCGGTCCGCCATGTGAGCTTTGTGCTGCGCGAATTGACAAACACGGAGAAACAGCATGTTGTTGGTCTGTCGGGGCGTAATTTTTCAAACAATTTTCAAATCATGTCAGCAGTCATTCTTGCGGCACTTTCTCTCTTTTTTTCTTTCCTAGTGGTGATTTCTTTTGGGAGTAGCCATGGCTTGCATTAGCAGCATGCCTCGGCTCATCACGAATACTACCACAGCGTTCCCCGGGCGTCTGTGTGTCTTGAAGAAAACTGTACCTGGCATGAATGGGGTTTCTGGAGTCGCTAGCTGATTGCGGGGACCCCATAGACCTCTAGGTTGCGCACGTGGACGAGCATGAAGGAGTTTCATCATGTCGTTTTCTCTAGCCCGTGGATATTTGCCATGGACATGGGACCCTATATGCGTTTCCATGCTGTTTTGACAAGATGGAGTAGAGGAGTGAACTTGGTTCACCGTCGGTGTGCGCTGACTGGTTCACAAGTGTAAGCGACGCCACAGGAGGTAGAAGGATTCCAGAAGGAACAGAGAAGACTAAGGATTATTAGTCCAGGGGTTACTGGCGGCGGTGCGGAGCATTGAGTAGTAGTTGCTAGATGGCGTTTTGTCCGTCCGTCGGGTCTAACTTGGCGGGCACAGTGAGAGGGAGAAGTGGAGAGCACAAGACCGCTGAACTGGGTTCGGCCGGAGTTTTGGCAATTTTCTCAGCTGCCGTGGGCTTGGGTGAGAAACGGACTTTTTGGACGAGTGGGCGGAAGTGGCGTGCTGAGCTGGGGCTTGCGAGGAACCATGATGAAAGCGGCGGAGACATGGGCGTGTGGGAAGAATGGAGTTTAAATTATTTTTTTTTGGGACTGGTGGGAAGAAATAAATAGACTTTCGGGTTTGGGTCGGTATAGAGAGCCCGAGCGAAGTGGACGACCCACCTCGCGAGTAGAAGAACGCTTTGAATGATCTCGGCGAGCGAATACCGAGCGGCGCAAAACATGGACGAAGCCCAGTGCCTGGTTTTCGGCTATCGATCCGCCCGTCTGATGGGCTCGGTGGCCAAACACCGACGTGCATGAGCTTGATGCTCGACATGTGGCCTGCGGCTCTGAATGACGGACAGGGTAACTGACTGACGACACTACGGAGTACTACACGCAGAGGCGCTCCGTTGCGTCGCCCGCAGCCGGCATAGTGACGACGGATGATGTTAATCGTCGAACAAAAGGCTGTATCGGAAAAAGGCCCACCGCGGCGAGAGTGTACATACTGGGCAGCCATTCATTCGGCATCAGGTCGGCCGCCAGCTCCGTCTTGCCCATCACCACCGCGACACCCCGTCGTATCGCCGTAGCACAAGTCGAGCTTCTTGACTCGGCTAAAACATGTCACTGGTATCTCCGCCAATCATGTCGCCCCATGTCGTCCGTCAGTGCCAGCCAGAGTTCAAGCCGTGATAAAGCCGCACGTGGGACGCTCCGTTGGTGGGAAACGGCGTTGAGTGTCTTGCGAAAGGCGTCAACCTTGTTTCGGAGGCTGCGAGTCTGTCTGTTCCCACAAATGAAACCTGGCGAGGTAACTACAATGAGCCCGGCATTTGGACACCGAATCCCCTGGTCCCCGTTTTTTATGGGCTCGGTTCGGTGACTGACGACAAATAAGTCGACGCATTTGGTACTCGTGGTTTGTTATTCATTTCTTTTTTTAACTTGACCGCTTTTCATCCTTTTCGTCTCTCTTCATTTATATATACAGCTTTGAGCCGCGTGGAGCTGCCTCTCTCACATCCACCCGAACAAACACCAAGAAAAAACACGCCTCAGCCGGCCGACATCGACATCCCCGGCTGCACACATCAGGCATGCCGCCCCGACTCACCAAGCTCTGGCGTCCCGTCGCCGCAGCTACCGCCGTCACGGCCGTCACACTTGGCGGAACAGTCATCTACTCTCGCGCCAACAAGAACCTCTCGCACGACAGGGCTCTCGTTCCGCCGCACCGCGACGCCAAGGGCAAAATCGTCCCTCCCGCCTTTCCACCCATCAGATCCCGAGCCGAGCAGCTCGCTGAGCTACGAAAGCACGACGCCAGAGACGCCGAGGCCCAGTATGACATCCTCATCATCGGAGGGGGTGCCACCGGCACGGGCATTGCGCTGGACGCCGTGACCCGCGGCCTCAAGGTCGCCCTGGTCGAGCGTGACGACTTCTCCGCCGGCACGAGCTCCAAGAGCACCAAGCTTGTTCACGGCGGCGTGAGGTATCTCGAAAAGGCCGTCTGGAACCTGGACTACCCGCAGCTGGAGCTCGTCATCGAGGCCCTCCGCGAGCGCAGGGGCTTCCTCAACATCGCGCCGCACCTGTCCAACTCCCTGCCCATCCTGCTGCCCCTGCAGAGCTGGTTCCAGGCGCCCTATCTCTGGGCCGGGTGCAAAATGTACGACCTGCTCGCCGGTTCCCAGGGCCTGGAGTCTTCCCACCTCCTCAGCCGGGCCAAGGCCATTGACTCGTTCCCGCTGCTCAAGAGGGACAACCTCGTCGGCGCCCTCGTCTACTACGACGGCCAGCACAACGACTCCCGCATGAACGTCTCCCTCGCCCTGACCGCCTCCCTGTACGGCGCCACCGTGCTGAACCACGTCGAAGTTACTGCTCTGGAAAAGGACGCCAACGGCAAGATTTGCGGCGCCACGGTCCGCGATCTCATGGGCGGCGAGGAATCGTCGTCGCGGGCCTTTACCGTGCGCGTAAAGGGCGTCATCAACGCCACCGGCCCCTTTGCCGATGCCATTGAGCGCATGGACGACCCCCAACGCAAGGAGATTATCGCCCCGGCTTCTGGCGCCCACGTCATGCTGCCCGGAAAGCTGTGCCCCAAGGGAATGGGCATTCCTGGACGCTGCGACCTCTGACGGACGCGTGGTGTTTGTTTTGCCCTGGCAGGGAATGACGGTTGCGGGAACGACGGACAATGCGTGTGCTGTGGAGAGGGAGCCTGTTGCGAGGCAGGACGACGTCGACTTTATCTTGAAGGAGGTCAGCAAGCTTCTGGAGCCCGAGAGCGTTTTGACCCGCGACGATGTCTTGGCTACCTGGTCTGGTGAGTAAACCCCCCCCCCCTTCCCCAAACTCTGCCCCAAGAATCTCGCTTGCCGAGTATGTGCTGACGAGACGATAGGCATCCGCCCGTTGGTTCGTGACCCCAAGGCAGGCAACACCGAGTCTCTGGTGCGCTCGCACCTCGTCACCGTCTCGCCCTCTGGCCTCCTCACCTGCGCCGGCGGCAAGTGGACGACGTACCGCCAAATGGCCGAGGACGCCGTCGACGAGGCCGTCAAGGCGTTTGGCCTGACGCCCCGGTCCGTCGCCCTGCCCGACATCAGCGGCTACCACCTCCCGGGCTTCGTCACCGACGGCCGATGCAGGACGCTGTCCACGCCCGTCCTCGGCGCTCACGGCTTCTCGGCCTCGCTGCCCTCGCAGCTGATGGAGCTGTACCCCATCGACGCCGACGTCGCGCACCACCTCGCCACCAACTACGGCGACCGCGCCTGGGCCGTCCTCTCCGCCTCCCCCTCGGTCGCCCGCCTCGTCCCGTCGTTCCCCTATATCGAATCCGAGCTCCGCCACGCCGTCCGCTCCGAGGCCGCCTGCACCGCTGCCGACGTCATCTCCCGCCGGACAAGACTTGCCTTTTTGGACGTCGACGTCGCCCTGCACGCCCTGCCGCGCGTCATTGACGTCTTGGCCGAGGAGCTCGCGTGGTCCGAGTCCCGCAAGGAGCAAGAGTGGAGGGATACCGTGCGCTTCCTGAGGTCCATGGGCTTGGATGAGGACAAGCTGGGCGTCACGAGAGACGACGTCATGAACGGGAAGGTGAGGGCACGGAGGGCCCTGGGCGCCAACGAGGCCGCCAAGGACGTCAAGATTCCCTTGGGGAGACAGCTGGAGGCTGGTGCCATGAGGAATGCTGCATAGGAGCGTGGGCCTTTTTTTCTTCTTCTTTTGTTCTTTCGACTAGGGGTAACGAGTGTGTCTGGTTTATTTGGAAAGGAAAGCCCGCTTTGCTTGATGCATGTTTTACACCTGGGCGTTGGGCGTTGGGCGTTGGGTAAGACGTAGAGTCTTTAGTTTGCATTAGAGCCAGTCATGATTAGCGCTCATATTCTAAGTTGCAATGTATTTGATACGTTTAAGAAGGCTGGATTCTGTGCTCAAGAGTGGCAGCGTCGGACAAATGTCTAGGTGCAAAACCAACCCCGTGGTCGGCTCGAGTCAACAAGTAGAGCTGACTTTATTCATCTCGGTGAACGATTTGCGGAAAACGCGGCCGTTTTCAAAGTTTCCCATCGTCCGAGCGTAGATAGCGCTCGGCTGCGCATCTTTGTTTCAATGTGAGAATCCTAGTCCCGTCATGAGGCAGTCTTGGTGAGGCCCCGACTGCCATTTTTGAAAGTTCCTTGAGCAATATAGCGAGCCTCGGTATTCCTGTGTACCTGTCTGTCAATTTCTCCCACTATAGATTGGAAATCGCAAGCGCAGTGTACCATCCCCGGTAGCAGCCACGGAGCACTTTTCCGCAACCAAGATGAAGAGAGTTCTGCAGGTCTGCTGGAGATTGAGGTATTGTGAGAATACTGTCCATGGTATTCCTGAGCGGTAGCCAGCGTCAAAATCGAAGTGATTCTGGGGAACAGAATTTTTTTTTTTTTTGGACGATGCAGGGACAGATGTGTCTTTACGGGATGTCTGGTCAAACGAAACCCGTGTTCCGTGACCACCACACGAGATTATGACTTGCAGCGCTCAATCGTTGCCACGTGTGAAGAAATGTTGCCTAATGGCGTCGAGGCGTGCAGACTACTTGTGCAATGTGTGTCGTACATTGTCGACTCGATTTCCTCCCGAGCAGGACTTGCCCAAGTGTTCCTTGATGAGATCCCAAAATTTACAACTGGCCCTTTTGCACCCTAATTAAGCGCAAAACTACTCGCTCACCATCGTCGGAGGAGAAGGCATATAAGGACGCCACGGCCAGGACGACATGACAAGGTGATGCATTCACTTGTGAGTGGGCTGCAGGCGTCTTATGAGACGGCTTTACATCTTCATTTCGCCACGTGGTTATCCAGCCTCGCCCCGGGCACTCTTGGATAATGGGGTCCGTCAGCGGTCCAAACCGACATGTTTTAGTCAAGATACTTCGTGTATTCACAAATGGGTCTCGTTATACGACAAAAGGATGCCCGGTCTTGTTAAAAAAAGAAACCCCGGATTACTCGGGAGACAAGCACATTGTAGCTGCGAGCAGTCACTCTAGCTGCCCATTCGTTCCTCCTTCCCAGGCCCTGCAAGTGAATCAACTCGAGACTCGGGTTTGCCGATAATAAGCTGGCCGTACAAGCTAATCCATTGCAAAAGCTTTATATTATTGCCATGCGGTAGTGCTAAAAATGCACCAAATGCTCCCCTCCCCGTGCGCCTTGAAATGCCCAGCCCCAGTCCACCCCATATCCATGAATCAGAGTCAATGGTAGAATGCGAAAAAGTACATCATCGTCCACGTATCAAGTATTAAAAAAAAAAGGTGTTCCTCCCCCGCAAGCGCCGTCACGCTACAGCGCGCACGGCTTGTAGCTCATGCTGGCAGTTCTGCCAGCGGAGGAGGGCGAGTACTAGTATCCCCAGGAACCGGCTGGTAAACACGACACGGAAGCTTCTGCGTGGCCCGAGGCGAGACACAGTCCGACTGCAGCTCGGCAACACTATCCGTGCAGTCGGTGGCCGGGCACCGGACGCCGGCGCTGCTTGCCAAGGCCTCGCCATCAGCACCGGGCCGCTCCCTTGATCGGTGCCGGAAGAGGAGGAACACCAGCGCCATGGCGATCAAGCAGAAGACGCTGACGGCGGCGCCGATCCCAGCCCGGGCACCCACCGACAGGTCCTTCTCGGGGGGGGACGAAGCCGGGGTCGGCGAGGGTGCCGGCGCGGTCGAGGCCGACTCTGCCGCCGAGACGGACGACGTGGCGCCCTTGTCGGTGACGTTGAAGTAGCTCGAGGATATCTGGTGCAGGTCGTTTCCCTGGTGCGACGCGCCGCCCTCGAAGAGCCAGAAGAAGAAGGTCCGGGAGGCCCCGAGGTCCAGGTTGTACGTTTGCACCGTCCAGGTGAAGCTGGACGACGGGCCGTCCGTGGTGGCTTCGAGCAGCAGTTAGCCAGCGTTGTCCAAGAGCCGAAGCTTGCTTTTACCCCGGGCCATGGGTCGTGTAATGCAAGTTGGCTTTCTGGCCGGGGCCGGGACAAGTCACAACTCACCGTAGACAATGGACCCGAGTTTCGGACGATTTCCATTCTCAGCGCGTTGCCACAGTGCGATTGTATAATTCTTCAGATCCGTCGTGTACGAAACGTTCACCTTGTCGCCGGCTACCAGGACCGCTCCCGCCGCCGGGCTGGTAAACTGGCTCGTTGCCAGCGGCGAGATGGCCAGCAGGCATGCGAGTATTCGACACAGCATGGCGGGCTTCGTTGCAGGACAGCTTTCGCACATCACAGGGGGGGTGCTTGACGTGCATGAGAGGAAAAGGACGAGAGCTGCGTCAGCATCAGGTAGGATGGTCGAGCAGGCGGGTTAATTGGTTGCGGATGTTTATTCAGGAACAAAGAGCTTTCGGGAAGGGGGGGAACACATATTTTGGTTCCCTCCCGGGGGGTTTTTGGGGTTGTTTACATGTAAAGGCCGGATGTTATGAATCGGGTTCCCTTTCGAGAGCTAGCCGCAATGCGGCACATGGGAGTCCGGGGAAGCCTGTGATGGCTTTGCATTGGCCTGCGGTTCGTGATGCCGGTTCATGGTGGCGGCTGCTCCGTGCCATGGTATGGGGGGGACGCACGTCCCGATGAGAGGAACCACGACGCCGTGGATGATATGAACGACAAATATGAGTGGTCTGACAGGTTAAAGTATGCTTTGAGCTATCCGGGTGTTGAGTTATCCCAGGACAGCACTGGCGAGTTGCGCCCGCATGAACGGAACTGAGACTATCTGGGAAACTTGGCCTCGCGAGAAACTCCAAGGCGAGAGATTTGGGAATGACGTTGAACCGGCTTGCGGATATATGCCTCAATAGAGGAGCCGCCACGGGGAGCTTGGGCCATGTTTACCCGAATGCGCCAGGGTCATTCGTCGTGCCCAACGCGTGGTTGTCCAGCTTTGTCCTTGTGTGTCGCTGGTTTCCTCCCAGCTCTCATCAGCTATTTATTCACCTTTGCCCATTATTGCGCTTTGCTCATGTTCATCTCGTACGACTTACCTACGACTCTGCCGGCGTTCCAACTCTTGAGACCTACCCAGTCTCAGCAATGTAACTTGGCCCTCTTGGCGTCTTCCGTCTATCATCGCGGGCATCTTTTGTTGTCTCTTGGCCCACCACGTCCGGCCAGCCGTCCTTGTTACAACGCCACCAGAAGGCACCAACCGCTTCATAACCAGGGCAACAACGCCACTGACAGCATCACCTGATATTGGATCAATGGGGGGTAGACGGTCCTGGTTCGGGAATTGGTGATTGCCTTGGGAGACGACCCTGTGGGTGGCGGAGCTGACCCCCGAGTTATCATTATCGTACAGCAGCGGGAGAAGAGAAGTTGACATGTACGAAGCTTTTCCATGGCTGAACATGTCTGTCGGGCTCTCTGGAATACTGCACGAGACTGGGGCCAGGCCGTTCTCAGCCGACTTGGTGTTTCCCCGGTTCCCACTGTGGTACTATGTTTCCAAGACTCGGCCCTCGTTATGCCAATCTTCAACCCTCTGTCGTTAACCATACTCCGGAGTCGACTGTCGGTTCACTGGAGTGGCATTTATATCCAAGATCCCGAGAGCGCTCGCCCAAGGCCTCCGGGATTCCCGTCACAACCAAGTAGACCCGACCAGATGTCAACAATCGTCGTTTCCCAATGGCTGTACATGTGTGATGTATTTGGTTGGCGGACGCGAGGCCTATATTAGTCCCATGAGGACCCCAAGATGGCTAGCACACACAAGTGTCGTCAAAAGTGTTATTCAGTTTGGTCCCTCTATTAGAGGAATAAAGCTACTAGATGTCAGTTGATGTCAGGTCTCTGTCCCCCAAGGCATCAAGACGTTCAACGGAAAAGTCCGCGTCTCGAACATCTCGTGACGACTTGTTGCTCCCATGGCATAAACACCACTCGGACCCTGGGCATGCTCAGCCGCGGCTGCCCCCCCAACACGTCAATTCTTTGTCTGTCCTTGTACCATGGAACGAAATGTCTATAAAAGACATTGAGACCTGTGTGTGTGCCCGCCAAAGGACAAAAGGCTAAACAAATTATTCGCCACCACCAGAGGACATAGCGCCCTCCCCTCGCAAAAGTCCCTGTTGGACCGATGACAGTCGTCGACTCGTCGGGCCAAGTCTGCGTTTGGGGGGGCTCATTCGCAGCGGCCCCCGGCGCGAATGGAGATTTTTACTGACGAAGCTTGTGTATGCAGCAAGTGACGCGGCGGCTGCTGGCTCGTTGGCTGCTTTGGCAATTTAAACGTGTGAAGCTGTGCTTGGCATGGCCGGTAGACGATGTAAAAGACCTAAAGATGAGAGCCGTACATTCTCCTAGAACACCCGCTTCTGGACAAGAGCCCTCCCCTTTTTTTGTCTTTGGGACTTTCCAGGACATTTGTCCTGCCAAGACATGAGTATATCTTTGAAGGGAGGCGCACAGGAATAGCCGGGATAGGATTTGCATCTCCCACCGGCGTCCTCAGTCAACAACAGCCTAGTAAACCATGGCATGAGTCATTGGTGCTTTTTGCCGTCGAAATCCAAATGGAAAGAAACAAATAAGAAATTACACCGTCACGTTGTCCATCTGGCGTGGCTCATCGGATTGTTTCAAGTGAAAATATCATGTATATGAACAAAAAGAATACATGAAGAGCAAAGAAAAGGAGAAGAACTCATCTAGTCCGTTTGCCACCCAATGAGCTTGTGCAATCTATGTATCTCGTCCAGCCTCTGCCGCATCAGCTCCAAATCATCTGCCTCGTCGCGCAGCGCCGCCTTCAACAAGCCCAATGCACGCTTCAAATCGTCGACGTGCCCAGCCTTGCCCTCGGCCGCATTGTCCAGAGACGGCAGGCGTCTCTCGGTGCTGGAAATGGCTGTCCTTGCGCCCCTGACCTGGCTCCAAAAGACATTCGTCTGGTTCACGTACCCCGTCTGCTCCAGGGGAAGCTCCCATTCGAGGGGCGTCTTCTCGACCGTGTCGAGCCATTGGGCCATGCGCGACCAGCGGACGTCCTCCAGCCCCGGGAAATGCACCAGCAGGCTCCCCTTGTCGCCCTCGAAGCCGTGGGAGAACTCGTAGGCGTTGATGAGCGGCCTCGGCATGTAAACGACTGCGTCTGCGTACCCCTTGCCGTCCGGCCCGCCGGCCGACTTGTTGAAAATGCCGGCCATGACGTCCTGGTCGGCGTTTCGGCCGAGATCGGCTTCTGGGTGGTGCAGCGGGTAGCCGATGGTTTCGGTGAGCATGGTGACGGTCCAGGGGTGAACGCGCAGGAAGATGATGCCCGTGTTGAGGCCGTTGTGGTCCCGCGATGCCACGACGTGGATGTCGGCCATGTCCGGGGGCGGGAGGAAGATTTCGGCAGGGATTGCCGGGTTGATAATGATGGAGTCTGCGTCCACCCACCTGTTTTTGTTGATTTATCAGCATACGTGCCGGTATGAATGAAGCCTTGGTGTTGGATTTGCTTGGACCAGAGAGGTGCCAAGTTTGCGAACCACCAGAGCGCCCTCCTGCTTTTTTTTTTCCTCTAGGAATCCGAGGGCAATGGGGAGAAAAACTTACATCATCCATTCTGTCCTCTCGCCGACTGGTTTTGCAAGTTCATTGACGACGGACGGCGAGCAGGTAGGTGGGTTTATTCCAGAAGCCAACGGCAATGTCCTGCCGCAAGACGAGCATCGGATATCCCCCATCGCGCTGCGTGCCGCTCGTGGCTTTGTATGGCCCTCTCATACAGGCTATTCGGGTGCCCGTACAGCATGGAAACTTTGGCCACCTTGTGCGAAGAGGGCAGATCCGAGGACTCGGGGCGGCGGCGGCGGCAGCGTGGGAAGCCGGTCTCGCATGAAGTATACCAGGCCCAGGATGTATATGGCGACGGCGACGGCTACCACGCGGCCCAGCTTCAGCTTTTGGTATCGGGACATTGGACCGAAACACGGAGCATGTGATGGTGATGGTGCTTCCATGGAGTGATGTGATTGCAAAGTCGGAAGGCCGGAGGAGCAAAACAAAAGGATGAGGATTCCCGGCCGCGCCCGTAGATTCACATGCTTATGTGAGAGGCGCACTGGTCATCGTGATTGTGAACGTGCGATTGCCGGTGAAGATGAAAGTGGAAAAAAAAAAAAGAGTAAGAGGTCAGATTCCGCCTGACGGCCTGTGGTAGCGAGATGTACTCTTGGCATGGCATTTTCTCCCTTGGTCCATTCGATACGACAGACCCCAATCTCACGCGCCGACTTGTATGTACTCGGGCTTGTACTCCGTCTCGACTCGCTGCCCTGCTTCCGATGGCACTGACACCCTGGTACTTGCCCGAATCCTTGGCCATGGATGGCGCTTCTTGACTCGAAATGGGCTCTGTTCTGCGGACACATTCCGTGAGCGGCATGGTGGGATAGACAGACGGCCCGCACATACACAACTACCTAAGCATGTAAGACTGACTGTGATTGTGACCTGAGACCGTTGAATGATGTCTACGCCCGTCTCGGCGAATGCGGCCTCATCACGTCCGGACACACCAAGCTTAATCACAAGATTGAAAATAGAGCGGCAGCAGCACCAATACATGCTCGCTGAAACCCCACAGCGACGCCACATTGGCCGACATTTTGAATCTTGTTTATGGACAAGGATGCTGCGCCTACGGCCAAATCCTGGCAATGGCCCGACAGCCGTCTCTCCCTCTCGGGCAATTTTATTTTTCATTGCTGTACTAAAATTAGGCACTCCCAGTCTCAGTCACCCGTCGATGCCCGACTAGTTATTTGGAGACTACTTTGGGAACATTGAAACGTCAACTGGTAAAACACACATGCAGCCGGCGCCGTGACTGGTGCCAAGACTCCCAACAAATGGGGGCCAGGCCCCACCCGAAAACCACTGAAACTCCAAGAACTCCCAAAAAAAAAGCACCAGACCAGACCCAAGCTTGATAGAGCCGGAGCCTTGATGCCACGACGGTCCGTCACCCCCAACCGCTCAAACGCATAAATTGGCGTCATCAGGAACCATGTGCCGGCATGAACATTTGCTTGGCAGTTGACCCTTCACATAGGCAAGCGCTGCCGCCAGCCCGCACGACAGCACCACGGTGCCCGGCACCCACAGCCGCCGCCTCGACCCGCCAGAGCTCGCGATGACCTTCTGCGGCTCAAACGTCGACGGCGCCGTCGAGTTGGTCGTTCCATTCCAGCAGTGCCTCGAGTAGCACTCGGCACACGCCGCCGGGATGGCAGTCCCCGTGCGTTCCAGGCTGCGTGCCAGCACCGCGCAGCCCACACACGTTGCCCAGTTGGCGTCGACGGTGCCGTTGCCCGCCGTCGCCACGTTGTATCCGTTTTCAATCATCTGGTTCCTGTCCGAGTCGCTGTACGACAGGTCAAACGTCGAGACGTTCGAGTAGAACGTGTACGGCGCATTGGGAATGTACACAATCAGCGCGCCGGCCGACGCGTTGCCGCACCCGAAAAAGGTAGGGCGGCTGTTCAGGCCCAGGTTCACAAACGTGTTCACGTCGGGCACGACTGGAAACGCAGTGTTGTTTGTCTCCCCGCCGCTCGTGGATCGGTTGTACGTCGCCACGAGACTCGTCCCGTTTGGCCACGACGTCTGCGTGTCGGCGGAGCCGTCCACGGCAAAGATGACATCGACCTGGCGCGCCTTCAGGGTGAGCGGGTGCAGCGGGATGTTCTCCAGGGCCTCGCCGCCGTCGACGAGCGTGAGGAGGCTGGCGTTGGCGTTGATGTTGCTGCCGCTGTCGAATTTGTAAAACGGGTTCGGCCAGCTCGCAACGTCTCGGTTCTCCTCGCCAATGCTCCCCAGCGTCCTGTTCAGTGCTCGAACCAGCACGTCTGGGACGCCGGACGCTCTGCCAATCTGTAGGAACGCCTGGTTAAACAGCGAGGACGACGTGCCCATGACGAAGCCCGCGTTGTCTACGCCGGCGAGGCACTTCGCCGTCCGGCTGATGGTGCCGCCGTTGAAGTCTGACCCGACGTATTTCAGGGGCGCAAAGGCCGCCGCCTCGGGGTCGTAGGATCCCATTTCCCAGGGGTTGAACTCGAAGACCGTCGCGTTGGGGGGCACTTGAAGCTGGCCTGCGGCTCGCTCGAGTGCAATAATGATGGGCATGGGTGAGTTGGCAGCCGCGAACTCGGTGTCGTTGGCAATGGATGAGAACGTGTACGCTGGGGGGGAGAAGACTCGCATCAGCTCTTGCTCCTGCACGTAGACTTGGAAAACAAGGAATTTTCGTACCTGGCCCTCCGTCTGTTGAGTTTACGAGTTGGTAGGACAACGCTCGTCCCCAATAGTCGGTAATGGTCGTGTTGAAGCTGGCATTGGCTTTATCCTGTACCGTCTGATACAGCTCGCGGTAGTATTGTCCAACACGCAAACCCGCCGGTCCTGGATTGCCGGCAAATTAGCACGCACGCTTCACAAAACACAACACGGTGTCCGAGAATCATACCTTCGAGAACCGAATTGTCAAACTGCCAAAGCGTGCTCAGAAATCCGCTCGTCGACAGGACGATCGAGTCCACAGTGGTAAAGTTCTGCACAAACAGGCTTCCAACGAGCCAGCTCCCTCCAGAAAGCCCGCTTAGATATGTCGTCGCCTGTAGCAAGCCGCCCAACTGGCCTTTCCCCGTCGAATTGGATGTTCGGTTGTCAAACGCTGAAATTGCTCCTGCGCCATTCATCAGAGCCCGGTACCCGCCTCCAGACACGGCGACACCAATTCGGGGCAGTACGGCGCTCTTATTCCCACCATCAATGTCCTTGACGATATTGTCGATGTACTCATTGGTATCTAGACCGCTGATATTGAGGCGGGTGAGAAGACTTTTCAATGCTGGAATGGTGTTGTTGTCACGAAGGTTGAGCCATGTTGTTTCATTGGTCGAAAGGCCGGTAGCAGCCCGGATCGTCGGTCGCGGGGATGGGCAAGACACCGAGGCTGGGGCGTAGCCATCGGGGGCGTTTGGGACAGCCCGGTGCTCGAAAGCGGTGCATACGGCTGCTATGAGTTGTTAGTTGACGTGAAGCTGTCACCTGTACTTGTGTATTGGCATACGTTGAAGTAATGACAGCCAAACTGCCAACAAAGTGATCAAAGTCGAAGCTAACATCAGGACTTATTCGCGCCCAACGCGGTGGTGTTGATGGGCCAGAATAATAAAAGTAGTGTCTGGTAGCTACGCCCTCACCCTTGCGCGGAATGATTCAGCGGCTTCGGTGCAATATATTCTTCTCCCCAGTGACAACTAACCCAGTTTACTACAAGACAGAGTTACAACCGTGGGCTTGTAACCCAAATAGCTATTAGTCCGTGAATGCCACATCAGAACCTTCCAGACGCCGTCTCCAGCCTCTACCAAGAGTGCTGAAAAGCTTTACTTTTGCGCTGGCTCTGGTTGCCGTTAGACTTTCGTATGCTTCATTTGGCGCAACTCATGTCTCACTCACCAAGCACAAATACAGCAACAGCTTGCTTCCCGCTCCCACCCAGCACCCGAATGGTGAATTCATCCGACTCGACAAGGTGCTCAAACTTGCTTGGAGCTACATATCGGACATCCCAAGACAGTGAAATCTTGTCTTTCTCGCCGTACCCAACGATGCGGTAGCTAACAGCTCCAACGGTGCCCGCGCCCACATGGCGCGACTTACAGCGCCACATGCCGCTCTCCCCGGCCCTGATCTCGACAGGCGGCTCCGACTCTGGCGTGTCTGTCATCCAATCACCATGGTCGAGATGTGGGGATCCTGGTTCAAGAGAAAGCTCCTCGTTCGTGTGGTTGAGGAGAATGACTATGAGCTCTCGAGCGGCCATCTTGGATGTATCTGTTTTCTTTTTGTCTTGTTCTAGTGATTTGAGACGATGGCTCAACGATGACGCCGACGATGGGAGGGCAGCCGTAAATAACCTTGACTCTCAATTGCGGGGACGTAGCATACAATGTCCATGGTTCGGGGGTACGATATGGTCTGCTCTGTTGTGGCTCGGTCTGGACTGGGACTGGCGCAAGGTGCCTCGCCGGATAGGGGTTCGCGAAAGCCTCTTTTTGAGCGTTGTTGCGCCACCATCGTTGGCGACCTTGGACTCTGTCAGCGAGGCATACCCTTCCCGTTCAGAGTATCGTGGTCATTTTCTTGTTATTGCATTTGCGAATCGGTTCCCGTGACGTGTCGGACAATTGAGTTTGGAGACGGTGAGAAGGCGTCAAGGTTATTACGCCCCCTTGATAGAATGTTAAGCCCGTCTCTCAATTCCATCGCACTATTGATTTCTTATGCTCACATACCGGCTTCAGCTGACCTTTTATGTTGAATCGAGTGGCGAATTCGATGCTTTCCCATTCCTTTTGCACCTCTTCAACCGCAGGGGAGCTTCAGGTACCAGGCATATACCTTGGAAGATCATGGACTAGAAATCATAAACGGCCACGGGGGCGAATATAGAAATGCGGTACATGAGTTCATGGCTTTCAATGTGTTCCTAGGAGAAGAGCATCCAATTATATGTCAGACTGCCTTGCAGACCTGCCGGAGACGCGTAATGAAGGGACGGTTCCAACAAGTCTGAGGTGGCTAGAGATATGAGTCCGTCCTTTGAAGCCCCTGATGACACGTCCTTTGAAGCCGACGTTTTATTTTGTCAGATATTGTTGGACTCGAGGCCTGTAAAGTTACTACATATATATGTAGAAAAGGCAAAGGATGGACGTTTAGCTTGACAGCTCGAAAGTGAATTGCTACCCAAATAGTTCCAAGCATCCGCAAGTCATAGTTACCCTCAAAATCCACCCGGGTGCTGAAATGGTGCCTTCTTCAGTGTGCTCTTGGGATTTCGACATTTACACAAGGCGAACTGGGATCCAATGTTCGTGGTTGGCAGAAGAGTTTTATGGCCCAGATCAAAGTAAATTCTAACGGCGAAAAATTGAAGTATGTCTTCAAAATATTATTCAAATGGAGTGGATATCTGAGGACTGAATGCGTTCCCATGGGCCAAACATAATGTTGGTATTTTCTTCCAGTCGGCGGGGTGCAGAGCCGCAGAAAAGAGGCACTAGGCCTCTTTATTATGGCAGCTGGCCCAGAATGCGTTAGCAATTATTCCATTTCGACACGTTTCATGTTGCTAACTTGAGTAGGATGCCATGAAGACGCAATATCATTTATTGAGGTTGAAAGGAGATGACTACACGGGCGAGGTAGCCTGCGAGATGATCCAAGCGTCATATTATGTGACGAGAGTGCCGTAAATCATACTACCATAGCAAGGCAATTCACATCCTAGTCCCGTGAAGTTTTGGGTCGTCAATTTCTTGCAGCTCATCAAATTTATGGCAGTCGCTGTTGAAACACTTCACTCAATAAAGAGGTGGTTGAAGGTATTTGATCGCGTCAATCTTCCAAGTGCATTTGACTGGACACCAGAGCGTCAAACGTGGAGGAAGGAGCTACCCGTTTACGGAGTAGTGGGAGGCGCAAGGCGTCAGCTTCGGGCAACACCCGACACTCGAAACATGGATGATTTTCTCTCACAACTGGTTGACCTCGGCGAGACTCCAATAATGGCCAATGACCTACTAATCCAATTGACCTGTCAACATTACTCCTGGGCGTGCTTGATATCTTGTGCCATGGACCTGATTGCCCTTTTTGGCTGCAGCCGACGTCTTGGGCCATTGGTATGTCCGTGTCGCCGCCAACTCCACAAACACCAGGTAACAGGCAGTTCCTTCTGATCGATACAGTTATTGTCACAAAAAGCCCGCTAGAAGATAAGTACCAATACTTCGATTATGCGGTCTTTCTCGGATGTTTTCAGGGCCTTTGTGGAGGGAGGTGCATCTTTTGGAGCTTTCGCAGCATCATGGGGATAGCTACAGAAAGCGCCAAGAGAATTTGATCGCGCTCCCCTGAATCCATAAGGTAGGTAAGGCCTAGCGCTTGGCAACGAACTGTGGATATAATCAGCTTGGCGAAAGATGTTGCTTACACCTTGAACAGCATCGGCTACTGCTTCTATTGAAATACGAGAAACGTGGCAGTTGTTGCTCCGAGATCACCATGGTGGACAGGGTTAGGTACTCGTTGTCGAGCCCTTGAAGTCTTGGTTACCGAGTACCTTTGCGCTCATAGTTATATCCTAATGCGCAGTCAGACCGCCAAGGGTGGCCCCAGATCGAGGATTCGATCAGGCACTAACTAAAACCATCAACCAACAGCTTGATTGAGGCTGTGCTGGCCGCTAGACGCTAAAGACCGAGTTGCAACGCAGGGTCTGTTTGCGTCGCCGTCACCGATGAGCCAATAGAACTTGCAATCGACGGTTTTGGAGAGGTTGCGGGACTTATTCGACCATGAACCGGGCGGCCGTTGTGGACGCCAACGGGTGAGCTTTGACTTTCGCACCATAACTGGCTTGCACCCATCTGTTCGACACACACCAAATGTTGCTGAAGCAGTCAGCAGCCCGGCTCTGGCAGCATCTGTACCCTAAACAACATTGGACTTTAGTGACGGTATATCAAGTCGAATAAACAGGCATGAGCTTCCCTTCCTGTCACATTCGGCTGCGATCAGCTGAATCATGGATGAATAGCTGCCACTCGTTAGCACCAGGTGCCACCACACGATCATGGCTGAATAGCTACGGGTGATTCACGCCGCGGCCGCCAACGAAAGGTTTCTCAAGCCTAGTGGAGCTTGAAGCAATGCGATGTCGATCACTACAGGTGGTACCGACGGACCCACGGAACCATCAAGCACGGACATGGTACTCCGGTACTCAATTTTGACTCATTCTTGGCGGAACGAAAAAGGGGACCTGTTGGATGCCACCTGGATAGGCGGGCCGGCAGGCCATAGGGCTGGTGATTGACCTCCACTCATAAACCTCAAATGGGCCCCCAACAGAGGCATATTCTCTCTCTGCCTAGCCAAGAACATGGCGTCGTAGCGCAGGCACCACCGCTTCCATTGCCACGGTCTCTTCATTATTGTCGTGGGCTATGTAATACAACGTCAATATGGGTTCACTCAAGGAGAGCTCCTCAGATGTGACTACCAAGTCTTATCGTTTGTCATCTCGAGCCAACAGCTTCACGTATGAGCGACTCCACAAAGGCCGGCAGCTACGAAGATTGCTAGGCGCTTGCTTGTCTCGATGGCTCATGACTCTGGTTTTCTGTGCGGCCATATATGCTGTGCTATGGCGGTATTCGACCAATATAACAATGCCTAAAACGAGGAAGAAGGACTTCAACGCGCTAATTGTTGGCTTGTCTATCCTTCTAAGTTTGAACCTAGCCAGTTCGTTAAAACACATGATGGCCACCTTACGATGGTGGGTGTTGAGCTTAAAAGAATGGAGACCTCGAGAGGTCGGGACCCCAAACAAACTTTACTATAACTGCCCCTCAGGAGAAAACTATGTCTAACGTTACCTAGGTTGATCTCATTCTTCAGAGCGAAAATATTAGCCGTATGGTTCGGTTATTGTACCTCTCTGAACGATACACTCTTCGCTTTTATGTCATCGTCTGCGTACTCATCAATGTGGTATGCCACCTAGTAGGAACATGTATTGATCGATGAAACTCATGCTAACTTGGGTTGGGAGGCCGCTCAAATTGGACTCGCCTGTTTGGGTTTGACATACAATGTCAATGGCGCCGATAAGATTGTCCCGACGATCAACGGCATCGTGTCTATTCCAGACTTGACCAGCATTCAGACAAATAGAGTCTTATCCCAGCAGCAGCAGACACCGTCACAATTGCAGGCTCTGAATGCGCTCCGATTCACAGCAAACAAGTGCGTAGGATTCAACAGCCGCAAAACATGTCGAAATAATGCAACGGCCACTAATACAGCCCTGGGTTAATAGTTATGGAATGTCCGCCCTGGCGAGCGGCGTCAATTATCCTGTTTCTTTCAGCCCACCCACGCCCGGCACGCTGTATAACCCGGATACTATCGCCATAGGATGCGATAACACAACAGCATGCTACTCTACGTTTTATGAATCTACACCAGAGAATTTACCATACTACTTCATGGCAGCGACCAATCGCTCGATATCAACTACATCGAAATGCCAAGCTTTCAAGGTTACGCGAGGAGGAAGTGGCGACTTTGACAATATCACCATTGCCGACGCAAACAAGACGTCGTTTACATTGCCTACGAAGAATGGCCCCGACCAAACGACCTTTATTGTCGATCCTGTAAACGACCAGCATGTCGGATGGAGCGTTGTTTCTGCTTTCGAAGCATCTAGTTCCAACCCCTGGTTCTACAGATGCAATATTTCTGTAGGCCCAGTTGTCAATGCTGTCCTCGAGGTGCATCAACTCGGGGATAACATCAAACTAATGGCCCCGGCAGCAATTGCTCTGCAAGGTTACGGAGCATCCATGGGCACAAATCTCTCCAACCACATCCAGTTTCAAAGCTATCCCGCCGAGTCGCTGTTCGGGTCTCCCGCGGGCGGCGACACAGTTCTCATGGGGGTCCTCACGAGCATTTTTGCGTCTGGTGTGATCTGGACCACCACCCAAGCCAATACCAACATCAAGGCACTTGGTCGCGTGCCTGTCCAGGGCATCACGCTTGATATCAACAAGTGGGCCTATGTGCACCTTATTCTCGGTTTAATCATGGGCTTGCAGCTGCTGTTCGCTCTCATCTCCATAGCCTTGTCAAACCGGGTCATGGTCCGGGATCACAGCCATTTCGGCGAGGCTGCGCTCTTACGGTCTACCATGTACGATTTGAGCTACCGAGCCATCATGGCAAACGAGAGGGAAATCGCCAAGTTATTTCCCAAGTCGGCGACGATAAGATACGTTCGGGAAGAAAATGGTACATATCACCTCCGAGTATCAAACTAAACATTTCATCATGGTGCAAGGGCCATCTTTTTAGAACGGAGCATGTGGACAAAAGTCTTGTAGCATGAATTGGGTCAGCGTGAATATTTTCCAATCAAGCGACGTGTAGTATCTTATTATTCGATACCCAATATTCAATAGTATGAGGATCCACACCGTAGCCAGATATTCCAACCACTCCCTAAGATCAGTGACCAGTTTCCCACGATGAGTGTATCAACCAGTCCATCCTGCCAACTAACATCTATGCACAACGACTCCCCCTTGACAGAAATAACAGAGATGCTGATCGCCGCCCGGACGCCTGCGCACTCAAGGTGAACCTAGCTTTCCCAATCCGCCAGCGTTCTCCTCCTGCACATGTTCCCCCTCCATCACGAGCCGGTTCCCCGTCCAAAACACCCAAACTGGTCACAGCCCACCCTATCATACGGGGCCTGCCAACATATTTCGCCATCTGCCGCCTCCAGTCTTTGACAAATCTCATCAACCCCAGAATACTGTATCTTGTGCCTTTCTCCAGCGCCGTTTGTATCTCTCGGCGGACTTGCTGCGCAACAGTCCACATCTCCGCCAGCATCGCCTTCTGACGGCCAGAGCTATCCTCTGCGCGCCTAATACGTTTCCGCACGCGCCATGTCGCCTTTCTACCAAAACAATGGTGCGTAGATGAACACAGGTTAAGGGCTGTCTCTGATCGAAACCCAGCCGCTTCCCGCGGCGGGACAGACGTCGCCGAGGAAATAAGCGCAAGGGCGTGCAATAACTCCGTGAGCGTAGTCCCGCGGCCCCTACGGGCGGTAAACTTGAGGCTTGTCTTGTAAGGGGAGGGGCGGACCGGCGCCCAGTGAGCAGGCCGTGTCAAGCCGAGGGTTTGTAGTCGTCCCAGAGTGCCGCGGCCAGGTAGCGCGGGCTAATGGGGTATTTGGCGCTCGTGGCAGGAGGTGGGAAGGCATCGATGGCGGGGAGATTCAATATGCCGTCGTGTTAAGTATGTTTGCAGAGCTGGACGTCGTCGAGTTGTGTCCGTTAGCATTACTGTGAAATGCTCCGCGATCAAGCTATCCGTCTTTCCGAATTCGCCGGGTTTCAAATATTATTTGGACAAACAACTTGAAAGACTATTCTACTGTTTCTCCTTATTGGTAACTCTCCTTCTGAGTGCCACGTGCTGTAGCATGCCACGAAGCTGTTGTTCGAACAGTACTACGTCAGCTGCTCATGACAAGTGAGCCACCAAGGCTTCAAGAATTTCGTCAATTGCGCCAAGCGTGTGCCCAAGTACTCCTTGCAAATACGCCTTAGAGCAAAAAGTGAGGCAGAACAAGCTACATTGAATTGCACAGCATCTTGGCCTGTTCTCGAATGCATCCGACGGTAAGTACCTACGTGTGTTCCGACCAGGCTGCTACCGACTGATCCATACATGGCACGCAAATAGACACCGACATCCCGGCGTGGAATAATGAATAAGATTGATGAAACCGAACTAGTTTTTAGGTCGCCTTGCCCCAAACACAGGTCAGATTGATTTGGCTGACGAAACAACAAATTTGGTCGAGCGCGTTTGGGAATTTTGTAAATGACTGTCGGTCTCTAGGAAACTGATAAGGAAGTAGCAAACCTTTGCTCCATACTTAAGTACACATCAAACCTCCATCTGTTGAAATTTAGAGTTTCACGACAAGTTGCGACACCGCCAGTCAGCTCGCGAAATCAACAGCGACATGGGAGCGTCAAGAGTATAACGGCCGCCTCATGGTCAGTGCCAAATTCCTCACAATGTCTCAATTAGGGAGCTGCTGTAAGTTGCCCCCAGCCCCTGTCGAAATTGCTGAGAGGTGCAATGACTTGGCACATGAATAGCCTCGCTGGCCCTCGAGAGTTCACATGAGCCATTGGCACAGGCCCTCCCGGTATTACATATCCGGATACTTGGCGGCGCTGACTTGTTCGATCTTTCGCAAGTGACTCTTGGCTGTATCCGAGGTTCGCTTGTTTACGCCACTTCTAATACGGCTGAGCTTGGCTCTGGAAATATTGGCAGAGAGCCTCGCCAAGGCGGGTGGCTGCGCTCAAGGACGCCTTCAAAGATCTTGCCATCATCTCATGTGGCTGAATCAAGGAATAATTGTGCATCGTGGCTCAAAAGATACATCAACTTGGGGGTTGCGATGAGACCTTTGCAAGTACGGAGTACGGAGTAGTACTATGGTGCATTTCTGAGCATTTCCCACGTGCAGCGTAATGTCGATGTCTCACTCTGAGGAAGTCCTTTAAGGTCAATGCTGGCGACGATCAATCGCGGTGACTGCCGGAGATGTCGCGTAAACCTGAGTCGCATTTATCCACCAATCCACCCGGAAACAACCCAGCTGCGCCAGTTGATACTAACACACACCGCACCAGTGCGTCTGGCTGGACAAGCTTATCCTCAACCTTGACCAAGAAAGGTGTAGCGGCAGAAGTGGCTTGTGCCCGCAAATCCTCACCGTCGCGATCACAGTCAGCTTTTGGCAGGCTGGCTGACTTTCCTGCTGTGGCTAGCAGCCGTTTCCGTACATGGCATACCTTCGCCGCCCAGCTTGTCGAACACACATTTCCATAGCAGCTTATGCCAAGCCTCTCATTTGGGAAGTTAGCAGGAGGGCTTGGCTGATGTTTGTTTTCCCCACCGACTCCATATGTCGTTTCCTGCTCTTGGCCCCCCGCGATAAGCCAAGTTATGGATGGGCCTGGGGAACCTGGATCCTGGAACCTAGATGACTTCACCGAGGGGCAATTCGCGAGTAACATCCTTTCACCCACTGGCACTGTGGAGGACGATGATATGGGTCAGCCAATACAACAAAACCTCTGCACTATCAACAGCACTCCACGCTGTGGGGTCAAAGACGCTTGGTGATAAAAGCTTGTGGTGCGCCTCTTATCTCAAGCTTTTTCTTGGCCCTCCACTTGGTCTTCTAGAACTGCTTCATCGCGTTGTGGAGTTTTGGGGATCAGACTGTGGTGGTGTAAAGGAACGACTCGTGTCCAACACAAATCACCGGACAGAATCGTAGCATCCACGAAAACTCGCGCAGTATGCCCAGGTTGGGTGGTTCGTGTGAAGAAGAGAAA
Organism: Metarhizium acridum; assembly: GCF_019434415.1. Lineage (NCBI taxonomy): Eukaryota > Fungi > Ascomycota > Sordariomycetes > Hypocreales > Clavicipitaceae > Metarhizium > Metarhizium acridum. Next base: position 2,959,985 of record NW_027094018.1, on the reverse strand, counting down.
TGAATGGGACAGTTTTCCCCTCGGCTTGGCGTCTCGTCCCGTGACGGTGGTGGTTGGGAGTGGCTGATGTGGGATCGCCGCCAACAGAGCCATGGCCCAACAGTACTCCGTAGAAGACAAAGAATATTGCATGTCGCGCAACTACTACTTACAGTACTTACTTGAAGTTAGTATGCCTCGAGGTTTGTTCATGTGTTGGATACATACAAACATTGTCTTGGCGCGCAGATTGTCAACGTCTCTCCCATATTAGCTGGGCTGCAACGGAGAGAATGATGTTACACCGACCCATATGTCTGCAATCGGTCCACGTTTTGGCCATCCGTTTCAGTTCGTCAGCAAGCAAGGATAATGGCCCGTTGATAACAGTTGCGGAGAAGCTTGCCTCCAATCCCTCAGCTGATGGAGGCTTGGTTCACCTAAAGTGGCTAGCCCACTTAGTTGCCAACGGGTACTTCTTCATGTTGCTAGGCCCCCTATTACGAGAAAGAAAGCTGGCTTTGGCAAGGCTTGTTTGTCGAGGGCCTGTCGAAAATTCAGTCCGGGGTAAATAATGTTGCCTGGGGCCTGCCCTTGGCTGTTGGGCGATCTGTGGACAAAAAGCCTCCCCTTGAGATGGAGGGCCCCAATGACCTCTCCACCCACACCATGAACCGCCACTCTAACACGCGGGTTGCAAAAAAGGCCGCACACCTGTGTGTGTGGTTGTAGGTGCGGGGTGTGCGGCCTTTTTTGCAACTCGCGTGCCTAATCACGACTACGCAAATCAGGCTGCCAGGGTTGCTTGGTTTCGTCCGACCCCTGGTTAGCTTTCGACCTTTCCAGCCTTGCAAATATTATCCGTGTGCTTCGTCCGCCTCCGTGCTAGTCATTCTAGCACAGGCCGTGTTGACGATAGACGCAATTCAAGGACTTGTCTCCACGACTTGTGGGTTAGTGTCCGGGGTTCATCTTGGCCAACGTGGCCATGTATTGTGTGTATTGTGATAGGAAGAGGAGGGCTCACATCTCGCATGGGCGACCGAGTATAAATACTAGAAGAATGCGGATGGCCTACCCAATCATCCAGGTGTGCCACCCCAAATTCTTCTAGCGAGGTGTGGTTTGGACTTTGTGCCTGCACAAGGTTGTGAGCCTTGGTGATCTGGTCCTTCAGCCGCACTGTCTAGGTGCGTGGAGGTTATCAGCAACAAGAAGCAATACCTTGTTCGTTAGCCTCACCGGAAACCCTTGCACTGCAGCTGCTGAGCGCAGCATTTACTTTGGCAGGAGCCACCAAGGACTACTAAGGTTTCCCCTCCTCACGCGACTACTTCGTTTTTGCATTGACCTGTTCACATATTTGATTCTCCCTTCAACGTCGCCGTTGCAAGTCCTGGGAACCCTTCTTCACTCCACCATTAGCCACGCATCGATACGCGGCCCAACCGTTGTCATGAATTCCGAGGGTATTTATGCCCGTCCGGGCAAGGGCGATGGCAATGGGAGCGATCCTGAGAAGGCAAGCATTCGGCACAACCAGTACGACAATGTTGAGATTCGTGGTTTGGAGACGTCGCCCGACACCATGCTTCACAAGGGACTCAAGGCTCGTCACATCACCATGATTGCCATTGGTGGTGCTCTTGGAACTGGTCTCATTGTCGGAACTGGTAAGGCTCTTGCGCAGGCCGGGCCTGGGTCTCTCTTCATTTCCTATACCTTTGTCGGCTTGCTCGTCTTCATGGTCATGGCCGGTCTGGGTGAAATGGCTGCCTGGTTGCCCTTGAGCTCTGGTTTCACAGGCTATGCCACCCGATACTGTCATCCTTCTCTTGGATTTGCGCTTGGCTGGTGGTAAGTTTGCTCGCCTTCGCTTTGGCCCGTCCCTCTTTGGTTCCATGACGGCATTCTAAAGTCAATTGGTGTATATACACTGACGCCAACCCTCAATAGCTACTGGATGAAGTACATTATTGTGACCCCAAACCAGCTTACGGCCGCTTCGCTCGTCATTTCTTTCTGGGTACCCCGCGAGAAGGTTAATCCTGGTGTCTTTGTCGCCATTTTCCTCGTCGCCATTGTCTGTATCAATTACTTTGGAGGAATCAAGTTCTTCGGCGAGTTTGAATTCTGGCTGTCCTCGTTCAAGGTTATTGTAGTGATTGGCATAATTCTTTTCGCCCTCATCATTGCCTGCGGCGGCGGGCCGAACCATGATGCCAGTGGCTTCAGATATTGGAGTGACCCTGGCGCTTTTGCGCAGCTATACAAATCTGGTCCTCATGGTGCCCTTGGCAAATTCTTGGGATTTTGGTCAGTCATGGTCAACGCTACCTTTGCCTATCTTGGAACTGAGCTCGTCGGTGTAACTGCTGCCGAAGCCCAGAACCCGCGTCGATCCATTCCCAAGGCTATTAAGCTTACCTTCTACCGTATCTTGTTCTTTTACTGCCTCAGCGTTCTGCTCGTGGGCATGATTGTTCCTTACAACCACGAGAAGCTCGCATTTGCCAACAAGCAAACGACCGGAGCCAGCGCCAGTCCTTTCGTCGTCGCCGCCACTATTGCCGGTGTCTCTGGCTTGCCTCACATTATTAATGCTTGCATTTGCGTCTTTGTCTTTTCTGCCGCCAACTCGGATCTTTACATTGCAAGCCGAACCCTTTACGGCCTCGCTAGTGATCGCTCTGCCCCCGCCATCTTCCGTCGCACTGACAGCCGGGGTGTTCCCGTGCCTGCCCTCGCTGTCGGTACCGCGTTTGCTTGCTTGGCCTTCATGGTTGTTTCCGACGACTCCAAAAAGGTCTTTGGTTACTTTGTGAATCTGACCACCATCTTCGGCCTCCTGTCTTGGATCTCCCTCCTGGTCACTTACATCTACTTCCTAAAGGCTCGTCGCGCACAGAACATTTCTGACAGCGTCATGTCTTATGTCGCTCCTCAGGGTCTCATTGGAACGTACATTGCTCTTTTCTTCTGCATTCTTATCCTCCTCACCAAGAATTTCGATGTCTTTATTCACCATGACGGCATAACTTTTGATTACCAAAACTTCATCACTGGTTATCTGGGCGTCCCTTTGTACCTGATTCTTCTATTTGGACACATGATTGTTACTAAGAGCCGAGGAGTAGGGGCACACGAGGCCGACTTTTACGCCGGGAAGGACATCATCGATCAGGAGGAGAATGACTTCTTGGATCTTCAAAAGGAGAAGATCGCCGCCAGCACCGGATGGTCCAAATTCTATAACCGCTATGTATCATGGTTGTTTTAGACGGAACTTGCGAGGCTGTATGTATTGGATGAACGTGCATGAATTATTTACGACTTGGCATGATCACACGGCAGTAAATACCAGAAGTTTTACGTCTTAACGGCTCTTGCATCGTTGTCAGTTTTCCAGTGAAGTCTACCATGCCATGTCCAAAAGAGGATGCATCAACGGGTCCCGCTGACAGCTCTCAAGTCACGTCCATCTTTTCGGTATACACAACATTCCACACTCAGACCCTTGGCTACAAAAACAGTACAGCGATTGATGTCTCTTCTGCCGAGTCCAAATCCAGACCACAGCCAGAGATTTTACAAGGGTTCGTCATGTCCCATCCCGGAGCGTTGTCTATGTTTTGTATACCATGCAATCCGGCCCACTGCTTATCTACGCACGCTTTCTCACGGCCCCTAGGCAGACCGAGACCTCCGCTTATAGTGGGGGGTGATGGGGGTTGCATTGAAGGGGCTATCAAGAAAATTCGGTCCCCAGTTGCAAATTGATGATAACGAACAGTCATGCGAATGACAATGTTTGTCATTGGCATTAGCAGATATATTTGCGCATAAAGCGGTGTCTACTTGGATCACGCATCAAGCCGGTGGGCCTTTTTGGAAAATAGTGATGGAGTGATTCACAAGGCTGTTTCAACATGCAAAACTAATTGTAGAAGGCTCCCGAAGGAAGGGAATCTATTCTTCTATCATTACCCGCGCCTCTCGCGAACCTCTATGCTCGGGTATTATAAACCACATCAAGACGTCAAAATGAAACAAAAACCATAAACCCATTTTTTTAAACCTCCCTAACGCCGGTGCTGAAAAATGCTGCAAAGGTATAGCTCTCTCCTCTGGGGTCGTGTTCTTGGCAGAGCTAATATAGAACGCCGTTTCCAAAGATTTGTTCCCCTTCGACAAATGAAAAAAGGCCCCCGGTTCTAAAAGATTTTCGTACACTGGTGCGGAGAGATCATTGTACACGGAAGATGAGCGCGTCGTGAAGCGGTCGAGGGGGCAATCGATCGCAGATTACAGGATGGCTCGCTGGCGGGCCTTCTCCTCGGCGAAGACGATGCGGCTCATTTCCAGGACGCGCTCGAAGCCCTCGCGGCCCTTGACGGCGTTCTCCTTGAAGCGCGTCACGAGGGTGTCTTCAATGCTGTTCTTGATTCGCTGCCAGCCGCCGCAGAGGGCGGTGATGCGCGCCGACTGCTGGAACTGCGTCTGGTGGTTGCTAAGCGGGGTGTAGGTGACTTCCTCCTGGACGTTGACGAGGTTGCTCCACGTGAGGTTCTGGCTGACCATGGTGAGGGTCTTGCGGGCCGGGTCGACGTAGGACGCCTCGAAGACGTAGCTCACGTCCATGGAGTTGCCCATCAGGGTCTTGAGCCAGTCGGGCGCCGACTGCTTGCAGGTGATGAGGCGTTCGGTGCGGAGGATGCCCGTCTCGGGGTCGACCGTGCGGGAGAGCGTGTCCACGGCGATGACGTGCTCCTGACTTGTTGTTCCATGGGCCGTACTTGCGCCAGTTGGCGGTTGATACTTCGTCCCAGGAGTAGTTGTAGGTGACGGCGTTGGAGAAGACCTTCATTGTGGATTGGTGGTGTATGTGGTAACGTTCGAGTGCTGGTGTCCTTTTGGGGAGGGAGGAGCTTTTATCGCAAGTCTAAGAAATCCTCTGTAGACTGGTTGTGAGTTGTGCGCGAGTCCAATCCGATTGTTGATGGCGCCGAGCTTGTGACTCAATCTGGTACGCGTAGTCGTCTCGTGACAATTAAGTCTATGCCTGAAAAAAAGAAAGGACGACTCGCCGAACAAAAAGAGAAAAAAAGCAACGCTCACGATCGTAGATGTGCCAAACAAAAAAGGGCGAACAGACCGTGTAACGACTGGTTGCTGAACGTTGATGAAACGAGGTTTTTTTTTTCTTTCAGGAGAAGAAACGTCCGAACTGGCAGGGGGGCGAAGAGGCTGTACATAGATAAATTTGCCTGAGGTGCCACACATGTGAGAGGCTTTAACCTCCGCCCGGCCTACTTCGGAGCGTGCACGCGTGCAGACCAGTTTTTTTTGCTGTGCCACAGTCGCTCGCTATTCCTGTTTGGGGTCGCACTAAACCCAATGTGGGTGGTTTTGTCTTGGTAGCGCGATAAAGCACCGGGAGCAGAAATTTTACTCCGCGGCCCTGATTGGCTCGGGCGTCTGGAGGCTTCAGAGGCCGAAACGGTTTGCCCGTGAACGGCGGCAGAAGATAAGCAGCCCGGCAGTCGGGCTGCGTGCGGAGACAGCTTAGTTTCTGGAGAAGCTCGGGGTGGCAAGGGCGGAGGAAGTTGCGAGATCTGAAAAACGCACTTGATGGCTGGGTCACGGCATCCGGTAACGGTCGTTTTGTCAAGTTGTGCTATATCGGGATTATCGGAGAGCTAATTTCTCGCGAGGAGGTTGTCAAGTGCACATAGATTCTTGGAGCGCTGCCTTCAGTTATTGTCTCGCGGCCAGTGTCCCCCAGGCCCGCTGTGATGTGTGGTCACTGGATGACCTCGGCGTTGCGGTTTTTGCCAAGGGAGGTTGCAGCCTACATGAAACGTCCTCCACTTCGGCTTCATCGCAAACACCGACTGTAGCCGCGGGTATAACCAACATCATCCGTAAGGCTCTCACCTGGCATCAGTACGGGTTTGAGTTGCGCGTGGTCAACTCCATCATGGTTTAACAAACAGGACAGTCTTATTTCAGATGCTATCTTATGTCTGAAGATTATACAGCTTAGTAGTCGTCTCCCCGGCTGATGACCTCTTTCACGGTTGGCCGAATCAAGATAGTCTTGTCCGTTGTTAGCATACACGGCGCAAGAATTGTCTTGTAGAGAGTTGCAACTTACGTGCTCGAATTGAGCAGTATACGAGCCCTTCTTGTCACACAAGGGCGGGTAAGCCTCGACAATGCCGCTGTTAACCAAGCTGTTCAACTGCACCACAGTTAGCGCCCGCATAAATCACGTCAACGTCAAAAAGAAATAGGCTGCACTCACCCCGAGCAAGTACTTGTCCTGGCCCAGGCGGTCCAGGTAGCGACGGCAGAAAGGCAGGGTGCCAAAGTTCTTGTTAATCACGTTGAGCAGCGTTTTGGCTGAGCTCAGGCGAAGGTCCACGTGCTGGACGTCTGCGTTCTTGGCGTAGTGGGAAACCTCCATGTCGTCTCTGACGTAGCCGTTACCGGTACTCCCAAAAGTCTCGATAGCAAAGACATCACCTTCTTCCATCTTGGTCTGGTCGTTGCTCTTGACAATAGGCACGGCCTTGGTACCGTGAATGCTGTAAGGCAAAATGTTATGGCCCGTCAGGTTGCGGATACTCTTTACGGGGTATGTAGTGCCGTCAATCTCCACCTCGAAGCTCTCCATGGTCTCCTGAATGACGCCTCCGATTTCACCGACGCGGGCATCAATACCCGCCTCGCGGATACCAGCATTTGTGGCTTCCTTGACAGCCTTGAGCAGGTTGTCGTATTTGGACTCAAAGGCCACAGTAAAAGCAGAGTCAACAATTCGGCCATTGACGTGAACACCAAAGTCTACCTTCATAACATCATCCTGCTGCAGAACCATCTTGTTGCCAGCATTGGGCGTGTAGTGTGCAGCGCAGTGGTTCAAGCTGAGGCCACACGGAAAACCCATACCAGCAACCATGGCATCGCCCTCAGTTAATCCAGAGTGGCCGGTGAGAGATCTGACACTATTTTCGATGGTTTCGGCAATTTCAGTCAAGGTCTGGCCGGGTTTGATGGACTTCTGGGCATATTGGCGAACCTGTCTGTGAATCTCAGCGGCCTCTCGGTAATCGCTCAGGAACTCCGTATTCAAGTTGTCCAAATGGCGTTTTTCCTCATCGGTAGTTCGGTAACGGTTCTCGTCTATATATTCGACTTCCTCGCCCCTGGGATAGCTCTTGTTGGGGAATAGCTGGCTCACCATGACGCTAGGTGGCTCCGTCTGGGTGGTAGGGTTCTTCTTCTTCTTCTTGGGCTTTCTCTTCTTCTTCTTTTTAGCAGCTCCAGTTGCTCCATCGGCCCCGATGCCGGCAGCATTCTCCTCGGCGTCGTCGTCAGAATCCTCTGCGTGGTCGTCGTCGTCGCCGGCAGGTGCAGGCTTTGCGCCCTTGCCATTTGCCTTTGCGGCGTCATTCACTACAGATGGAGCTCAAGGTTAGTCATAAAGTTTGCAGTGCAAACACTCAAACAATTTTTAATGTACCTTTCAGCTCTTTCAGAGCGTCGGTGGGAACTTGGGCTGCCATGCTAACGACGTTTTTGTTCGGTGAAGTGGGGAGAGTCGATCAACATCGCACTCGAAAAAAGTTGATTGATGACCTTAATGCCCGACGTACCCCGCCACTTTACATTGGCAGTAAGCGACAAAAATAGTCGAACACGATTTTTGGCCCAATTTGCCCCACCCCAAGACTGACCCGTACAATTCATTTTTGTCAGCAAGCGCTCTGTAACAAGTTTCACAATTAACATTGCGCAACAGATGTCATCAGCGACCTCTCCTCCATTCCTTGTTGAAATCTCTAGGTCGTTTATCTCACTATGAGAAGATGTATACATGTGACGACAGATGCCAACCTGCTAGGCTCCTAGGTAGGTTTGTAAGTTTGAGCACGTGTCTAGCGAACGCGAACATACAGAATCAATTTAAAGAATGGCATTCATGTAGTTGACATCACGGCCGTATGGAATGCTCTGGATCAAATCCTGCAACTACACTAGCTAGGCACTTCGGGTCTAATAGTATTGAACAGCGAGCGACTTTTGTATGACCTTCGTCCCTCCAAACTGACATCACAGCTCCATATGTGGGGCCAGGGACGTGGGGTTGATGGGTGCCGCGAGGTTGAGCGCCAGTTCCAACAACCTCGGAGTACTTCCTCTTCCTCAAAATCCCGGTATTTGTTTCGGTCGTATACCGTCTCAAAATGGACACTCAGGTCCAAAAATTAGTCGAAAAAGCATGGGACAGGTATCAACAACTGGCACCTGGACAGAGGCTGTGTAAGCTCACTCCCAAGCTTAAGACTCACTCCCACATCCTACACGAAGCCTATCACCAATGACTGACATGATACGCTGCGTTGGACAGTAATTGGCATCGGGGGTATCCCCGGATCAGGTAAGACATCAACAAAAAAAAAAGAGTTAGCGTCATTCGCATGTTTGCAAACCGTTAACATCTCAGGTAAAACAACACTCTCACAAGTCGTCTCTAAAAGACTCAACGAATATGCCGCTGAGACCTCCACCAACACTCCTCCGCCAACAACATACGTTCCCATGGATGGCTTCCATTTCACCCGGGACGCGCTCTCCGCCATGCCGGATCCTGCCAATGCTCACGCCCGTCGCGGCGCAGCATTCACCTTTGACGCGGCCAAATTTCTCACCTTGATCCAGAAGCTTCGGGAACCGATATCGGCGCAACCCATTCTTGCACCATCATTTGATCATGCTGTCAAAGACCCCAAGGAGGACGATATAGCCGTATTACCAACGCATAAGATAGTCATTTTGGAAGGCAACTATCTCGCGTTGGACAAGGACGTCTGGCGGGACGCCGCTGCATTATTTGACGAGTTGTGGTTTGTAGAGGTGGAATTCGAAGTTGCGAGGAAGAGATTAAGGGAGCGACATGTCCGAGCGGGGATAGTCAAGACGATAGAAGAGGGGGACAAGAGAGCGGTTGAGAATGATCTCGTGAACGGAACAGAGATCATGACACAGCGGCTGAGGGTAGATGAGGTTGTGCGGAGTGAGGAGGACGGATCATGGGTTCATGACTGACGACGTTGAAGAAAGATGTTTTGTGTATTACCTAGACATTTTTGCTCATCATGATAGCTAATCTGAGAATAAGACGCTGCACAAAAAAACCCAAAGATTTGCTGCAAATCGCAATACGCTGGCTGTCGATGCTCAAGACCCATTCCTCGTTGTACTCGTTACGCCTCTTCAGCCTCCTTCGACTCGCTCAGCTTCCTCATCTTGCTAGCCATGGTCAGCCCCGTCCCCTTCCTCGACTGCAACGCCTTCATCCACGCGTCCTGGTCTTTGATCGGGAGCTCCTGCGCGCTCAGCCCCAGCACCTCCATGAGCTCTGGAATCTCGGCGTGGTCGCGCGTCGTCCTCATCCGATGACACCAGGTAACTCTCTTCTCCTCCACAGGTCCGTCATCTCCGCGATCTCTGCTGCCGCTGCTCGCGCCCTGGATCGACCCCATGGCCGTCGGCCGCTCGTCTTTAGGCGTCGTGATGGGCGTGACAATATCAAGTGGCTCAAAGAGGAACTCGCCGCCCACCTGACGCTGGTCTCCGGACTTGAGAGACAATCCCTTGGGGAGGACCCTGAGTCCCTGGCCGATGCTGTCCAGAGTGCTCCTCCACATACTCTTCCTCATGTACGCGGGCTTGGAGCCCAGCGCAAGCGTCTTGGTCATGCCGAGCGCGTCAAAGAGTGCCCGTGTGGGGTCGGTGTATAGCGGGAATGGGCAGTTGGTCGCCTCGATGTACATGTTGATGAGGGCCGGGTCGCCGCATCCCACGACGACGATGAAGGTGCTGACGGGGAGTTGGAGGAGGGCCTCGGGGGTAATTGATTCTGAGAGTGTTCGAAGGTATTCCTGGCAGTTCTGTACCTTGGGGTTAGCAGCTATTGGAGTCGCAGAGAAAAAAAGATGTCGAAAAGCCTACGTACGCCACAGAAGAAGTGTCGGATGAACACCACCAGCACCCGTCTCGCTACATTGTTCCCACTATACAAGCTCTTGAATGTCTTGGATTTGCCGTCTCGATCAAGGACAATGTAGTCCTCTATTTTCCTGATCGTTTCGGGCGAGGGCAGCACGTTGTTAGTGGCAACCTCGCCGTCAAAGTCCTCTGGTTTGGTCTTGTCGATGTCAACCGCCGGCTGGGGCTCAGAGGCAGGAGCGGCAACTTGATCAGCTGGAATTGCAGGTCCTACAGCAGCGGTTGTAGGGCCATCATTGGCCATTTTCGATTCTTTCTTCTCGGTCGCAATGTCGCCCTTGGGAGTCGGAGGTGATGGGGCGGCAGCCCGCGTCACTGATGCATCTGGAGCAGTATCGTGCTGTTCCCTGGGCGGGGCATCGGTTGGCATACCGGAACCTGCTGTGGAGGCCTCCATTCTTTACTGATCCCTTGTGCTCGACACTTTTTGCGCGTAAGGAGACGAGGTGACCGATGTGCCGTAGAGAGCAGAAAGAGAGGTGAAATCGGTTCCAAGAATTAGGGGCTCTGAAGGAGCTGTCGGTTTCTCATATGTGTGGTCTGACTGTCAGAGCTTGAGGTGTGAAGCTAGTTCGTTCCAAGCCAACAAAGCGCAAGTCGACCAACGGCAGTGTGGCTCAGGGCCCGATGGTGGCTCAAGGAGTCAAGGTTTGAACCCCAGACCAGACATGAATCAATACTCGACTCTGACCTGATACCCCTGACCAAACAAACAGTGCTGTCGGCTCGCGCCAGCGGGCTCAGCTGTGGCAGGTCGAGATTTGATGTTTTTGTCCAAGTAAACCTCAATGTACAATGGTGTCCCAAAGCCCTCTGCTCCGTATAGGGGTGGACGCTCGCCGTGGCCGTCGCTGTCACCATCTCGGCCTCAGCCGCACCAACTTATGACTCCCCAACACCTGCATTTCTCTTTCTATTTTGCTCTTTTCTTTCAACATATCCATCATGACAGACATTTCCGAATCTCTGGTGGCATCGCTAGCCGAGACTCTCGACGCAGCTGGGGCTTCATGCATCCTCTGGGGTCAATTCCTACTCAATGTCCATGGCATTCCATCGACCATTGGCGTATGTATTCCACTCCATGTGACCAAGTTAGACATTGGGCTAAATTTGAGCCAAGTCGATAGACTTTATTGTTCCCGGGTCCCGTTTAGCTGAAGCTATACAAGCACTTGAAAATGCCAGAAACCTCGCGCATTGCCCAGACAAAGATGCATGTCCCTGGAGCCCCCAGCGCCGGAAAGCAATGGAGCCAGTTTTTCACATGCATCTCGGGAACTCTGCCCGGACAGTTACTTTATACACCCATTGTCAGATTCTCTGGTTTCTGCCACAAATGAATAGTCCTTTACCGTCCTCAGGGCAGCAGCAGCTGGAACTGCCTCAGCATCTGACGCTCGCATCCAGCTCGGCAGACCTCCCGCCACACAGGCCAGGTCGTGGGTCTGGTTTCTTCACGACAGTCGAGTATCCCGTCGTCGTCTTAAGACTGCATGTTCTGCTGGACACCTACATACGACTATATTTACGCGACAGAAAGAGGCGAGATGGTGCCTACGCAAGGCATTCCATCAAACTCCTGACGCCGTGTATCGATGACGAGGAACTTCCTGGTTCACGGGAGATTTCAGATCGCATCAAAAGATATTACAAAACCCTGGCAAACGGAGACGAAATTATTCTTGGACGTAGTGGCATGTAGCTCTGGTTTCACGGAAAGAGCTCGCCCGCGACTATATACCAGCATTGAAGATTTTCTTCAGCTATTACTATAAATAGGAGACATATTTTACTCCCAAGTCCGGATTCCTCTTTCTGTTTTCCCATCATTTTTAGGCTTTTCCGTGAAGGCTATCCGTCTCACCACACATTGCGGAAGAAGTAATACCCTACCAACTCGCCGCTACGAAAGCCTCACCCGAAATTGGAAAACGGCAAAGGAAAGCTGGGGCATGTCATACACAATCTTCACGGTCACACTTGGATAGAGACGGGAACGCCATGCCCGCGACTGCTTACCCCGGGGCAGCATCACGAAGGGCATGGCAAACAAATGTGGGTTTTCCCTCCGCGTTTTATTCACCTCGATACAAAACTGCCAAAACAAAAACACACGACACTGCCGTGGATACTTCTCAAAAATAGCACACCCTGATCTGCATAGCGCAACGAGGACTAGCCAGAGTGTCCGCTATTGGCCCGATCTTGCAAGCGCCTACTTTTACTTGTCCTTCTTCTGGCAGGTTCCCTGATACCGTCTGGTCAGTGTTCTGACGGCCTTGCAAGCAAAGGCTGTTCCAAGACTCACCTCATTCTTCGTCTCCCACACAAGGCAGTATCCGGTGCAGCAGATCTAGACGTTGGTTAGCAGCCGACATTTTTCTCTACCAGAAGGGATTTATAACGTACGTCCTGGCGAGTACACGTTTCACCTTCTTTCTGTACAATCTCGTTTAGTAAGGTTTCGTATGGTGAGGCGGAAGAGGTGCTGTTCTTACCTTGCACTGCTCGTCTCGAGGAGCAAAATCCACGTTGGCCATGGCCACGGCGGCAAAGAGGGCGGTGGTGAATACAGCGATGAACTTCATGGTGGCGAAGAAAGGAGACTGAGTCTTTGAAATTGATGAGTGTTTGAAGTGTTTGAAGTGATGGGATTGGAAATGATGCTGAATGTGCTTGGTTGCTTCTGCCCAGGAGGAGGACAAGCGGCCTTACTTATAGCTGCCATGCCGTGCTCACTGGCCGTGCCAGCGCTGAGTATTCCGACTGATGCTGGCGACAAAGACGCATCATGCTTGGCTCTCCTGCTCCGAAAGTTGTGGCAAATGTCGCCGTCTTTTGTGTCCTGATTGTTTGACGTCACGTAGATTTGGCATTCTGATACAGTTGGTACAAGCGGTGCCAAACAAGAACCCTTCCGCGGGGTCGTAGCGAATTCGCATCGAGGCCTACGTATTGTCCTGTGCGCCTGTTGGTTCTTAGAATCCCAGACGGTGTTGTTTTGCATTTCCGTCGTAGTCGAGTGCCGCAGCTCATCTTGGCAATCGCATGGTCAGGTCGCATGAACATGATCCAACAAACGACCCAAGCTCGAACCAACCCCTTGGCATTTCGCCCATAGACGGCTAAATGCTTGCCCTAGTTTCAGATCTTTCTGGAAGATGACGCATCGTGGTAGCAAGCCAGTCTTGCCTCAGGTGTATCATGTATGATATCACATCGTGGGGCCATCGGAGGAAGATTGCGGAATGCTGTTGTTTTCCTCTCTGGGGAACTCCTGTCTCTCCTAAAATGGGTGTTCTCTTTTGATATGTTTTGTCCTGTTTTGGGTACGTATGAATTTCCTTCTAAAATGCGAAGCTACGGTTGTTATACTGGACATTACTACAATCAACATGACAGACCTTGTCTGTTCGGCGTAGTGCCTCGGGTGTAAGGGACGTTTTGGGCATTCCGTGTCCTTCAATTCCATTTCCACTGCATCATCTGTTTGCTCATTACGGCACACTAATCCTCCCTTGAACTAGGTCGCTTTTCACATGTTGTTGGCCGGTTGGCATATTCCGGAACCGATGCTTTGTGTTTGTCGCAGACTAATCGATGACACACCACGGTGCTCCCAGTCCTTGGTCTGTATGTCTTCAAGATATGCCCAACTTTAAAAAAAGATGGCAGGGACACCTTTCTCCAGGCACTCCAAATTTGCGAGGTTGTATATTCGCCATTCGCCATCCGCACAAAGTTACTCGGCCTGTCTTCCAAGGTACGACGTTCACTTTGAAGCCTCTTCTTCTCCTCGAAATGCTCATGCTTCCCTCATTCTCTTAGCCATTCTTTGTCACCTCAGATCAATTCCTCCAGTCTCTTATTTACTTGGCACTTCCATTTGTGGAGATGGGCTGCGACACGTACCTACATATCTGCATATAAACTCTACAGCCAGTTCATTTAACAAACACGAACGATTAGAGTGCAAAGTTGAGGGTAGGAACAGAAACGTGTAGGCAACGTTTTGTATGGAGGCTTATGTAACAGTAAGTCAAGCAGTAGAGCCCCGTCACGCGTTGGGAATAGTTTAGAGGATATTATCAAATATATTTTCCTAGCTTTAGAGTGAAAGCACAAGATATTCCTTCAAGATTTACGAGATTGGGTGTCCAGTCTTTATAAGCGAGCAGCCGCATTTCGTCCTCTCCGCCTCGAATTAAAAAAAAAACACTGTCAAGTCAATGGCATGGAAACCATAGCCATCTGCACCTGCAAGCTACAGCTATAGTTGTGCTTAGCCTTCTTCTCCCGTCTCGCTCCCCAGCCATCACAGACGCTCATGCCCACCGTCCAATCAAGGCCATAATGCCACACCCAAGGTACAGCGAAACAAGCATAAGCGCCAGACGCTTCTTGTTATTGGTACGGTTCGGATTGAAGAGGAAATCTCGCGCGAGCATCTCCACCAGCCCGGTGTAGACGAGAATCCCAGCCGAGATGGAGTCCAGCACGCCAGAGACCACATTGGCAGTGTACGAACTGCCGCTGTAGGTACTGTGCAAGCCTAGGCCGATAGCAATGGAGATGGGCGTCGTCAGTCCGTAGGCCAAGCAAAGCGCCCAGGGCAACCACCTCCACCTCGTAGGAATGGGGATGACGCTGAGACGAGCGCCGATACCCAGGCCCTCGAACGACTGGTGGAACACGAGGACGGGGAAGAGGGTGTTGAAGTCGTCGCCCCCGGCCACGCCAAGGTTGAGGCCGATGATGACGCTGTGGAAGATGACGCCGAACTCGAGCACCAGAAAGGCCGAGATTTGCGACTGGAACGCGCGGTGGATTTCCTCCGAATCGCCAGAGAGATGCTTCAGCTCCTCCAGGTCGCTGCCTTGCTTCTCGCTCTTGACCGCCGCGGGCACGAGTCTCGCGCTTTTCGGATGGTCATCTTGGTCCGCCGAGTGCAGGTGTAAGTGGGAGCCATGTGCGCCGTTGCCGTCAGCCCCGGGTGCGTCGGTGATTATATTTTCAACCGCCGCGTGGACGAGCCCGTACCGCTTCTCGACGTAGTACTCGGCGAGGAAGTCCAGGAGGAAAATGACCATGGCGGACGACAGGGCAATCGCCGGCGGCCAGGAGTACGTTGACCACCCCCCCGTCAGGCCAACGCAGGTATTGGGGCCGATGGCACTGTAGGCCGGGTCAAGAAGATGCACAAACGCGGTTGCGATGATGACCCCGGCGCCGAAATAGCGAGCAAAGAGATAGACGGACAGGGGAATCTTGAGGCGCCGGATACGGGTTGCCAGGACGGGGAAGAAGGTCACCGCCGTCGAGACGACGAGAATGACAAAAATAGAGGCAATGTGCAAGCCCAGCCTGTCGTCGTAGGCATTGCCACTGCCGTTCAGGTAGCAGATGATGTCAACTAGAGGAGTGTTGTCCAGGTCGACCGAACTGGCGTTGAAGGAAGAGCCAGCGTCGGCCATGTTGGGCGATCCGCGATCAGGGGAAAGAAGTGAATACCTTTTCTGCGCGTGCTCTACGTACGGAAGAAACCAAAAAAACCCAAACAGGACTTACCAGTTATATAGACGCAATCTGAGAAAAAAAAAAAATCTCTTCTTTGATCATTAGAAGCATACTTCTCCAGCACAGGAGGAGGATCGGGGGCAAAACTGCACAACAGTGAGGTATCGAAGCATCTAGTATTGCGTCTTAGGAACAGCAATATGTTAGTGTGTACTTGGAGATAACAAGGGGCCTGGGTCTGGTATTCTTTTGGGCATCACGAGTGAGAACCTCTATGGTGTAGTGGCTTGCGCGAACGTACAAGGCCTTGCCAGTTCTCCAATCAGGATAACGGTCTGGGCTGCGGGTTCGGAAGTTCGGCACGGCCCAAATGCATTCAAGGTGCAGGTAATTACAGCTGGCTGTAAGTAACAGGACGAGTTGGCATACGGCCATGCAATCAAGTTGGTCCTGCCGCCATTGTACTGTGCCGGGAGGACAGTGCTTGACATGAGACGACCCATATGCCGGATCACGCGGCTTTGTCTACAGGATTTCTCTGCGAGGCCAAATTATGACACATCAGATATATCCGTTCTGGTGTGTCCTTGCGAGACGGTGCATTCAGGAAAGTGTCCATTAGTTCATTTCGTTGCTTGACAGAGCTGAGGCTGCAAAGAGACTTCAAAAAGCAAAAATGCTGACTTGTTGGAAAAAGAAAACAAAAGAACAGAAAATAATAGTGCCTTCTCGAGACTGGGGAGACAAGAAAGACGTGAATAGAAAGACAAATGTGTGACAAAATGAAGGCGTATTCAAATTAAAGCTCTCTCCTTGACGAAGGAAGCATGCAGCTCTGATCTACCATGGATACCTGAATGGGCGGTATTAGTTGAACGTGATATTCTTGTCTGTTTTATTTTCTTTCTTTCTTTCTTTTTTTTTTAAAAGTTTAGGGGCAGTATAATAATCAAGCTTACCTACTCCGTACAGTTGTCATCTGATGGCGTGAAGAAGGAAAATTGACTGCTGTCATGCCCGCGACAGACCATCCCACAAATGTTGCGGCTCTTAAGGCTCTGGCCAGCTGGCTTCAAAGCCTCGTCCCCCATGCCAAGAGCTGTTGGTCTCGACAAGCCTATCTCTTCTTGGGTGTATATGCCAGTGTGTGGCCACCGAAATTTGCCGAGATGACTCGCATTGGTCGTTCTGATTGTGTCCTCTTACCCAAGCACAGAAGCCAACGGCCAATGGTCTCCGGCTTGTGAAGCAAAGTGATGGTATCGGAGCCGAGATTGGCCTACGCTCTCGTTAGAAGGATGTAGAAAAGTTGCGTCCATTGATCCTAGTATGAGGGTATAATATAGTTCCAGAACGTTTCTGTAGGATGAAAGGGCCTGATGCAGGCATGGCCCAAAGCTTCACAACACGTCATGAGAGAATCGAACAAGGAGAATGCTCAATATACAAGCCGGTGATGCAATGAGAGCACGGATATATTGTTCATTTTTACGCCCTCCTTGTTATAGTCTCTGTGTGGGCTGAAGTAAAATTGCCCAACCCTAGCGTCCGCTTGAGACATCTGCAGGTCTCACAGGACAATGGATCAGCCACAATGATTCGGCATCACGGTGCAATGCACATTGCTATGATGCTATCTGTTGAAAGTGGTCCAGATGGATTCACGTGCTCAGTTTCAACAGACGTTACTTCTAAGGCAGAAAATATTTTTAGTCAGGGACTGTCGAAAGCTTAAAACAGGAGAATGAAAAATTACAAAAATTATACTCGAGGCTCTTTGCTTACAATTACTGCATTGAGCTAGCGTGTCTGCAACGCAGGTCCAGACTCCAGCTAGCAACCTGTTACCTCTGGGGCGGCAACTGCCGCGCATTTTATTTTAGACTGTAATTCGCTTTTGGTTGATTTTGGTATACAGAAATTAACTAGGCTGTAATGAACAGACTGGAGGACACTCCATTACTATGCGCCGACTAGTTGGTGCATCACAAGTACAAGGTACAACCAAGTGTTTAACCCGGTGGGGCCAAGAAACAGAAACCTCGCCGCAAAAAAACTTTCTCATTCACGCGCACCACCACCATGGACGACGAAGACAACGGCATTCTCAACATTGAAATCTCCGATGACGAAGTCGACGTCGCCAAGAACAAGGCCGACAGGACCGGTCAGACGGAGGCGAATTTTCAGGCTGTGAAGCGGGAGTACCGTGTTCGCGTTGAAAATGGCGAGGTAAGCTACACCACCACTCACTCATCAGCCGCGTGAATTGGCTTGTGAGCTCTTGGTTGAGTTCTTGAATCTGACTGTGGCGTTAGTAGATTTACAAACATGTAGCGCTGCCTCTGCAGCCTGGCACGAATAAAATGCGCACCCAGGAGCTCGTTCATGCAGTCGAGGAGCTGTACTTTTTCCGTCGGTATCAAGAAGGTGTCAACTTGGTCAAAAGGGCGTTGGAGAATGGAGGAGCGGAAACTCTCGATAACGACTCGCGCCGACTGTTGGAGTCCTATGAGAAGAAGTGTCGTCAAAAGATGGCCAAGTCTGGTTAATTGCGACAATGCCCGTATCGACGCGGCCTGGCTTCTGCAGCTTGTCTTGGTTGAATCTGGCATGAACGCATCCCTCAAGCCTCTTCTTTTTACCAACATGGAAGGTTCTTTAAAAGCCACAATTGGCGTGCCCTGATGGAGTTGCGCGTAGCCACAGACCTGGATTCATTCGCCTTGCAATCCCAAAACCCGGAACCTCCAGTTTTACATATCGGCTCCAAATACAACATTACTTGATAAGTTTACAGACCCGCGAATTGGGATACGCCTCCTCTGACTGCGGGGGTTACCCGGTTGCACCGTCCTGAGAAAGTGTGCAGCAGACATGCTTCCGGCCATGCTTTGGATCGTCGTTCGCCTTTATGAATTGGGACCTTTTTGTGTTCGGAGCCCGAAGCTTCAAACGCGGAGTGCTTGCCAATTTACTCTCTTCGTCAAAGGGTAAGCGGTGCAATCGAGTTCCCGAGCCTGCTACTGAAAGTACAGGGCCTCGTTTCACAATTGGTCGTAGCACTCTGGGTTAAAGTCTGTCAGTGGGATGTTACATTGCGGCCTAGCATCGGAAAGTAATGGTGTTGAGCCCTCGGAACACATCAGGCTACGCTGGCAACACTCAAGCTTGGACACAACGGCGCAGACGTCGCATTCAGAAAAGTCATTCACGTCAAAGCCAAAGCGAGTTCACACAAGGGCCGTGCGGGCAAACATTGTAGATGGCTACAAAGGACCACCTTGCTCTATCTTATCATCATGACCGAGCATTGGTCGATGTGTCTAGCCCTCCACGATGTCAAGACGCATGGCCACCATTTTCAGACAGGTATCAACCGCTGTAAGAAAATTTTCGTACAGCTTGGGGTCGTCGTAAAATGGACAGCCTACAAAGATGGAGTCATGACGCGCGAGAGAAAAAAGAAGGTTCGCAGCATTTTATGACGTGGAGATTTATCGTGGCTCAGTTGAAGAATCTTGATTCTTGCCTCGCCCATCTCTTCTAGAATACAACAAGTTAAACTTTTGGGTCTAATGTATTCTAGTGGTCCTGCAGACTTCTCCTGCCGCCGGGGAGCTTGCTGGGCTCCTACACAGAGACGAATAGTACCTGTTTACTCGAGTCGCCGAGAACAAAACTGTAACCCAAGTGTTTAACGAGAAACACTAGACCTTGTTATCAACTGGATAGATAGCCAACTAAGGAAATAATACCTTTTCCGGACCAATTATTATCACCGTCAGCCCCGCCCCTGAACCAGTATAGAGAGAGCGATTGACGAGGGTTCTAATTCTCTTTGCTACCGCGGAACAGCATCAGAGAAACACCGGTAATGACATAGGTGTTATTCATATCAAGTCTCGGAAAGATTTTGTTTATTCTTCAAATTGATACCCCTTCGTCGTAGAGTGCGGCTCCAGTACATCATGTCTGGAACACAGTTACCCGTGACAGCAGCCGGTATACTTGTAGCTCTGACGGCGAGACAGAAGCCTTCGGGCTGAACCATTTCGTTTACGACACCTTGAGGTATACTTGTTCCTTCATGGACGATGAAAGGAGGCTGAAGGGCGTCTGGCTTACTTTACACCTGGAAACTCAAGTGTAGATTCCGCATATTTGACATTTCATTACTAAGTGAGCGTCCTTCAGCTTTAATATTCACAACAAGGACAATGCAAACTCATCTTCGGCTACTTCCTGGATGGGAATATCTCATGGGTCCTTCTCTTATAGTTGCATTGTTACGCCATGGCATCCATTTTCTTGTCAAGTTTCATTAGCAACAACAAGCCTTAATAGGAGACCTAGAATTTGATCCAACGACCAACAAATCGCGCATGTAGAATGGAATGAGCTGTTCCACCATTGCCAGGCGCCCGAACGTAGTCCGGCCGTTCCTGTATCCTTGCGCGTGTCCGAGTGAATACCGAGTCAATGCGATAGGACCAGATCCGGTCTAACTGTTGGTTTCTATAACCTTGATGAATCTGACTAGACTAGGCAGATCCCGTAGCCCAATGCCACTCTCCTAGTCCCTCTTCTGGCAGGCTCCGGACTCTCATGCCGCCCGCACCTCGATGCGACGTCGGTTGTTGGTCTGTTTCCCAAAGCGGCGAAAATAAGCGATTCGGTGGGCCGATGAGTAAATTGTGGTAAGACGTATTAACTTGAATCCCGTAGCTTGAGTTGACAGATAAGACTCAGAAGAGGGTATCCCTTTCTGACTGCCCAATAACCATAGTTTTTTCTGATAGTGAAGTCCAGTCCGGAGCCTACACAAACACTTACCTACTATCTATTCAAGTCAGGGAAATGCGATACTCAAGAGACTTCATTTGCCTAAATACTTGCTGTAGAATCCAGAAACCGCCCACCCCATGTAGAAGTGTCGATGCAGTGTCTCAAACAGTGGGAGCAATAGTGATGGGATAGGTTTGATGCTGCGGCCGTGTTGTATGACCTGTTGGACTTGACAAGCGGCGGTAGCCTCCGTTTACACCGCAGGCTATCTTTGCTGTACCTAGCTAACAGCTACAGTCTCTCCGATTACTTTTTGTACGCTAATCCCTATCTTGTTAATACACCTGCCTAAATTTCATCATACATACCACAATCACTGGCTTTAAGCGACAAACTGAACCGTTGAGGTTGAAGATGGGGGGGATGCCGGTATGCGCCAGAACGTTACCGGCATGGTGTGGCCACAGCGCCGCGGCGTACTATTCTAGGGAAAGGCACAATGTCACTGCCATCAGCCTGCCTACCGAGCTCTCAACTTCCCAAAGCCTTGCCCCTCTTATCTGTTCTAAATTGAATAATGTGAAGACATAATAAGGCTAACTTTTACGGTACATCTAGGGATGTTTAGCAGCACGTTATTAGCGAGTCCTCAACGGATTCCGACCTCTATAGCTATCGTCCTACTACCACTAGTACTAATACGTTACTATAGTGGCTCAAGATTACGCGACATTAATTGGAAAGTCCTTGACTATATCGTAACATCCACATCGTTCGCCAGGTATACTCTATAACTATACGCCGCATTTTTCACAACTTGGGTACTTACAAAGACATATGTTACTACTAATAATATTAGTAGTACAAAGATCCGCCTGCTTCAAAGCGAAACTTGTCTATTAATCACCTGTTCGTATAATTCTCAGATAGCTTCGATTTTCTCCAACGTTTATAGGATCCCCGATGACGTTATTGACTATATATATGAGCACAACCGTATCGCGATGATGATATATCTGGCGAGTCCAAAGGCAAGGATATAGAGGATATAGCTAATAATAATGGTGTTGCCGGCTCTAGCACTAACTGAATAGACAACCAAGTCGAGACGTGTCACACGGCCAAGGCCGGGACAAAGGTATCGGATATTAAGGTTACACAACAACAAAGAAAGGTATCACGGGAGCCCGGAGTACGACCTTGGCAAGGGCTGCCTCAGGCCGAATGATATTGCTGCTTGTTAGAAGGATTGATCCTGGAGGACTACATGGCTCTTGCCTTTGCAAAGGGACGGTTTTCCCCCGCAACGGAGTAAGTATATAAGGCTGCTTGCCATGAGACTCAACGGGTGGTCATGACCGGACAGAGTTGTGCGGCTGGTGGCGAGGATTGGTTTGTTCGGCATACAAGTGTGTGATGGGGGGGAAAGGTCTAGCAAAACCACAGCGGGCAGCTACAAATGAATTGGTTCAATGGAGACAAGGAAACCTTCTTACACACACTGCCTTGCAATTGTGAAGGGCTCGTCAAGGGCAAACATGACATGCGTTGGCGCTGCTAGCTCAACACTCTCTTGGACTCGGTATTTGAAGTCGGCGTTCTAATCTGGCAGCTCCCCGCAAAGTGTATCGGCACTCAAAATCAATGACACTAGCTGTCTATAAGAGTCAAATTATGCGAAGCTCTCGTTGGATCAGATATACAGCACAGATAGCTTCTGGACAACGGTGAAAGGCCTCCACCAACCTACCAATCCTGTATCCCGTCTCACGACAAGGCAAGTATAATGCTGTCCTCCTACCACATGCCCAGCAAGTGATGTGATACATTGATCCAAAACTGGCCTGTCGACTGCGCCGATTCTCCATCGCGCCTCGTTCAGCTCACCTGCCACGGCGGAGAGCGTTGGCGTCCAGCCAGCAATTCGGCTCTGCGAAGGAGATGGTTTGTTTCGTCTCTCAAAGTTGATCTCTCTTCAACTAGCACTGCCACGGGGATCCGCCCATGCTTGAAGCTGACTATTCGCCTGCTTCCCGGTCCACTCCTCCATTAGTTCACCGAACCGCGCTCAATTAATCCGGGGACGGTGCGGTGTGATCCCACCCTCTAGACTACCTGCTCCGGATGTTGGCATATCCGATGGGAAATGGACCGTGGCTGCATACGGGGTGCGCTCGCACGGCCTGATGGCGAGTATTTCGTCCATGCGGGTGTTAGCAAAAGATGGTGGTGATGAGACTGGTACACAAGGAGCGCCTGTCGCACAGAGGGAGCAGAGAGTAGGACAGCTCACTTGAAGCAACGCGTATTTCAAAGACGTGCGAACAAGTACCAACTATCAAGATGAGAATGCTAGCCTTGACGTTGGCATCGGCACTGGCTGTTTGGCCAACGGCGTGCCTCAACGAGGATGAAAGGACGGCCGCCCAAGAAGCTGTACGTCAACCACGTCTCCAACCAAGCTTCAGATCCGTCCATTAACACCTCAACAGTGCCATGAGTTGGCCAAAACCCTCCCCGAAAACGTCCACTTGCCCAATTCACCCAGCTACCACCTCTCCAACACATATTGGTCGGCTCGCCAATCGGCGCTTCACCCGCAATGCTTTGTGACGCCGCGCTCAACACAAGATGTATCCCACATCATGAAAACACTAACCTTTCTCAAAGCCCCCTTTTCCGTCAAGGGGGCCGGCCACACAGCGTTCCCCGGCGGATCCAACATCCAGGACGGGGTGACCATGGACCTCGTCCACCTCAACCGAATCACCGTATCCCCCGACAGGAAAACAGTCGCCGTGGGCCCCGGGAACCGCTGGATCAATGTGTCCTCGGTCCTCGATCCCCTCGGTCTGGCCGTGGTCGGAGGCAGGGCCGCCAGCGTCGGAGTCAGCGGGCTCACTCTGGGAGGCGGACAATCCTACTTCTCGGGCTTGCACGGCTGGGCGTGCGACAATGTGCGCAACTTCGAGCTCGTCCTTTCGTCAGGGCGCGTCGTCAATGCGAATGCCACCAGCAACGCGGATCTGTACCGGGCCCTGCGAGGCGGCGGCGGGTCGAACTGGGGCGTCGTCACGAGGTTTGATCTCGCGTCCTTTGAGCAGGGCGACTTGTGGACGCGTTCCTTGGTGTTTGACGGCACCAGCGCGAACCAGACCATTCTGCCCATGATGACGAGGTTGGCTGCGGAGGACCTGGCCGCCGATCCTGGGGCCCACGCGTACTTTGTCCAGACGTACGACCAGGCTTCGCGGCGGTGGTTGTTCCTGACGAGCTTCTTCCACGCGACTCCTCCTGCTGCCAACACCACGCCGGCTGTGTTTGATGGCTTCAGGTCTGTCCCGGGACTTGTTTTGGACAACACCCTCGTGGGCAATCTGTCGACCATTAGCCGACTTATTGATGAGCCGGTTGGTCGAAGGGCTACTTGGTGGGATACGAGCGTCGCGGTTGGATCGGTGCAGCTATTCGAAGAGATTGGCGAGATGTACAAAGATTGGGTGGCCCGAGTGATGGAGGCTGCTCAGAACAGGCAGTTTACACCCTATCTCGTGTATCAGCCTATTACGGACAACATTTTG
Organism: Metarhizium acridum; assembly: GCF_019434415.1. Classification (NCBI taxonomy): domain Eukaryota; kingdom Fungi; phylum Ascomycota; class Sordariomycetes; order Hypocreales; family Clavicipitaceae; genus Metarhizium; species Metarhizium acridum. The sequence continues at coordinate 2,936,040 of NW_027094018.1, read as the reverse complement.
GAAAAGATGCAGCAGAACGGAGGCAACTCTCTTGGGCTGTATCCTCAGGATGGTCCGCTCATGATGGTGCAAGTGTCTGCGCGCTGGGCCGACGCCGAGCTGGACGCCGTCATTGAAAGTTCGGCCAGTGAGCTTCTCTGCAAGGTTGAAAGTATTGCGAGAAAGAACAAGCTTCTCCGGGGTTATGTCTACATCAACTATGCAGGGCGATCCCAAGAGGTACTGAGAACATATGGTGAGAACTATCCTTGGCTTCATACGGTGGCCAAGAAGTGGGATCCGGATGGCTTGTTGCAACGCTTGTGGAGAGGATACTTTCAACTGCGTTGAGAGTCTACGAAACTATAATAGCAAATATATCACAAATGTCACCTGTTTTGCCATACAAAATTGCATGCCGCAACATGAGCCCAAACTCTCGCAAATATGCACCGTGCCAAGAGGCTGGATAGATACTCGTTCTTCAGGGTGCCTTAGCAAGATGGGGCAAAGAGAAAACGAGCAAAGTTTCATCAGAGACATTTGTTTGAAAAGTCTGCATCGGCAAGTATTATTCCCGCCTCAGTGCTTGACTCTAATAATTGTCTTCATCATATGAAACGCCAACCATCCCAATCAACAGCAGGACCAGACCAGAAAACTTCCCATGAAGTTCAGAATGTAAAAAAAAAAAAAAGGTCGGCACCGCCATCAACAAGGATGGACAGCGGTTTGACCCCCTCGCCTCAAGAATAAGCCCCGTCGAGTAACTCGGTAAACCGAGCAATCGCATACCTATCAACCTCGACAAAATAATCCTCAGTACCCGATGCCACACTCCTTGTCACCCACGGCTACCCGTCATCCGAACCTGCTCGTCTAGCGCCGGAAGTCCCAGCCACACCATCCCAACGCGGACTCATATCTTCATCCAAATGGGCCGAGAGATGCAACTAGGCTCCAAGCAAGACTCGCAAGACACGGATGTGGCGACGGGCAGGGCGAATGGTCCACGGAGAAGGCCAAGGCGCAAAAGGTCAGCCGCAGTGCTTCTATGGCGGCGCGTTTCCGCAAGCTCCCCGAAGAGAGACGTCCGGGGACTTTCTCCCAAAGCAATAGAATGATGAGACGCTAGCCAAGGCCGAGTGTCTCCGTATGTTAGCTTCGAATAGCGATTTGTTGAGCGAGGGGGTAGAGAAGAAAAAAAAGAGAGAGAAAAGCTGCGTGAGGCCTCGAGCGTGAAATTTTATGTAGCTAGGCGGGCCCACTTTTCCTTTTTTTCTACCGTAATGCAGAGGCCGAGCCTTGCCTGTCGAGAAATTGTTAATGTGGGCCAATCAAGTGTCTGGATTGGAAGAGAAGAAGGCTGGAGCCTTCCCTGCCTAGAATCATCGTGACATATTGTCGTACATTTCAACCTCCCACCATTGCAGTGCGTTTCTGCTTGGGAGCTGCAGACGAGCACACAATATCTCTCATTCCAATTGAACGTCTAAGAGACGGGATAGGCGGTTGTAGCCAAGAAGTTGGGCCACCACGCGCGCGCAACCACCAGGCTCGCGACGACCGTTCCTCCCTCTGCTTTTCAAATCTTGACCGACACCACCAAATAGGCCATCGTCTGTGCAGCCCACAGTCACCATGTCTGGACTATTTGGAGCTACCACGAGTTCCACGACGACTAGTACCGTCGGCGACCTGAAGTCAGACGTGGCCCTCAGCGACCCTCCTACCGATTCCATCTCTGCTCTCTCATTTTCCCCAGCTCCCAATGGCCCTGATTACTTGGCCGTTGCCAGCTGGGACAACAAAGTCCGCATCTACGAAATCGCCCAGAATGGCCAGAGCCAAGGCCGACATGCATACGAGCACACACAACCCGTGTTTAGCTGTGACTTTTCCAAGGTAAGAATGATGTATGCCGCGAGTCGGTCCTGCTCCTGGTGGTTTTTTTCCCCTACCTCTTCTTCCTTTTCCATGCATGCTGACGACTCTGCGTGGATAGGATGGCACAAAAATAGCTTCGGCCAGTGCAGATAAGAACATCAAGGTGTGCGACCTGAGTTCTCAGCAAGATATCGTCATCGGTACCCACGAACAACCGGCTCGCACATGTCGATTCTTCGAGAGTGGTGGCGCGCCCATGATTGTATCAGGGTCATGGGACAAAACCATCAAGTATTGGGACTTGAGGCAACCGGGTCAGGCCGCAGCCACGGTGTCGTGCCAGGAGCGCGTATACACGATGGATGTGAGGGACAATCTGTGCGTTGTCGGCACAGCTGACAGATACATCAATATAATTGATCTGAGGAACCCTTCCAAGTTCTATAAGACGATGCAGAGCCCACTCAAGTGGCAGACACGAGTTGTCAGTTGCTTCACCGACTCGGCCGGCTTCGCTATTGGCAGCATCGAAGGTCGATGTGCTATTCAGTATGTGGAGGACAAGGACTCAAGGTACGTCGATGCGCTGGCCCGTCAACAAGGATTGCGGCAGAGCTCAGCCTCTCTAACATTTGTCGCACAGTTCAAATTTTTCCTTCAAATGCCACCGAGACCCCGCGGTTAACAACGTCGTCAACGTCCACGCTGTCAACGATATTTCGTTCCACCCCGTCCACGGCACCTTCAGCACGGCTGGATCGGACGGTACGTTCCACTTCTGGGACAAGGATGCCAAGCACCGTCTCAAGGGATATCCCAATGTGGGAGGCAGCATCACGGCGACGACGTTTAACAAGACGGGTAGCATCTTTGCCTATGCCGTTAGTTACGACTGGAGCAAGGGCTACCAACACAACACGCAGAGCTATCCGATCAAGGTTATGCTGCACCCAGTAACTGGTGACGAATGCAAGCCAAGGACGACACTGAAGAAGCGGTAGATGGTTTAACAACGGCGATTACATGATGGGCTTGGTCCAGGAGGGGTCTTGGGGAGTTGCAAAGGGAATTCTGAAAACAAAACCAGCAGTTATATCTATCAGGGCGTAAAATTATATTACGGATGTTGCTCTCTGTTGGTTGCGGCTGCGGACGTGCATGGGACTCGTTCAATACCACGATTACTTCAGACTAGTGAGAATGCATTAGTTTAAAACAGTTTCTTTATTTTATCATGATGCCAGTTATCCCGGCATCTAAAAAGAAGACCAAATCATATTGAAGTTGCAGTTGTACGGCTGCACTAGCGCACCTAAATTATCAGAACATCCTATAGCTCGTAGTTTCAAATGACAAACGCTTTATACAAACTTTGCTCGGCCTTCCCAAGGCCAAGTCTCAGCTCCAGGCCGTTACGAGTCGTTATTGAGGAAGCGCAAAGCTCACAGTCACAGAGCCTTCTTGGGCGTGCCGCCAAATACATCCTCCACCATGCCCTTCCAGATATCCCGAATCATGCCACTGCTCTCCTCCGCTTTCGGCTGGCCAGCGTCATCATACAGGAACTTGAGCTCAATCCCATCCAAGCCAATGCCCTCGACTCCGGACAAGGGCGCTCCGGGGACAACGTTATCCGGGTCGGCGGCCACAATCGTCACCTCTGGCCTGACGGTGACGTCAGGAGCGAGAGGACTGTGAGCAGCGCCGTAGTTGTCCGGGAGAAGGGGCACAAGGGGCCCTTGGTCAGCTCTTGACGAGCTGGCGAGGGAGCTCATTGACGGAAGCACAGCGGCGTCAATGTGTGTGGTGGAGGTGTGCATCGTGGAAGCCGGAGCAGACGAGTGGAAGGTCTGCATGAGTGGCTTGGAGCGGTTGGTGAGAGACGGTTGGGGAGTAGGTCGATGGGTGGTGGCGAGGCCGCGAGAAGACTTGGTCAAGTTAGCAATCTTTTCTTTTCCTTTTTTTTCGTCTCCTTTTGCCATTTGTCCCCGGTATCACGGTGAATTGCGTACATCAGAGGGCTCGCTACTCCTGTTGCGCAACAGCTCGGCGTATTTCGGCATGAGCACGGCTCCCACGCTCTGTGCAGAGCTGTCCAGCAGCGGCGAGGCGGAGCGCGCGGCAATGCTGGACGACGAGGCGCTCAGCGCTCTGGAGATTTTTGACATGGGTGCAGTGACGCGAGACATGGCAACGGTGCGAACTTGAGAATGCGAGAAATTCTAGAGCGAATGCCGGGAAGAATTGGGGGAAGGTGGCGGGAGGGATTGGACGCTTTTATTGCAAGTATCTGTGAGATGAGCGCCCCCAGGTACCCAGGAGCTTGTTGAGCTATGGTTGAGCTTGTCGTTGAGCTGCCGACGATTGCAGAAGTGGGTAGGTGTTCTGGTCAGTGCGATACTGGATCAGGGGTGGTGACTGGTTTAAAGCCGCGAACACGAATGAAGGCTGTGTCTTGGACAGGGCTCGAAAAATGGACTTTTCTACTCCTCGGTACGGTGTACCAAAAATAAAACAAGTAAAACGCAAAATGATTTGGATGGAAAGAGGGGGGAACGGATGGTGAGGAGATGATATATGCAGTGTTTCACTCGTTGGGGGGGCCGAGAGGGTAGGAGGATAACGCAGCATGGAGGACGCAGTGTAGAGACGGATAATAAGTCGACATGTATGCGTCCCCAAGGTGAAGCAGATGAGAGCCGTGCCATCCGACCAATTGTGGTTCGCGAGACGGCGACAGCCAGCGAAAAGAGGAGGGAGGACGCGATGCAGCAACCACTTGAGACGAATGGGGTGGGGGAATCCAGGGACGAGAAACTTGCAATGAATACATTGGTTGCTTCGTACATTAGTACGAGTATATAGTATATACATGGAGTGACAACTTTGAACAGATGGCGTCCTCAACGGACATGCGCCGCAGGGATGCGGAGAACTGACTGCTAGACTCTGGTTCGAGTACGGAGTAGCGTCGAGGAATGGCCACATGGCCACATTAAAGACACTGAACTGGTTGACTGGGCAGCGTACTGAAACCAGGTCGGACCAGACTACTCCTTGGAGTGAGTTGGACAGAGAACATTGAAAGATTGAGGCATTCAGGGGCCTTGCTTGGACTGACTGCTATCGTTATTTGGTGTTGGAGCTGCTGAGATGCCGTGGGGCTGCACACAGTACAAGCCGGTGCTAAGGGCTGGTTATACCAAGTCCAGAGTACTACCTCGGTGGTTATTACATCCTCACATCAAGAAGCTTGAGACAAACACGTCCACCATCAATAAAGATTCAAAAAACATCATACTATCTCTATCGCTTACCGCCACTCCCGCAAACATCAACCAGACTCCTTACAGCATATCCTACACAATCGTACCACTCCTTCTGGGCGCCGCTGTCTCTCCCCAATGATAAAGTGCAAGACATTTTAATGCTCCAGGCCTAAAAAACTGGAACCTCGTTGAGCCAGTCCCCTACAGTTGGGGGCGCCCTGAACTCTACCGTCAAGTCAAGTCAAGTCAAGTGTCACCTGCCAGGGCCAACCAGCGACAATCTTTCAAATTTGATGACAGATTAAACGGTCTGGATAAATACCTACGCCTGGTAGATACGCCACAACTTACTCCATACCTCAGTGCTGGCGTAGAAATGGAGAGAGTGCGTTGTTCTTGGAATAACCATTATGATTTCGGGATATAGAGGGTGGATACGGCCGAGGTAACGGCACTGGGGGCTTTTTAGTCTAGCGGCATTAGAACACCGTCACATACCCGATTGGTCAGTTAACCCGGTCAATAACGAATTGATGGCCTGTCAGTTGCATCAAGCTGACAGCATCGACGACTGATGCAAGGTTTTATCCGATGACTACATACCTAGAATCAGTACCCGACCAGACCCTAACCCTCATCTGACATAATGGTCGGGCTAGTTGCATCCTACTTGAGCCAACCATTGGCGGCGAGTGGCTTCTTTCTGTTTGGTGAGCCAGAATTCAACTCCAGCATGTTACAATTGTTGCGCAGCGTCTAGGGCGAACGAGTTACACAACATGCACAATGCGGCTACCGTCGAGATCTGCGTGTCGTTCCAGTGGCGATGGGTACACCAAGTCGCTCCGTGGCACCATCACAGGGTTCACAATGGAGAGCTTCCTGATTCGACAGGCCGCCAAGTCTGATGGTGTAAGCTCACAAGCTTTTGGAGATAATAACCCTGTGACGAAGATCGATGTGCATCCTACCCGGCTCCACAACGGCCAAACACGTCCGGGTCTAGCAATCGGAGCTGCGTGGATCTTGGTATGCCGTCTATTTACAAAGCGGCATCACAACAAGCCAAGAAGTGGGATGTAGCGCTTAAACTTTGATGCGACGATTTCGATTTTTTTTTTCTCTGATCAAAAATCAGTTTCACACATTCAATCTTTATTCAGGGTACTTGATAAAGTGCCAACCACTGCCGGTAGTTGCGAAGATATCATTGTCTGTTCTGATGCTTCGTCCAACACTTCAATCGCTCCCTGTCCTCTTCGGAGAGGACTGTGTCGCAAACGAAATGTGTACTGATAATGTTTATTTTCGACTTCATGTCCATTGATTTCATACAACAATGCATGCATCATCATGCGCAGACTCTCACTTTCTCCGACTTAAGCGGACAGAGCCTTCTTGGCGAACTGCTCAACAGTGGTGAGTTTACCATCGGAAGCGGGACGTCCCTTGGCAGTAGTTGCTGCGGCCTTCAATTTCTTGGACAGTGTAACGTCGCTAGGGACGCCAAAGAACCGGCCACCGGTGTATTGCACAAATCCGAAAAGGTTCTTGACGGTTTCAATCTCCGGCTCTCCATGGGTTTCAATGGTTGTCCAGTCTTTGACTTCGTTGAAGCGGGAATTCTTGCCGGATGCTAGCAACGGTCAGTACATGACGAATCAATGCGTTACTTCGCGAATACGCACCTTTCTGGACTGCAGCAACAAGCTCTTCAGGTGTAGCGAGTTGGCTGAATCCCTGCACAAACTGGCCATTGTAGGTCCCGGGATCAAAAAGAACTCCGTGGACAGTGTCGCCATAGTCGTCTCCAATAGAGATGAAGGGGATCGTATTATCTCCGCCCCAGTTTGGCATGGCCAAGGTTAGGCAGCCGTCCTCATCTTCCGCATAGGGCAGTCCGCCAAGAAGACCAGCAACTTCGGGGTTGAAGTGGTTCTCCATGTACCAGCCAGTGCCAACATTAACGGCACTCTTGAAGCCCTTGGTCTTGGCGTATTCAGAAACTAGGTACTTCTCTGTCAGGGCGTTAGATCGTTTGCCCTCATGCAAAAGTTCCGGGCATTCTTACGTACCGTCCATGCCGGCGCTGGTGATGGAACCATTGGTGATTTTGGCGGAAGATGCAGAACCACTGTATATCAAGACCTCAACTCCAGCTTCAAAAGCTGCATCCACAACTTCCTTGCCGTGGTTGTTTTCGGTGATGCCGCCCGGCTGGTGGAGGGCCTGCAAAGCCATGTTAGACGTTCGGCTTCATGTATGTAAATACCGTGCTACTTGGGACTCACAGGATCGACAGAGTTGGAGTTGAGAAAGACAGTCCAGGTGCCTTGGAATGCTTCAAGCATCTGTTCTTTGCTTAACCCATCGCCCTTAACGATGTCAACACCGCGAGCTGCAAGAGCCTGGGACTTATCAGAGTCTGGGTCTCTAGTGATGCCTCGGATCTTCAAGTCTCCAGATTTGTTCTCCAGAAGCGAGTTGACTACACTTCCACCCTGGTTACCAGTGGCACCGTAAACAGTGATGATCTTGCGAGATATGCTGAAGCTCAGATACGGACGCCAAAGGGTAGCTGGTTTCTCTCTTCTACTACGAGAAGGAAGTACTATTAGCTATTATGAATGAGGTGCGAAGGGTCCCCGTTAAGCCAAGTCGTTGATGATGTTCCAATCACAAGCCAATCTCATCTGGCCGTGCTGCCCTCCTCCCCTTTATGCCTTTTCCATTTCATCATGTCAGGAATGCACTCATCATATTTCACCATTTGGGACGAATACACGCAGCGGTCAACTAATCAGCCAAACTCCATGCAATGCCCCGAGGAAAGTCTGTAAAAATCAGACGTGGAGGATGTGCAACTCCGCCCTACATGATGGTTAGCATAACTCGAGGCTATTCAGCCACATGTACGTCTATTCGTAGCGGCCAAAGCGGTACTGACTTTGACGACGGGAGTTTATGATGATGAGCCGAGGTGTGAGTGCCTTCACGCCTATCCTGTCTGAGGTTGAAGCTGAACACCCACTCCGCCAGGGTGTTACGTGGACAGAGTCTGTTGCGATTAGTAAACCCACCAGTTGACGTCAACTCTGAAATCCACAGGCGGCCAGCCTTATTTTCCAGGTCATGACGGATATCTTTCATTCTGATCGCAAAGCATCAAACCATAGCGCACTCACATAATAACATTTAGGGCATTTAGGCTGGCCAGTCGGTATGCAGCCATTCGCGGGCCGCGTATGGCCGATGAAGACGGTGATTTCCGCAAGTCGGGTCGGAGAACACCACGTCCGGAGTTGCTACGAGGTCCATATTAGACTTTTGAGGAGCTATGCCCGTTGCGCTCCTGGAAATGACGAGAGCAAGACTCCGCTATGTCTAGTAATTAAGGTTGGCGGAATGGCGGATGTGACCTGAGGCAGAGGAACCCTCGATAGACCAGTAAATTTGTAGTTTTGAACCAATGGGTGCGGGCGTTGGTTGTTGATCAAGTAGGTTAGCATTCGAGAAAGAGTCTCCAACCCAAATCAACGCGTTGGACTCCACCAGATAATGCAAGGGCTAATCAATAGGCAGAATGGCAACACAGACAGCAAGGTGTGCCAGATTGTATTTTATACCTAGGTCATTAATTCCATATAGTTACTCCTTTCCTTTCCTGGAAAGGGTTTGAAGCGATACCAGACGCTGAAAGGAGCATTCTAATCTGGCTACCAAAGATGACTTAGCAACTGACTTCCAACTCTATTGGTCTTCGCACTGATTGGAACTGGTAGCGACCAGGTTGAAGTAATGTGGCCAGGCGAGTGGCCTAAACCTGCACCATCTGATAGTGCCGATAGCCCAAGTGCTCGGGCTGCTGGCAGCTGTTTATTGTAAGTTGCCAGCTGCCAGCTGCCACTTCTCGTGCTTGTTATTCCACCCGCTTAGAATTTTCTTTACTTTACTTCTTCCTCGCCTTTCATCATAAAAATCACATTCACCAGGCCTTACCAACGCTGAGCAAGATCCCTAACCATCTAATCATCGTCTCTCCAACACACAACACACCGCCGGTAGTCCTCAGAGAGCAAAGGCAGCCATGAGCGTCGATCCTATTCAAATGGCCTGCATGGTAGGATAGCAGTATTCTCTAATCTTCTTCCCAAATACTCACTTGCATTTCTCAAACAGGCTGACTTGGGGCGCCAACGTCAAGAAGAGCTCCCCTTGAGCAACAAAGAGGGTAAAGGTAAAGGGCCGTCATTTGCGCCATCTCGACGCAACGGCACAGGTCACATCGCTCCAGACCTGAAGAAGGGGCTGGAAACAAAATGGAATGGTAAAAGCACTCCTCTCGACCCCTGCAATACACGAAGGCTAATTAGGCTAGCAGTCCAAATCAACGACGAGGAATCCGAGCAAATGAAAGGCCTCGCCGTTGAGGATAGCCGTCCGTGGGCAAAGAAGATTGCGCAAGATTTCATTAACCGAAACCAAGTTTTCACGTGGGTACGCGATGCTCGTCCTGACTACCCGTCACTAATGGCCAAACCACAGAGCACCGCCGAGGATTCGTCAAGAATCGAAGGGACATAAACGTGCAAAAGAAAATAGTTTGCAGAAGATACCAGCGGCTAGTCTTGGCGGTCTCATACCTCCTGGCGGGAGTGTGCGGCATTTCAGCGCCTCCAAGTCCACCGGAAGACTTCCGTCAAAATCACAAGTCCGAAGTATCAGTGATAACGTTCCGGGCACACCGCCTAATACCAATAACTGCGAGTTACAGACACTTCGTTCAAACCCGAACAGCACAATGGCCTCTCCAACCCCCAGCCCAGCAGCTCCTGCGGAGCAGTCCCACGGTTCTCCTAAGCCTGTAGTTATGAGCCTTCCTAGTCGACCCTCTAAGCCGCTGGAACCGGAGCATATTGTTTTGCGTGGCATCTGCAAGTTGCTGAATCCAAAGGACCGATCAGTCCTCTTTGTAATATCATACATCATGAAGGTTAGAAAAGACACGGATGAGGGCTACCTTGTTCTGTCTAGCTCGGGCAAAGAAGACAGGATTCATAATGTCTTAGAGCTCCTGGCCCCGGATACAAGGGATGATTGTTGCCGTGTGTGCTCTAGGGCTGAGAAGAACGGCTTCGCGTATATTTTGCAGTTTCCTAATATCCCTGATGCTCACAAGTTCAAGATTTACCTTGAGAGTCTTCAGCAAGCAGCCGCTCGCGAAGCTAGTATGGAACAAAAAAAAGCCGTCCAAGGTCCCATGGCTGCCGAAGCTGCACAGGAACCTCCCTCTTCGCCCACTACATCACATCCTGTCATTGATTCACCATCTCTTTCAGCTACCTTAGAGACGACGGACCCGGTACGACCAGCGGTGGACACACCTCCGTTTACCGTTTCGACATCTGCCAAACATTCCAATGCCAAAGGAGGAGAGGATAGCATGGAACTGGTAGATTTAGAACCTCCGTCTTGCTCTAGAGCAGCGGCGAGAGAGTTCATTATCGAGGACGCGGCTGAGAAACTCGTCGGGCTAATCGACAAGATTCTACCTGAAGCTGCTGAAGCCGGCTTAATACTCTCGGATGACACGGTAGCCCATATACAAGAGGTTGCTATTGATGATTGGCTTAACAGAGGGTTCCTCGCGTCGGAGACTGATGACATGAAAACTGATCTTCTCGAACTTCTCTGCATTCTGGTGCGAATTAAGCGCAAAGCGGAGTCCCGAAGGCAGGCACGGCCTGTGATCCAATCTCTTCAAGGCTTTGACATGGAGTCACGGCCAAACCGCATCACTTATAGTGCATCACAACTGGAGTACCTTAACACAGCCCAGTCTCAGCAATCTCTTCAAGGCCTCGACAGAGAGGCAAGACCAAGTCGTATTCAGTATAATGCAGCAGAATTGGAGATGATTAATGCAACGCAACCCCAAGAGACCCTGAGGGGGAAATGCACAAAAAACACAGAGTTGGAACTTGAGCGAATTGGGGGTGCGAAAGTCAATGCCCCGGCGGCTTTGGCCACAAACGTTATAACGCCACGCCGAACTCCCAAAGTCACGAGCTCCCCTGCAGCTTCTGTGGCCAACTTTTCCAAGTACAAAGACTGGCTGGGCGAAAAGCCCGGTGAAGTCGTAGCTTCTCCCAAGTCTACAGGAGAGGCGGCAAGTTCAGGGCAATCGCCACACATGACTACTAACGGCGCTACTGCTTCACGCAAGGAACAGTCATCTACCTCGGGACTGGGTACATCGCGATGGGCTCGTCATTAAATGGAATTTGACTCTTGAGGAAAGAGTACGCACTGAAATATATGGCGAAGACGTAGTACATAGGAGAGTCGATATTTAGCTAGGTATTCAATGGATCGTTTCCAGAAGCTGCGGTCTCGATTATCTATTTCAAGGTAGACGCTACCGCATGGATAATTGCAGGTGAAAATACACAAATACACTAAGTTGAAGTATTCTATGTCTCTACATCTTTTTCCAATGCTAATGTGATGATCCAATTCGCCTGCGCTGACATTTCTGTAGGACGTCAGGCTCCGGTTCATCGTGGACAATACGATGGTTGTCAGCCTGCAGACTGGGTGCTATGGGATGATATCGACTCTCTGAAGCCTGGCTACATTGGGCATGCCTTTTTTTCTTTCTTCTTGGGTTTCTGCGTTTTCGGATGGCCTCAGCACTTGGCTCATAACAGCTGAAGCCGATCTCACCGGAGCGAAATGACGTCCACCTGGGTAAGCCTCCATATTTATTAGACACGAAGTACCTACAAGGCAGGCTGAAAATATGGCAACCTCGGATACCCAAAGAAGACATGCCAGGTTCCAAAGAATTTGACAATCCTACGCCAGAGCCCTGTACACGAGCTTCCAGCGTCGATCATTGTCTCATGCGACACCTAGAACCCCCATCTTCAATGGCCCGCATGCCTCGGTAGAAACGTCATTTTTGTGCACCAGCACTTCTTAAAGAGCCCGCCGCGGGGATGGCAGCTTTGCAAAAAAAAAAAAAAAGAAAGAAAGAAAGAAAGAGAAAGAGAGAGAGACAGAGGAATACGAAGGAGTCTGCCGCTTGCCGAGTTGCATCGGAGTCTTTTTAGGGCTGTGTTCCCTACAAAGAGGGAAAAAAGCATCCCACCGATGCAATGCACTCACCCACATGGACACCTTTCGGAATGCTGTGCGGCCAAGGATTTACGATGCACACAGACCACATGCAATCGACGTTTCCTGCCGGCTGCCGCTCCACTGAATTCGCCGTCTGTCATGGTGCGCTTGGTCACTGCATTAGGAGCGGGTCGTGAGGCTGGAAGAAACATTAAATACGAAGGGCACGTTGCCATTTCGTACATGTGGCGGGATGTATTTGGCTGGCGCCAAGTAGGTTCTAGCATATCACTGGGCATTATAGCATGCTACCCAGCATAATGGCACCTTGTTTTCGATCCGGCGACTTGATTCTTGCCGCGAGACGGTGACGGTCCGAATTCGTCGTGGGCCGTGGGTGCGTCATGGCGATGTGTGTGCTCCGCTTATGTGGTTTGTCCTAGGGGATGTGGAGATGGCACATGTCGACTCTTGACGCATCATGTTGTAATGATGGGGCCCGGAGCCCGTGATGCTCGTTTCTGTAGTGGTGTATCTAGATTTCTAGTGCGGCCATGGAGCATATAAAGAGGTGATGGCGGCGCCTTGGGAGGAAGAGCAGACCTACATCAACACATTTTGCATTGACGACCACACATTAGCATAAGCATATCTGGCATACATTTCGTTTCCAAAACTTTGTTTTTCAGCCACTCTTCAAAATGCAATTCTCTGGAGTCATGTGCGCTGCCATCATGGCTGCTACCGCTTCCGCGGTCAGAGGTACGTTCTGTCTCTATTCTCTCGATGATTTCTGTCATGATCTTTGTCTTCTAACAGGCGAATAGTTTCCTGGGATGCTGGCTACGACAGAGCAGACCGGTCCCTAACTGAAGTTGCCTGCTCTGGTGGAAAGAGAGGGCTGATGCCCACGTACCAGAAGCAGGGGGATCTGCCCAACTTCCCCAGCATTGGCGGCGCCGCTGCCATTGGCGCCTGGGGCTCGGACGACTGTGGAAGTTGCTGGAAGTTGGACTATGACGGACTCAGCATCAAGGTTCTCGCTATTGACCATGCTGGCGACGGGTTCAACATTGGTCAGGCTGCTATGAATGCTCTTACGAACGGACGGGCCGTTGAGTTTGGTCACGTTGATGCTACCGCCACGCCACTGACACCCCAGGAATGTGGATTGTAACGTCCATCTGATCATGTGTTGGGTACAACAATTGTTTTATTATCTAGTGTCTGTATGAAGAAAAATAGCGTAATGATAATGCGGCTCCGTAAAGAGCCTGGCTTGAATCCGTTGACTGTGCCAAGTTGGGTTCAATGATGTGATTCATGTATGCTGGCCATGCTCGGCAAAACGAAACCTGCTTTGAGACAGAGATGAAGATAGGGATTCAACCGTAAAAAACTGCGGTTCGTCGTCGACGGGGGTATCGACCTGGCTCAACCATGATATCTGAGACGTTATCTAAGACTTGAGCCGATTCAGCCGCCACAGCGGGCTGCGCGCCATTCCGGAAGTTGGATTCCCTGCGCAAAATCTCCAAGTCCGCATCACTATCCGGCTCTTTTTCTGCCACGATGGCCAAATCCTCAAAGTTGAGGGGATCTTTGCCATTCGATGCTAGGAACAACAGGCACATGATTGTCTCAGCGTGCATGGCAAACTCTTCGAATTTCCACCCCGAGGGAAACCCTGAAAACGGAATCGAGACACCAACCGGTCCCACAAGCGCTGACTTGACGTCTTTCTTCTCAAATAGCACTTCTGCTCTGTCTAAAAAGTCGTCCAGAAGTCTTCGCTGCCCTCGAAACGCATAGCAATGCTCCGTACAGTCGTAACCTGCGTAGTTGCCGGCGTCGAAGATGGAGAAGTACACGGACAGTCTCTCTACGGTCAAGTCGTGACCGCACTGACAGGGCACACTGTTTCTGTGGTATACACGGACATCTGAGGAACGGATAATCTCGAGATCTGGAGGGCTGTACGTTTCCCACGGGTGCCAACATTGCTGACCAGTGATATAGGACTCCCACTGGTCCTTGAGTTCTGTTGTATCAACGCGGTGGTAGGCGTTTCGGACCTCGTCTTTGGTAGGATGGGGGATCTTTCGTATGCCAAGTTTTTGTAAAACCTCGTCCACGTTCTCCGTCATGATGGTTGGTGTAACGAAGATTCGGCAAGCTGCTTGCCAATGCCAAGCGTTGTTAAGGCGAAAATTGAAGAAACAGGATCCTGAAAGGAAGTGCAAGGCAATTTTTGGATGGAGGCCTGTGGACTTCCTCTCTAAGGGAGGGTTGAATACGAATTCCATATGTTTCTTTCAAGGCACTCATATTCCCTGATGTCGATGTGACAGCCAGCTGGCTGCAGCTGTCTGGATGGAAGCTGGCAGCCAACACAACCAGCAGATTTTCTTGGGCAAGGACGTCAGGATGTCCCATGTGCACTTCACTCCGTTCTTGTTTTGAAATACTCTCCAACATCCTTCACTTCAACCCGTGGTCGCAGCTGGGCGTGCAGGAAACCATTGCGTGATACGACGATGCAGAAGCATGCCCTTCCTGAACGTCGGTACCTTGCGTGGCCGAGTGCGTCCCGTTTGCCTTCCCCCTTTGGTAGGGCAATCTGAGTATACCCGGCCGTCAGTGACCATCTTTATACCTAGGAGCCTCTAACATCCCTCACCACAGCCTCAAGCACTTCTTTATATCGCAATAGATCTGGCGACTCTCCCGCCCAGAAGTCAAACTGGGAAAGGGCCTTTGCAATTTTGCCGCCGATCGGTGCAACAGTTCCCGTCCAGTAGCCCGACAATAAAGGTGGCTCGCCCCAAAGAGTCGCGGTTCCTCCTGGAATCCAATCTGCGTTGCCACTTTTCACCACAGCCAGCAATACCAAGGACGCACACATAATACTGCGAAGGTCATACCATAAGCCATGGTGGCGGTGGCCACGGGCACGGACGTCGATGGTTCTGATGAGGCATTCAATGCCCGACGACACAAGGGAGTGAAGAACTGCAAGATCGTCGGCGTTCAGAGGCGAGGTACCAGGAATACTGGCTGCTGATCCAGGGCTAGCTCCAATTTCAGGTGGTGAGAACGGGTTTAACAGGCTGCTGATTCGAGGTGGTTGGCCAGTCCCTGCTGCAATTCCAGCAGGTTCGATCATACAGCCAGAGCCAGCATGAATCAAGTAATATAAGAAAGGCTGGTATAGCCATGTCTGCATCTCGAGGAGCCGATTGTCTATGGCCCAGCTGAGTTCCCTTGACACATGACTGCCTGCTCCTCTCAGGGTTGAGTCTGGAGCGCGGATGATGGATGTGGTCTCATAACGCTGCATTGCTGGGGGAAGATGCGCCGACCAAGACAATACTTGCGCTTCAAACTCTTGTGCCATGCGCAGGAGGGGCTTGAAATTCAGCCAGGACGATTTATCTTGCCGGAAGAATGTGTTGACGATTCGGTTGCCGATACGACGGAGGGCAATCTCGGTGAGATAGTAATACCAGCTTTCCTCTTCGTTGCATAGCCGAACAACATGCTGTCGCAATTCCGTGGCTCCGTCAACGATCAATCCGGACTCACCATATGCAGATGCTGACGAAGCCGTCCCTTGTTGATCCGTGGTCACAGGTGAAGGCGGTGACGGAAACAGATCTGGATATTCACCGAGACTGATTTCAGACTGCTGAAGGGGTAATTCTACTCGGAACTCGCACTCCGATTTGAAACACGACCAATACAGGCTCTGCTCCAAACGTCGAGACTTACGGTCAATTGATGTGGAGCGTTGATATGAATCTCCCAAAACCTCCGTAAAGTTCCCAGACAGTCCATGAGTCATTTTGAGATACATTTGACAGAATATTGAAGCATGTAGAAAATAATGCCAGGATAGCATTGGCCGCAAGGTGTACATGAGATATACTGGCAGCAGTCTTCGAGTTAGTCATTCCCCCGAGGGCAACAAACTGGACCAGAATTGCGAGTTTTTTACTCACCGCCAGCAAAAAAATGGCATTGTGCACCGAGCATGGAATACTTTAGCGATCCTAGACGGCGACAAGCCATGGTAAAGCAGCAATCGCCTTGCTGCAACTCCTTGGCGTACAGTTTGGAAGACGTTGCCGAGGCACTGGTTGGCCCCGTCTCACTCACGGGAGAAATGGCCATCGACGTGGGGAGAGATGATCTGTCGAAAGGCTTTGCCACGGCACCCAGAGCACACGCCATGAGGACTAGACAAGATCGGCCATCCCACCCGATGCCTTGGTCTGCGCATCGTCTTCCATGCTTTACTAAAGCTTCGACGTCGAGGATCGGGTTCTTGGTGTGCACATTTTGCAGGAACCTGTCAATGAGGCCAGGTATTTTTTCCTCTTCGAGATGGGTGAGCCCTGAAGCGTTCGTGATGACATCTCCGGATGAGCTTGAGGTAGCTTCTGTGCAAAGAGAGACGTCATTGTGACCTGGATTGAACAACGCGCCGATCAGGAAGTTTGCTGAATACTTTCCTTCAAAAATCCCCCATTGTAAAACTGTGTCGGCACTTGCTCTATGAGGAGGTATCTGAAGGAAGTCTCCGGATGCCTCTACAGAGGCGGCACGAGGAAGTGTGTGGTTGATATCTCGGGGATTTTCAGTCACAATCGCATCAGCGGCAGTGCGAATCCTCGCTGGGAGTTCTAATACAAATAGAGGTTAGTAATTTACTAAATCTGTGGCTGAATCAATCACGGGGCATGCCTTGGTTTTGCAACGCATTTTTCACGCTTTCAAACTCTTGACGTAGCTGATCAAATCGTTCTAGCAATGTTGCCGTGGCTGTTTCAAGACTATGGTAGAGCGTCTGTTAGCTCTGTGCTCGTGGAGTCTTTGATGGGAAAATTTCCTATCGTTCAGTACACGGCGGTATATTGCAGCATCTCACAGTACAGCGAGCGAGAATGAGGGACGGTATTAGGTCAAACGCCTTATGCCTCCACAAGCGTGAAGCTGGTCGTTCGGCATCATGATACTGACCTGAGCTTGTCATTTCCCTCACCTACGTACTCGCAGGGGTGACCGCTGAGTTTGCACAAGCCGCACAACGGCCGTTTCTTGTCACACTTGACCTTGCGTAGGCGGCACGGTTGACAAGCTGCTTGCCGCCGGTTCGGCCCCTGTCGTCAAAGTGATTAGCCGAAGCCGGCAATTTGGCAAGACTTGTCTTGTGACTCTTGTCGTTGCCTTGCAATTCAATAAAGTGAAAGCAAGAACGCGGCGAGAGAGTCGAAGCGACAAAACATGAAATTGTTGACGGGCGGCTAAATGGAACCGAGCAAAACCACGACTTACACCAGACGTTGGATTTTCATCCGGGTCGCGCCTCTGGCGCTTCGCCGATGGCTCCCCGAGACCGTCCTTGGTTGGAGCATTCTCTGCTCCCCGCCTCGTGGTAGATTCTGGGGAAGACGGGGCCATTGCCGCGGGGAAATGATGGCATGGATCATCGCTCGAGGGAGCGCGCGAGCATCCAGAAGCTTTAAAGCAAATTCAGAGGCTATGACGGCTGAAGTGAACCCGAGCCGTGTCCCATTGGTGCGCATGCGGAAAACCCGGAAAACTCGGCGACTCACCGATGGGAGGCGTTGGCTTGCATTTGCCGACGGCGCCAAACCGAGATGGCCCAGTGGCGTCGACAGGGGAAATGTGTTGGAGCATCAATTCTGGTTCCTAGTCGGGGACTGGGTGCTGTCTCCCCGAACTGGCGGTGTTTCCCCCGGCTTTTGATGTGATATTCCCCATACTCATCACACCAGGCCATGCGACGGGGCCCCGAACCATTGATTCTCTTCGTCTCGTGATTGAGCTTCTCCATTCAAGCGGCCCCTTTGGCTTTGGCACCGAGGAGCCTAGTGTTGACGTCCTGTTGCAGACGTCGGTTATAAAGGCGTCATCGTGCCCCTCCTGAGGATGGGAATTGATGGTTGCATCATTGCATGCTTCAAGGCCTCATCCTCACTATCTAAGGCTTACCCCGGATTTTTTCAATTCATTCATTTTGAGTTTACTCGGAGGGCTGCACCGCATATTGCCCACCATGGGGAAGCTCAGCCAGTTTGTGGCAGGGCACAATGTTGCTCATAAATTGTATAGGCGGACGCTTCTTAACACCGTCTGCGTAGTGGCGGGCGTTTCCATCTTCTTTTTTGGTTATGATCAAGGTCTTATGGGTGGTGTAAACACGACACGAAACTACGCAGAATCGATGGGATTTGGCCATTGGGACGAAGAACAGCAATTGGTGGTGGTTGATAAACCCCTGCTGCAAGGCGGCATTGTAAGTTCGACCCCCGCAGTCTCCATTTTGCCGAGGGAGAAGTAGTAACCATCTTCCATCGAAAAAGGTTGCCGTCTATTATCTTCCTGGTACTTTGGTAGGCTGCCTTCTGGGCGGCTGGCTTGGTGATAAATATGGCCGTATTACAACAATTGGCCTTGCCTGCCTGTGGAGTGTCTTTGCAGCTGCTCTACAATCAGCGGCGCAGAATGCAAACTGGATGTTTTGCGGTGAGTGTCCCTCGGGGTTGGTTTGGGGAGGATTTCACGATGACTAGAGTCTAGAGTAGTTTTACTGACAACCACCATGCACAGCCCGAGTCTTGAACGGCATCGGCACCGGTATATTAAATGCCATTACACCGGTCTGGGCTACCGAGACGGCTGCTCACACCTCTCGCGGACAATTTGTTGCCTTTGAGTTTACTCTCAACATTTTCGGCGTCGTCGTGGCGTACTGGCTTGAGTTGTAAGTTCTTGCTCACCGACTGTGCCACGGTTCTCAGGGCATCTAGAACTAAAACACGAAACCAAACAACAGCGGCACCTCCAAGTACAAGGACCCCAACTCCTCATTCATCTGGAGGTTCCCCGTGGCGTTCCAGATCGTACCCCTTATTCTGCTCTTCTTCATCATTTGGTTCATGCCCGAATCGCCCCGCTGGCTCGTCAAGGTTGGTCGCGAGGACGAGGCCCGCTTCATCCTGCAGCGTCTGCGAGGCAGCGAGGGCGAGGAGGGCGAGCAGGCCGAGGCAGAGCTGCAGGACATCATCAACATCCGTAACCTGGAGGAAGAGACGTCCAACCAGCAGAGCTATCTGCACATGTTCTTCGGCATCGGATCCGGCAAGCTGCACACCGGCCGCCGCGTACAGCTCGTCATTTGGCTGCAGATTCTGCAAGAGTGGATTGGCATTGCCGGCATCACCATCTACGGGCCTCAGATTTTCACAATTGCCGGCATCGGCGCTTCAGACCGTCTCTGGGTCAGCGGTGTCAACAATATTACATACATGGTGACTTTTATCCCTTGTCTGGTCTGGGAAAACCCCCATCCGTAGGCTAACATGACAACGTCACGCAAAAGTTTGCCACCCTGATCTGCGTCTTCACGCTCGACCGAATCGGCCGTCGATGGACGCTGTACTGGGGCTCCGTAGGCCAAGGCATATGCATGTTCGTCGCGGGAGGTCTCGCACGCGCAACCATCAACGCCGGCGACGGCAACCGCGCGCAGATTGGCGGCGCAGCCACCTTCTTCGTGTTCTTGTACACGGCCATCTTCGGAGCCACCTGGCTCACAGTTCCGTGGCTGTATCCCGCTGAGATCTTCCCTCTGCAAGTCCGTGCCAAGGGAAATGCATGGGGTGTCGTCGGATGGTCCATTGGCAATGGCTGGTGTGTAAGTAATCCCCCCCCCCCCCCCTTTTTTTTTTTACTGCCCGCCGCCTTATGTACATGTTCATATCCGCGAGACCCCAAGACACACCAAGCTAATATCTAGATGCATGCAGGTGCTCCTCCTCCCTACCATCTTCGACAAACTTAACGAGAAGACGCTCTACATCTTTGGCGGCGTCAACGTGCTCACCATCTTCGTCGTGTGGGCGCTGTATCCTGAATCGAACCAGCGCACGCTTGAGGAGATGGATCTCGTCTTTGCGAGCGACAGCATCTGGACATGGGAGGCCGAGAAGAACTTTGCTAGGCTCAAGGAGGAGAATCCACAGCTCGTGCAGGCGGCCAAGTCGGGCCACGGTGCGGTTGATCCCGAGAAGGGCGTCGAGTCCCGAAAGGCAAGCCTGGTGCCTCGGGGTGATGGGGCGGATGGATCCAAGGGGGCGTCGAATGACAATGACAAGTCGAGTGTTTCACATGTGTGATTCACGGCACTGCGACGGAGTAGTAGTACATTCACTAGCCAGCTGTACAGAAGAAGCTAGGGATGATGTATTTGGGCGGTTTCATATGCAGTTCATCAGAAAAGCAAACATTGTCCTTGTATACCACGTAAATAGCTCGCGCTATTGGTACCCAAAATAGTACAACTCGACATGAATTTATATGTTGGATTGGGCCATTTCCAAACGGCCACCTTTTCTCCTCATGCACATGTCCAAAGAACCAATCCATACCGTCTCTATAAGTATGCCAAAGCCCATCACCAGCCAGCCAGCGAGCCATTGAAATCCAATTGCCGCAAAAATGCCATAGTAAAAAGTTGAAAAGAGAGAGAGAAAAATCCCAACGAAAACTCCAGAGTAGACATACAATGTACCTAGTCTCTATCGCTATCCATGTCCTCCTCATCGTCGTCGGTGAGGTCGACGGCCAACTTGTGCGCCTCGTGCTCCATCATCTCGCGGTAGGTGCTCCAGCTCAAAGCCGCAAAGGCCACGATGATCATGCTCCCGCCCATGATGGCGGCCCAGCTTAGCGGCTGGCCCGTCAGGAACCAATCGGCAATAGCGACGATGAAGATGGTCAACAGGGCGGCGACGCTGGACAGCACCGGCGAAGTCAGCGAAATCAGCACCAGGAAGCAGCCGCTAAAAGTAGCGTTAGACAAGACGGCCAAGAGAATCAGCCAGCACGTTGAAGCATTGGGAATTTCGAAACGCTCAATGTGGAGCCAGTGCAGGAAGGGGAGGGGGACCCAGAGCACGGTGAGGGTGAAGATGCCGATGCAGCTGCCGAACACGTTGGCGAAGATGGTGCCGCGGACAGGGGACACCCCCTCCGGTGGACAGGCGTAGCGCTTGTACAAGACCTCGTAGAGGCCGTACAGCACGGAACCCACGCCGATAATGAGGTTGCCTGCGAAGCGGGAGCCTGCACCGGGGTTGGAGGGGCCAGCGGCGGACGACGTTGCCTCGTCGGAGCCGGTGTCGCCGTAGGCTACTACCAGGACGCCCAGGATGGCGATCATGACGGCGATGGACTTGTCCAGGCGGAGGGGTTCTTTGAGGATCGGCACGGAGAATGCGTACGCAAAGAAGGCGCTGCAGTTGTATATGGCTGTCAGGTCGGATGGGGTCGTCAGGCTCACGGCAATGTACCAGCTCAGTCCGGCGATCGTCAACGCAGAGGTGATGTATATCGTCATTCGCGCAAGATACATGACCGGCCTCCCGCGCCGGGCAACCGAGGGCGTCGTGACGTTGATGGTCTGCAGCTCAATCATGGTGACGGTCGACAGGACAACCTGTAGGTGCTTCCGCCAGAACTGGTCCCACGGCTCATGGCGCTTCTGCAGCCTTACAGCTAGTAGCGTCATTGGCCACAGAACTATCCACGAGCTGTGCGTCAGGTACATCATGCAATACGCTTTGCCCCAGGCCAGATCGTGCTGAATGTACGCGGACAGCTCGGTCTGTACGCAGAAGGCCACGAGGGATATGGAGAGGAAAAAGGCGGCAAAGAGGTATTTCTTGCGGGCAGAGGCCTTGGCGGCTTGGAGAGTGGTCGCGGGATTGCGCGAGTGCATGGTCGAAGGGCGGCCGAAGGTGCTGCGTTGCGAGGTCGTCGTCGTCATAGGCGGACGGCGACCGGCTTCGGTGTCGATGGTGTTGGGGGTCAGTTGTGAGGACGGAGAGGACGTGCCCGAGAGAGAGGGTGGCTTAGATTCCACCTCGTCCATATGGTCTTCTGCTTTGAAGAGCAAAGGCGTGCCGGAGCGACTTCCACGGTTCGGTCGACGATTGCTGTCCATGGTGTTTGAAAACGGGGACCGGTGGTTCGGGGCAACTGCGTTATGGCGAGGAGGGAGGCATACGGTGCTCAAAGCTATGAAGCAGCACAAATGATGCTCATGGGCAAAAGTTTGCCCTTTTTTCTCTCTCCGAGATTTTACCAGTATTGTGGTCTGCGCAGGAATGGAAAAATCTCCATAAACAAAGGAGTCAACGGAACAAGTTCGCGGCAGGGAGAGCAAAGCCCATTGAACACGACGGCAGAGTGCCCAATCCGAGAGAGGACAAAGGGTCAAAAGTAGAGACCATCAATTCAGGGCAGAGTGATGGGAAGCATGATATGATTCTGCCGGGCGATGAAGGACAGGAAGAAGCCAGGCGGTCGAATTTGCTTCAAGGGCGCAGATCCGGGGATTCAAAAAGTTGATGAATGTCGGAAGAACCCACAGGTCGCTGCTTTCGCTGACATTTCAAACGTTGAGGGTCCGCAGCCAGTAGCAGCCCAGCGAAACCTCATCCCCGTAATGGAATCACGACAGGGAGGGCCACGCGGCGGGTCACTTGCGTGCAAAGAACCAATGGGAGACCTGGGCCCATTCGCTTGGGGCTGGCCGGCTTCGTGTTCATTAACAGGCGTTGCAGGTCGAGGGAAAGATCTGAGGATTCGAGGTGCCAAGACGTCCGAGTTCGTTTGATGCTTTGGGTTTGGGTTTGGCTCCTTAAAATCGGCCAACGCCAATCCATGCCCTTGGATATGATGAGTATGCCCACTTCACGCCATGGAAACTCCCTATGCTTCAGAATGTGCGGCCATTGTAGTTATGAGGCTTGATACTTGTTGTCGCGACTGTCGGTGACGTCAGTGAGGCTCGTGGCCGTTGACTTGTCGTTTCTACGACTTGAGACCCTTGTCAAAAGACCGCGTGCGCTTCGGTCAGCCACCTCTTAATTACGCAGCATCTCGATCAATCTGGATCTACCTCCCGTTGTACAGCGATCCGCATGCAACTGTCATCTGAACCCGCGCAGCGGCACTGCAACCCTATCTGCCTCTCCAGGTTCTGGTCCCCGTTCTGGGATAGATGAACACGTCAGGTACCGAGTACAGCAACAAGGTACACACACTGGGCGGCACAGCCCGTCAAGGCTGCATTGGGTCAATTTCTAACTTTTTTCTTCTTTCCAAAACGCAGTTCATCAGAACAATATTTTGTCTCTATTCTTGACGCAGTTTTTATACATCCATCTACTTCGCCCCGGGTCCGAACAACACCCCCTTAGGATCGTAGCCATAGTCCAAATCGCCGTGCCAGTAATTGGCCGAATCAGCCTTGGAGATTTGCCACGCATCATCGAGAGCCTTGACAACCTCGTCAGGAAGAGGTCCCTTCTCCAGGTTGTTCAAGTTGTCCTCTAGTTGTTCGACACTCGATACACCAATGAGGATTCCATCGTTACCATCCTTGATCTTGAGCTTGGAGTGATGCACTACCCATCGCAGCGCCGTCTCAATCATGGTCAAGTTGTGCTTCTCGACGACCCCTTCCACCAGCTGGATGGCCTTGAATGTGCTCTCGCGGAAATATCGCTTCCGGTAATTGGCACCCTGAGCGGAGCTGACATCCGAGAACCGACCACTCTCGGGGATCATGTCGTGCGACTTGATCTTGCCAGAGAAGAGACCGCCGGCCAGAGGATTGTATACAACAATGTCGAGGCCGTAACGGCGACAAGCTGTGAACAGCTCGGCCTCAATATTACGCGTGATGCAGTTGTACATGCCCTGGAAAATGCTCGGCCGAACCCAGTTGTTGTACTTGCAAATCATCATAACCTCGGCCACCTCGTATGCAGTGAAATTGCTGATACCAAGGCGAACAAATTTGCCAGCCTTGTGCAGTTTATCCATAGCTTCGAGCGTCTCTTGGAACGGCGTGCCACGATCAGGCTTGTGTAGATATAGGATCTGGTAAAGCCCCCATTGTTGTCAGTTTTTTTTTTTTTTTTTTTCTTTAACTCTTACCAAAGTTCACCATTTCAAGCATCAGGTACCAGAAAACCACTTACATCTACACAGTCAGTGCCCAGCTCCCTGAGACTAGTCTCCACCGAAGCAATCACCTTGTCAGCCGTGTTATCCCCAGGTGCAAATGGATATTGGACTTTGGTGGCCAAGGTCAATCCCCTCTCCTTCCACCTGGCCTCCTTCGTAAATGCCTCTTGTTTTGCGCCGACATAGATACGAGCTGTGTCGATCTCGCTATATCCTCTTGCCTGGAACAGGTCTAGAGCCTTATTGAAAGTATCCAAGTCGGTGATGCGGGCGCCATCTTCCGAACTCGGTCCAAAAGTCATCAGACCCAGGATGATACGGGGGTTTACATTCTGAACGATGAGGGGCATCTTGGCGGTAGGTGTGAATGCTGGCTGAAGTGCTGTCGTATGAGGCTCTCCTGTCCAATTTTTCAACAAGGCGTCAGGTCAGATTTGATGCAGAGTTATGTTATGGACCAGACTGCCTGCTTTATGATTGAACTTCGCGTGCGGTGAATTGCTGGTTGATTGCTCAGGGCGAGCAATTCACCGCGTGCGGGGCACTCCGGGTCTCGGTGACGCCATCCACAGTGGAGAATCGTGGGGCTGCACTCCTCCTCCTCCTCCTCAGCTTCCTCGAGCCCCCCGGCCTGAGCACTTGAGCGCCGAGCTTGAGTGTTTCAATTTCTTCAATGCTATATGAAGCTAGGAGGCATGCACGTGGTTGATGAGGGCGTCTTTGATGTCGGCATCGATAACTGTAAACGTTCAAGGGCCACGAGGCTCAAGCGTTATGTTGTGATACCAGCAATGACTCACTGTTGGTTTGCTGCCAAAAGTGGGCGTTATCGTGTGCAGGCGCAAATAGCCTCACCAGCTTATTGGGTTGGACGCCAGAACAAGTCGACGAAAGTCGAAGAGCCAAATGTAGGCAGGTTTGATCTTCAAAAAATGCGTTTTAAACATTTCGAGGATATCCGGGTTTTCTCGCTTAATATACTTTTTTGTTTTCGCAGTTTACCCTTTTACATCATTCAAGTGTTAGGGTGCACTGTGAAGAAGAGTGCTAATCAGGGTTTTCGTGCGCAGGCGCAATGAAGGCGCTGCTTTGGTTCCTTCCGTATCCGGCCGGAGAGCTGTTGAAAAATTGAAGTCGTGCACGCCACAGCCTGGCCCCAAATCACGCTCCAAATTTCAAGAAAACAACATCGTAGATACGCTTCCAATGCGTTGCCTACGGGTCGATGGGAATTTTTCTGCTGCGATGAAGCAATTCGAGCCAAACCGCTTTCGAGAGAAATTCCACCTTTTACAGCTATCGCAGCTTACTTTAAACTTATCGCACAAACCAAGCGCTCAGCCGATGGAACCCTTTCGCCTGGTTACGAGTTATTGGGACGCATTCCCTAGACAAGAACACGCATCTGTTTTGCGATTTCAGGTTGTCCAATCCTCGCTGCCTCCCACTCTTGCCTCAGTTCAATGACTATCGGCCAGACAGGTGGTACACAGCCCTAGACTGAATATTCCACAACCCGAGCACCAAAGTGTGTCTCATCTACAGCAGGCACCAGGGTGGCCCAGCTAGAAGCTCCGAGTCCTACAGAGTTGAAACCTGAGCGCATCCAGTATCAACCGTCTCTTGTGCTTTCATTGCCTTCCAGACTGCAGCGAGTCCACATTGTTGGTCGAAAAATAATGCATGTAACACGGTTCCAACCAAAATTGAACAAATGTATTCTTTGTTTCATCGCCGAGTAGCGTTATTCTGAATGCCCAACAGCACCTGGTACGGACCAATCCTGGTTGGCAATGGCTGACGTATATCATCTATAGGTGAGAAGATAGTTGCACCAAGTAGGTTGTATTCCATTGACTATCCACCCGATCGTGTGTCGAGGCATTCGCTTACGTCTGAGGACACATGGGATAGATACTATTGAGGTTCGGATCAACAGGTGAAAGGTACGGGATCATTTTTGGCAAGATCGCGCGATTTGGAGTGACGACGACAGAACAGTTTCGTTATCCATGAGGTTTGGTCTCGAGCACAGCCATTGGCAGGGCGTTTTAGCCAGTTGGTTGAACAGAACAATATAATGAATACACAAAGTATGGGAGCAAAAAGACATTGTAAAATAACAGGCTAATCAGTTAATCATTTCAGGGAGTCGACATCCGTCGGCGGGACCGGCCTTTGTTGTTTAGGGTTGGCAGAGTGTCCAAGGACTTGGTATGCCAAGAGAGCGATCCGAGCTGCAGAGCACTTTTCTGCAATAAACTTTGTTCGTCGGCCCCCCTTTAAAAAAAAATGCAGTGTTTCAATCAAGCTTCCTGTTGGGATGACGATGACGAAATCTGGAGGCGCAGTCCTCCTGTGAATCATCTCGAAATAATGGTTCGATCTTCGGAAGGAGTAGGATCCGCCGGATGGGGCAAAAACTGACGTGAGCCGATAGACTTGTAATAAGCCACAGGCACCTTCACCGGCGTACAAGTGTTAATCCCTGCGCCCTCCCGCCGGCCGGACCCGAGGATGGGAAAGGTGGCACCACCTCTCCGGGCGTGGGCATCTTAGGCACCGCTTTTCCCAGGCCCATCCGTCAGCCAATTCCCTCAACGGACATTGGTCTGCCTCGAAAGAGAGGATGCTGTACGGAGTACTGTCTCGTTGTCCATACTAGTTACCGGGTACAAAGTGGGCAACCCCGTAAGCCAGTAGTACCATTCCGGACAGCTGCCCCCCGGCCATTGGTCAACAGGCAGAGCCGCTCGTGGCCAGTGGTATGATAATTGCGACCAACACCGTCGATATCTGCCCACCACGAGTTCGACCACACAACGTCTCTCCCTAGCAAAGCAAGGCTGAGCAATCCATGGGCTGAGAACTCAAAGACGCCGGAAAATATTCCTGTCGAAAACGAAAAAGCAAACGTCATGTGAGGGAGGTGTCATGCCGTGCCGCCAGGTACAAAAAGGCACGGCATGCAGCCTCAAGCAGACGTCACAGCCATCCATACCACATCAAGTGCATCGATCGAATACAACATTAGTAGCCGAAAAAGGCAATCTCTACTCCATACTCTCTGCGAGATCAAACTCCACTCTACAATAAGCATTTAATTTGTTCTTCAAGTACTCTACTTACACAATGAACTCTGCCGTCTCGCGCATCGCATCGCGGAGGTCATTCTCCCTCCTCACAGCCGCCCGCTTCGCCGCGCGGTCTATGGAATCTCATCCCTTCCAGCGCCTTTCCGCTACACAAAGATCCGCCAAGGCCGACTGGGCCCGCGAGGGAAAACGCCTGGGCAAACAGCTGGTCACGTAAGTTCTACACCCTACAAGGGGGGGAGACTTGAGAGCGTCGCAAGAGCAGACGAGTGCTAATGCGGTACAGATTCGTCCCCGGCATCTCCATGCTACTGGGATGGCCGTACCTTGCCAAGGTCATTGCTGATGGGCACGTCTGACTTGATGGTGTCGGACGCGCCTTCTATTGTGAAATGCATGAGGAGGGGGCGAGGCGCCCGATTCCGAGGATGCTGGATTTTGTTTCGGAGACTCTTTGACGGTATATATTTAGCGGCATTGTACATATGGTGTTTTGGGAGGCATTTGCATTGGATTTATTATAATATTCATCACTAGCCACCTGCGACCCTGTGATGATTCCCGTACATGACGACAGTGCTACGAGGGACCCGGACATGAAGCCCCAAACCCCCCCGGTCAATGTACAAGCCCAGAAGACCCGGTGTGATTCGCTGTGATCCCACTCAAATCAGACTGCGACCGACTCTTGGATTGTAGCTCAAGCTCATCTTTAGTAATATGTTCATGGCTCCCGCTGCGAATCGTCGTCCAGCCCATGCCTCTCTGGATCCTATTCTCCTTTGCCCGTCTCTCCAGTCGAGATAACCTGTGTCCGCCTGGAGGAGGGCCCGATAATCCCCCTGCATCACTTCTCCTGGAGCCACCACCAGAATGAATACCGCGTAGATTGCGGATGGTGCGAGCGACCCAGGGTCCTATGATGGGGATGTCGGTGGCAATGATGCCGACAAACTAAGCCACATCAGAAATTAGAATGGTGCGGGAACCGGCATTCAAAGTCTGGAAGTTCTGGCTCACCGTTTCTCGAACGGACCAGATTAAAGCGACGTTGGCTTTGGTACCGTTTAGGAGGCAGATGATGCAACGGAGAATAGCAGCGACGACGACGAAACCCCCCGTGCAGAGCCAGATTCCGCAAAGTAGCTTCCTACACGCGACTGGTTAATTTCCCATTCGAGCTGGAGTCGTGATGAACCTGCCTGTGCCACGGCATTTGGACCTTCCAAAGCAGCGGTAACGGAATCGCTACAATCATCAAGTCGGTGCTACGACATGTTAGTTTTCTCCTGCTCGTGAATTTTTTTTTTTTACTATAGCGACTTGGTGAGAAACAGGAGTCCCAACCTGACGTTTGTGACGAGCAGCGCGTAATGCATGGGCGTGCCCAGAGCACAGGCATCTACAACTCTCTTGTTGTTAATAGGGTGTGCCAGTACGTCGAGTTGCCACGGGGTTGACGTACCGCCGGGATATGGGTGAATCTGCCACTTCCTTTGTATCGGCGTGCAATGCGACCAGATGACGGCAATGAGGGATATGTATGCAGCGACGCAGGCCACGGCCGTGATCTTGACCATTTGCCGCTGCTTGAGGTCCAGGCTTGTGAGAGTCAGAGCAAATCAATCAATACGTCCCGGTCTACTGTGCAGAAACCCGGGGGGGGGCTTGGCTCACGTTAACCTTCCGTAGAGAAAGAGCATGCAGGCTTTTAGTGCCCAAATCAGAGAGACGTAGATGAACCAGCCTGCCAAGATGCATTTCGCCCTAATTACGATATTGTGCTTCTCGTCGTCGGTGAGTGTGAGGATTCTGTGTTCGTCGAGGCCTGTGTGGGACCCGTGTGTTCCTATGGGCCGGTCAGTTTGCTCACCACGCTTTTGTCAAAGTATCATGGATAACCATCCCTCTGGGAGTACGCACCTATCAAATGAAACATACACAGCTCTGCCTATTCGTCCACGCGTTAGACACTGTTTTGGATCTCACAAGTAGCAAGATTTTGCACTCACTGTCCAGAGAATAATGGCCAACAAGGCAAAGTAGTCGTCTCCATCCCACTTCATTCCCACCACGCTGGTGTGGCAAAGTATTCGGGCAAGGAGGACACAGATTCCCAGTGCGTACTCGGTCCATGCTTCGGTTGCATATGGGCTTACGGGCATGGTAGGTCAAGGTCTGCTGTCGTCATTGAAGTAGCTAGGCTGACTGGAAGCTATCATCCAGTTGTGTAAAAGCTCGTGGGAAGAAAATCACTCCAAGTGAATAGTCGTACGATCTTGTTGGTGTTTTGTTGGCAGGATCAACGCCAGAGAGGCGGGATTTCTATACCGAGCTGCTCTCGCTTGTCTCTCCTTGTCCGGCATCGCAAATTCGAGGCTAGTGCACACCACTTCATGATGTTGACTCTCTTCTCTCCTTGACCGATTTGTGCGGTATCTGTATTCCAAAGTACATCGTGGTTTTGTGACAGCGGCCAAGGACACAGGCCAGCAACTGCCCCGAGGGCGGATGCGACGGATCGGGGATTCATACGCGGCAGAGCTAAACCGCCAGGTCTAATAGCTACTGAGGCATCTTTTGGTATCCTGGACCAAAATTGCAATTCCGCAGCCCCGTATCCTGGCACTTACGGAAATTGCGCGTGAATCCCGTATCTACCCTCAATAATCAGTAGTCATTTACGCGCCACCATGTTGGACCGACTACGACAAACGGAATGTTCTCATGTTTTGGCGGCGCTCGAACAGAAGTACCTTGATTTTGCTTTTGTTTCATCGGAACCTCCTCTTTCAGATGCAGTAGCGTAATTTTCTGTTTGTCTTGGCATACATGCGGCTGCGAGTAATACTAGAGGTGGGTGTCATTGTCTATGGTACGAAACCACGGGCTAAACGACGAGTCAAATGTCATAGCTTTCACCGCAAGCCATGTTTCTCACAAGTGCAAACTTGTACGGAGTACCCCCCATGCCTATTCAGGATTGGGATGGGGATGGGTAAAGCGGACAAACAAGCGGTGTTTGCGTTGGGCCGATCGCACTTCGTTCTCCGGTCATTAGTGGTCGCCGTAAACCGCGTCCGTATCACGAAGCCTTCCTTTTGAGAGTCTGGTCACAGAAGTATCTGTGCCTGAGACAAGTCTGCTGGGTTAACTAGTCAAGTAGCAAGTCTTGACTTTTTCCCCCCTCTCGGGGGAAAGTATCCATGCACTGTTGTATGCCATTCAGCTATGTCTGGAGGATTGTGAAACTTTCTTGCCGCAGCTTTCGTATTGCCTCTTCCTCAAGCTGGCATAGGGATGCAATACTCAGAATCTTTCTGACATAATTTGCCGAGACGTTTGTACTGGCCGGATCAGGTAAGCGAGCGTGGTGTGCATTCTCGGCCTTCCCAAATCATCTACGACACAGGAAGACCCGAGCCACTCATAGCCCGGAAGGGGACGTGTCGCCTTTGGCCTGCATACAGCGCAATGCGCTTGCGATATGACGGGCAGAGTAGAAGAAAGTAGCCCACAATGTTTCATTTTAGTCCAATTGTAACGTACTAAAACGCCAACAGCTACACAAGTTTTGCCATCCTCGACGAAGTGCCTTAAACACCCCGTCTTGTGGTTGGTGATCCCCCCTCTTTGGTTACGCCGAGCTTTTCCATCAGCGTCTCTGCCAGAAACAGTGCTCTGGTTCAGGCTACAGCGAGCCTATCCTTCGATAAATTTGGCGCCGCTGGGTGCCTGCGACCCCAAGGCGACGAAGGGCCAAGCACGACTTATAAATCTAGGTAGCCGGTCTAGCTATCAATTTGGTTGAATCAAGCCTGAACAGTCTTTGCTGGATACAAACTGTCCATTAACCAACAACTGATCCCCGTCCCTAAGTCTGATCTGTGCAGGGCGTTCCCATTAATTTAAGAGGGCAATGCCCTTCTTTCGCTCTGTACGGCGCTGAGCATTGAGGACGACCGTTGTTACAACCGTGGAGTTCCCCTTGCCATCATCATTAAATACAACGTCCTTTGGGGGTGACTTTGGAAAATCTGGCCAGTCAATATACTCAGGTGCTTCTGTATAAACAGCAATTTGTCTCCCACTCTGTCTTCTATCCACCCACTCGTTTAATACCGAGCGGAATTCTGTAACAGAGTGGTCAAGTTGGACATCTGGATGCTGTACCCACTCATCCAGTTCTTGTACGTCGGCCGGATTTTGTTCATAGTGGGGAACATCCCGGAAATCCGTGTCCCGGGTGATGATTTCATATAGGGTGAATATAACGCCCTTGATATCGTTTCGGTCCTCTCCATATCCGATGCCGGCGATGCGGCCGCTATAGTTGAAGTCGAACAACATAAGGGCGTCTGTCTTGGGGTCGATGAGCAGATTTCGCGCCGAGACATCCTGGTGGGCGATGCCATGTTTGAGATTTAAGTCGTCGATGACGCAAGTTAGCTGCCGAAGCCACTTGAGCTTAAATGTACGTGACTTATTCTTGCTCAAGGTGCCGCCAGGTATGTAAAGGGTTGTAAAGCCAACGACGCGGCCATTTACTTCGTCTAGCACAAGTCGGTCCAAGGGAACAATATTCGGATGTTGGGGGAGGCGCATCCACAGGTTCATCTCATGCCATATCTTGAAGATGAACTGGAAGAGCCCTCTAGAGGGGGGTAATATACGCAGGTCCCTTGGTCATCTTCGGGCTCGGTAGAGACCGAGACTAATTCGCCGTCCTGTGATAGATGGACAGCGTATACGTCAGGTCCCAAGGAATCAATGTGCTTCTTGAGGTGTCTGATAGCAATATCTTCGCTCTCTTGTGCCTCATCCATAGTAACGGCGATAATATGTCGTTGGTCCCAGTCGAGAATGAATCATGTGCTTGGCCCTCCAGGTGTAAGAGCGCCGCCAGGGGCGAAATACCTCCACTCGTCCTCAATCATTTGTGTTTTGCTGTTCGAAGCACTGTGAGGGAGATAAAAGATCTGGGGGAGACGGAAGGGAAAACGTGCAGCGAGGAAGACGTTTGAGGCGGCAAGGGGGCAGAGAGCAAAAGAAAAAGTCTTGTCTGGTTTGCTTGCTTGTAGCATGTAAATAGCCCAAAGGGCCAATCAGCTGGTGAAGGTCGCCCTCTTTTTTTTTTTTTTGAATTTGCGGGGGAGGGGCTTTGGGGCCCTTACCTACGAGGTACCCCGTAGGTATCATTGATATCGACCTGGATTGATATTTGCCCACCAAGTACTACCTACCCCTACCTATGTACTTAGGTACCTAAGGTAGGTACTTGACACTGATATTAGTATTATATTCGTGTATACTACACTATAGCCGGGTACCGGATCTTATTCATGTCAGGCCGCAACTTTCCAACATGAAGCCTAATCACGCCTTTCTTAGTTCAAAACTTGCAACAACTGTAGTGGACTAGAATAGAACAACATTAGAAGAAAGGTCAACTTTCTTCGTTCCACGTACACCTATAGCACACACGAAAGGTATGAATATGTCAAGAGCCTGGTGCATGCGAATCAATTGTGCTCAACGACGACATGCATCGTGGCTGCATCTACCCAACCATGAGGCGGCGCCACTTGCACGCCAATTCGGTCACTCATGGTGGCGACGGCACGGCGAGAGCCTTCAACTGTTGGGCAAACGAACATTTCTTCCAGAAGGCCTTTATTCCCGCACGGAGTAGCAGCCATCGGCTTGTTGGCCTTTCCGCCGTCGCATCTCCCAGACCTGCCCCCACCATGTTGTCAAAGTTGCCTTGAATCCTGGCATCAACAAGCCAAGCTTGCATATCCCCCACGTTTTAGCGCCGCCTCCCCCGCAAATTGAGTATCATCAGAGCGATCATCTAGTATTTCGCCCTTGTGCAACATGTTGGGGTTCCCTGTTCGCGACGTAGAAACCCCGAGCTGGCGCTACCTCGGGGCCATTCTGATGCGGAAGGGGGTTGTGTATTACCAGGTGGCGGGACGGTAGATTCGTAGGCGGGGGAAAGGCCGATGCCATCTTGTTTGCCGCAGACATCTAAATAAGTGTCGTTGGTTTCTCGTTTGGGTTCTACTGTGCATTGCAAAACCTACTCGCACGTGTAGCATTGCAGGCCGTTATTACCTATCCATAGTGGTTGTTCGACTTGCTAAGGTCCAAGAGCACTTCATCATGAGCGGCAGAGAAGACAAGCTCGGCACGCCAGCACCAGACGACTTCTCGACTGGGGTTACCCACGCGCTTCGTTCACCAGATGGTTCCTCCAAGGGTGCGCCCCGAGGGTTTCAACCTCCCGAGATAATTCGCCTCATGTCACCCGAGGAGCGTGATCAGCTGGAGAAGAAGCTCATCCGGAAGATTGACATTCGCATCCTTCCAATGATAGTCGTCATGTACATTCTGAACTATATTGATAGGTAAGGGTCTCTCTACACTTTTTAACGGATCATGGATTAAATGATACGCTAGGAACAATATCGCATCGGCCAGGTTTGCCGGTTTGGAGGATGATCTGAAGCTTAATCCAAGCGGGACTCAGTTCTCTGTAAGATGCTTGCAAGACGGACAAAGAAGCTGATTGCTAACGACTCGCCACTCAGACCGCTGTCAGTATTCTCTTCGTGGGGTATGATAACTCGACTTGGTCCCGTCATCTGGACCTTTGCTTATGCGTCATAGATATCTATTGATGCAAGTGCCGTCCAACTTGCTTCTCAACAAGACTGGGAAGCCAGGTAAATACCTACCCATCTGCGTAAGTAGACACCACGCTCGAAAATGGCATGAGCCGCTACTGACACGACTGCAGATGGCGATTTGGGGAGTCATCTCGGCTGCTACCGCGGGCTGCCACTCCTTTGGGGGACTACTAACTGCCAGATTCTTCCTCGGATTCGTTGAAGCAGCATATTTTGTACGTCCTGCGCCGCACAATTTGAAATCCAGTGCTGACCTTTTTGCATCAGCCAGGCTGTCTGTACTATCTCAGCTGTTGGTATACACGCAAAGAATTGGGTGTGCGGACGACATATCTCTATGCAGGATCACTCATTTCTGGCGCCTTTTCTGGGCTCATTGCCGCTGGAATCACGGGCAACATGGACGGAACTCGGGGCCTTCGTGCGTGGCGCTGGCTGTTCATCATTGAGGGTGCGATTACTGTCGCAATTGCAATTATTGCCTTCTTCATCTTGCCAGACTTTCCGCGAACGACAAAGTGGCTAAACAAGGAGGAAATGGTGCTTGCTATCTGGAGGCTGGAGGAAGATATCGGCCAGGATGATTGGGTGAATTCGCAAGAACAGACTCTTTGGCACGGTTTCAAGCTCGCGTTGGAAGATGTGAAAACCTGGGTCTTGGTAAGTTTCTGGACACAATACTTTGCCGTCCGTCATACTGATCATTACCCTAGCTTGTGATTCTCTTTGGCAACGTATCTGCAGCGTCCGTTACCAATTTCTTCCCCACCGTGGTCGCGACTCTCAAGTATAAGCCGGTAGTTACGCTGTTGCTGACCGCGCCGCCGTACGTCCTGGGAGTCATCACCACGTTCGCAACAGCATGGCATGCGGATAGAAGTGGCGAGCGATTCTACCACGTTAGCATTCCGCTGTGTCTGGCAATGGTGGCGTTTATCATCTCGGCTGCTACAACAAACATTGCCGCCAGATACGTTGCCATCATGCTCATGGTAGGTCCACATCTGCTTTTGTGCGTGGGAAAGGAGAGTCGTCCTGACAAAAGACTTGTTTAGATTCCCGGTCTCTACAGCGGATTTACTACTGCTCTAGCTTGGATCAGCAATACTTTACCACGTCCGCCGGCGAAACGAGCTGCAGCACTTGCCTTTATCAATGCCGTAGCTAACAGCACATCGATCTATGCCAGTTACTTGTACCCCAAGTCGGCCGCCCCGGAATATACTGGAGCCTTTATTCACAACTGCGTCATGGCAGCAGTGGCGATATTTGCAGCATTTGTGCTGAAAAGAATGCTGGTCCGGCTGAACGATAAATTGGACAGAGGAGAAACGGTTGAGGGTGCAGTTAATGCGGCGCCTGGGGAGGCCGTGGAGCATGGATTTCGTTTTTTGGTGTAGATGTCTGTCATGTACTACCTGTGTACTGTTTGCCCGACCTATGAAAAAGGATCTCCGGAGCAGAAAGCCGCTTGATATTTAGTAATTTAGCTTATCCGAGACTCCGAGTTAGAAGGCCAGACAAAGTTGGCCTCGATAGTTTGTGCTACTACCAAGTATCATGTAGGGTTTAAGCTGCACATGGGTACCCGCGAGTGCTGAATGCCTGGGGCACGCACCCACGGGTCGCCAAGGCCATCCGTCGCGAACCATGATAAGGGCTCCCTGCAGTTATGTCAACCTCCGTTCATTCAGCTGCAACACCATGTCATCGTGCTCCAAAGGGCACAATGGAATCACGGCCAAGTTGAGTAAACAATGGCTATCCTCTCCGGTAAACATGTTTAACACATTGTCCAATGCACCAAGGACCATAGCTACTCTACCATCACTTTGAGGAGAATGATACCATGAAGTTTTCACCTTGGCGATCCTTGGGGATTTAGTCAACAGAACGAATGCCTCCGTGATACGACTTCATGTGAGCTGTAGAAAAGAAATTGAAATTTACTTATGCATGGTGAAAAAACTGAGACAATAAAGATTCGTAGGCTCTGTATCGCACAAGTCAATGGAGGAGGGTGCGTACGTATCCTTTTTCAGACCGGATAGGACGAACCAGTGCCGGCGTCGCATGTGTTGCATCGACATCGGAACTCTGGGCCATCCAGAACGAACGGAGATTCCACGGACGGAAAAAGACCTGACGAAAATTTTCCCACAGAAGTTTCGGAAGCGCGAATGAATTTTAAAATCAAGGTTCT
Organism: Metarhizium acridum; assembly: GCF_019434415.1. Lineage (NCBI taxonomy): Eukaryota > Fungi > Ascomycota > Sordariomycetes > Hypocreales > Clavicipitaceae > Metarhizium > Metarhizium acridum. The sequence continues at coordinate 2,899,727 of NW_027094018.1, read as the reverse complement.
CGCACTTTGCCAATGTTTCCGTAGACGTAACGAATTGGCAAGCGACAAGAGCAGTCACGTGTGATCGTGTTGCCTAGGTGGCGTCAACTTTGTTGCATCGCGTTTTACTCTGTATCCACACGCGCATTCACATGCTCGTCTAGCAATCTGCGCAACACCATGGCGACGCCAAAATGAAAGTCGAAAATGAAAACCAGATCATCGAGATATTGGATAATGATCCAACGGGGTCTGAAAATGAAATTTCAACCGCTGAGGGATCTTCCAGAGGCTCAAGAAAGCGCAGAGTTGAAGACAATGACCTCTCGGAAAAGGTCCACTGGTCCGACAGCTCAGATGGAGTGCCCGTGAAGCCAGCGAAGCGAAGGGCGAAGCGCAAGTCAAACGCAAAGAATAAGAAAAATCCAAAGCGTAATGATAGACATGCCGCGAAAGATGAGTTTGATCTTGGGGACATTCCGGACTACCTGCAAGAGAGACGTCGAAACTTTGATGCAAATAAGAAACAGTATCACGAGGCGGCTCTCATGCTACCCCCCGACTATACCGACATTGATTTTCATGAATCCGGAAGAATGGGAGAGCTGAAGGAAAGACCCGAGTTTGATGTAAGAAGTGGTATCAAGCCGTCTCGGCCGTACAGGGACATTGAGCTACCCCAGTCCGCTGGGCTCATCCCAGCACCTATCGCTCAATATTTGCGAGACTATCAGGTGGTTGGAGCCAAGTTTCTTCATCGCAAGTTCGTTTTCCAAGAAGGATGTATTCTCGGCGACGACATGGGTCTCGGTAAAACAGTCCAGGTAGCCGCATTCCTGACAGCTGCATTCGGCAAGACTGGCGACGAGCGGGATGATAAACGAATGAGGGAGATTCGGTTTTGCCCTGGTCGCTGGTATCCCAGGATCCTCGTCATTTGTCCTGGGTCGCTTATTATCAATTGGAAGAACGAGTTGAACAGATGGGGATGGTGGCACATTGACATATATCATGGCACAAACAAGGACGACATTATGGGAACAGCACGATCGGGGCTCCTCGAGATCATGATTACGACCTACGACACGTACAAGAACAACCGGAGTTCTATTAATATGGTGCCATGGGATGCTTGCATTGCAGACGAATGCCACCGACTCAAGGATGGGTCGTCCGAAACGACCAAGGCAATGAACGAAGTGAATGCGCTTTGTCGTATTGGGCTTACCGGAACCGCAATTCAAAACAAGTATGAGGAACTGTGGACACTTCTTGACTGGACAAACCCAGGGCATTTCGGGGCCAAGTCGGAATGGATGCAGACCATCAGCAAGCCTCTGACTGTTGGACAGTCCCACGATGCAACTGTAGCCCAACTTAGTTTGGCCCGGCAAACCGCGAAGAAGCTCGTTCAGAATCTCCTACCTCGCTACTTCTTACGGCGCATGAAGACCCTAATTGCAGATCAGTTACCAAAGAAGACAGACAGAGTCGTCTTCTGCCCCCTCACGGACGTACAAGCCGAGGCATACGAGAACTTCCTCAGCTGCCCTGAGATCCATCTTCTACGCAGCATATCAGATCCATGTCCACACGGCAGAAAGAAAGGCTGGTGCTGTCAAACCCGTCTCCCGGATGGCAGACGATGGCCCGCCATCGTGTTTCCAGGCATGATTACGTTGCAAAAATTAGCGAACCACCTCGCGCTGCTCACGCCGTCAACCACGGACATCGAAAGCAAGCATAAAAAGGAGCTGGAGACGCTGAAGCTCTGCCTTCCAAATACATGGAAGCCACTTTACGAACAAAGAGACCAGATCAGAAATCTTGTCAACCCCGAGTTCTGCGGCAAGTGGAAGGTCATGAAGAAGCTGCTGAGGTTCTGGCACCAAAACGGCGATAAGGTGCTTGTGTTCTCTCACAGCGTCCGGTTGCTCCGTATCCTGCAGCACCTATTCACGAGCACGAGCTACAACGTCAGCTACCTAGACGGATCACTCAGCTACGAGGAGCGACAAGACGTCGTAGACACCTTCAACTCAGACCCCACCCAGTTTGTGTTTCTCATCTCAACCAAGGCAGGGGGTGTGGGACTCAACATCACATCTGCCAACAAAGTAGTCATTGTCGATCCTCACTGGAACCCATCATACGACTTGCAAGCTCAAGACCGCGCGTATCGAATCGGCCAAACTCGTGATGTCGAAGTTTTCCGCCTCATTTCGCAGGGCACTGTAGAGGAAATCGTCTACGCACGACAAGTGTACAAGCAACAACAGGCTAATATCGGATACACCGCCTCATCCGAACGCCGGTACTTCAAGGGCGTGCAGCATGACGAGGACAGAAAGGGCGAAATTTTCGGCCTATCCAATATATTCACGTACCACGGGACGTCCAGCCTCGTGAGAAACATTGTGAATAACACCAACATAGCTGAGGCCAAAGCGGGCGTCGATATGGCAGACGTGGACATGGAGCAGGCAGCCAAGGACGAAGAAGCGTTCGGTCCGCTGAAACAGGAAGATGCGGGTGCTGAAGACGGCGGTGTGAGTCAACTAGCTGCATTTCTTACTGCTGAGAACCAACAGCAGGTCCTTGAGTCCAAAATATCGGGCGCGCCCAAGAGCGACGCCATCCAGGCAATCTTGACGTCTGTTGGCGTAGAATACACTCACGACAACTCTGAAGTTATCGGCACGTCAAAGATAGAGGAGCAGCTCTCGCGCCGAGCGGCCATGCGATCATACACGGATGGGGATACGGAGGGACAGAATGCCCTGTTTGCGGATACCCAGGACGAAGACGATCGCGACATGCTACATAACATATATCGACCGCCAGAGGATGTCTGTCTGCGGCAATTCTGCTCAATGGCCCAGGAATTCGGATTTATCAATGCTACGGAATTTGCTCTTGTGGTCGAGAGTTGGTCGCAGGAAGCTAGGAGAAACTGCTTGGACACATTTTATAGGAGGAGAGAGGCGCAGTTGGAGGAGGCGGAGAATTCGAGAACGGAAAGAGCGGTTGAGGCTGCTGCTGAGGCGGCGGTTGAGGATGAGGATGTCCAGTACCATGTGAAAAGTGATCATGTGGCGCAGGTTAAAGATGAAGACACTACGAAGAGCAAGACCAAGGATATAAAAAGGATGGAGAATGATGATATAAGGGGCGATATGAAGGATGAGAACATCAAAACTGAAGGCGTCGCATTGGGACACGTCAAGAGAGAGGACATCAAGAACGAGAATGTCAAGACTATCGCCTTGAAGGAGGACGTTAAGCCTAAGGACGAAGGCGAACCGGGAGTTAAGCACCAGCCAGCCAACGTTCTTGATGTGAAACCAAGAACGTTCAAGGTGGAGGGCGCGTCAAAACGAGATTCAATTTTTATTTCCGATGACGATGATGATGAGCTATAGGCGTTCTGAGAGAATATTTGTTTGCGAAAGATACCCCCCCCCCCTTCTTTTTTCATCATTGATTCGCTGGCTGTAATATGCACCTTTTCATGACTTCATGTGTGCCAGGTAGGCTCTGGTTTTCTGTTTATTTGGTCAAGACTCCAATGACATGAGGCAGAACGGCAAAAGGGGGCTCATCTGGTGAAGTTGCCAGATCAAACTTGTTCCAGATGCCGACGTCACGCAGCGTCTGATCGGTAGGTCTACAAATCCGGCATGACCCCATGAAGAACATCCAAACGCAGTTAACAAATTCTACCCAATCGGATTAGTCACTAATCTTCCCCCACGAGGCACAGGATCGAAGCACTCACGCTGATAAAGAGGCATGATAGGAAACCCTCGGGTCGTCTTGACATGCTCAAACACATACCACGTACCGCCCGGCTTCAACAACTTGTACAGGTGCTCAATGTTCTCCTTGGGATCCGGAATACTGCACATGCACCTGATGCCAACGATACAATCGACGCTCCCGGGCTCAATCTTGCCCTCCCACGAGTTTGGGTTTGTGACGTCCTCGATGCCTACAGGCACCACCTCATACACATCCCCCAAGCCGACATCCTTCACTCGCTTACGCAAGGTTGCCGCTGAAATGGGGTTCGGCTCAATGCCATAAATCTTGGTGATGCCGCTTTTGCCTCTTCCACTCTCGCCCTTTCTACTTCTCAGCCCTTCTTTTTCACCATTCTCGGACGAGGCGTTTCTGTGAATGCGAGCCAGGACATCCGCCCACATACCACTACCAGCACCAACCTCGAGAACCGTCCCATGCACAGGCGTGGATACGACGTGGTTATGGACTCTACCGCCAGACACTTTGCCTTCGAGGAGTGGAACAACGACTGGTTCGGCACCAGCCTTTGCCTGTGGACCCAATGTCACCCAGAGGTTTCCAAAGAGTTCTTCGCCAAAGGCCGATGGCGAGAAGAGTTTGCCATAGTTGCCCGAAGATATGAGGTCGGCGATGGTGCTAGGTATGTAGGTGATTGACAAGCCGATCATGAGCCATGGCTCGATGAGGCACATGAAGAGCTGCTGGACATCGGTGAGGATGGACATGGTGATTAGAGCAAAAAGGAGGTTGTAGAGGGGGGAGAAGAACGACTCCAAATTACATGGAACTGAAATCTTGGTAATTTGAGAAAATAAATAGAGGGGAGAGTGGTAGGGGTGTGAGTCAAGGAGAAGGAGCAGCTTGAAGTCATGTGCCTGCGAGCTTGCCCATCAGCTACCAAGTGCCAGCTTTTGCCTTCCCGGCCCTCGCAAGGCTAATACGCCCTGGTTCATTTGATTTACCCTTGCCGACTCCCGCACGCCCTTTACTTCATGCCCCAAATCGCCAAATCGGGACACGGCCCTCCGCTCATGCGTTCTCAGAAGAGGGGGGGAGCGAGGCAGTTTTCAGCCAATGCCACGAGTCGAGAGGCCGGGCCGTGGGGCCGAAAACACCGCCGCCGGGGTCCACCGACAAGCCGAGCTGCTGAGGTGCAACTTCCACCAAGATATATCTTTCCGTAACAAAGATGAGCAAACATGTCACAGGATGATGCAGTGACGTAGAGCCACGTGCCGTGGTTTACTACTATATGGTATATAACAGTCCAAGAAATTATACAAAGATGTACTATGTGGTTTACGGATACCCTCAGCGGTTCTTTGGCCAGTACTTGTTTCGTTTGTAAAGCCATTTGCCCTAGCGTGGGGTGAGCCGAGTAATTGATCATTAGGAGCACGAGGCGGTTTGACCCGTTTCGCAAGCTCGCCTACCAATAGACGATGATGCTACGCTCCAAGACTAAGCAAGCACACCGAAGAAAAGGAAATGCCCATCTTCACTCACGACGGCTTAGTTCAGCAATACCCGTCAGCCATATAGCCTGAATTGTCTACCAAGTCAACAATCGACACCGTCCATATCTCATGATGCCTGTTCCCGTGAAATCTCGAAGCCGCCCCAACGCCTCAAAACGCCTGCCCAGCTGCTCTCTACAGCAGCTCAAAATCATCCAACTGGTCCCTGTACTTCATAATGTTCCTCTTAATCTTGCTGCCCACAGACCACGTCACAAAGTCCTCGGTCGACCTCGTCACCAAATACGCCGGGTCCGTCACCGTCTCGACACCCACGCGCACGTGCCCCTGCTCAATCATCTTGGTCGCGGCCTGCACCGTCTCCGCCATGCGCAACCGCGTCATCACGACGGGCAGCCGTCTCCTCGCAAAGGCGCTGACGGTGACGCCGTTCTCGACGGCCGAAAGCTTCGACGTGCTGGGCAGAATGCCCATGTCGTAGAGCTTGTTGAGGAGGAGCTCCTCGTGCTTGCGGCGAGTCGCGCTCTCAGGGGGCAGTAGCGAAAGACGGTGGGCTAGTTGCCTGAGGGACTGATAAGGTGAGTCATGTCAGCAATGGGCTATTCAGGCATGCAAGCGTTGGCGTTGCATGCTGCTCAGCTGGGAAGAAGGAAGGGGGAAAGCGTACGCCACAGAGTCTGTTGTATTTGTGGTAATCTTCGGGTTTTTGGATCATGTATCGACGGACGACGGCCTTGTCGCGGTGGTCCTTGTCGGATTTGTAGGTGATGAAGTCGGTTTTGCGGAGGAGCTTTTGCTCGTGATACTTGAGCTTGCGCACCATCTTGGCCGGCTGGGGGTCTGCAAGTCGAGTCGACTGCTCGTGTGTACAGCTTGCGGGCCGTCTTTTGAATCCTCAAATCGTGCCGCGACGGCAATTCTACGAGCCCCGCGCAGAAAAAAAGCAGATCCCTCGCTAATGTAAGGTTGTCGCGACGAGTTGCAGACTCCAAAATCCCGGATTGCTTGCGCGGAGAAAATCCAAGAAAATAAAGTGGGGCATTTCTCGACTCCCACCAACCAGGAGTTAGCTGCGCACCTTTCAACTTCATCGCTCTCTTCCCCCAGTCCAACCTCGCAAAACCAGCAACATCGCCAACCATGCCGCCACGACTCCCCGTGTGCGCTCTGCGCGCTCAATGCTCCCCTTGGAGCGCTTTCCGCGCATTCTCTTCCTCGCCGGCAGTCGCCTCTCCCCCCCGGGAGCCGCCTCACCCTGCGCCTCACCACCAAACGACCCGGCCGCCAACGCCCTCGTCTAGCAGCAGTCTCCTCTCCATCAGCGCCGACCGCCACAAGCGCGCCCCCAGTGCCCGCGCCATGCTTCCCGGCGAGGCGGCTGCCAAGATGATGAACCGCTACACCGACAAGCAAAGCCGGAGCAGGCTCGAGTCCGTCCAGGCGCTGAGGAATTCCAAGAATTCGGCGGATTACCTGAAGCAGATGCCGAGGAGGTGGGATGCGGGCGACGTGTATTCGCCGCATGACTTGAGTCCCGTGGAGATGCAGAAGTGGAGGAAGAGGTCGTTGAGGAGCAATGATGTTGTCGATGCACTGGACCTTAGGCCGTTGGACATGTACAAGGTAAGGGCCTCGGCCCTCCGTGAGGAAGTGTATACATAGTTCTGGCGTAGGTTTGCTAACTTTTTGGTGCAGAACTTTTCTCTCGTGCAGGAATTCACCACCTCGTCGGGTCAAATCATTCACTCTGCCGGCACGAGCTTGCGGCCAGTCAATCAGCGCAAGATTGCCAAGATGGTTCGTCGTGTTCAGGGCATGGGCATTTATCCCACGATTCATGATCATCCTGAGATGATTCGGGACGACTTCTTCCCTGAGAGGAGATGAAGTGCAGATGAAAACAGATGCAGCTTCGGAAGTGGGAGGAAGGGGGTTCAAACAAGTTGGTATCTGCCGAGAAGTGGGCAACCTCGTTGGCCGCCGTGTCTCTATTCTTCATATCCCACTATATGTACAACAGCCTAAAGCTCCGTTTCATGTATAGTTACAAATATCCAAGACATATGCCTTTTGTTTTATTCACAATCATGTCTTCATGATCCGCTTGATTTTGATTTGACAGAGGCCATACTCGTTAAGCCGTCTGCCAACTTTGTCCAGCTCTGCCCATGTGGCTCGGTACTTTTTCTTTACCCAGTCGCGGTAGTTTGCTTGTAGTTCTTGTCCGGGGAGTGCGTTGTGCGCAATGGCTAGTCTGTTTCTATAATTAGTATCCGTGGTGTCATTATCCTCATGTGCATGGCAGTTCGTAAGACTCACGTCATTGAATCTGGCTCCGACCCGACATAGGATGCCATATTCATAATTAGCCCTCGCACTTCTTTCTCATTGCCACTTCCGGCCACAGCGCCCACGTATGCATTGTACACGGCGGGAGGTACTTCCAGATCCATCCGCTCGATTCTCTCCCAGATTTCACGGGCCTGCTTATCTCCACCGGATTTCTTTTCTAAAGCCCAAAACACTGCCTGTAAACTTGCATATGACGGACCTTCACGAGACTGTATAATCTCATTCCAAAAGTCCAATGATGTTGTCGGCTTGTCACAGGCTGCGTAAGCCAGCATCAGCCCGGTGTACAGCTTTGTGTTTGGTTGGATAGTAGTATCCATCTTGAGCATGTTGTGTATCATGACTAATCCCTCGGGATCGGGATTCTGTGCGACTCCCTCCAGATAGAGTATATAAGTATCCATAGTGGGGTGATAGGTCTTGTTTCGGTGTTGGCGCATGTGCCCAAACACATGGGAGGCCATATCCGGCCGTTTGCGGTCAAAGAACGATGATATCAGCTTCATCCTCAGCTCATAGCTCGTATCTTGGAAAAATTGTTGAAGAAGTTGGTATGCACCCCATGCCCGAGATGTACTAGTCGCTTTGTCGAGACAAAATGCCACAAAGGAGCGTTGCACGACCTCTCGTTGCTGCTCGCTATATAGGAAAGAATGGAGAGACAGCAAATCCATTACGTCAAAGTGCTGGTCATTCTCCAAAAACTTGACACAAAGAGCTGCTACGGTTTCCGGGTCTAGCAGCATCTGTTCCTCCTCGAGAGCGTCTAGAAGCGCAAGAATAGTCTTGAAGTCGGGAGGTGTTTGCCGTGATAGCAGAGTCAAATATTTATTTGAGGATCGACGAAAATCATCAAAGAGATCAGATCCATTTTCGTTATTCCATGGTTCGAAATGTTTGACTTGTTCAAAAGCGCGTTGTGCGCCCTTGAGGTCGACAGCCTCTAGCCTTAGCCGCAACAGACGAAGATATGTCTCTCCATTCGGCGCAAGACCCCTCTTGGCACAAAGTGCAAGTATGCCTTCACCCAATTCCGAATCTTGAGTCTCGATTGCAACAGTCAAGAGACCATTGATGGTGCTGATCGTGGGAGCAAGCGCCCCGTTGCGGTCGACCATATGTCCCATCATGGCTTCTACTTCCGCCAAGCTCCTCCCAAGTAGCAAGATGGACTGCAGTATAGCATCCCAGTGTTTTCGATTCGGTTGCGACTGCCCTAGTTCAAGAATAAGAGGCCCTGCCCAATCCTGGAGGTCGTTTCTTCTCGCGAACGATGCTATGTCTCTATAAACCTGAGCCTGAGAGTACTTTTGATTTATTGACTGGCTAAACCAATACTGGGTTTCGGTAACCTTGTCGTTGTTGGCAAAATATCGAACCATGACCGCTTGGATGGTAGCATCATAAGGGACACCATGTGCCATGGCATAGTTGACTAGCTCGACAAGCTCTGCTTCTTTGCCCTCTCTCGCGAGTCCATGAGCCACGGATGCCAGCAGTCGATCCTCCTTGACCAAGTAGGCATGGTAGGAAGGATCCGCCCACTTTGATTTCAACATTAGCAGTGCTTCCTCCGAGCCACCGTACTCGCATAGCATCTTGATGAAATAGCTCCATTGCAGCTGGGGAGGTCGAGCCTTGCCAGTGTAATTTCCCGAGGACCAGACTGCGTATAATGATTTCGCGAATTCCAAATGATTTTCACCTCTTTCTTGCGGTTCGATATCGAGAAGGACTTGTCGTATCATGGACAAATCAGCCGAGGACAGCGACTTGGAGTGTTGGTCATCTCCGTCGCTAGTCGTAAGGTATTCAAGCAATCGGCGACATTGCAAGGCCTGTGTGCTATTCAGCGGTATCTTCCTCTTCAACTTGGATTGCATAAGCTTCCTCAACGCATCTATCAATTCTTTCCTTGGCGGCGGTCGCAGATTATCGAGCATGCGACTTCTCCAAATCATGACTTGCATCCATCCTGGCTCATATGCGGGTTGTCGAATTTCTCGCGGAGGTTTCTGGAACAGCGCATTGAGAAACGTCCTTGCAAAAGTCCTCTGTACCACAGGTCGCGAAATCGATCGTCGTCGGGCCGGAGGAACGTAGGGAAGACAGGCTGGAGCGGACGTCGCCCGGTAAACTAGCAACCGGCGACCATGACGGGCCAAATTCACCCTCATGGTTGATTAATTCTAGGAGTTGATGGCACTTAAAAGTGTAAGTGGATCGATCATTGAGCCAACAAAGGGTCGCATTCCACTTACAAGAACATTTTCAAGGTGAAAACCCTGGTCTGCAGGTTGAAGTCGTCGGCACCTTGAGCAGGTTAAAGCTATCTTCAGATTGCTGGACAATTATTGCGGGTCCCATAACTACACAATTGAGTCTCCGTGGTTTAACCGAATAACCTACCCTATGCTCATATCTGCTTCCTCAATTGCAACGAACATTGATTTGTCTTTCCTCCTTGATAATCTTAATGCCATCTGTGTCTTGGAGTGTCAATCACCTCTGCCATCAAGTGAACTTCGCTCAGCGCTCGTCTTCCAGACGCAACAAGTATTTTGCAATTAAGAAAGAAATACCGCTTTATTCGTTTAGACATGGCCACCCAAGAGAATAAGCGAGCCTCCATTCTGTTTACACAGTTTATGGGAAATCACCATCTGCTCTAGTGATGGGGGAAGTTCAACCCACCGAGTTTGAATCTGAACGAGACACACCATGCAAACTCTGCTACAGACGGCCCATCCAATCTATTCAGACAAGACTTTAGGTCTAGAGATCCAAAACGCGAGGTGAACTAGGCACAGAGAAAGTTTAGCTACAAGATAATAATCCCTTTTCGCGGGCGGCTGATGCAAGCCCGCCGCATGTAAAACCTAGATTAAGCTTCCACTGTCAAGCTTAAGTTTAAAAAAATTCCCAGGCCAAGTATAAAATATTACTGGGTCTCCTTTCTCTTCTTTTTTTTTTCTTTAAAAAAAATCCAAAAAAAAAAATTCCATGCCACAATTCATTTCAACTACCGCTCAGCAACCATTACGTCAGGCAGAATTGTGGCCGATTAAGCAACTAGATCAGTCATATTGAGAGAAAAATCGCAAAAGAACTACAGACCTCGAAAATCACATCAGATCCCGTAGGAGCCACGCCATCGCTCACCTGGCAGAAAGGGACTACACGAAAAGAAAAAAAAAATCCCAAGAGCAACAAGTCTCGCTAGCTGACATGAGGTTATCGCTGGAAGATTCACCTTGCCCTTCTCCTCCTCCTCCACCTCCTCCCCCTTGCACCGATTCTAATAACATTAGCGGAAAATACCACGCCCATCAAGACTCCGAGTTTAATGGCGGTGTGCCGATGTCAAACTGCAAAAAGATATCAACTTTCCCCCACCGACAGCTATTTCCTCATACAACTACGATGAAAAGGCTCACAATAATGCACCCTGGGTAGCATATATGAACATTCGCTTTAAAGACGTGTCCGCAACCATGAAGCAAGGCCTATATTGGTCGCAGGATAATATAGATCCTACTGGCTCTTGTTTCTACGACGATATAATAGTAGTTCACCATCGTCTTCAAGCATGGGGCTTCACTCACATGCGCAGATTTCATCTTATTGACTTGGCCAAGGATCCCTAATGGAAGGGGAGACTCTTTATTTACCCCCGCGGAGTCAAAAATCTTTCTGAATTCCGGATCCAAGATATCTTGGTTAATAATATTGTCTTGATGACTGCCTTGACTGGGGACGATAAGAAGGCTTATGTATACGATCGAAGTGTTCCTGGGCAGAATTTTAACGCCATTTACGATGATATGCCGCTACGTGGTTGGTGGCCGTGGCCTAAGAATGCGCATATCTAGGCCGACGCTCTGGTTGTCACACGGTTACACGAGGGCTACGATCTTGGGACCTAGGGCATAATTCAAAAGGCTCGAATTGATCAACAGCAGCAGCTTTGCTCACCTTGGCATCGGACCTAGTCATGGGAGTAATAGAACCACGAAAGAATTTTACGATTTCACAAGAAATATGTTTAACCAGACTCCTCTAGTTGCCTTGGAACAGTTAGTGACTTGGTGAGTCTCATTAAAAAAGCCCACTTCATGCTATCTTCATACATATTCCGTATTCAGACAACATCTTCCATACTACTACAAATCCCCCAATCACAGGTATCGCGTACACCGCAGCTACAAACAAAATCATCCCGAGTAAAATATTAGTCGCGATATCATCGCTTACTTTTCTCTCCCTGTCTTGTGTTCGGTGTTCTTCTTGTAGCCTACTGTTCGATCTCCAAAGAACTGGCCTGAATTCCACAAAGAGTGTTGACATAGAGCCAAGTGCGGGGCCTGCGAAAGACCCCAAACAAATTCAAAGCATAGTCCAGACTCGTTGATGAGGACAAGGGATACAGCGTAGTCCAAGAGATATTTCCCGGGGTAAGTCTATCACAGCTTCAAGAAACGGCCAGCTCAGCCTCAATCTTGAGCCCGAGGATGCAATGTCGTCGAAGGCGGAACGGTGAGGCATGCCTGGGTAGTTGCCTCTTCATGTTCCGCATGTCTCATTACAGGCCTCAAGCAAGCTGCACAGCTCCGCCATGAAGCACCAAATCCGCTTCTCACCTCCGTTGTTGATTGGCAGCCTTGTTTGCTGCAGTAGTAAGTCGGCGGCTATCAGAGCTGAAAATACGGTAAGCACAACCCCTGTGAGCCGCCGGGCTCCCTTTCGGGCCAGCAAACAGTTTCATTTCTTCGGCTGAAAGCGTCGCAGTCGTCCTGGTGGAAGAGTGAGAAAATACTAGGTCCGATGCCAACGTGAGGACTTGCCACAGGTGTAAGCAAAGCTGCACAATGCGGCCGAATTCAAGGCCTTTGGAGCTATTGAATTCGAGCCTCACGAGCAGTCGAATTCGGGCCCGTCAGGCTGCTGCTGCTGTTGGATTCGGACCCCTTGGGTTGCTGCTGCTGAATTTGAAGCTTTTTAGCTGGGGTGATGGGAATCGCTCGGTGCGCTCGCGCCCCACAAGGATACCTGTACAGATAATAATACCAAGTCTAGCACTAGATTCATAGTAAAGATGTAAGCACTAGAAGAAAGGATACAGCTTTATTCTTTTTAACAGAAGTAAGGATAAAGCTTGAGAGAATATACGCACTATACGCAGCAAGAAGTATGCAGGAAGAGGGGTTGATTGAAGATGCTAGAAGTTGCCTAGATACCAAGGTAGGTATGTACGCACAGGTGCGCTTACTGTCTATGATGGAATAATAGAATCACGAAAGGATTTCGAGATTTCACAAGAAATATTTTTAACAGGCTCATTAAGTTGCCTTGCAACAGTTGATGACTTGGGGAGTCTTCTTTCATTGCTGGGAATGAAGCTATATTCTGCAACAGGGGTGAGTAGATCAGAGGGGAAAGCAATGCAACTACTTTGTCTTTCTTGCTCCTATTTTCCATTTCAAGGAAAAAAGGCCTAAACCTTAACTTTTCGAGATTTCTGCGCACATAAAGTGGAAAAACTGGAATCTCGTTATTTTCTTCCTTTTCTTCCTTCCCTTCGGTCCCTGTCACGTGATCACCTTTCCAAGTTGAGTGCCGAACCTGTTGCACGAAAGCTCCGGTCTCATCCCTCACAGCGACCTGCGCCGACAGCACCACTAACCAAATACAAACCATGTCGTCGACATTAATCGCAGGATCATCAACCCAGGTGGCCGACACAAAAACTTCCGACGTTATTTCTCCCGTCGCCGTGATCGATACGCCTCTATCCAAAAGCACCGCCCTTCTTCGCCCAAGTCTCATACTGGGACTCCTCGCCCTACGTTTCAGTTCTCTCGTCGCGGACCCCGTGCCGACTCTCCAGCTTGCACTCCCTGCTGTCGTGTTGATTCAGATTTTATATGCGATTATTTGTCTCCCTGTCGCCGGCTCTCAATCCGCCAAGGTGGCGAGAAAGCCTCGCCCAGGAGAGAAGAAGCGGGTTGACACAAATGGACCCAACACCATCTCGGTATGGTTTTTTTTTTCTCTCTCAAAGCATGGGCATGGTTGCAAAGTATGCTCTTGTCGCTAATTCAAAATGCGTTGCCATCAACTAGACTGCTATTCTCGCTTTACTCCTAAGCGCAATCTCCACACCGGCTGTATACGTTCTCTTCGTCTTATTTGGCGCTCCTTTTCTCGATCATGTCGAACACACGCTTCTCTGCTCTGCACACTTCTCGTTGCTCGCTCTCTTCCCTATATTCTACTCAAGAGGTGTAAAGGGCGAAACCCTTATCGCAGTGGCCGGTGCCTCTGCTCCTCTGGACGAAACAATTGGTGGATTGGTTGGCGCTGGAGTTGGGGCATGGCTTGGAGCAGTTCCCATTCCGCTGGACTGGGATAGGGAATGGCAGAAATGGCCAGTCACGATTGTTGTTGGCATGTTTGCAGGCTCATTGCTGTGCAGCTTGGTGTCGGGGACGTTGCTCTTTGGCAAACGGTTGAGCAGCACTGAAGAAAAGAAGGAGTAATTAAGAGTAGGCTCCTTTGCAAGTTGAACTGATATGATAATGTTCCTCGGTGGCCACAGAAGCATACACATGTTTCCCAAGTCGAAAGCCTGCAAGCAAACCTCCGCTTCCCTATTCAATAGCTTGTCTTTCGTCTGTATCTCTGCATGTAGTGCAATCATACGGCGACAGATGGGTAGGACTGCCGCAAAAAATTCACACGCGGCGTATGTTGCAGTCGCAAGACACAAGGGATGAGGATGGGTACACAGCACAAATTAACGAACTATGATTAATGGGTATCAAATAGCTGCCCTGGAGTATTACCTCCAAAGGTAGCGTCAAGTTCTTGGCCATGCATCCTCCTACCGTGCAAACACCGCCCCTTCCAGGCCACAAAGGAAAAAAAACAGAAGCAAGGGGATAATGAAACCGTACAAGTCATTAGCTACCCGTAGAGACTCGCCCGAAACAGCCAGCTGAACATGAGATTGGAAGAGAAAAAGGATTGCAACGGGTTGGTTCAAAGCCTTGAGATCTTAGGTTCGCATCATGCAAACACGGAGAGGCGGGGCTGGCAAGGCCCAGCATCTTCGGGGGGGGCATGGACGTAATTCGCCAGCGCCGCCGCTGTTTAGCGCGTGACAATCACCCAGATGGCGTGAATAAGACCAGGGAAGTAACCTGGGAGAAACAAAAGGGTCAATTTGTTAGCAAAAGTCATCGGTAGGGGAGGCAGCAACTGCTCCGGACGGCGGTCTGCACCAAGGCGATGCTGCCATGTTGCCCAGAGGCTTATCACGTACCCAAAATCGTGAGCACGAGGTTAATCCAAAAATGGGTCGTGCAGCCAACCTCGAGGAACACACCCAGAGGAGGCAGGATAACGGCCAAGATGAACTTGCAAATGTCGCTGGCGTGAAAGGTCAGTCTCACATCTCATCATGTCCCGATTTCTCTCGCTGGTGTCTGCTTGCTGTGCCAATCATGACCCCGTGAGTGGCGCGAACAAGGTCTCTTGGGGAAACCCAGCTCTGAGCCGCACTCGGCCAGGTCCATCCATTCACCAGCAGCAGAAACATTGTCGTTGAGAAGCATCTTGCTCTGAAGCACATCAATACAAAGCGTACCTAGCGGTGACAGGCATATTGTCGGTTTGAAGCTAACAGCTTGGGAAGCTCTGGCTGATTCGAGTGTTGTAGGGGTCTGCTGTTTTGTTTGGAGCGGAGAGGTGACGTTGACGAAGGATGTTTTGAAGAAAGCCAGACGACAGGAAGGAAAGTGGGCTGGGCTGGAAGGGGCCGGGTGAGCAGCTTACTTATTCTGTTTTTCCAACGGCAGAAGCAATCTTTCCCATGCCAAGTATTTTTTACCTTTTGCCAATGGCTCCTTAGTATTACCACGCCGAGAGCAAACCCAGGTTCGGGTCGCGCGGCGGGACCGCCGATGCCGTAGCGATACTAAGACAACATGTGTGTCTCGAACCATGGGTTCCCATCCCCCCGACTTGTTTGTTATTGCTCCCTGGCCATCCGGTACCCAGTTATAACAGCTACTAAAGCACCCAAGTCGACAAGGTCTCCATGTACTCTTCGGCCCTGCCCAATCGACGATGTCGTACTGCATCGCCACCAACCAGCCCGGCTGCCCTTCCCACAAGCCCTCTCCTGCGTCATCGACTCGGTCCAGAAAGGAAATGAAGCTAGGATAAGCAAGGCAAGTTTGCGAGCGTCCCTTCGGAACACAAATTTCCATGCTGTGGTCGAGCGACGAGAAAGCTCCTCACCGCTCTAGTCTAGCGGCGCTGCTGTCTCGTTCTCAGCAACAACTTCAACGTTCGCTCAATCGACCCCGCCTCGAGCCACAGCCTTCCCAGATGCGGCACGAACCTCCAGAGCCCCGAGCAATCAAAAAAAAAAACAGACAAGTGACCAGAGTCTAAATGCTTTGGCACTCCTAGGCCCAATCTGCAATACGTCATGGCACGGTCCCTCTTTGAAGTTTAACAAGCAACCGCAGGGATCAATTGCCGGCACCGCCACAGACGGGGCAAGTGCAGCAGTTGTCGCTACGATTAGCGCTGCAGAGCCACAGATGAGCCCGGTGCCAAGCAGACAAGCCACAAATGGGGACAGGGGCAGGAAGCTCTACCCTGGCAGCGGGTGGTTCTCATCATCATGATGACATATGCTGTGCGCGTGTTTGCCATGGTGTCACGGCACATGAGGATGCAATCCAGCTGCGACTGGCATGTCAATTGACAGCCCATCCCATGATGAGACCCGAAAAAAAAAAAAAAAAACAAGATGCGTCCCCGGCTTAGAAGGGTCGAGAAACCCCCAGCCATCCGTACACCAACACCCAACGTGCTCCGAGGGCTCCGTAAGCGCTCGCCGGGCACCCAGCCGTTCCAGGTTGCATCAAAACGGTCTGCACGCCTGCCAGTTGTAGCGTGGTATTTCTTGCCCACCACTATGCTTATGCGCTCCCACCGGCTGGGCCCTCGGCCATGCGCCGAGCTTCCCAACGATACTAGCTGTTTATGTGCCCAGACATTTCTGGTTGCGGTCCACTTGGAGCCCAGCAGCTGAGGGCCAAGACTGCCAAAGACCAGGTTGAGCCGGAGTCATCGGCGATGATGCAATGCAAAGTCCTGCCTGCCTGGGTTTGCCACCCAAGAAAAATAAGTTTAAAAAATAAAAATAAAAATAAAAATAAAATAAAATAAAAACCAATCCTTTTTTTTAACAGCGCCTCATGTTATCCGCTGCCCTGAATCAGGCACAACTTGTTCGAGATTGGGCCATGTCGTGTTTTGTGCCTGTAGCATTGAACCTTGACCCCCGACTGCCAATGAATGGACAGGTTCACAATCTTTCCGTCATTCATCACCCAACAACACAAGACACAACCCTTCACTTGCGCGTTATATATGCGGCTGTTAACATGTACATGAAACTGCCATGTGGGCATGTTTCCTTTACAGACCAGGCGCGGAAGGATGCAAGAACATCAAGTGTCTTTGAAAACTTTGTCTATTCCAGGATACCTCACACAAGCAAGTTCAAGTTCATTCCTATTACCAAAACCGCCAACTGACCAAAACGCCCAACTCCAAAACCCCCCCGCGCCCCTTTTCAAAGCACCAAGTTAAAATGACCCCAACTTGGTCACGATCAAAGTAACTCCCCCTCCCCGTCCTCTACAAGATCGTCATCTTCTTCCCAGTCCACATTCGCCGCCATCTCCTCTGCGCGCC
The DNA here is from genome assembly GCF_019434415.1 of Metarhizium acridum. Lineage (NCBI taxonomy): Eukaryota > Fungi > Ascomycota > Sordariomycetes > Hypocreales > Clavicipitaceae > Metarhizium > Metarhizium acridum. The sequence goes on along the minus strand of NW_027094018.1, from coordinate 2,882,337 downwards.
TCTGGACCTCCGCCAACCCGGACAGCTCAGCAACGTAGTCCTTCTCCTGCAATGCCCTCTTGACGAAACCCCATCCCTCTGTGCGATATGCATCCAACACCTTGGGGCTACAGGCGCTGCAGCAGTCGTACGATTGACCCCGAATGTTAATGTTTTGGAACGTAGATACGTAGCCGCGAATTTGGTGGGGGACCAGACCTAGAGGATGGCTGGGAGGGTCGCGGTCGGGAATACTTCCTGGTGTATGTTGGGGTGCTGGCGCTTGGTTTCGGAGCGGGTGTTGGAGGAGACTAGTGAGCAGCTCAACCAGGAGGGCAGATGCGATGGCTGCGACGCCGGGCCGGGTTACCGTACATTGCTGGTCGAGGGTCTGGTCCTTCATTGACTGTCATGTCGTAAGTATCTGATAATCTTGCCCAGTGAAAGTGAGGAGCAAGGGAGGGAGGGGCGGGTGGTCTGGTGATAAATAGCCTTAATAGACTTACATCGGCTGGGGCCACGACATCGTTGCAAAAGTAACAGCCGAGAGATGTCTGTCCCTTCTCCCTCGTCTCGGCTCCATGGCGCATGACGACATAAGAGTCGAATCCAAGAGCGGCATTCATGACAATCTTTTCTCGGGCCTTTCCTATCACCGTCGGTAGCCAACGCGACTCACGGGTATCCATCAACAGAAAAATGACGTCGTGGTCCTCAATCAAGCCCTCGAGCCTTTCCAAGTCGGTCCTCGTCTTCTCCTCGTCTGTGAATGCATGGCCAAGCATTGGCACAGAGAGAGCATGTCCTTCGCTTTCAACACCGGGGTAGATGCGTTTTAAGCATGGCCGCTGCGGCCGCTGCCTTTGGCTGCCCGCCGTTTGTGCAGTCGCTGAACTCGAATAGTGGTTGTCGTACGGGATTTGAGTACGAGACCCTGCCGTAGTCGACGAATGTCACCTTCCTCACACCCCAGCCTAGCAAGTTTCTTGAGACGTAGCCTCCCAGTGTTCCGGCTCCCAGCAGGAGACACTTTGTGTTCTTGATAAGGTCCAAGTCAAGGTCGGGTGCGAGACGCCACTTCATCAGCTTCAGGTTCAAGTCGACGGATGAATCGGCCAGTCTCGTCGGGTCCATGTAATCTGCGAGGTTGGCTTGCTGGGCTTGAAGTTTTCCGTTTCGCGACCTCTCCCACCCTGTGACCTTGGGCATTTCTCCCATCTCCGTCGTTTCCACGGGGTCCATTTCGATGGGGAGCACGACACTCCTGGCTTCGTGTCTTCGGGCCCAGGTGTCTCTGTAGCACAGAATCTTGGCCCTGGACGCCCGGAAGCGCTGTCGGATGAGAACCAGGAGATTTCTGAGTGGCCAGCCAGGTCCTTCAGCGTAGGTGGATGGGTCGGCGAAAGCGACGTAGCGATCCTCTTCGGGGATGTCGTTGAAGAAGCCCTCCTCGAAGCTGCCCAATGTGCTGACTTCCCATCTAAAGCCTATGCTGTTCGAGCCTTCGATATCTTCGGTTTGCATCTCCTGGCCACGAACCTTTTTCGCGAGAAAAAACCCATGTTGACGACTGTCAACGCTATATCGCCACGTCCCAACCCTGTCGACCAGTTCTGTGCTTTCATCGGTGGTGAAGCGTTCAACGGGTCCGGTCCGCTTCCATTGGGGGTCTGAGTGTAAGGCTGGAAATGCGAACCAATACGTAAACTTATATTTCTTGAGATCCGCGTATGAGAGGATGACAAAAGATGAGAGAAGCGATGGCACAGAGTAGATGGTACCGTCATTAATTGCGTCCCAGATCTATTTTGGTCAGTGATGCGGTCGACAGGTAAACAGTAGCGCCCGTATCAACGTGCCTGTCTCCCAGCTTTTTTAATCATCTCGGTTTTGTCCGTCGTCTTGAACTGCTCCAGGGTATTGACATTCTTGATAATGCCTTCTCCTCTGGCTGTGCCTAGAGGTGCGCTGTCTCAAACTGGTCAGCTTTCTGGGAGCCATTCGGGTCTACAAATATGAGGACTCACTTTTGGTTGGTCAGGGCATTACCAAGAATCTGCATCTTGCAACTAGCCTGTGGTTCCTCAACTCTCGACTCATACAAACCGAGCACGTTTCTCGCAGAGTCATCCAGCTTGTCATAGTCGAGCTTGGAGGCAAAAAGAGCCGAATAAAAGGGTAGCTCAATCTCCGACGTAAACGTCGCAAACTGGAGAGGCGTGGCCATGATGAGTCGCGGCCAACGCCGTGTATGCGATTTCTCACGAGAGTCACTGTCAATGTAGCTGATGAGACGTCCGTGGCAGACAAATTCGCGCTGCGGGGCAGATAAGACGTGCGTGTCAAGCAGGAAATATAAGCTTTATTTCCTGGTGGTCGAGAGCAAGGTATTTTTCGTGCAAGGAGTGGAAACCCAGAGATGGAGATGGAAAATCGGCGCCGTGATGTTGATAGTCGAGGTTGTCATATGACAAAAGAGAGTCATCACGAGCTGCATGTCAGGCTGATGATTGCGGAAACTGCTGCACCACACTGCGACTAGAGGCGTCGCGCCGTGCCCCGCCGCGGGGTTAGAGCTAGGTAGGGGGAGTGGCCGGAAAGTTGAACTACTACCACATGCTGGACTGCGAGTGCAGAAATGCCTAGTGAAGCGGGAAACTTGCAGACATCCCACCACAGTGTAAACTAAAACAATTGTGAACAAGCAACAGGGTCATGATGCCGGGCCTTGATTGACTGGGCTAGGATGGAGGGTCTTGCACCTGGCCACCGTTGAGTGAGAAACTCTAGATTAATGAATAAGACATTCCTAATCAACGCACAAGAATATCCGGTATGGTGTAGTGGCTAACATCGCTCGCTCTCACCGAGCAGCCCAGGGTTCGATTCCCTGTACCGGAGAAATAAACGTCCTCGACGAGGCTGAACTTTTTGCCGTGCAATTCGCTATTTGGTCCGTTCGTGAAATAAATATCATCGTTTGTCCTTAGAGTTGATGGCGGTGCCTTTTTGTTTTAAATGCTAGCCTGGGTAGATAATCTCTATTATTGATTACACTGTCAGGCACATCTCATGATTGATACATTTGCTATAACAATTTTCCACGCGGCTCTTAATTTAAATGCTCACGGAGAGAACTGATTATCACTACTTCCGTGGTCGTGCATAGCATATTTAACAGAATACAACTGCACTAGTTGTGAACCTGCAGTTAAGGAAAGTCTAGAGACATCGGGTGCGGGAGTGGGCTTTGTATCAATCTGACCAAAGTGGCAATCTGCTCTAAATATCGCGCTATCTAATAAAGCGCGTGTAGGTTTTGGCCGTCCATTTCACGATTTTCCCTGGTGGCACTCAAAAAAGAATCCTTATTTTGGTGACCAATATAGTGTTGCCTGTTGCCGTTTATAGATCTCGGTAAAGTGAGCCGTTGAAAGGACCCTTGGCCAATGTGGGCGACCACGCGAACCCCACCGACACGACACGACTTCTTTGATCGCGCGAGATCCTTTCATTGTTGAACTGTTAAGCGCTGGACTCGGCGTCATTGATCGAACAGCTCTGCGAAACCGATTTGCGCTGCGGTGACGGGGTCAAGATGCTTATCGGCATCTGCGGAGGTGAGAATTGTTTGCTCAGAAGGGGCGTGTGTCCCCGTTCGTGCTAACGCAAAAACGTAGGCATTTGCTCGGGCAAAAAGACCGTCGTCCCAATATCTCGTTGAGCACCACGGCTTCAACCACCTCTACCTGGAGCCACCCAAGGAGAAGCGCGCTTCGTCCAACGAGGATGAGCAAACCCCGTCGTCTGAATCTGCGAGCTCTCAGTCGTCCTCATCTGCCGCGGCATTCAGCGGTGCCTTGAACTTCAGTGCCCTCACCACCAAAAACGGCCGCCACTCTGCATCTGATACATCACTGGCGCTGAGGCCACAGACACAACAGCATACATTTGCCTCACCTGAAGCGCTCCTCGACTTTGTCACTCTCCGCTGGCGAGGCCGCTTCGTGACAACTGACATACCCACCGAGGCCGTGCTCGACGTCTTCGTGCGCCGCCCTTTCTTCCTCCTCTTGTCCATTGACGCACCCCTCACCGTCCGGTGGCGGCGGTTCCAGCAGCGAGCCAAGGTGCCCGGAGAATCAGACATGCCCCTCGAAGACTTTGTCTCCCGCAGCGATGCTCACTTATACGACCCCCACGGCGGCTTCCAGCCCCTCATCTCCCGCGCCACGGTCAGGCTGCTCAACACGTCGTCCTCGCTCGCCCACCTGTATGCCACGCTGGGCAAGCTCGACATCCCTAACCCTGATCGCCTCCGCCCCGGCTGGGACACGTACTTTATGGCCCTGGCGTCCCTGGCCGCCCAACGCTCCAACTGCATGAAGCGTCGTGTCGGGTGCGTCCTCGTCGGAAGGGAGCGCCGTGTTATCAGCACCGGCTACAATGGCACGCCGCGGGGGATCCGCAACTGCGCTGACGGAGGGTGCCCCCGCTGCAACGAGGGGAACAGTTCGGGCGTCGGCCTCGCCACCTGTTTGTGCATACACGCCGAGGAGAACGCCCTCCTCGAAGCGGGTAGGGAGCGAATCAGGGATGGCTCCGTGCTCTACTGCGATACGTGTCCGTGCTTGACTTGCAGCATCAAGATCTGTCAAGTGGGCATCAGCGAGGTTGTGTACGCCCATGGGTACAGCATGGACAAGGAGGCGGCAGCTGTGTTTAGCCAAGCTGGCGTTAAGCTGCGGCAGTTTATCCCGGTACGTTTTATGCGAGGCCCCGTGTGCGTTTATTATTAATCCTGGCTGTGTCTGTTATACCCAAGTCAATGCCGTCCAGTCCCTTTTTTTTTTTTTTATGCGGCGTGCTTGTGCTAATTCGGGAAAAATTAGCCACCAAACGGACTTATTCACTTGGAGAAAATGGAGTTATACTGAGGCATGATGTTGTCAGAGCTGAGAGTGATGAGGCATTGTAATGTGGTCATGGCGTGTATTTGTGTGGAGCATTAATTGCATAGTGGAGTAAATGTGAAGACGGCATAATCCGTATTATCAATAAATTTTGCAATTTTGTGTCGCCTCTGCTGACTTGTCATGTGCAAGTGATGCTCTATGGCCGGACTATAATTTGATTTCTGATGACACTGGAGTATGCGGTTTGGTACTTCGCGGGTTTCTGGTATAGTAGTGGTTCGTTTTACCATCGAGTGTACTGCCCTAGTATTTTCCCGAGCACGAGGTAGGCATACGCTCGGATGCAGCTCGCGGTCGTTGAGAGTTTATACATTGAGCCGAAGACGTACGTGCTGCCACCTACATCAAAGCGTGATATCCTATCACAATAAAGGGTAAGGTAACAGAAGAAGGAGTTTGCCAACGTATCGTAAACAACACTAGCGATCAGCTACGAAAATTACCCAGGCTGTAGGGTAGCATACGGAGTACATCGCAAGGTTGATTCAAATTAATGGCCCCCAGGACGTGACCAATGTGTTGTCTAAGATGGCTAGATAGTACGTAGTACGTCGTCGACACATGTCTTTTCCGCAAGACTGCCTTTTCAGCACACAAGCAAGGGGCACAAACCGGTTATTACCCCTATCTCTCGCGTCTGACAGACACCACAATACGGACTAACGGAGTCCCTATTTTTTTTATTCTGAAATGCCCATAATTAACATGCGGTGAAGGCTGTACCGCACTGCCAACCTTCACCGACGACACAGGAAATATTACTATAGCTCTATTTACATTACTAGGCGTCTGGACCCTCCTGCAGCCCATAATTTCTTTGCGGTGTGCCTGAGTTCTCATTAGATTTTATGCAGCGCAGAGTTCAGCCATGCTGAGCCACGAGTTATGTTCCATAAAAAAAGTGCAATACTATGGCGGTCAAAGCAGCGATTCATGGTTGGTTCCACCGTTGCACACATTGTTCACAAATAAACGATACTTCTTTTATGAAATTGACATCCCAAGCCGCCACGGGGCACGTCCTTGGGGGACGATTGAGCGGGAGGAGCATTGCAGGCCAGAAGTTTGCGATGGGACAAGGGGAAGGGGGGGAACACGACGTGGATCCCAAGTGATCGTTCGACTCGCGAATGCAAGTCAAGTACGGAGTAGTTCCTCCCACCACGATGGCCATGGGTCATGATCCCGCCCGCGTCGACGGGAATTCGATAAGTTGATTCAGTTCTAAATAAGCAATCGGTAGACTGTCCGCGAAAATGAATGGCGCTCTTCGTGGGGCGGCCCCAGGCTAATATTATCCCTGAAGCGAGATGACCCGGCGAAGATAGGGGTAAGGACTAAGGTCCGATTTCTCTAGGGGGTTTCTACGGAGTATTTTGTCGTGAAATGCAATTTTAGGGTCAATTTCAAGCCCCCGTAGGGTGGTGGAGAGCGGGACAGGAGAGGTTTGTTTTTATCAACACGCCTGACGCGATGTCGTCCCAACTAGCACACACCCTGACAAGAATTCAGGAACAAGGAGAGATGCTCCAGGGCCATGGCTAAAGATCCAACAGTTTAGAAAAAGGGGTTGGCGAAATATTGTTTCAACGTAGGAGGTTGGAAACAGAGCCTCGCCCCGTGACAGCGGGATGACCCTCGGATCTGTTCCCGCGAAAGACGCCTCTGCCTTCCGCTGACAACACACAGATGTCAGATCCACAATTGCAACTCTTGCCGTTTGGTCGAGGCCATCAGACAGGCCCAGGGGCTTCTTTCCGAGTGCGTGTGGCGACAAGCAAAGTAAAAACAACAAAAAGGCAAGACACTGTTGTTCGTAACCTCAGGATCGACAGGCCACGCAGTGACCTCTGGTTGGCAAGTGCGTCTTGTCCCGACTTGACAGAGACGTGGGCCACGGGCAAGACGGGCCTCATTGGGACTCGAGCTTCCAAGCTCCCAAGACTTGGGCTGTTGGGATCCCTGGGGTCCCTGAGGTCTCAAGGCTTTGGAATTCACACCCTTGCCCCATCCATGGGGACGCGTCGAGCGGGACCACGTACTCCGTACCATGTCCTCCGTATGCACTATGTCGCAATGGCTCGCTCGGCAAACCTCGCAGGTGGTAATAGTCGTAGTTATTATACGGTTTTCCATGGCCTGGTCTCGCAGTGGAAAGGGGTTGTGGATCGCGCTGTTAGAGACTTAACACACAAGAGGTTCACAAGAATTTTGTTTTGTTTAGGATGAGGGATTCCGTAGACCAACGGATTCTTGGCCATGTCCAAGAGGGGGAGGGAAGAGGAGGCCGTGACCCAAAGTACCATTCCAAAAGCCTCGTGCGCCCATGCCCACGAGAGGCACAATTGGCGGGGAGGCCGGGATTCAAGATGCGCCCACGCAGAGAGTGAGTAGTTGCAGGCCTCGTGGGTCTGAGTCTTGGAAAAGACAGGGGTGAGGCAAGGGTACCGAGATAGACGGAAGTCTGGTGATTTGGTCAATCCGAGGGGAGGCATTGTCCTTTGTGCGAGCATTCACCTACCACTCGGAGCCCTGTATCGTACTCCGTGCACCAAAACACCAGCAGCGCATAATCGCAACCGCCGCACACATGGACCTGGTACGTATGGCACATTCAGTCTCGCCACCAGCCGTCCTGTCCGGCTCCAGTTGTGCGGCCATGATGGCCCACGACAGCCGTGAACATTTGAATGTACCCAAGACCTGGGTGGCGTGTTGCGGGTTTTTGGTTGTGATGCCCAACAAGGGACGCGTCTCAGCGCGTGTTGCTCTAACCCGATTAGGTATAAGTGTAAACAAATGCGTCACTCCACCGGCAAGCCCCCGGCAGGCGCGACTGCAAGATCAGCCTGCCAGCCAGCCAGCCAGCCAGCCATGTCTGCCTGCGCTTCTACAGAAGGCACCAGACCCAGCGCCTGCGCCATACTGTCTGTACACAACGCAATAGATAACTACCTAGGTAGGCAAAATCGAGCGTGGCCGGCTCGACTGCTCCTCCTGGCCCAGTTCCTTCCCACACCTATTATTGAACACCTGAACACCTGAACACCTGAACACCTGAACACCTGAACCCTCCACATGTTCCATTCACATTCCAGTCGTCTGCTGTGTGTGTAATGTATATTTTCTTCATCGGCACTAGCACCCTTGGTACGTTGTCGCCCTGCGACTTTCCATGAGTCACGGATCAATTCTCGACCCCCGCTATGCGCTGAGAATCGAATGCGCATTGAGTTCGAGTTGAGACGAAGCAGAAAGACGAGCAGCTGCTGTTGCAGAAGTGAGCAGTGCGAGCTGGACCGAGACTGGGAAGAGAGTAGACGGGTGAAGCTGCAACATGTGGTAACTGCCGCCTGACCGAACCACACTCGCTTCCCGAACAGAGTACGGACAACACTCTCTGTATCCTTCTTTCCTTCGCTCCCACGCGGCTGGTGCATTCACACCAGACGACGCACGCTTGAGGGCTGTCTACTCTACCTTTGATCTTGTCTGCCTACCTAGGTATTCAAGCACTGGTAGCCTGGTTTCATTCAAATCCACCCTGCCCAAAATTGGTGACATACAGCATTGATTAACAAAGGCTGGCGCTGGCACGGAAGACTTGTCGCCTTCAAGGCCCATTGTCGCAAACTCCTTGGTTGCTCACATTTACCCAGCCTAGAAAGTGACCTGTCTGAGCTCGAGATTATCACGGCGGCATTCAACTCATTCTCGGTATTGAAAACGCGGGACAGCCAGAGGTCTATATACGTACCACGTATTTGAATTAGGTTGACGCTCGACATTCCTGACTGGAGCGTATCTCGCGATAACCCCGGAATCTTGAGGATTGCATTCCAGTAACCCTCATAAACACTACAATGTCCTTCTCCAACGGTGGAGGTACACTGGCTCTGCCATCACCCACACATGCCCATCACATGGACGTGTCGTCGGCAGTGCGCAGTCTTAGACGCTCCATCTCCCGATCACCATCAAAGTTCTTGTCGCGAACAAGCTCACAAAGCTCGGATAGCTCACGACAGGCCTCACCTCAGTCGCCTTGCCGACGTTTCGGCGCGACCCCTCAACGACAATATATCTCACCGTCACAGCCCCAAACCGCTCCTCCAGCAATCACGTCAACGCATGCCTCAACGCCTCACCAATCTTCTGTTCTAACACCTCTCCGCCCGAGTGTTCGACTGTCGCTGCGTTCCGCCAAATCCGCCAAGTCAACATCAACGTCATCTCGCCCGCTGGCTCGTGCGCGGGTTTCACCAAAGAGCCCCCTCAAACGAGCCTTGAGTGCTGCTCCCGATTCTGGTAATCTGGGCCAGCCATCGGTTACGTCTTCACCCACATCAGTCACCCCGCGTGGCCAGGAAACCAAGTCGTCGCCTCGATCCGCGCATAGCACTGGAGAAAAACCATCACGCCATAGCTTTCACTTGGACGTGTCAGGGTCATCACAATACTCAGCACTCAAGGCCCTAGACACCCCCAGCAGTGAGTCCTACATGGTCTCAACGACTGGCGCGTTGAAGCGCAGTGATGCGACGATGAACCTGGATTACCCCAATCAAGGCAGTCCGGCCTCAAAGCGGCGTAGCTTGCATGGAGTTGCCGGTCTCGGTCCCCCTGGGGAGTTCAATATATTTGGCGCAAATACGTCATCCTCACAAAGCTTCGACATCCATGAAGATCCGCAAGCATCAGAGTATGAACTAACGGGAGCAAATAATGGCCTTCACTCAAACCGTGAACCTCTTTCTTCTCCCAGCCCGGTAGCAAATCTTCCGAGGCGATCTTCTTCGCTGCGGAAGTCAACCTTGCAGCAGAGATACGGTGACAAAGGCTCATGGGGTCGAAGAACTGGAGAAAGACAACTCGCACAACTGGGCGGTGATAGTTCCACACCAGGTCGAATCCGGCCTCGTCTTTCTACAGATCATTTTCTTCCCCCCCCGGTACCTCGAGACAGCCCGTTTAATGCGGGAAGCCCTCTGCCTAATGCTTCTATTCATCCATTGGACAACAAAGGGCAACATCAACCTCACCCTTTATCCAAAACCCTCACAACCTCCACCTCTGGCAACAACTTAACGGAGGAACCTTCTGGGTATGCACCGGGCGCTAAAGCTTCCGGAAAGTCCAAACCACATATATTTTCCCGTTCTTTGCCCTTGAACGCAACCAGACCAACTGCACGCTCTACCAATGACCACAACAAGGCTGTTGCTACACCCAGTCGATCCCACCAGCTCTGGATTGCTGCTTTTAACTCCACAGGCCTTATATCCAAGGTTAATCGGAATCCTGAGGAAGAGGCCGACAGGAAACTTGCGCCGCCAGACACGCCTTGCAAGAAGCATACTAATCCCTTTGCCACATTCCCTCCTCCAGTTGGCAGTGCAATAAAGAGAAAGGGTAACAACCGAAACTCTTTCGCTGGCCTTCCTTCAACACCTTTCCACTCATCCTCATCGCGAGCTCCCGACACCTTTGGGCAACCTGCCAAGGGACTTTCTATTTTCCAACGCGGCTCCGTATCAAATAGCTCGCGTCGCGGCAGCATTCTAAGCTTAGAGGGCGAAGATAGAAAATTATTTTGCGACAGTAACGAATTGCCAAGTATTTCGGATGGAGATATTCCGCCGACACCGACCAAAACGACAACCCTCACCACGAGCTTGAGCAATCTTAGCGAGCAATCACTTGAGAGTCCCAGCGCCAACCGAACATTCATTCTGCCGCTTTCTGCCGTCAAGCCAGCGGCGTCACGGGAATCAACTAGTAAGCATCACTCCTGATGATTTCCGACTGACCATTTTACTAACAAGATGCGAATCGTTCAGGAAGCCCAGTTGATGGCCGCAGGACTCCTCAAACACCACAAGAGTCATTGCTTCCTTTGGATACAAGCCGTCTGTCTATTTCACAGGCGCCTGATAATGTAAATGAGAACACCATGCCTCCACCAGTTACTCCTACCGCTGGCCGTGACTTCCGATCATCAACCAGCATTTTTGTCACACCGGTCAATGCCCGTACCAGCAGCCTGGATATTGACGCTAGCCTGTACTCGAGGTTTGATAAAGTTGAGCAAATAGGCAAGGGCGAGTTCTCTACCGTGTACCGTGTGACCAAACTTGAGCATGTCAACGCCTTTACGTTGGGCAATATCACCCCAAGTAACAGTGCCAGCCGCAGCCCTGCCAAAGGCCAAGTGTTTGCGGTCAAGAAGAGCCGACACTCTTATTACGGACCCAAAGATCGGGAGACGAAGCTCCGCGAGGTTCGCATTCTTCAGGCATTGACGCATGCTGAGCACGTTGTTCAATATGTTGATGATTGGGAAAACAACTTTCACCTTTACATCCAGACAGAATTTTGTGAGGAGGGTACTTTAGAGAAGTTTCTAGGGAACATGGGGCGAGGTGGCCGGTTGGACGATTTCCGAATCTTTAAGATTTTGCAGGATCTATGCTTGGTAAGTAACCATGTTGAGTATGCTGCTACAATGGGGAGTATTTGTACTAACTGTGCCTGGTGTAGGGATTGAAAGAAATTCATGATGCTGGATTTATGCATTTGGATATGAAGCCGGCAAACATTCTCATCACTTTTGAAGGAGTGCTGAAGATTGGTGACTTCGGACTGGCTCAGCCATGCACGTCAACAGAGGGCGTCGATGTAGAGGGCGACCGTGAATACATGGCTCCCGAGATGCTCAAAGGCAAAGCCGGTCAATCTGCTGACGTGTTTTCGTTGGGTCTAATGACGTTGGAGGCCGCTGCAAACGTGGTACTACCCGATAACGGTCCCACCTGGATCGCCTTGAGATCAGGGGATCTATCTGAGGTGCCTAGTCTCACCTGGACACCCTCACTCGAAGTCCAGAGGGATGCCATTGGAAATCCCACCGAGTCTGCACATAGCGATGATCTTCAAGAGGGAAAAAGAAGTGCCAGTAACTTGTTCGGTTCGTTTAAGCGATCAGAACTACAGCAGGCCCCCGAATTCATGCTTGAGGCATTTCACCCCAGTTCGCTTGACTCTATTGTAAAATGGATGACGGCGCAGGAACCAGCAGCCCGCCCTCTAATCGACCAAGTCCTTGAACTCGAAGGCCTTCGATGGGTCGCTGAGCACCGCAATGCACCCGCAACAGTGTACGAAGGAAACTGGGGCCCCGCTGAGATGTTTCCCGTTTCTATTGCCAATGACAGTGATACGGAAATGACCGACGTCTGAGGAATGAGGAAGATAGGAGCAGTGAAGAAATTCTTGGGGCTCTTTGTCCTGACGAGGATATAACAAAACTCCTTATTACGATTATTCAAGATATACTATATACCCTACGCACCAGTGAGATGGTGCATCGATATGTGGCAACTGGCGACTCTTGTACCGGAATATGTACAAGTTAATACTTGGCAACGACGTCTTTGGAGTACGATATGACAAATGGCTGCCACTGGATGGTAAACCAAGTGTCGCAACCCAACAATGCGATTGACGACTACCAAATGTGTGATACTTACCTATACAAGCGACTGTGGTATTGCTTTGCCTGTTTGAGTTTTCTGTTGTCAAGCTGCGGAGGTGAAGACAACGATTCTTGTGGTGAAATTCTTCAGCGAAATGATGCAGTAGGCAAGAGCCAAGTCAAGACATGGTCTTTGGGATGTTAGATACAGTTATGAGTAAGGAAGCTCGTATAGGTATCTCAACCTCCTCCTTTTTTTTTGGGATGTACAAGGCGTCTGGATTGTCGCAAAAATATGTAGATATAGATATTTTGTGTTAGGCAGAAGGTGGATTTGTGACTGGTACTGTCGGTAGGAGCATTACGGATCTCGATGGCGTCATGGGGCAATTGGGTTGCCGAATCTGTTAGTCATGGTTCTATGATGAAATGGCATGAAGATTTTACGACCCATTAAACATTTTGAACCTTGCTATGTGTGTTGTGATGTGTGAACGCGTGTTACAGCAGTAGCGGGTAGTTGAATGCGGAGATGTGTTTGGGGCTGAGGGGGATACGGAAGTACTGGGTACCTTAGGCCGCGGTGAGTGAGGGGTCTGCATGAGAAGACTGCGCTGGATCAAGAAAGTCTTCCAACTCTGGGTACCTAGAGTAGGTACCTAGGTACCTAGCACCCATCTACTAGGTAATTCCTGACTGCAATTTTGATCATCTCGGACTAGTGAAAAGATTTCATACCTGGCATCTGCTAAATGCCAGGCTCATAGTCGTATGTCGTGGTTCTTGTTCCCTACTTGAACACCCGATTGAACTTGTGTGAATAGGTGTATTCGCGCGATACTAGAGCACCCTACCTAGATCAAGTTCCCTTCCCATCGTTCTCACGATGACCGGCACTACGTTAGAAAAGGGACAATCTGGCCTCCCCACGCCCGATAGCACTCATTCATACTGGCATAGAGAGCCGTCGACCGTACTCCTCGGACACAGAACAACGGAGAAGCTCCCCCCCACAGCAGATGTCATTGTTGTTGGAAGTGGGATAACGGGTGCTTTTGCTGCGAGGGAGCTGGCAAATGAGGGAAGGAGTGTGTTACTTCTTGAAGCAAGAGAGGCCTGCTGGGGAGCAACAGGCCGAGTAAGTGAATACTTCATACACACTCCCGGAAAACAAGTCGGAATGTGCATTAATGGTGATAGAATGGCGGCCACTGCCAGCCCATGGTATACGGGTCCAAACCTAGCATTGCTCGATTTGAACTGGGCACATACGACTTCATAAACGACTTTATTGCCAAGAACAAAATCCCCTGTGATTGGCATACCGTCGGCGGCGTACATGGCATATTTGACGACGATGTGTTGGAGGCCGTCGAGAAAATTATCGAGCGACTAAAGACCAGTCACCCAGATCTCGCTGAGAAGGCTACACTCGTCAAGGACGAACAAGGGAGAAGGACGCTTCGTGTACCGCAGGCCCGTGCTGCAGTGTACCAGCCTCATGCCGCCAAGCTGTGGCCGTATAAGCTCGTAGCGTGGGTTCTTGAAAGTCTGCTGAAGGAGTTCCCGGACACCTTCAATATGCAGACCAACACGCCGGTCGAGTATTTGCAACACTCTGACGATATATGGATTGTGCATACTTGCAGGGGACAGGTTGCCGCCAAGGACGTACTCCTTGCTTCGAACGCTTACACGTCTTGCCTGCTGCCCAAGATGACAGGCATCATCACGCCGGTTCGCGCGCAGATTGTGGGGTTGACGCCGCCGACGGGTGATATCCCACTTGAACACACGCATGTCTGGGCAAAGGGCAGGAATGAGGACTATTTGATCCAGCGGGATGGTGATGGGATTCTCATCCTTGGCGGGGAGAGGTATGCTGCCTCTGGTGCCGAGGAGGGCATTTGGGACGACAGCAACGTAAGTGCCGATGTTGGGCGGAAACTTCGCCACGAACTTGGCCAGAGTCTCAAGTTGCGTGGTCCCGACCACGAAGAGAGGAATCAGCTGGATGCACAGTATGAGTGGACGGGCATAATGGGCTACGTAAATGACGGTCATCCTTGGGTTGGTAGAGTCCCTACCGAGTTTGGAGGCGAAAGGGACAGTAGTGGACATGGTCACTTATGGATCAGCGCTGGGTACAATGGGCATGGGATGACGGCTGCTGCGAGGTGTGGTGTGAGAGTGGCCGAGATGATAGTGGGAAAGGAGGCGAGTTTTGATTTACCGAACGAGTATGAGGCGAGTGAGGAGAGGGCGGAGAGGGCGAAGCGGTTGGCTGGGGGGAGATTGGCCTTTGTAGATGAGTTGAGGGCTTTGCTGGAGGAGTAGACGGAGGTAGCAGAGACGTAATGAAGTTCACGGTAACCGTTTTCCTGGCCCGCAAGGCAGAATTGATTGACAATTGTCTATAACAAGGCACACCGATGAGAATGTGCTGTAAAACAGTGGTCATCTCTGGTAGCAGAGGGTAGTTGGTGTTTGAACATGTGTCCAACTGACTGAGAGTTTTGGGATGGATTGTGGCCTCGCAATGAGTGAAAATTTGGCCGAATAGTGTAGTATATTCTTTCACAGAACTTGGAGAGCAGTCGGATGTTGGTATTATCATGATGAGTGAGTGCAGTTGAGCTGGTGAACCTGTCACACAAAAAAAGGGCGTGGCCACGCCACAGTATTTTATACCCATCTACCGTTGGTGGGCTGGAGGACGTTCCTAGGCTAGGCTGTCCTTCATCAGAGGGCGCTGCCGTTGACCGTATTCTCATGGGGCTAGAAAGTTCGGGGCGATGCCGTTTTTCTATAAACAAGAAGACTTCAATTTCCAACGTCGTAGGCACGAAACAATTTTTCGATGTTCCAAATCGTATTGCACAAACAAGCAAAGTCTCGCTCCTCACGTAAGGCGGCACATTACCGATAATCAGCCGACCACCCAATCACAGCAACCCATTTGCAAGCACCATCAAACGTTTGGCGTGGTCATGGACCAGTCGACATTTCGACTTGGAGAAGGCTCTCTCAAGACCACAAACTCCCTCGCCTCTTCGCCCTGCTGCCTCCCCCTCCGCCGACGACCGCCATTGACGCCGCTCAATCAATTCACAATGGCGAGCAAGATGACTCCCTTCCTCTTCCGCTCATGTGTGCGCGCTGCATCCCGCGTGGCTCGGCCCCAAACGCGCGCCTTCTCCGTCACAGCTTGCCGGCCGAGCGATACCTTGATGATTGTACGTCTTGTCCACTCCTCCAGACTTCTCCCCCGCCCCGAGGGATCGAGCCAATTCGTGTACTACGACCCTCTAAGGTGTCGATAAGACTCGAAATTAGCAAGAGACGATGGGTGTCTAGACCCGGCATGGACGGGCAATCATTGCCTCTCGAGGAGGAACATGACTTTTGAGCATGCCGATTGCTGATAGTTCATCCGTAGCACCGAAATACCGCGGACAACAACCCCGACATCCCCTTCAAATTCAACAAGGAGAATGAAACCGTCATCGCCGAGATTCTCAAGCGGTATCCCGAGCAGTACAAGAAGGCTGCCGTCATGCCCCTGCTCGACCTGGGCCAGCGCCAGCACGGCTTCACCAGCATCAGCGTCATGAACGAGGTCGCTCGCCTGTTGGAGATGCCGCCCATGCGAGTGTACGAAGTGGCCTCCTTCTATACCATGTACAACCGGAACCCCGTGGGCAAGTTCTTTGTCCAGGCATGCACAACGGTACGCAATTCCCTCATGGGCTACCGCGACGACGGTCTCTCTTTTTGCAGTTCAAAAAAAAAAAAAAAAACACTCTAAATTGCTGACACTCGACAGACCCCCTGCCAACTGGGCGGCTGCGGATCCGACGTCATTGTCAAAGCCATCAAGGAACACCTCGGCATCAAGCAGGGCGAGACGACGGCCGACGGCCTCTTCACCTTTATCGAGGTCGAGTGCCTCGGCGCCTGCGTCAACGCTCCCATGATCCAAATCAACGACGACTACTACGAGGACCTCACGCCCGAGACCGCTGTCGATCTGCTCAAGGCCCTGAAAGCGAGTGCCGGCGATGCCAGCGCCGCCGCCAAGGTCCCCAAGCCCGGGCCCCTGACGGGCAGAGACACGTGCGAGAACAGCAAGGGCCAGACCAACTTGCTGGATGAGCCGTGGGGCTTGGAGAAGACGAGATCGGACTTGTAGTAGATTTAATTATTCCTCTTTTTTTGTTCTTTCCATATGTACGTTTAGCTGGAAAGAGACGAGTGTAAGCTGAGATGTTGCGATGCCTTGGAGACTCAGCGGGTGAAAGCCCTGGGGTCAAAAAACAGACACTGTACATAAAATAACACCATTGAAATACCACGTGGTTTAGACTTTTTTTCTCTTTTGGTTCCATTTGGATATTGCTCGTGTCCGTGCACTAGGCAATCTCATTGCCACATGAAGGGCGAAATCAGCACTCGTGCGCTACCAACGTAGGTACGTCCATATTCGCAACCAATTTTCTTCTTTGTCCCAATCAATCACGCTTACCAAGGCGGAGGATCCAACCATCGCCCATCGTCTTATTATCGGCGCCCAAACCGCCCCAAATCATGATGCCCCTCTCCTCCAGATCGGCCAGGGGCGCGCTCGCGATCCATCCCCTCGCGGCGGGCACCCCGTCGCCGCTCTCGTCGTCGTACTCGGCCATGCTGACCTTTTCCCACCGCCCCTCGCCCGTCCTCCTCCCCACGGCCTGGAGGAAGGCGGCCCGGAAGCTGGCGGCGGTCATGCCCAGCGGGGGCACCTCAAAGGTCCACACGTCGTCCAAGAAGGCGCCGGGGGCGCGCTCGCCCATGGCCAGCACGAGATGCTCCTTGCCGCCACCGACGGTGAGGGCCTGCAGCGAGGCCGCGCTGCGCGGCGCGGGCCACTCCTGTCGCGGCTCGGCGCCGCCGTCCCGCACAATGGTCTGCCAGCCCGCGCGGGCGTGGACCGCCACCTCGCCCCGGGAGGCGCCGTCGTCAAAGGTTTCCACCTCGAGGTGCAGGAAGTCGAGCCGGCCGCCGACTTCGGACTCGCCGTCGTGGCCGCCGAAGCGGAAGAGGCGGCTCTTGGAGATGCAGATGGCCGCGCCGCCGCGGGACGGGCCCGGGGCGGCGGGCAGCTCGGTCCATGTCCGCGAGCGCACGTCAAAGGCCCAGAGGTCGCTCGTGCGGTCGCCGCCGGCGAGGCAGCCCGCGTGCACGAAGAGGGTGCCGTAGCCGTCCGACTCGTGGTCCACGGCCTGCTCGGCCACGCAGCCCACCACGGGGTCCTGCGGGATGCCCGTCCTGGAGGTGTCGCCCAGCGCCCACTGCCGCCAGGTCCGCGGCCTCCCGGGCGCAGGCACGGGGAAGTCGCGAGGCCGGTCGCTGGCCGTCGCGCAGTGGTGGCTGCGCGGGCCGGGCTGCGGGACGATGGCGCCGCCCCTGACCGCCGGCGCCGGGTCGAGGTGCGACCAGGCGTGCGAGCGCGTGTCGTACACCCAGACGCGGCCGGCCTCGTCGAGGGGCTTCATGTCCGGGCCGCCGCGGCCGCCAAACAGGAAGATGCGCGACCCGATGACGGCGGTTGCGTGGCCGACGCGCGGCGCCGGCACGCCGCCGAGCCCGGGCCTGGCGTCCGTCGCCGTCTCCTTGCCCTTGCCCTCGGGCCCTTCCCCTTCTTCGCCTCCTTCTTCCAGGGCCGCCTCGTCTAGATTCGTCGTCGTCTGCTCCGGCGCGGCCGCCCTGGCCTCGACCCGGTGGTAGTCGGCCCCGGCGCTGCTGGACGGCAGTCGAATGATGTGCATGTCGTTGTCGACTGGTTGCCGCGGCTCCATCTCGCCGCCAAAGATGTAGGCGCTCCCGGAAACGACATTGACCGAGTGCGAGGACCGCGGCAGGGCTGGAATGTCGATCCGCTGCCACGTTCCCTGCGCGGCGGCGTTGCCATTTTTGAAGCTGAGCTGCGACAGGGACGGCAGCTTCTTTTGCAGGTGCGGCAGCCCGGGCACGGCGGCCATGTCCATGTTGATGCCCTTGGGGAGCGACGCCATGTTCTGCTGTGCTTGCTTGAAGAGGTCGGTCGACCGACGCTTGAGCTGGTTGAGCGGCTCCATCTGTCGGTTGAGGGCAAAATGTCGCTGGTGGTTGAAGCTCCAGTGCCAAAATGACGTAGGGATGGTGCGCGAGGATGTGGAGATGGGATGAGAGACGCAAGTTGGATAAAAGGGGGGAGGTCTTCTCACTTTGCCTTTCTTTTTTTTGTTGTTTTTTCTAGGTCACACCTCTGGGCTGAGCAGGATTTCGGGCCGGGCTGACGACATCTGGCATCTCGTGGGACGTCGTTGCTCGTATCCAACGGCACCTGGGAGCACCAGGTGGCAGGGTTTGCTTGCTGCGCAATGGAATGCAGCCCGCTTGTTTAAGGCTGCGGCATTGAGGAGTCGTCAGCACAAGTGAGGCTTGGGCTTTGTCCCCCAGCGCAGGGCCTGACCAATAAGTGACATTGTGGCGTTTCCCAGTGCCACGGGGCCATGTTGCCCAGGTACGCACAAATTGACATGTAATTGTTTTCCACGATGCTCTGCTATAGTCTGTCGGGCGTCCGAATCCGGAAATAAAACCCTTGAGACACAGGGGCGTACAATAACCAACGTGTGCTCGCACACACACAGGCATGCTCTACGGCTACATAGTGACACACATACAAATCGCCGAGAATGACAACGCCGTAATGGCAGAAAGTAGAATTTTGTATAAAACCTAGCATTGTCCTGTCAGAATGCACTGCACCCAACAGTCGAATGAAATTGCTGAATCGTAAAAGTGCTCTCCCTATACATCAGGTTGTCATTAGAGCATGATGATAAATACACAACACTTCGAGTGTAAACTGTAGCCAAATACGGCCCCCCCCCCCCCAGCCTACAATCGTGTACAAGGCCTTGTTCAAGGGCCGCCTCCTGAGCAAGCTCTCGAGGGTGTCTTTGGAAGAACTACACGCTTTAACGGCAGTAAGGCGTGTTGTTTGACTTGTCGAACTGGCAGGCAGTTCCCTGGGGGCAAGCACCTGCGAGCTAATTACATCCGTCAGCGTTATTCCTAGACATACGCATCACAAAAAAGAGTTCGAGAGGGAAAGACTTACCACCCAGCCCTGTATTCCATCGCAGACTCTCCAACCCGAGTTGTTAGGAGCGCAGGCAAAGGCACCTGGGGTGCAGACGTCGTTGTCGCCGCCGGGAGTGGGAACAGAAGTAGGCTCAGGCTGGACGGGAGGGGCCGACACAGAAGTGGTCTCGTCGCCAGATGGATGAGCCGGGGACATTGTCGGCTTCGTGACGCCGCTCGTGGTGTTATTGCCGGATGGAGGCTGAGCTGGCTTGTTTTGTTCGTCGGGGAACTTGCCGCCAGTGCAGGACGGAGGCGAGGGCTCGGAGGGAGTAGAAGTCGGCTTGTCACCACCAGGAACCGGCTTAGACGGGGAGCTGGGAGATGGGATAGTCGGCTTGTCACTGGTAGGAGCAGGCTTGCCTGGGAGATGAGATAGTCGGCTTGACACTGGTAGGAGCAGGCGTGGATGAGGCGCTGGGTGATGGCGCAGTCGGCTTGTCACCGCCAGGAGCCGGCTTCTGGCATTTTTCTCCAGAGGGTCCTTGAAGCTTGGCGCCCTGGGCTCTGTCAACGTCTGGGCCGGGTTGGGGAATTCCACGTCGGTTCCCTCGATAGTCGAGCAGTCGTTGCCAACGTTGGCGACGAACATGTCGGGACGCTGGCTCATGGACACGGCAGTGCCACGCTTCTTGCGGCCCTGAGCGGCCTTGATGGTGACGACGGCACAGTTCTGGTACATCTCGCGGTTTCCCACCTTGTTGAACCAACTCCAGGAGAATATGCAGTCGCCGTCGCGGGCGTCCGAGGGTACTTCAAACGTGTAACTGGTCTCGCCACCTGGAGAGGGGGCAGTTGCCCTCATAGGATTTAATCACCTTGTAAGTGGTGCCGTTGTCGTATGAGAGACTGGCCTGGCAACTTCCTCCCGAGTGGTATGCCTGTCCGGCGATTTTGAAAGAGTACTCCTCGCCAGCATTCCATTCATCAACGGGCTTGCCCTGAGGAGAATTGAGAACCTTCAGGGCGCCGCCGCAGGGGAAGTTGCTGCCGTCCGACTTCATGGGACTCTTTATGTCGTAATTTATGTCGGTAGGTGAATTCGTTGTGACGCGATTGCAGAGGTGGGGGATACACCATCTCCATGTGTCCAGCAGCGAAAGAGGCCGCGGAGAGGACCGCGAATGCATACGAGAAACCCTTCATCTTGAGTGAGCGACAGGAAAGCAAAATGTCAACGTTCGACGTTGATGTATAAACCCAAAAGAAGGAAAGAAGGAATAAAAGAAGCAAAGAAATCAACACAGTGTTTAAGGAGAGACTGTAAAGTTGGTTGTTAAAGAAAGAAACCGATGAGGGTGATGATAATGGTCGGCAAGCCTTGCCGGTTGCCAACTACTTATATACTTGCGTTCTTCTTGACACCATGCTTGCCGCCCGACCCCCCCTTTCCATCCTGTGCATGATTCCAAGAGACGGTTCGGATTGTCATCCCAAGACGAACCTATGGCTTCGAGTCAAGGGCAAATTCCAAGAAGGGCTTGTTAGCACACTACGGATGACGGTTTGGGTAGCCAAGACGGAGAGAGTTTGGTACCGCCAGCCCGCCAACCCCCTTAATTGCTTCACCCACCACGGGTCGCCGAGTATACATTGGAATTTGACAGGTTTGTCTGTCTTTGTCTGGAGGGGGTAACCTTGCGCGGTTCTGGAGACGGTCGTTGCGTGGGCGGGACGAGAAATGTGTCAGGCTAGGCATAGGCGCATAGGGATGAACTCTAGTGACATGGAAGAGTATCGCGATCGAGGCTGGTGCCACCCAATTCGTCCACTGCATCTTCTCTAGCGTGGCAACAAGTATGTGCCCATTGCCTCTAGCTGTGCCTTCTCTGGCAACACCCCGGTAGCAAAAGTTCCCAGTGCCCGTCTGTTCAATGTCTGGTTGGTCCTTCCTCTGGTGGAATACTCCACTCTTTCCCTCTCCCCAGTTCGGTTCATCCACGCGAGCCTGGCACCACATGGCCATGCTTTGCATTTCTGCATCGGCGAGGGCTGGCACAACACGCCACCTGATGATCTCCGTGCTCTTTGTTCAACGACGTGGGAATTTTCGATTCTGCAAGTTCACGTCGGTGCGCATTCGACAACGGGCGGCGACGATGGGCCCGTGGCATGGGATGGTCGGTCTGTCATGGTGTGGAGGCTGCCGCTTGAATCGGCGGACAAAGAGCCACAGCAATCCAGGCACAAGAATGGTCACTTCTCCACGGGTTGACAAGAGGCACCATGAGACGAGATCTGAAACTAATACCGTCTCACCAACGCCCATTGTACCAAACAGTATCCCCTCTGGATGTAGGTCCAAGTGGTCCCCAGGACTTTCTGCCATCCCAAGCAGGTACTCCGTACCAGTTGACCTCTTTGGAAACAAGGTCAGCTGCTTAAGTCAGCTTACAAGGGCTGGAGCCAGCAGCCGGTATCACGGTATCTACTCGTATCATTGAGGGGAAAGGGCCCATTGCTACGCTTATCAGGGCTGGGTCAAAGATCCAAATGAAGCCGCTTACAGAGGCAATCGAGAATGGCGTCGGTACTTCTACCATCATACTATTTCCCAGTGGGGCATTGTACCTTGCAATGTGATGCGTTGGCCAAGGACCCTTCATGTGTGCGCCAAAGCAACCCACGAAAGCTGTCCAAGGTTGAGCCCGGCGACACATGGCAGCTGATGGTGGTGTGCTATGGGGGACCTCATTCTCATTTGGTCGTGGAGAATTTCCGGAGATGATCTCTGGATTCTATCTGCTCCTTGTCTTTTTTTTTTTTTTTTTCGCGTCTTCTCCCTTGGGGCGACATTTCCTGTAGCCGCCGTGTTGTGTCAGGTTCAGGTGCGATTTTATTATGCCGCAGTCTCAACACCCGCCCTCTGCCATGCAATTCTGTAAACGTCTTTGTTTTTTGACCCTCGGATAGTTTTCTTGTAAATGAAACTTGACCAAGGTGGGCGAACTGGTGGACAGATAGTCGCAGATCCGTCGATCTTCTCTACCACTATCCAGACCGACGTATACTCGAGGCCAAACCACCACGTCTCCAACTCGATGTAGCAATTGCTCTCCAACGCCCCCAGTCTCAGGCGCTCTCCTTTTCCAGAGTTGTATTGGTCTGATAGCCTGCCCTGTTAACCGCCCCCCGTTACCCATCCGCCCTGCCCTGCGTCGCATTCCGCGGCAAGACTGGCAGGGTTCGGTCCGGATCTGTCGTCGAGTAATTAAGTTGTGACTTACAAGGGAGATGGATTCCAGGAGCCAGCCCTCTTGGCAGCAAACTCTAATTCTGTCAGTCCTGGCCAGCCCCTTGATGGCTTGTAGACCACACCGCAGTCGAGCAACGTTCCACTTCATCTACTCGTCCCTGCGAACTCATACCTGGCGCTGGATTTTCTGCCATCTCGCAGAAAGACGACATGGCAGAACGGCCTAGCCAGCGACCCATCGCGTCATTTGGATCCCGCCCTGGGCACAAAAGTTCTGGTCACTGGCATTTCCGTCCCTCGTTCGGCTTGTACCAAACTTGGCCAACCGTGGAACTCGTAAATTATCACCAAGAAGAAAATTCCTTAAAGAGGGCGGCAAGTTCGGCGCTTGCCATCCGTGCGCAGGGAAAGTTGAGCAGGCGGGGTGGTTCAACTGCGCAGCCGTCTTGGGAAATGGAACTCTCTGGCAGCAACATCAGACGACAAGGCAGCCCTCGACAAGGTTGGCGCGACAGCCCGGGCAGTCGACAGGATGGTCCGCCGAACGCTTTAGCATCCAAACGGTGATCCGTCGACGGGCAAACTTACGGAGTGCATTCGAGATGACTTGCGCTGGTCAGGGATGGCGATGCGTCATTGCCCAGGGCGTTACGGTGGGGGGTCATGACATGACTGGAAGTCTTTGATCCTCTTCAAGGTCACTCAATGTCAACGCATAACATCTTATGGGCCATATTTGGGCTTTTAATGTAAATTCAGGTGATGAAGAGTTCCATTAATCAAGTTGACTAAAAAAAAATGAAATGAAAAAAAGGGCTAAATGCAGGACATCCAATAACACTGTATTTTAGCCGTACCTGGGCTAGGGAACCGTAACTTACCAGTGACCACGCGATACACTATGATTGCATCGCGATGCGTCAGACACACTAGCTGACTAGTATAAAAAAAATACACGCCAGAAGCTAGTTTATCCTTTTATTCATTTCATTTTGAATTATCGTAGTATATGAACTTCATGCTAAATTTCTCAGGCTACCTTGCATAATCATAGTAATTGGGTTTTTTATTACAGTAGGAGCTAATATCCTCGTTCCAAGCTAGCCTAATTAGGAACCTCCACCCATTCAATAACCCTGACCCTCATTATGACAACCCCTACCCCATGGCGTTGTTGAGAACCTACTTGGACAAATGCTTATTGCCGGCGAGTGTAGAATTATGTACAGGAGGGGACCGAATGCTTATGACTACTCGTGCCACGCCCCACCATTAGGTAATTCAGCTACAGAAGCTCTCACCACCTATGGTGGTGCTTATCAGCAAGGCGGGCACATCAGCAAGGCGGGCACATCAGCAAGGCGGGCACATCAGCAAGGCGGGCAGGTTAGGGTTATAATATGTAAACATTTAAATATTTAAATAAATATATTATATTTAAATATAGATAAAATGTAATAAAGGTATAAATAGTATAATTATTATTATAATAATTTTATTTTTGAAAAAATACTTAAAATAAATATAATATAATTAAAATTATATATATTTTTTTTAATTTTTTAAAAATAAAAACTTAAAGAATATTTTTTATAATTTGTAATAATAATAATATTAAGTACATAATTTTATATATATATTATATATATTTATTTATTTATTTATTTATTTGAGTACCCTAGAGCTATTATAGCTATTCTAGTACTTCTACATGTAGTTCGAGTGGGAAAACCCTTTATATGGGAAGAAAAAACCCCCTCGCTTCTATTCCGGGTCGTCCCCGCCCCGCTATAACCTATAGTTATACAGAGCGTGTTCCAGATCGTGTAGGTTAAAGGTGCCTACTAGGCTAGCTATCCTAGTGGCGGTTCGTTGGAGCGTGTGTGGTAGAGGTCCGGGCTGAGTCCGGGTTGGCACGCCGTGTCCCGGACATTCCTCCACACACGCTCCAGCGAAGCCGCTGGGACGAGACTAGCCAGTTCATTGTAGACGGCGCGTTTTTTATCATCGAGTCTGTCTCGAATCGCGTCCGGCTCGGGGTCGCGTGGTGCCTGTTCCGTAAACTGTCCTCTGCCTGCGTTTGGGTGGTGGCAGCTCTGTGCGAGCCCCCTTTCTCCTTCGTCTATCACTATCGGCAAGGTTGTTTTCCGTTTTAGAGGCGATCTCGAGCCGGCGTCGCGGTGCGAGAGCGAGAGCAAAAGGTCAGAGTAGAGAGAGAGGAGGAAAGGAAAAGAGAGGGGAAAAGGAGAGAGAGAGAAGAGAAAAAGAAGGAAGAAGGAAGGAAGGGAGAGGGAGAGAAGGGAGAGGAAGGGGACGGAAAAAGGAAAGAAAAAGAAGGGAAAGGAGGGGGAGAGGAGAAGAAGGGGAGGGAAAGAGGCGAGAAGGGAGAGAAGAGGCGAGAGAGAGGGGAGAGAGGAAGGGGAAAGGAGGAGAAAAGAGGAGGAGGAGGGGGGAAAGGGGGGCGGGGAAAAGAGGAGGAGGGGAAGGGAAAGGAAAAAGAGAAAGGAGGAGAAGGGAGAAAGGAAGGGGAGAGGAGAAAAGACGGGAAAGGAGAAAGAAGAGAAGAAGAGGGAAAAAGGATAGAAAAGATGGTGAGTTTATATTATAATTTAATATTATATTTTTATTTAATTTATTATTTAAAATCTAAGAAAAATTATATTTAATTAATTAAAATATATAAAATTATAATTATAATTTTTTATTATATAATATTATTTAATATATTTTATATAATTTATTTTATAATTTTATTCATTTTATTTAATATTATTTTATTTTTTAATAGTAATATTTATATGTAAGTGCCCGCCTTGGCCCTTGCTGATGTGCCCGCCTTGCTGATAAGCACCACCAAAGGTGGTGAGAGCTTCTGTAGCTGAATTACCTAATGGTGGGGCGTGGCACGAGTACGGAGTACGTGCTCTAGTAGTTATTTGGCTGGTCATGTGCTTTATGCGGCTGTCTCTTCAGCATATTATGTCTCGTCGTTGCACGAAATCAGAATGCACGTGCCGCCAGCGGTTGCCTCGACTGGATACACAATCTGTTGATATTGCCGAACCCGCAGCACAGTATCATGTCCGCTGCATAGTTCATCCAGTTCGAGTGTGAAGCCTGTGCATTGTCGTCACACGCTCTCCGACCCCATAGTAGGCTACACCTTTCCCGCCGTCTACTCAACGCACAAGTGAATGCCCTGTGCCATGTGAGTGTGCCCTGGAGAAGAAGCCAAGTTTGCGTTAGTACAGGGTAGGTGTACAACAAACCGCAATGCATCATTGGTTGCATTACGACGAACTGCTTTCGGTTGACTGCCGGACATTTGCCAGTGCCCAAGTACCCACAAACTGAAGCATGAATGCGGCGAAAGTGTGCTCCGTACTTCTTTAGTAATTGTGGTCCTCTCGGACCTGTTACTCCTTTGTTTTTGTAGCAAAGTAGGCCGCGATGGCGATGAGCGCCCAATCGGCCATGAGCAAGATGCCCTGCACCCTGTCGAATTGTCAGCCCAACCTGAGCATGAAACTCACATCACAACCTCACTCATCCTCGGGTCACATGCAAGGCAGACCGTACCAATGAAGCTTTGCGTCCACCATGAGCACATTCAGCAGCAATACGGCCGCAAAGAGGCTGATCACCTCGAAGCCGTTGAAGACAAGAGTCACCTCGCCCAGGCCGCAGGCCCAGGCAATGAGCACATTCAAAGGCATCACCAACAAGGCGGTCTGGATGCTCTTCCCAACCGTCTGGGTAACGGTTTGGCCCAGCTTGCCGTCAATTGCCAGCATGATTGGGGTGTAGTCCACATTCGCCAGCGGGAAGAGAACGAGGCCCACAAACGTCTTGGACAGGTGAATGGCGCTGGTGAGGGCGTCGATGCTGTGCACCGAGTAGTCGATGTGGAAGTAGAGAAGCGCTGTGCTCCCTGCGAGGAGCACGATGGCAGTGAGCAGATGAAGACGGGGCTCATTTTCATCCGGCACACTCTCGCCGCCGCCGCCGTGTGCCTGAGAGGTTGGTGATGCGGAGCAAACTTGGCCGGCAGCACTGATGGGGCCCTCCTCTTTTGCCTCCGTTGGCGTGTCGCTGTGCGCCAGAGTGCGGGACGACCGGTAGTACGACATAGGGTTGAAGGGGAATGGCCTGGCGGGCACGTCTGGCACTTCTCGCGAGAATATCTCCCAGTGTGTCCAGTGCTCGCAGAACACAAAGCAGCCGTACACGACAAGCAGCACGATGGACACGCCCCTCGACTGCCTCAGGAGATCTCTCCCTTCGGCCTGATTGAGCAGGTGGGACGCCGTGGGTATGAGGAGACTGGTTGCTGAAAGGGAGAGAAGATTGCTCGCCATGTGCGCTGCGGTGCGGTTCAGGTTTTGGTACGGCCGGTTGCAACAGCCCACAAAGGTGCTGAGGCCGAGAAAGAAGAGCGTGTTTGCCAGTATCGAGCCCGTGATGGATGTTTGAAGCACGTCATATTCATGCGCGCGGAGCAGGACGAAACACGATATAAACTGAATGAGATTCCTAACGTCAAGCCAAAAAAAAAAAAGGTCAGTGCCACATTGCTTCTTCCTTCTGTGGTGGATGGTGATGCTCACCCGGTTGTCATGGACATCCAGTCTGCGAGCAATGGCCCGATTCGCAGTCCGATTTCTGTCATGGCGAGGTTTCCGAGGAAGTTGGCGGGAAGCGTGGCGAGAAAATTGACGACAAAGCTGGCAGTGGATTTGCCAGATGTCTGGTACAGAACGAGGCCCACGGCGCAGCAGGGCATGACCAGGTTCATCAGCCAGCTGTGTAGAAGAATGTACTTCATTTGGCCCTCGAAAGTAAATGGTGTCTTGGGCTTGACGTTCTTGAACACCCAGAAGACATTCTTTTGCCTTGCAACTTGTCCAGCAGGCACCGCTGGGCTGACACAAGGTGACTCCTCGACTATGTCGTGGACAATGCCGACCTCGCCCTTTTCTTCCGGTGCATGGTCCTCCTGGGAATGAGAGTGAAAAATCTCGTGAATGGACGAGGTCCTTTGCAGCTTGGGGTCTGGAGCAGAGGTGGGGAGTTCATGTTGGCTTTCCTCGTCACGACGGAGATCATTGCGGCCTGCGGCAAACGCCCGGACAGGTCTGATGCGCCTCGTGATTAACTGGTTGACGGCGTCCGAGAGGTGATGTGCCTGCCTCGACTTTTGAAAATGACCAACTGACGATGTGAATTGCCATGTTAGCGGTGACAGTGCGGCCTCGATAGGGGTCGAGATCACTCACAAGACATTTTGGCCTGCCTCGGTAGATATCTGCGATTGACAGACTGGTCAAAAGCGTAAATGTCCAACCTTTGTCGGTAAATAACACTGGTTCGTACTCCCCGTCACAACACAAACACAGTAGCAAAGGGCTCTTGTGATGGACAAGACGGCGGCAATTGCGCTCATAAAGGTTCGGCAGAATATGTCTCTGTTTGTCTGAGGAATGCCAAGCATCGGTGAGGGAGAAAGCAGCTGCTTGCTGCGAGAACATGCGTCAAGCTCCCTATTCAACGAGAACATATTTATAAAAAACAACCAATAAAATAAAAACAGCCTTCGTTCTCGGGTTTCCCAGCCATCAACCACCCCCCAACTGAAGCCACAGAGCCTCATCTGTACTGAAAAGTCACAAAATGTCATTTATCGACTCTGGGTTGCACAGCTTCATGGTCTAAAGTTGTGTTGTTGTCACAACAGCCTGGTTACTCTGTGTAATTCGTCAGGACGTTTTTAAGGGCATCGGGAAACAACAGCTGGCCGAGGTGATACTGCGTGTGTGATTATTTGTCCAAAAAGCCACTCATTTCCCGGAGACTTTTGAGTAATTGAAGTTTGATAAGCTCCGGATAGATGTCATCTTGGAAAGAGGAGTTGTTCAAAGTAAGACGGGCGCCACACTCGAGGCAGTTGTTGGTGGTGGTGGTGGTTGTTTGCTTCGCCAGCCACCGCAGCCTTGTTCTCGTATAAACCGAAATAAGACTATGGGAAATCCGCCATCATGTCTTTGTATACCGGACACTTGCTGGTGGCGCGTGTTGCCTCTCGGCCCGTTGCCCAGCTTCGAAACTGTCAGTCTGTTCTCACGACTCACGAGGGGGAGAGAGAGAGAATCGATTAACCCATCAACGGCGTGGCACAGCATCGTTTCTTTGTAATGCGAAACCCTCGAGTCTGCGTTCCCGCATCAAAAGTGGCGCTCAATTGATTGCTCGCTCTTTCAAGCCATCAGCGCCAGAGGTGACAATCGGCTCGCCGTGTTACCATTCGCTGTCATGTCATGATACGAGGCTATCTCTATTCCCCGCTCTTCAATGTTTTCCTTCTCTCCATGTCGACTGCATGGACGGCTCTTCCCGCCTCCTCTAAACTCGGCCGCCTTCAGCTGACCATGTTGGCAGCTGGCTGCTTCGAGTATTGCGATGCAACCATCAATTAATGCGAGATGTCAACTACTACTCTGTAGCTGCCCGCCGTACGACCTGCCATTATGCAAGCTTGCAGAACGCCATCATTTTTTTTCGCCCGAGATATTTTAAGTTGCCCTCCCCTCGACGGGTGCAACCTCGCTCTATTGAATCTATTTCGGGCATGGCGGTCAACCGGCCTTCCCACGTTTGATATCAGTGTATCGCCTACTCGCCCTGCTCGTCCTGCCGTCTGTTGAACGCCCTGAGCAGCAAGTGCGCCTTGCCCTCAACCCGCATTGAGAGTAAACGCCCCCTTGCCCCTCTCTGCCGGCGTGGGCTGTCGTGTTGCCATGGAGGACATTTATCGCAACCTCAGCTCGCTGGACCACTGGGGACGAGGCTACGGGCCGGAGACAAGCTTCCAGGTGACTGAGCTCTGGCAGAATGGCAGCACGGGCACGGTCACCACACTGACCAACAAGATTGATCCCGTCAATGTGCATGGATGGCTCGCCCAGGAGACGTCGTCTGGCGCCGAGGGCGATGCACAAACCCTCATCGTCCGCATGGTCTGGATTGACGTCGATCTCTCGGACAAGGTCATCCGGCAATCAGAGAAGACGACCAGCCTTCTAGTCAATGCCTTTGGATTGAAGCTTGCCTATGGCTACGCGCGCAGTTGTGTCTCGGGCACTGCAGCCCTTCCGAGCCATGTCCACGGGGAGAATGCGCAGTGTCAATCATTTTGTTTCTGCTACCCGCCCAAAATAGCAGCTGTCTGGGCATACAGACCGCCAAAGAATGGGGAGCCGGGAGGCACCCTCACGCAGGGCATCTTCTTTGTCCAGGAAGAGGAGAAGAAGGCTTTGCAGAAAGCCCTCCTGGGACAATGGAGTCTCGGCGTGTACAGAAACCCCATGTTTCCCTCGCTTCTGCTGGCACTTGTGATTGGGGGCCAGATTGACCTGACTACTGCCGCCATAAAAAACGACATTCGTGGCGTGGAGAAGCGGACGGGCTATCACAAATTTGCGAGTCGGCAGGGCGAGAAGCGCTCCGAGGGAGATTTGGAGGAGTTGCTGGCCAAGACAAGTGGCAGTGCCTCCAAGCTCGCAAGCACGTCGAGAAAGTCGAGGGTGCTGGAGAAACTGTTGTCTTTTATGAAGAAGACGCTTGAGGAGTCTGAGATTGGGCACCAGGACCTGCTGCGAGATGCTGCTCCCGAGGCGCCAACGAGAGCCCAACAGGGTCCTCGGTTCTTAAGAGTCATGTCTCGGTGCTACAGGACAGGCAGGAGATGCAAGTTACAGATATAGAGTACACTCTGAAGCGGGTGCAAGTCCAGAGCGATGCCGTAAGTTTATCAACCTTTGCCCCACCCCCTTCTCCCCCCCCCCCCCCTTCCCCCAAAAAAAAAAAAAAAAAAAAACCGCATTTTCGTTAATACATTCGATTAGCTCTTCAACATCATCCAGCAGTACCACGCCAACTTCAACCTTGAACTCTCCGGATCTACGGAACAGATTGCCTTCTTTAGCTACCGTGATGCCGCGTCCATGAAAACGCTTGCCGTCGTGACCATGTTCTTCCTCCCCGGAAGCTTCATATCAGCACTCTTCTCAACGAATTGCTTCGAATGGGCCGGTGTAGATGTACGGTCGGGTTCCATCGGGGTGAGGCCCACTCCCCAGATGAGTCTGTACTGGGCGATAACGATACCGCTGACGGTTTTGACTTTTGCCTTGTACTTTGTGTGGCTGGCGTTCCAGAAACGCGAGCGGGATAACACGGTTAAAGATCAAATGCGTGGAAAAGGCGATTTACGGCTTGACAGGCCCATGATGCCAGAGAGCTTGGACGAGGCGGAAGATAGGAAACTGGCCAGGACGAGGATGACTATCGACTTGGGGGGCCCACAGCTGGTAAGGTGAGGTATTCCGTGCTGTGGTTATAATTTATAATCGAGAATTGTGCCTTTACGACACCAAGTGAGTAGCTTCTAGACGCAACGTATGAACTGATCTACCCGTCTCGGGTGAGGCGTGTTGGCTCTCGCCAGCGTCATGCCGCAACGGCCCCTCCAGATCTCCCATCGTTTTTCGGCAGTCGTTTTGCTCCACATGCGGCCTCCAAGTTGCAACGACAGCTTCCCCACTGCCCACCTACATACAACAACACTGTCGCGTGTGCTTTGGTTTGATTATTGCCGATACCCACGCATATTCCTCTTAAATCGACTCCCTCAAGCATGTGTCTGAGTAGTCCCATCTAAGCATCGTTGAAGCCTCTCTGCGCCGCCATCGCTTGACCGCTCGCGAGCACTCGTCATGGCGTCCACCGCTGTGGCGGCAGCGGGCACCCTCGTCCCAGCGCAGCTTGGCTTCCTTGCCATATTCAACCCTTCCCTGGGTAGCACGGACGACACCATCGACGATCAAATCGTCTACTATGCGTCGGATACTACGCAGGGATCGGGCAAGAGGCGGCGGCGCACACGGGGACGTTCCACAGAAGACATTTCCCAGGAGGAGCGGCACGAGCGTCTGCGCCAGATTGGCCTTGCGCAGGGCATGATCAACTTCAGTCGCGGCTTTGCAGATGAGGCATCGCTGGACACCGTCGACACAGAGAAGTCGAGGGTTATTACTCATGAGCTGGAACCGGGATGGTGGATTCTCGCGGTAAGAATAACTGAAGGCCCTCTCGTCAAGTGTCCCAGGAAAAAAAAAAAAATCATCTCCATCAAGTGACCGAGCCCCAACTGAAACGATTTTTGACAGAGCATCAACCTCACAAAGGTCCCTCTTCCGCCACGCCTTGCCATCAAATCTACTACCGAACCGCAGGAGGAGAGATACGAATACTCCAGCAGGGAACTGAAGCCGGCACCACTGCTTCTACGGGACCTCCTGCGCGCGCATAGCATCTTCCTCCTGCACCACGACACATCCCTCAGCGCCTTGTTCGTGCGCAGCAAGCGCACCAAATTCACCGCCGTGCTCGGCCGCTACTGGGACCTGTTCCTATCTACGTGGAATGTCATGCTTCACGGGAACCCGGCGCGCAACATTTTTGGCGGCATCAACATCGCAGCCTCTGGAGAACTTGGCGTCGGGCGTGGGCGAGGAGGACAGGGGCAGCGGCGAGCGCGAGGTGTTGGAGGGGCTGGTCGGCAGGATAGAAGGCCTAGTCGATCTTGTCGTATCCAAGTTTGGCACCGAGGAACCAGAGGACGAGGCCAAGACGCATAGGGACCGTCTCGACGCCCAGCTCTGGTTGGGGACGGGCGAGGAACCTGCTGCCGAGGACGGCGCGGTATTCTTGGGCACAGGCGCGTTGAGCAGGAAGTCGCTGAGGGATGTGACGCATTGGATGGAGGATTTGTATCAGTGGGGGGATCATGCCTACGGCGTTATTGACAGTCCTACCTCGACGAGAGGGAGGAGGGCGAGGAAGCGGCGAGGGTCTGTTGAGCAGACCGAGGCTGCAAAGGAGACTGCTCCAGCAAACGCAGACGAGAAGCACCAGAAGCAGACGGGGCAGAATCAAACCGAACAGCACAAGGAACCGGAGCATCAAAATCACCAGCAACCAAAGGAACAGCAGAAAGGGAAGGACCACCAGCATCCCCAAGAACAACTGTCCCAAGAGTCAGCAGCCGACCCCGACAAAGGTGACTCGACATCTTCGCCCAAGGCACCCGAGGACGGCAAACTGGACAAGATGCTCAGCTACATAAAGTTGGGCTACGGCTCATACTGGACCATTCCCGGCACAAGCAACATCAACACGCCGACGACGCAATCCGGCACCCCAACCCCCTCCGAAACCAACACATCCAAACCCAACGACACACCAACAACCTCGACATCGCGCCCCAAATTCCCCAAGCGCTCATCATCCGACGCCGCCCATGGCCACTACCTCATCGGCCTCAAGGGCAGCATCTCGGAGCCGCCCTCGGACAGCGAATCCTCATCCGCATCCTCCACGCACAACAACTCGCGCACGCTCCTGCGCACCATCAACATCGAGCTGGACTCCAAATCCTCCCCCCAGCCCTCTACCACGATCATCAGGGACTTTGCCCACCCCGCCAGCCCCCTGACCCAGTCCCAAGTCGCAGGCAACTTCCTCCCCGGCTACACGTCGCACGACCTGAACAAGTCGGAAAAGCTCCGCGTGGTAGTCTACGTCAACCGCCCCTTCATATTCACCTTCTTCTTCAGGCTGCACACGGACTCGCTGGCCTGGGACGCGCTCTACCGCTCGCTGCACTACCAGCTCGCGCCGCTGAAGAAGCCGCTCCTGTCGTCCACGAGCTACCGCCCCGAGCGGGAGCGCGAGTCGCCCGCCGCAAGGACCATATATAGCCTCGTCTGGGACCCCAAGCAGCTCGTCACCCACTCGACGGTTCCCAATATACCCGAGTCCTCCGCGTCGGACACGCGGTGGTCGCGCGCAGACGCTGTCAGCACGCACCTGCACCTGCTCAACACCCACGCGTCCACGAGGTCGAGGGAGGCCGAGTTGGAGAGGACCCACAAGACGAACAGAGGCTGGTGGATCGTGTGGACGCGCCTCCACGAGAGGCCTGCTGCAGCCGCTCCGCACGACGGGGACGGGAATCCACCGCCGTCGCCGGGGTCGTCGGGGACTGAGGCCTCCCAGGGAGCCGGGGAGGATGAGAAACAGGAGCGCAGTTTGGTGACCAGCAAGGAAATCTTCCTGATCAGAAAGGCCAGCGACCACGCTGGGTTCCAGAGTCTTTCGACAGAGGACGGGGGAGGTGGTGCGGACGGCGCGAGTAAGTTGGTTCAGGGGATCGGCGTTGACACACGGAGATATGTGGAGGAACTCCTGAGCTTCTTGTGATCGATTTGGGTGTCCATTACTCCGTATGTACAAGGTCACCATGGGCGGAGAGTGCACGTGGCAAATCGCGGTCTCGTAGCCTTGCCCAGGGGTTTTATTTTTACCTCATGCCCCGGTATGTAGTATCATCACTGGGATGCGATGATACATGGTTAATCCTGGTACCTTCGGGCGCGTCCTATGTAAAAATGGCACAAATGGCTACACACATTCACACTCCCAGGGCAGCCAGTCGCTCCATTTTGGATTGCCTTTTGGATTGTAATTGTTCATTTCCTCTATCCAGAGTTCAGTTCCTGCCGTAGCAGTGTCCTAGATACCCACAACAAAAAGTGATATATACAGTGAAAGTTAAGAACAGCACCAACCAATGCGCCTTGACTGCACGTCTTGTGCTGGCTTCCAGAACAGATAACCTGTCTGTCCGTTTTGGCCGGATATCGTATGTCAGTCTTTTTACATCTTTCCCATGTATCCTGATTGCAGTTGGTGTCAAGAGATTGAACCCAAAAAATAAACGAGACGATCAAAACCCAAAAATCGTACGGTCATGAAGCTAGATGTGGTGGACCACAGCTGCGTTTGAAAATCAGATGGAGCTGCACCGTGCACAGCACAGGTGAATCGCTACAGCTACCTCTCGTGATCCCCAGTGCTCAGTAGCTTAATTCCACCACCAGGTGACCTCTCTACGGCCAGCGTCAAGGTTGTAGAGCTTTTCGAAAGTAAACTGACTGACATCGATATCGTTCTCCTCACAGCCCATGCATTTGTCCTTCACAGTAGCAGTGACAGTCTTGCCGCCGGCGCTAATCGTGATGGTCTTGCCGCACATGGGGTTGCCATTGGACTGTTCGCCCATCTTACGGTGAGAAATGGCAACAATGCTTTCGCTCTGGTCCTTACCCCCGTCGTCCTCGCCGCAAGCGCCCATCCCAAGGGTGTAGTAGGTGAGAGCGCCCGTGAACTTAACAGAACCGGAATCACCGCCACCGTCAGAGGGAGCAGATGAAGTTTGGGGCTTGGTGGCAGAAGAGGTGGAAGGAGCCGCAGCGTAAACAGAGGTAGTGGTAGGAACAGGTGGAGCAACATGGGCAGAAGTTGAGGTAGTCGCAGCTGGGGGAGGACTAGCAGCAGCTTTGGAGCTGGAGCTAGAGCTGGAGCTAGAGCTGGAGCTAGAGCTGGAGCTAGAGCTGGAGCTAGAGCTGGAGCTAGAGCTGGAGCTAGAGCTGGGACTGGGCGTGGGAGCCTCAGGAGCAGAATGAGCAGAGGGAGTCTCGTAGAATTTGCCCGCTGGTTGGGTGGGAGCAGCGGCCGAGGTAGGAGTAGACTTGGCTTCCTGGCTGGGAGTGATCCAGACAGTGGTGGTCTCGTCAATCAGCTCAGTAACGTAGACGGTCTCAGTAACCAGCTCGTTGACAGTGACAGCACGAGGCACGTTGACGTTGTTACGGACTTGGTTGTGCTGCTTGTGTGCGTGCTTGTTTGCATGTTTGTAATAAGGCTGGGCAGCAACAGCTGCAATAAACGTAGCGCAGGCGACAGCCGAGTACTTCATGATGGCGACTTTGGTTGGTAGTTGAGGCGAGACTCTCGATGTGAAGTGTGAAGCGAAGTGTGCAATGGACTTGCTTGACTAATGATTGGTTGAAGGAATGGTAATCCGACTTGTCGATTGATTGGCTGGGCGGTGTTTGACTGGCTTAGAATAGCAGTGTGGTCGAACAGGTTATGCCGAAGCAAAGGAGTGAAGGCGATAAGAGTCCTGCTCGTGATGAAAGCAAATAATAACTGAAGACCGCTGGTCTTGGAAAGGTCTTGGAAATGAAGGAGAGTGATGTGAGAGATGGAAGAAGAGAAGGAGGGAATTGATGACGGGGCCTTGGGGGTAGATAAACAGTTTGCAAGTGCACCATGAGGCTGGAGGTGAACGGACCAGACGGCATGAAGGGAAGTGGCCAGCAGGGGGCGGCAGCCCGCAGAGGGGCAGCTAAAAGTACATGGCCACTTGAGGGATTTGCGCCTCAGGCGCGGAGCGCTATTGGCTGTTTACCATAGTTTCAATCGGTGTTCCCTACCAGTACATACAAATACACATGTACGGAGTACCTGCACAAGAAGCAAAGCCGCCAAACAGAAAAAAAACACCGTTGACCAGTTGAATAGCGCTTCATTGGTGCTTTCCTTCGAGGAGCGCCACGTTTGTCTCCATCGTTTGTTTGTCACTGGCGCAAGATATACTTTTGTGCTATCTAACGTGTGGCCCCACGAAAACGTTGAAAACCTGTTGCCCCTGAACCCTGCGAGGCGGGTAGCCAGCCGGAGCCCACCAGCTCCAAGATGTCGTTCTTCTCTCTCAGCACCGAAACGCTATTCCATTGGCCAGTGGCCGGGGCAACGCAACGCAACGCCAACGCCATCGCTAACGCCAGCGCACCGCCCGACCCACACACACACGTAAGGTCTGATCAGGTCAAGGCTGATCAGGTACATCAGGTACCCGACGAAGCCGACCAATGAAGCGTTCGGGGTGCCTGAGGCGCGTGGTGAGGACGCAGCTTCAACCTGCGCGGGATTTCTGGTGAACTCGGTCTGCAGGCTTTCCCCAGCGGATGGTGGAGACCTATGGGACGGAGTATCTACGGAATACTCCGCACTACGTACTGTACGGAGCACTTTGTCTAGTTACGCAATCCTTTTTTCCTTCGTGGCGTTGTAAGAGTTTTCTATTCTGACGTTTTCTACCCCATTCTCCGTAAAGAGCAGTCTGGTACCCCCTGAATACGGAATACGGTCCTGTGGCTGGTGGCTGGTGTTCCGGCAGGCTAACATGGGCCCACTTTATGCACCCCTGGAGAGTTCATCACAAGGAGATTTTTCTCTGAAAATCTCTGGTTCTTCTCACGGGCGTTTGTGGTCCTGCTTGAATGATGGCCGTGGCAGCCAATTCCGACCCAAGATGTCTTCCCATGATCTTGGTGCCAGATATTGGCCTGTGACAGGAATACGTCTGTCTGCATCTGTTCAATGAGTCTGGCCCAGGCCGAGCTGGTTATCCACCTCGCACCACCGTCAGGCATGCAAAATTGCACAGAAATGCCAACCTGCCTTGCACTGCTATTAGGAATTATGCATTCCGCGCCGCCCTCGGTCACGCAACCTTTTGGCACCAACTCGCACCACGACCATGTCAGCGGGGGGGCTCGGCCGTCGGCACTCGGGACGATTTTGACTCCTGATGAGGGGGCCACTCTGTAAATCGCGCGCCTGGCTGGAGAGGCATTTTCTCAAGCCATGACAGGCGACAGCGCAGCAGGTACACAGCAGCAGCGCATATTTATGGCAACACTGTGTAGAGCACTTGGCTCGTCTGCTCCGGCCATCGTGCATCCCCAGATCACGGCCTGAATGGTTTTGTGAAAAACTAACGACTCTGACCCACCACACACGCAAGCACTTGTATGGGGGCACGGCGGCTTGCTTTGGCACTGTGGTGTACTAGTGCAAGATTGAAACGCAACGACTTTGCGGCCTAGCACTGGACTGAGTCAAGACGGTGTTGATCGGTGGATGGGTGTTCCTGACGATTCTAGCTCGCGTTTGCATTTCTGGCGCCGTTGCACACTTGGGATGAAAAGCCAAAGGTGGCCGTTGACGACAAATCGACGACGGCGTCACATGCAATATGTGACGAGCCCAGTGGCAACGGCGCCGTCGCAACCTTCTTTATTCAAGATTGTCCGGTTGCGGGTCATTCACAGTCTTGCGGGCTCAACTACTCCTGCATCAACTCTTCTGCATTCTATTATTCATGTTGCAGCACCCGCCGGGACCAATGCCATTGATGCCGTTCACGCCATTACAGCTTTTTCCCGCATTGCCTCTGGCTGCCGTGCTCTTGGCGCTCGGGCGGCATTTGAATGAAAAGAGAAATAATGACTGCCGCTGAAACACTGGGCGATCCTCGTCAAACAGCTCCTCAACCACG
Source organism: Metarhizium acridum (assembly GCF_019434415.1). NCBI lineage: Eukaryota > Fungi > Ascomycota > Sordariomycetes > Hypocreales > Clavicipitaceae > Metarhizium > Metarhizium acridum. The sequence goes on along the minus strand of NW_027094018.1, from coordinate 2,844,235 downwards.
AAGGCCTTCTTTGCCATTTTGACGAACTGCATGTCGGCCCTCCTACGCTTCTTGAAGCAAAAGTAGACCACAGCCTCCTCGTTCAATGCGAGCAGATTCTTGAGAGTGTCCAAGAGTAGGGGGAAAGCAGGTTCAAAATACACGCATTCTGCTGCGATAATCACATTTGGCTTCTGTGCCACAACCTCCCGCGGAAGTGGCTCGCCCCTACAACACGAACAAGCCAAATTCATGTTAGCCAGCAAAACCAATACGTTGCACGACTGGAGACGTACAATAAGGCTGCGGGTCTGGTAGGGGAACAATGATCCCCCTTTCCTCTCCCGAAACGAAACCAAACGAAACCAACAGGGCAAAAAAGGGACCCACGTACCAGTGAAGGATGAGAGCCCGGGCCCTTGAATCAACTCGATTGAGCCGTATGTTTGTTTGCATGAGCTCCAGCATCTCGTCCTGGTCGGTAAGTAAGAGCTGGTTCTCGCCACCACATCCCAGTGCCACGGCGAGACCAACAAGCCCACCTCCAGCACCAAGTTCCAGTCTGCCATAAAAAAAAAGTCATTTATGAGTCAGCAAGTTGCTTCTACATGTTTCACCAATCCATGCATCTCGAAAGACAGAATGCGAGAAAACGTGGCTGGGGTCCAACCATGTTCTACTATCACTTTCTCCACGCACACTGTCCGATGCTTAGGAGATATCCTCGGTGTACCGAATACACCGTAAAACTCGCAGCTTGGGATATTTGTATTGCAACAAATCGCCTTCGGAAATGGGAACGACTCACATTCTGGCTGTCCGCATCTCCTGTCTGTGGTAGCGCAGCATGTGTTTTCCCAGCACCAGTCCTGCCGGCCATGTTTGGCCACCGCATCCCGTCCTCACATCCTCATGATAGGCGAGTGGCTCTGAAAGCTGACCGTCAAAATCGATGCGCGCGTCTCCAGCCTGCTTCAGGGTTGGCAGAGGTGTTAGATCCTCGCTGACGGCCACGGGATCTAACAGCGGTGAAGGGGACCGACTCATCATGGGCAGACACTGACAACGTGTTTTCACCAGGTTTCACTGTGATGCAGTTCTTGTGTTGGCTTGGGAGGAGGAAAAAGAGAAGGAGCGTTGGAGCGAAAGTGTTTGACGCAGGAAGTGGCAACCAGCCAACCAGTAAGGTCCTTTTCTCTCGGTCTCTTGGACTGCCAGTTGTCCATCTTTTCCCCAGCATTAGTCCTCTGAATGGACTGCGGTCCAGACCCTCGACCCTCAATGTGTTCAAGTGAGCAGTTATTGATACGAGTCTACCTTATCAGAGGACCTTGAATGATTCGCCGCCTTTCCTCATTGGGATGGGCCTCGCCAAGCGAGTCCACAACTCCCAAGATTTACCAGCATTATCGTACATACGTACAAATTTGTACTGCCTCCTCTACTAGGCAATGTAGGATACCATTAGCATCCAATCTCTGCACCTGCTGATACATTCTAGATTCAAGCGCCTAGGCATGCCGTGCAAAGGATTTCTGGTGATTTGACGTGGGCGATGCCTGGGCTACCACTCCTCTGCACGGTTCGCGAAGGTCCACCATGGGTGACTTGGACGAATTGTAGAATGGCCGACAGGATCAATTCCAATCACCCAAAAGCCAGGGCCCCCCAGATCCATGATTGGTCTCAATTGCCGCTGTGACCCTGGTGACTTCTTCCCGGTCTGTTCCTCCTCAGGACTTCTTGCAGCTCAACAAGCCGCATCTGAGCGCAAGAACAGTGCTGCGGCGCGTTCCACGCCACTTGATTGAGCAAGTTGGCCGTGGTTGCATCGAGACTTCTAGACAGGGAACCATAACTAGTGCCGATGTTCAGATTGAACAACGTGAAATAGTAGGAGAGAGACTTGGGCTTACCTGGCTGCCATCATCGCGCCGCCAAAATCCAGTCTCCATATGTCGTCATAAAGGAATCAATTTACGCGTCGGCGCGTTTAATAATGCCGACCGAGCTCCGGATAGGCTGTTGAAATTCGATATCGATTGAACTCAACTGACGAAACCCCAAACACATGCCTCGACAGGCATATTTTATTGAATATTGAATTTCGTCCCCTCTCCGACCCATTCTTGCCACCGGCCCCGTAGGCCGAGTTGATACTGATAGTATTTGATAGCCAATGCGATTATGCGATTATGCGGCCGACTTCTCCCTTGCTGCTGGACCCTGTCAGTCGTCACTGGAGATCGATCGTACCTGAGCTGCGGGCGCGGGCAACTTGGACCTCTTGTTTTACCAGATATGCTGCATGCTACATGCTCGACACAGGAAAAGAAAAGAAGGAAGCGCAATCTTCGGCTTTTTTTTGGCCCAATTTGGCGATATAATCACCATATTCCCTTCTGCTCCTATGGTTGGGGCTGTCTCGCATTGCCGTTAATCGATCGTCCCAGTTCCCTAGCCCACGAGCCAAATGCTCTGGAATGTCGCATCCCACTATTACCAGCCCTCTCGCATCTACTACCACTTTTCCATCCCAACGCCTCTCCCTTCCCTGTGAATTTACCCCAGTAAAGATTCTGCTTCCAAGACATGCGCCTCTTGTCGCAATGGGCATGTGCCCGTAGCCTATCGGCGCGGCACCATCCACATGTCTCCCAGCCCGCACAGTGACCCCACGACTGGATTGTCCATGGAATGAAGGGGCGAGTATTTCTGGCTCAAGAGTCTTGAAGATGGCCATCATAGGATGAAATCGTGGCGAACACTATCTCATCTGCCGTTCGTTGTTCAAGTCCTTCCTTTTACTCTCCTGACCTTCACTGAATCTTCCCTTTGTGTTCTTGGCCCTGTGCTCTGTGTATGGCTTCATGACGCCTTACTTGTTATATTTGCGGTACAGTGCCTCTTTTTGCGCACAGGATATCGTGCCGTCATGCCTCCACTGCTGGCCTTTGTGGCAGCACTGCCACTGACTTGGCTTGTGAGCTGCGAGCCTACGATATTATTCCCCTTCAACGCACAGCTGCCGCCAGCCGCGCGAATAGATCAGTTTTTTTCTTATTCCTTTTCGCAATATACTTTTCAATCCGATTCAAAAATCACGTACTCGCTCGGCGATCATCCTAGCTGGTTGTCTCTCGAGAGTGGACGGAGGCGCTTATACGGCACGCCGAGAGAAGGAGATGTCCCGTCAGGACAGGTGGTTGGCCAGACCGTTGACATTATCGCGACCGATGATCAGGGCTCGAAAACTATGAATGCGACGGTAGTTATTTCTAGACAACCCGCTCCTGAAGTTCGAATTCCTCTGGAGGATCAAATGGCCAACTTTGGCAAATTCTCTGCGCCATCATCCATCTTATCATATCCGGCGACAAACTTCAAGCTCACCTTTGATCAGAATACATTCAGCAGTTCTGGGCTGAATTACTACGCGGTTTCCGCAGATTGTAGCCCATTGCCGGCATGGATCCAGTTTGATGCACATTCATTATCTTTCACCGGGCGAACACCTCCGTTTGAGTCTCTGGTTCAACCGCCACAGACATTCGATTTGAGCCTCGTTGCTTCCGATATTGTAGGATTCTCGGCTTCGTCACTCAAATTTTCCATCGTGGTGGGTAGTCATAAGCTTACTACCGATAAGCCGATTGTTACGCTGAATGCCACGCGGGGCACAGCGGTCAGCTACGATGGCTTGGAAAATGGTATCAAGCTTGACGGAAAACGGATATCTCCGAGCGATCTGACCGTGACCACCAAGGATATACCCAGCTGGTTGTCGTACGATGACAAGACGGGGAGACTTCAAGGCACACCCAAGGATGGCGACCATGCAGCCAATTTCACCATCACCTTCAGAGATAAGTTTTCGGACAATTTGGATGTTTTGGTCGTTATCAACCTGGCTACTAGCCTCTTTGTCTCTACTATCGAAGATATGAAGATTAGACCAGGGAGCAAATTCGACTTGGACTTGACCAAACACTTCAAAAATCCCACTGACATTGCCGTCAATGTGTCAACCAGCCCTGAGAAGGATTGGCTTAAGGTTGACGGGCTCAAGCTCTCCGGTGATGTTCCGAAGACATCAAAGGGGAGCTTTAAATTGGCCATTGACGCATCTTCAAAGAGTTCGAGTCTCAGCGAAAAGGAAGTTATTGAAGTGGACTTTCTTGCCCTCGATGGAACGACGACGACAATTCCTTCAGTTTCATCTTCCGCTGCTACGACAACGGCGAGAGCTACGGCTACCGAAAGCGATATCCCTGATGATGGACAGACTCAGCCTGGACATATGAGCACAGGAGAAATCCTACTGGCAACTGTCATTCCTGTGATATTCGTCGCAGTTCTTCTTATGATATTGGTGTGCTACTTCCGTCGCCGTCGTTCTGGACAAGGATACCTAGGCAGCAAGTATCGTCCAAGGATCTCTCCTCCTGTGCGTAGCACTATGCCAGCTAATTTTTCAGACCCATCGATGCGAGAAGCTGCTGCAATGGGGGCTTTTGTGCACACAGAAACGGAGGTATTCAAGCCTGCCAAATCAGCCTTTGCAGAGGAAAGCTCGCCTATATCTTTTCACAGAAGGAGTTCAGAAACGCTAGGTGGACTGTCAACTTCTGAGATGCCGCAAAGCATGATGGTGGACGCCGCTCGAACAACAACTATCCGCAGCGTCAGCAACGTTAACAGCGAAGACGGGAGGCAATCGTGGATTACAATTGACGGGGCCCCCGGCGGGATATCTCAAAGCGACAGATCCTCGCAATCCGAAGTGACGTTCCCCGAGGCCACCCGTCAAATATTCCCCGGGGCTGACTATACGCCGAGGCGAGATACAGGACTGGAAATCACCCTTCCTACTCTCAACGAATTGCCTAGTCTGCAACCAACTCCCTTGTTGTCACATGACTCAATGTCACTCTTTTCACAACATTACATGGGCCACCAGTCAGCAATTACATCCAGCTCGGCGGCCCTCCCCGTCCAAGACGACCACCAGTATACCACCGCTCCCGTGGGAAAATGGCCCACCGGATCAACAGACATAGTTGACGGCTCAGAACCAAACTGGGTGACACTCGCGAAAAGCGAGACAGGGAGGAGTATATGCGAGATACGAAAACCCGACGCTGTGGCAGTTAAGCCGACCCGGCCCTGGAACGAAGCCGACTCCCTAGACGGTGGCAAGAGTGTCACTACAGAAGTATCCTTCGCATCCTCTGAGAACTGGCGCGTCATAGGCCGCCTCAGCCCGACCAAGACTGAGAGGTCGGGAAAAGAGATTGTTGACGATATTTCTCTCCACCCTTCCCGGCCGGGCGCCTCTCGCGAAGCCGCTCAACAAGCGGACCACGACCCTAGCACGGAGCTGGCATCGACTAATAAGTGGGGGGATGTCCCGTCACCGCTGGCCTCGGAACGACCTGCTCCCTCGATGAGTAGATTCTCCAAGATGAGTGATGTGGGCGATGAGGCAACTCATATGTCAGGCGGAAGGGGGTTTGACGAAGCCCCATGGATAAGAGATCAATCGGGCAAGATGTCAGACGGAAGCTTCAAAGTATTTTTATAGAGAATAGCGACGATTGGGCAGGTTTAGACTAGCGTATTCCGTGAATTAACGATACCAGTAGCATAGTTGGCGTGTACAAGTATTAATACAATTCTCCACAGGGGTAGGGATGATTATTCTACATTGTGCCAGTTGACCAGGTACGACAGACGAGAGGGCTGTTTAATACCATGTGACTTCCAGCTTCTAGAGTGAGGGACAGTTGAGAAATCAATGCCATGCGGAATGGTAAAGAGTAGGATTACCATGGAATTACGAGACTATGCTCCTTGATAGTTTAGACTCACTAGGAGGAATCAGTGCCAGGCGTAGCCTTTGCGGAACATCTGTGACGCCGTCCTTTCGCGTTTGGTGCATGCTATCTGATACCAGAGGTGGACGTACGTGGTGTCAGTCAATGGCAGCCAAATTTCACTGGTGAACGAAGCGAAGCGACCTGGCACGGTGTAGCCAAATCATGCTGACAGTTCGTGGCTCGAATACTATAGCGTGCCCCTTGAGCCATTGATTCTCTAGCAAGTGCAGCGGCACGAATGTGATACCTCCTTGGAGCGTTTTCAGAACATGAACACGGGATACGTGGGACACCAACAATGATCAAACGGCACAGTCATCCGTGCCTGATGCGATGGATTTGTGGAAGACGGCTCTGGCCAGAGTACTCCGTAGATTGAGGCAATATCAAAAACAGGACATGTCATGAGGGTCGTGCCAATCACATCCACCTGCCGGCAAAGATGAGTCTGGTTTGTCTGATCCACAGTGTATTTTGAAGTGCATTTCTCTCTCTCTTCAATCTCCCTGCTTTCTCGGCCCAGCTGTAAGCCGTACCAAAGGGGCCCTGAAGAACGGTAGGGTTGAGACATACAAAGAAGTTTCAGCCCAATCTAGTCAGCCAACGCAGCCGCCGAGAGCCGCTTGGGAAATATGACTGATGAAACATAGCTTGGTGAGTAACGGGGTGGCCAAGTGACGTGAAGCCGGATAAGATGGCCTAGGCGAGGGGCGATACATTGGTATGCGAAGCGTCTGTGAGAGATCAAGACACCGGCTGAAAGAATTCCTGCACCTACAGATGGTTGTGCCAATGACACATGAAGAAGAAGAAGAAGAAGAAGGACAACAGGGGTAGCTCGTGCGGCCAAATATGCCGGCAATTGTGGCGGGTGTAGGCTGCATAGCCGCGACCCTGATAACTACTTTCTTGATGGCAACGCTGGCCGTGGGGTCGTGCGGAGAATCTGTCTGAGGCCTGGCCTGGGATTTGACAGCCATACGGGAACGAGTTTTCCAGCAATAAATGAGCTGAAGCAACATTGGATGGGCGGCTGGTTCTGGGCAGATGTGAAAGTGACGGCCTGGCTATCGTATCCGATATGCGACAACTTTATTGGAAGGCCGTGTGAGGACAGCCACGGCCAACTATACAGCAATTGCCAATGCACGGTCCTGGAAGTATGTTGGAGACTGCGACTATGTACGGAGTTAATGTGAGCTCAACGAACGACACAGGCGGTAGTGCGGACGTGGCGGCATATCAATCGCCTTGTATAGCTTTGTATAAAATAGTATCACTACACAGCAGTGCGGCTCAACAATGCTACACCGGACACATTATCGCCAGACAGTGTTGCGCGCCTCCCTTTGCCCATAGAGCAAATTTTTTCAAGTCAGTTCTTCTCTGCGCTGATACATATGCAACTCACATCCACAACGTACCTAGTTAATTAATTAAAAGACGCAGGCCACAGTTGCAGCACCAAGCCATGCATCGGTGCTTTTCGGTAGCGGCCGAATCTGCGGGTGCGCACTGACGAAGTCTTTCTTTACATGGACTAGTAGTATGTATTTGCCATAAACTTGACCTGCGAGGTATTATGAGTTGAAGACGACGACTCTGCATATGCTGCTTGTCCCAGGGCGAGGCGGCTGGTGGTACCGACGACCCTGTTGCTGAATGTTGCCCTACAATGCGGCGGCCGAATGCGAAGGTGCGTTTTGTTTTTGTTGAAAACGACCCCATTTTTCTGCAATATCTTAAGGGTACCTCTTTAGTAACAAGGTTAGATTCTGTGCCTTGGAAAGCCTTGCAGTGTAGCCTTCAGCTATATAATAAGTGTAAAGTACCGTCCAGACTATCCCGATGTGGTATTCCAGGGTCCGGTGCCGGGTTGCTCCTCCTTGATTTCTTCACGTTGACAAGGTCCATGATGGGAACCACGGGCGCATTGAGTTCATCGCGGTGTGTCTTGGCATTTCCCTGTGAAACGCAGTGTTTCCTTCCCGTATGGAAGAGAAAAAAAGTAATTGTAGAGTGCGGAGGGTGAGGCGGCGCTGTTATCCAGGCCGACGAGGACACGCGACCATCAGCCACAGTAAAAATTTTCCTGCTGTACGCAAGACGATACCACCCACACAGCAGATGCGCACAATCTGGGTTGCTGGGCGTGGCCCCAGATTGGTAGCAAACCAGGGGAGCCGAGTCTGGGCCCAAATGGGCAAACTATCCGCAGCCTCGTGCTTTGACGCAAGGGCCAGCCCTCGCTGATTCGGCAGTCGGGCCTTGAGATGGCTAGCCTTGTGGGTTGTGTTGAAAACAGAGTGTTTCGGGAAGAGTGGAAGAGTGGCGAACAGTTGGCTGGTTCTGAGGGACCGTGTGTGGATGACGATGACGGCAGAGACTGGGGTTCGAGACACGACACAGGCCGTCAAGAGCTACCGAGCGACGAGAGAACAGAAAGCTTGGTCATTGAAGCCAAGATGGGGCATTGTAGGGAGCATGCAGCACGACAAACGATGACGGCAGCTTGAAATATTGAGTATTGAGCATTATTGGGCACGGGGCATCAGGGCAGTGACGGCAAGAGACACCCAGGTCCAAGTCGTGTCCAAATCCCGGTACCCCGCTCTGCCCGCTCTGGACGGAGCAGGTGCAAAGTTTCTTATTTCCCGTTTTGCGCAGCAGCTGACGGCGTGACCTGGCGACCTGGCGACCTGGCGACTGCGGCGCCGGGCGCTCAGTGCTGGCCATGGAGTCCAAGTGGCGGGCTGAGACACCAGAAGGAACACCAGAGGCACACCACCAAAAAAGGCACACCACCACGTCCCATTTCCAATTCTGCTTCACAAACCTCCCCCATATCTGCCCCTCGTCTGCCCCCTGGTCTCGTCCCCGGAGAGCCAATTTGCCTTGTCTGCTCCCCTCTGACGACGGCCTCTTGTTCTTCTCTTCTCTTGTCCTTGTCTTCCATTTGCCGGGCATCTTTGCAGTAGCTCCTACGCTGCTGCCCGCACTCTGCAGCCATGGGTCAAACGCTCTCGGAGCCCGTCGTCGAAAAGGTTCGTTGCTCGCCGCCTTGCCGTGCGAACTACCAAATACCCTCGAATGCCTCGAAATATCCCCGAATTCCCTCTACGTCCACATGTCCACGCATACCCGCAGTTACTCGCACACTCGCATCCTGCTTGCGATGGTCGCGAAATGCCATGCGATCCTCTATTGTCACGGCCTCAGCAGCCATTTCCGACGTCCCCCCTTCAATCCTAATCACGTCTTCCCTCGGCCAGCCTAGGGATTCATCAATGTATCCTCGCAGCTCACAACTCGCAACTCAACACCCCACCAAGTCGTGTGTCCCTCACTCCAATCAACCTTGGAGGGGCATCGCGTCGTCGCATGTCTGGAACGATAATCACCCCGCCGCCCCTTTTACTTGCCCGCAAAAACATGCTCTTTCTCTGTGTACATATTTCACCCCGGTACATGTTGCTAATTCGTGACCCTTTGCGGTCCTTCGCAGACTTCCGACAAGGGCGAGGATGACAGACTCGTCTACGGTGTCTCCGCTATGCAGGGCTGGCGTATCAGCATGGAGGACTCACATACCACCGTGCTGGATCTCGCCGCCGGCACCGACCTCGACCCCAAGATTCACTATCCCAAACTCTCCTTTTTCGGCGTTTTCGATGGTCACGGCGGTAGTACGGTGGCGTTATTTGCGGGCGAAAATATTCATAACATTATTCTTAAGCAGGATACTTTTAAGGCTGGCGATTATGCGCAGGGACTGAAGGACGGTTTCCTCGCCACCGACCGAGCCATCCTCAACGGTACGCGGCTTCAAATGAGTCAAAATTAACCCTTTGCCCTGATCTGATGCGATACAACACCCTCTCCAATTTGTTATCTTGCTTTTAATTCTCCTTCTCAGCAAACCTTAATCTCCGATAACACGCCTGCGTCATCATATCCTACCAATGCTAACATTGCCTCGCGACAACAGACCCCAAATACGAAGATGAAGTCTCTGGCTGTACTGCTTGCGTCAGTTTGATCGCAGGCAACAAGCTCTACGTTGTATGTCAAAACAGCCGGTATCCACAGGCCAGGCGAATTTCGTGCAATCGACCAACCCCCCTCTTTTACCAGACAAACTAAAGAAATAAAAGATGAAGAATTCAGAAAAATCCGTACTTTTGCTAACTAGACACCCCACAGGCTAACGCTGGTGATTCACGAGGTGTATTGGGTATCAAAGGCCGGGCAAAGCCCATGTCTCAGGACCACAAGCCTCAACTTGAGAGTTCGTTTCACCAATCTCAACACCGCCCTTACTTCTGAGTGTCCTACCGCGGCATTTGCCCTATATACAGAGGTATACTGGTGCCTGACTTGAACTTTTTTTCTTATTTAGACGAAAAGAACCGAATTACAGCCGCCGGTGGCTTCGTCGACTTTGGGCGTGTCAACGGCAACTTGGCTTTGTCACGCGCCATTGGTGACTTTGAATTCAAGAAGAGCGCTGAGCTGCCCCCGGAGCAGCAAATCGTTACCGCATTCCCCGACGTCGAAGAACACGAGCTCACTGACGAAGACGAATTCTTGGTCCTTGCCTGCGATGGTAAGTCACAAACACGTTGGGAGTGGCACCTCTACGGTGCAAAGGACATTAGTGTTGACACAGCATACTAGGTATCTGGGATTGCCAATCTTCACAGGCTGTTGTCGAGTTTGTCAGACGTGGCATCGCCGCGAAGCAGGATCTGGACAAGATCTGCGAGAACATGATGGACAACTGTCTGGCTTCAAACTCGGAAACGGGCGGTGTCGGCTGCGACAACATGACCATGTCCATTATCGGTTTCCTCAATGGTAGGACCAAGGAGCAATGGTACGAGGAGATCGCCAAGCGTGTCGCAAACGGAGACGGCCCTTGCGCCCCTCCGGAATATGGTACGAACCCCCCCCCCCCCCCCAAAAAAAAAAAATCACGGGTATACAAAAGGAGACCGGAGCCTGGGTGGACTTTGTGTGTACCATTGGCCAACATCAAAAACTTGAGCTGACAACTGTTTTGTTTACTCCTATCAGCCGAGTTCCGTGGTCCTGGAGTCCACCACAACTACGAAGATAGTGACAGTGGCTATGAGATGGATGCAGAGAACAAGGGCAAAAGCTTCGGCGTTGGTGGGTACCGAGGCCGAATTATTTTTCTCGGCGATGGCACAGAGGTTCTCACCGATTCAGATGATACCGAATTATTCGATAACGCCGACGAAGACAAAGACCTCGAGAGTCAAGTGTCTAAGAATAGCTCGACGTCAAAAGAGAAAGAAAACGCCGCAGCCGCCGAATCGAAACAAGAACCAGAAACCCAGTCAAAGGCTGGTAAAGAAATCGTCAAGTCTTCAGCGGCTGTATCCGAGCAGCAGGACGAGAAGAAGGAAGCCAAGCCCAAATCGACCTCCGACGAGAGTAAGAAGAAATAGGTGGTTCTTTCGCCTTCAATTGGGGTAGACATCAGAGGATGGATGTGGGAGAAGTGAAAGCACAAACGATACACACAAATGGGTCTCGCTTGGGCTGGCTTGCGTTTCGATATGTTTTATTCACACGAAGTCTCGAATTTTTTTTCCTCTTCTTTTTCTCGAAGTCTAGTTTTTTTCACGCGCGCCTTTGTGTGAAGGAAATGGAAGGATAGGGGCGTGGGCGAAAGGGTGTGTGTATGTGGGTTGCATTCCTCCGAATTGACCAACCGGTTGGACGATTAGACATTTTTTTTGATGTTTCTTTTACTCCCTCCACGAAAGTCATGTTCGTCGTCACTATGGCTCAGTGTATTACCGGTTGTCGGATGCATGAAATGGATTACAGACAGAAAGGAGCTGCAGGCGAGACAGACAAGACACGACAGAACTACATTTCACCACTTCCTCTCCATCGCCTTCTCGTGTTGTTCACAAGCTTGTCAACTTTTGTTTATCCCGTCACTTCACATTACTTGTCATCAGCACCGCCGTATCGACCAGAGCACGGGCGTTTTGGCGAGGGAAGTAAAGGAATCCAAAATTCTTGCACGGTTTGATTGGGGCTTCTATTATACAGCTTTTTAAGATCTCTATATATCCCATACGCAGTAGTGCTAGTAACTAGCAGCACATGATAAAGACGTCCCCTTACATGATAAGCTTGCACTGTCCATCTATAATGCTCGAGTGGGTATCAAAACACCTGTTTGTATATCGTACACGAATTTCTTCAATAATTAATGTTTTTTGACTGTTTTCTCTTCTCCGTTCAATTCATCCTGGATATCAGACCTTGTGTCTTGAGGAACATGCTGCTGCCGGGGCTTATTTTCAGGGTTTGAGTTTCGAAGCATTGTTTCCGGATCAAACGCCGTGTCTAGATGGACTATGATAGGGGGCTGTTGGCCAGACTCATCTCGCATTTTGACCGCGTAATCGTGCAAGAGGACTCGTTTTGCGCTTTCTTCCGGATCGGCAGCGAGAGCCGTTCGCAAAAGGGGTTGGTCCATGGTTCGCCAAGTCGTGTCTAGCGCTGCGGCGAGGGACTTGACGGGTTTGTAGCCCTTACATGAGTGTAGGATGGCCCATTCAGCGCCCGCAACTATCGCGTGGTCGCTTGCTACCTTCTTCTCTGTCAACAGTCGGCCCATCTTGTTGGAAAATATCTTGACGGGAAAACCGTCCATAAGTCGCTTGAGCATGACGCCCTGCATGACGCTTCGCGGGCCCTTTCGTAGCTTTCGGTAGAGAACGCCGTAGAAGAAGAGCACTCCGAGAGAAAAGTGTGCCCTGGAGGAGATGGCTAGTGACACGAGAGAAGTGTACGTCTGGGAGTTGGGCTCCCGCCCGTGCTGAAGCATGCGGGACAGGGCCCACAGGGCGGTAGGCCAGTCCCCTCTACTGATGCAGCATTTGATAATGACGTTGGACGTGCTTCTGATGCCTACCTGGTGGCCGTTGGAGGCGTAGCGGTCCAGGAGGGATTTGAAGGCTGAGAAGTCGGGGTGGGAACGGTCGTGAAACCAGAAGAATTCTTCAAGGATGCGGTTTATTGCTTCGACTGTGTACCAATCTTCTCCGTAGCGCATGGCCTGGTCGGCGAGGAAGACGTCTAGGCTTTTGCCGGCCTTGAAGGCTGCGAACGAGTCGTTGCTAGCCATGGTTTCGGCGATTCCCCTTCGCGTGGCGGGGTCTTCGAACAGACCATTCTCATACATGGCGGCTATAACCTGTCGTCTCTCATCGTCTCGCTGGACGAGCTTGAGGAAATGGAGCCAGGTTCTGGCATTAGGGTAGAAGTATCGCTCTTCCATCTTTTGGAGGAGCTTGTGAAAGAAGGCGACGTCGCGCTTGGCAACGTATCCGCCGAGAACGACGTTAAAGAGCTCGGTGTCCATGGGCAGGCCCCATCCCTCGGCAAGCGTGAAGAGTCGATCTGCGGATGCACGGTGGCCCCCTTTGTGCGCCATGAATCCTATCGCCATTTTCAAAACGGACGTGGTGATGCACTCCCTTGCTGCCGGGTCCTCGAACGCCTTTAAAATAAGTCTAATCCGTATGCCCTCTGTATCAATGAGTTTGCCATTTTCTCGGGGTTGTCTGTAGTACTTCATGGCCAAATATGGCCGTAATCGCCCACACACAAGAGCCGTAATGTACGTCTCGAATGATTCCTTGGTCCACCGCCTTGGTTTAGGCGTCTGCTCGTACGGGAGGTCAATCCAATATGTCTGCAGCTCCTTATGCACCCAAATATTGTCCTTGTTGCCCGGTGGGACTGACGACCCTGCATCTTGGGCATCCTCAATCGCCGGCCATAGCTGTTTGGCTTTGTAGTCCACGGTAGCTACATCCCCGAGCTTGAATATTTCTACATCAGGGCATGCCCTGATCAATTCGTCTGCTGCTTTCGCCAAGACGGCGCTTTCGCCTCTCAAGACAACAGCTGACGGATTCTGGTGATCCGCAGACATTCGCAGCTTGGTGGTCAGGCCCGTTGTCGCATCCAAGAACTCGATTCGCTTGTTTCCCACAGACATATCCCACGATGAGGGTAGCACCACCCTTACAGCCGCCATGTTTGGAGTCTCGCTTCGTTTCGGCGTCATCCGTTTGAGCAAGTTGAATGTCTCGCTCCAGTCAGGTACCTTTCCGCCAAAGTGCTCCCAGATCATATCGAATCCCACTTGAACACGAGCCATCTTGCGTGAGAAGCCCTCACTTGCTCTGGTCGCTGCCACGGATGGATAGTCGCGAGCAGTTGGTACGTAAGGCGAGTTTCGTTTCTTGTCCACGGCAGCCTGTATTTGTGATGACTGATCCCTGAAGGCGCCTCTCATGAAGGCGTTTCTCGCTCGATTCGACTCCACCACCTCACCGCGTGCTTTGGCCGACTGTTCGATCCCAGATGTCATAGGCAGAGCTTGCGAAGCAAGGGTCGCTGAGTCCCTAGTCTTGTCCTTCTCCTGTTCAGCCTCGTACTGTCGGCGAGTTGTTGAGAAAGATGCTGACAGCAGAGATCCCCTGGAGTGCAGGCCGCATCTCCAAATGGGGAGCGCTCCAGGTAAGCCGATGCACCGGGACCCAGTCCGCCATATTGACTTGATCCCCAGGGACATTGGTCATGAGGTGTGCCGCATGGTGGTAAATAGTGATTTGGAGAAGTCGAGAAGATGTCGGAGAGCCCTCCAAACCGGGTTTGCAAAGGCCCACCACGTCACGTGCTAGGCTTCCGTGGCAGAGCAGCGCAGTAGACGAGGTGGTGGTGATACCGCAAGACCAACCCACCATGTAATTTGGCATCAAGTCGAAATCAAGGCTATGAAATTGGATTCAAAAACAGCATTGTGTAGTCAATACTGTTCTACCGCGTTGTGAAATGTGTCTGCGTAGTTCATCAATCTTAACATGACTTAGTCTAACTGAACCGGCTGCCCATTTTGGCAATACTCAGACATTCCTTCTTACAAGGTCATCTGTCTCTCAATCGAATAGATAGCCCATCCGAAGCCCCCCCTCTACGAATTCTGTGATCATTACACCATAACCCAAGCTACGCTCTAATTGCCAACGTTGCAACAGTGTTTTTAAATGGTTAGGGTTAGGGTTGGTTTTTTCTTTTTTCATCATCCCTGGTAAATAACGTCAGGGGATAGATTATTGCGGTTCCAATGTCAGCAACGCCAGACTATCGCACCACCAGTGCCATCTATCCTGGTACTCACAATAAAAATGCAGTCCACCGTAGAGTACAAGCCGATCAAACCAGACAGCGGATTCCGTCTCATAACCCTGCAGCCATCCTCGGACTTTTCGAGCCCCGTCAAGTGCGAGCTGCACAACGTCGAGCTTCACAACCACCCGTCCTTTGAGGCCTTGTCCTATGTCTGGGGCCAAACCACAGAAACGCGGCCAATTCAGGTCGGCCACGGCATATTCAACGCAACTAGGAACCTGGAGAGTGCCCTCCGCCACCTCGCCTATCAGACAGGCCGCGTCAAATTTGGGCCGACGCCATCTGCATCGACCAGGCGAACCACGCAGAGAAGAGCAACCACATAGGCTACATGAGCCAGGTCTACCGACGATGCGCCACAGACCTCCTCTGGCTCGGCGAAGATGCCGAGATGCTGCGAGACGCAGCATCCTCCATGGCTCACTTCGGCTCCCTGTTCCGCCCGGAGGACGAGCTGCGCCGGAGATGGCGGGACCTGAGCGACGAGCAGACGCAGACGCTGGAGCGCATGCAGGAGAACCTACGCCATCTGTTCACCAGCCGTGTGGAAACGGGTCTGGATCGTGCAGGAAGTAGCCTTTGCATCCAGCCTTCTTCTCGTGGCAGGGGATGCGACGCTGCCGTGGACGGTGGTGGAGGGCTTCCTCGACGTGGATGTCTACATTGAGAGATACGGTGTCCCCGACGCCTTTCACGGCCCGACATGAGCATCCGGTCCTGGGCAAGCGGAGCGATTGCCTACCCGCAAATCATGTGCCACCAGCGAAGAGTCGTGAGGGACAAGGCCCAGGCCAACGAGCCGTCATCAATGCTGGATGTCCTCTCCCGATTCCGGTACACCGATGCCACTGATCCGCGGGACAAGATATACGCCCTCCTCAGTCTCACGTCGAATAGACTCGGTGTCAAGGCAGACTATAGCCTCTACACAAAGGCCATCTACATCGACTGCGTGAAAAGTAATAGAGCACGATCGGAACCTCGACCTCTTGTGCCAGTCAGCCTGGCAGCTTTACGGCAACGACGGCCGCAGCAGCGACCTGCCATCGTGGACCATAGACTTTGCCCACCCCGGCCAAGCGAGCATACTCTTCGCGCAGAGGTCCATCTTCAACGCTGGCGGCGCCGAGGTGGACTTGCCGCTCTCCATCTCCGAGGGCACGCTGCGGCTCGCGGGCTACAAAGTCGACACCCTATCCCATGTCTCGAGGTATAGTCGGCAAAACCAGCACTCTATGCCCTACCCCCCCGGCGCGAACTATTGTCTGCAGTGGATGCCAGACGACCTCATCCGGGCGGCAATCCGCATCGGCAACTCCTCGCTATACTCGTTTCTCAAGACAAACCACCCGGGCTCGAGTGCCTGCGACGTCTCCAACTTCCCAGCCTTGTTTGAAGCCTTCTGGCGCACCATGATGATGGACGTGAAGCGCTACCCAATGGCTCGCCTCACGAGCTCCGACATCGAGGAGCTGACGCTACGGTTTACGAAATGGATTACCACGCCTCTGGATAGCAACAGAGACATCGACATCGACTTCAGAGTCCAAGACGCCGTGTTTGAGTGGTATACGTGGGATTTCGCCGTGACCAAGTGCGGGAACTACTGCAGGGTCCCGCACGGAACCCAAGACGGCGACTGGATCACGGTGCTGAAGGGCGCGAAGGTGCCGCTTGTCCTGAGGCCCGTCCCATCCGGACATGAAGGTGCAAACGAGGCGAACGGGGACTTCATATTCGTGGGCTCATGCTACGTCCACGGATTCATGGATGGCCAGGTATTTGAAAAGAGCAGGGGGTTTAAAGAACGCACATTCATATCATCTAGCCCTCGATTTACATCCAAGTACGTCAGTGAATCTAGTATAAACGCCTCAAGCAGTTTGGTCATGGCATACTGGCCAAATACCTGAGTAGCTATGAGAGACCAGGCCGGACACAACTGCGGAGAGAAAAAAAAAATACCTTTGCCGCTGGTTGATTACGCCGCGCCTGCAACCATGGAAACGAAATACGAGACAAATTGCTTGGGAAACGGGCAGAAATGAGCGCCGTCCTTGCCCCCCGGCTGCAATGTAATTAACGAGCCGCAGGTAAGAATTTGACCACGGCCCTGACCTTTTGTTGTTATCCAGGGCTTTCTTGCCGATTTGAAAAGTCACATAGCACTTCCAGAGTTATCAATTCTCGAGCGAAATGTGTGAAAAGCATGCGTCGGACGACTTCATGATGCAACAGTTCAGCAGGCTCGTTTTCGAGATTATGTGTTTTACATACCAGAGCAGTACAGTAACACTACGACATCTGCCAGCAGACATAAACCGTAAAACTGTAAAATGTACCCTATTATGATACCACATTGAAGTGGTGCAACTGCCAATTCTCACAATGAGAGCAGCCTTTAATACATGGACCAACCATCTCAACCAAATGGCACCCGCGTCTGTGACGTGACAGCATCCTTGTCCATTAATCATACTGTCAAAATGCAGAGCATGAATTTCATTAGTCTTTTGTATTCCATACACTTTTGAGTATTGCAGTATTCTCAACACCTGCAGTTTCAGCATGATGCAGTTCGTATGCTATGCTCAACCCCAGAAATTGATGTGATGGTGGCAACTCCAAAAACTCCTTCTGCCTCCCAGTCATGCAAAAAGCCGCCAGCACGGGAATGCCCTTTGTCCCCGGACCCCATTTTAAGAAATAATTGGCAGAAAAAGAAACTATCGAGGATGAGGGTATTAAGTATACAAAATAATCTATCCACAAAGAGACAGGATGGAGGATTGAAGTAAGAAATGATGTGACCCCCCCTCTCAATGATATCTTTCGGATCATGGCAACTCGCCCATATTCGGCGCATTCGGCCCGCTTCGATCCAAACCAGGATGTGACTCGTACCAACCCTGATCTTCATCGAGCGACAACCTCAGCTCCCCTCTCTCGGCCATTTTTTTGACGTCACTCCAGTAGGCCAGTTTGCTAACCTCCTCTTCTGCATGTTTGACGGCGGCCTCGAGGGCTTTCTTCCGCTCCAGGAGATTTTTGTCGTCCTTGTTGTCGTTGTCTTCCAGCTTGCGTGCCGTGTCATCGTATTTACGCATCAAATGGGTCAGAAGTTGTCGCCGTGATGCTTGAAAAACAAAAATCGACATGATTTCGTGCATCTCGTCTTGAAGCTGGCTAAGGTCCATTGCATGATCAAGGTAATTTTCGACGGCTTCTCTCTTCTCACGATCGATTCTCGATGACCGCAGAACCGACAGTAACGTTTCTATATTCTCAATCTCCTGGGCCTCTTCCATCTCCTTGATAGATGTGCGTGCTATGCTAGACTTGCTGGGAAGACGGCTACTAGCCACGCTCGCCACAGATCGCCGATTGCTGCTGCGAGAAGACGCGGGTCGAATGGTGAAGTAGTCGGAGTTGAGCAAGTGGCCAGAGGAATCTACATCTGCAGGTCTTCTCCTTGCCCTTTTCCGGATCCAAACTCTCCTTCTAACGAACGAGTTCCACCAACGTGGTTCGTGCCAGGAGAACATTTTCGAAAACGCAAAGGAGTATTCCCAGCCGCCCTCGTCCACGCCTTCTTCATAGTTTATTCGCCACTCTGGCCAAACCCACTCCCATGAGGGATCTGGAACCACTGCGGTGTAAATATTGGTGAGTGATGGTTTATGGTAAGCGTTGGCTTTTCTGCAGTCAGTATTTCCGGCTTCAGGATTGGCATGTGGCCAAAAGGAAACTCACTCCATGCAGGCGGATCAAGACCACCGAGAGCTTTAGATGAAAATAGTGCTATACCACACATAAAACCCCCTCTTTCATTCTCGTACAGAACGTCAATAGCAACTTCCCGAGTTTCGCTTGGCTGCTTGGGCATGATTCGATGTGTGGGATCATGGAATACGTCTGGTGTCGCAGCTGCGAAGGTAGATGGTTAGTCCATGATGGTTGGAGTCCATCATATTGAGAGAGTTATTTACCGTGGACTTCAATTGATGGCTGGGTGGACGGCTGGGGAAGAGAATCCTCAGGACGGAGTCGATTGTCACTCTCCTCCGACACGTCCACCACTACTACACTATTTTGTTGATCATGGATGCCGTTTCTGTTTGCCTGGCTACCTTCAGCCCGGGCTGCCTCATCTTCTTGCCCGCTATCACCCGCTAGCGATACCAATCGAGATGTTGTTGAGCCCCTACGAGTATCAACATCCGACGTCAGTACGGTGTGTGAATCGTCATCCACCCCATCATGGTTGACCAGGGCAATCTCGTGGTCGTAATCGCCTGGTTTCAGACCCGCGACACGGCGAGAGCTCCGAACTTTCACCATTGCGCATCCACGCTTGCGAGCATGACGGATCTAAGTATACGCTGGTGAAGCGCTTACCAAATCCTTGGGTATGGGTATGACGAAAGTATGAGGCTGGGCGGTTCTTCGACTGAGCAAGAGTAAAGGTGTGGCGCCGCCCACTGTTGTGTAAGTGCTCGTCCGTACTGGTTGAACACGCAGACGAGAAGCGATGCCGCCGCCGTGTTCGGATTGCGTCAGTGGAGTACGTTTGCCAGTGGCAAGGGCTTGCGATGTCGAATGTCCAAAACGTCGGCCAGAATCGTCGCACAGAGATCCCAAGGAAAGGGAGGAGAGATTAAAGACTTAAAAATAAAACTGCGGCGTGAAGAAGCAATGAGCAAAGGGTGTTGAATTGATGTCAAGCCAGCAATAGAGAAGGGGAAACAAAAATGTAAGAGGGGAACAGAAAACGTAGAAAAAAGTGAAGTGGGAGGAGACTGAAAGAGCTTGAGAGCAGGAAGCAGGAAAGCTAAAATGTAACGGAGCAACGGTGGCCAGGATTCGCGAGCCAAAACCAAAGGCCAAGCAAGGCGGGTTTCCAGCTTGCTGAGCCACAGTTTAGCCTTGACTTGAACGATGGTCGGATTAAAAAGAGCTTGGCGCCTAAACAAGCCAAAAAAGCTCCATTAAGCTTGAAAGTGGAGATGTGAGGATTATTGTTTCAATGTTTGTTGGCAGGTGGGACTAAGAGTGTGAATGCAGAGTAATGAAAGAAAACGGCAGGAGCAATCTAGCATAAAAACAAATAAAAAGAGGCGTGTCTGCACAGCTCCGCGGAAGCATCACGACAAGTTCATGTTCATTATGGACTGATGATGCATGCACCAGACAGACCGCCACCATTCTAAGCACCAATCAGTAGTAATGTTCGGAAACATCGCCAGCAAAGGATAGTACTACTAGTACCAATGAACAGGGATTGCACGGCTCATCCATGTCGATGCGCGCTCCAAAAATCCAAGATGCAGGTCACCACTGTGGGCCGATTGTACGGAGCAAGGCCGTCGGGAACTGTGTGGGCAAGGACGGGTGTCGCAATGATGTAACGACTTGGGCGACCGAGGTCAGATGTTGTTGCCGTTTCATTCAAGCGCGAAAGAAGAGGCATTGGAGCATTCGCATTCAACACCGTTGGGCCGGTTCGGCGGCGACATAAACCTCTCACGTCCCAACGGAGCCGGCCTTGCGGTACATGCAATGCTGGTTACATCAATGCGTATCCTAACTCCCTCCTCATCTGTGTATAATCGCAGACTGATGCCTCTTGAGCTACCATGTGCATGCGCTCGTCGTCCTCCGCCGATCTATCTTCCCCAGGTCCTGTTTGTCTTGCTGTGTCCTCCCCCCTGCACAACCCCCAGAGCCCAGAGCCAGATTTACGTCATGAACTGCCGTCCAGCCAATCACCACGGCCAAAAGCCACAGCTGCGCCTACCCACTCTCGAATCCAAGCTCAAGCTCGCCCGTCGCGGAAGCGCCATGAGCCCATGATTCGATTGTGCCATCAACATTCGAACATTCAACGCCGTGCCCGCTCAGCAGCAGACGCCTGGAACCATCAACCATCACTCATCATCTCACTGTAGTCGGTCCCCGAGCCCCAAAGCCGCTGGTGCCAGGTGCCTACTCCCGCTATCCGTTCTACAGTCGCTCATGCCGCCTCCAGCCGTTGAGTAACATTAAAGTGACTTCCTCCCACATTCCATCTCCATGCGCCTGCCCTCGCAAACCCGCGTACCCAGCTAGGTAGCTGCCCTCCATCGTTCATGTCATCCCCAAGTATATCTGCAGAAAGCTGTAGCTCCTAGGAACCAAAAACTCCTCCTCCCCTCCAGCTAAAACCGTCAATCCCTCCTCCTCTCCAGCCACCCACCCTCGGGCCAAATCTCTGCCTTTTACTTCCACCTTCCCGCCTCATCGTGAGAAGCTTCAAGTTCCGACCCTTCCATCAGGCTACACACCTCGTCGCTCTCCTCCGCACACCAAGACTACATTCACACACAATGTCCAAATCACGTATGCCTCTTATCCTCGGTCTCGGTGCCGCAGGCGGTGTCGGGTACTACCTATACAATGCAGGCGGCAGCCCCAAAGCCGCTGAGAACAAGTTTGAAAGTATGTTGGTTACCTCATGCTGCAATCGATGGCGCTGCTTCGACACGGCTCAGATACGCTTTGTTACGCAGTGCACTTAGACCGCTGGGAGCCCCAGGAGCAGCAGCAGCGCTTGTAACAAATTCACGACGAGACTAACACATTTCCCAGGTGATGTCCACAGCGCCGCCGCCAAGGTCAAGGACCGTCTGCCTGGTAACAAGCCTGGTGCTGAGAAGAAGCTTGAGGGCTATGGAGCTGAGGCCGGTGCCAAGGTTGACAAGGCTGTATGTATTGTCCTCTCACCTCCTACTTGGACGGCGCAAGAATGCGACTGTACGGCATGGTGAACTGACAAGATTGCAGTGGGCCGAAGCCGACAAAAAGGCCGGAAACATCAAGAGCCAGACTGAATCCTACGTCAAGGACGCCAAGGCTGAGGCCATCAAGGCCGTCGACAAGTTTGACAAGACGGTCGAGGACCGTGCTGCCAAGGCCAAGAGTGGTATTTCGGGATGGTTTGGCGGTGGCAACAAGTAGAGCCATGTCCGTCATACATATTAAGATGCGGCGTTGGTCGGGCCAAGGCCAATGTCAAGGGTTTCCGTTGTAACTAGTAAACGTCATGACATTTTGGGGCTTCGAAATCTAGTTATTACTTCCACGCGCCACTCGTACAATCTGAGCTTGTCACGTTGCCATTGCATTTCTCATCATGCAAACTACCCACATATCCTCGGGCCTGTCATCGCTCTTGATGGCATTTCTCATTAGTAGTAACCTCAATCGAATCACTGACACCCAATCCCTGACACGCCCGCAGTATACAATATAATATAATAATAATACAACCCCCGTCAGGACTCCAGCTCCTCTGCAACCAACTTCAAAATCTCCTCCACCCCCTTTCTGGCATTCCTCGGCTCCTTCGCCACCTTCTCCCAAACCTCCCCATGCCTGGGCTCGCTCAAAACACACTTGCTTACCACCTCCGACCTCTTCTCCTCTGTGCCATGTTGACACAGGAACCGATAGTACCAGGCCCAGCTATCTCCGGAGTCACTATCCAGCACGAGTGCCTTCTCGAACCAGTTTTGCGCCTTCTCCAGCTTTCGATCCGCCCAAAAGATCCTCGCCACGCCTACAAACAGCAACGGGTCATTGTCAACCTTTTTGATGGCTTCCAGACTAAGCGGTTTGCGCTGCGTCCGCGGCTCAAGGTGCCAGATTTGCTCGACCCATAGCAGGCCGCTCTTGGGGATCTCTTGCCGCGCCTTTGCCATGATGGATTTGGCCTGCGACATGTTTCCAGCACGGCGCTCCAGGCGCACGGACTCGCACCAGAGTTGAGGCGATTTGGGAACGGCCAGACGGGCCCTGTCCAGGACAGAGCGGGCCTTGATGATCATGCCGGACTTTTCCTCGAGGCGTGCGTACAAAAGCCAGAGAGGGATGGATTTGGGGACGACCTTGACGCCGGCTGCGTACGCTTCGCGCGCCTGGGCTGTCTTGCCGAGGTCCTCGTAGATCTGGCCCTTGAGCATCCAGAGCTTAGCGGCAGCGGGGAAGAGCTGGAGGGCCTGCAGGACGAGGTCGAGCGCCTTTTCGACTTGGCCCTGTACCCGTTCGAAGACGACGCTCTTCATCCAGACGCGGTCGGTGGGGGCTTGCTCTCGCGCGATTTCAAGCAGTTTGCGCGCCTGCTCTGCGTTGTCGTTCTCGGACTCGAGCTTGACGGCCGCGAGCCATATGTTTTCATTGTTGGGGTTCTTGTTGAATGCGCGCTTCAGGACGAGACGGGCGTTGTCGACTTCGCCTGCTTGCCACTTCTCCTTGGCGAGCATCATCCAGAGGTCCTCACTGGTGGGGCACGCATCCACGGCCTGCTCGAGGACTTCCCAGAGAGACTCCTTGGTGCCGTGGTTACGCTCCAGGTCAGCGGCCGCCATGCGCAGGGTCCTGCTGTTGTAGAAGACGCGGATGGCGTATGCGTAGATGGCTCTGGCGGTGTCGTACTTGCCGCGGTTGATGCTAGATCTCGCGTCCTCCATCCACGTGTCCTTGCGGTCGTCGTCTTCGTCGAGGCCCCAGCCCAGCGTGGCGTGGATGATGTTCTGGCAGGTGAGGATGGCGCCTTCGTCCTCGCACTTCTCTGCCTCTGCGATCCATTCTTCCCGCTTGGGCATGGCGGACTCCTTGGCCAAGACTCTCACTGCCGTCGTCATGACGTTGCCCTTGTTTGCTTGCCCGAGCTGTTCCATTAGGCGTGCGGCGGCGATCCAAATCTCGTAGGACGTGGGCACCGCTTTTCGAGCCCTGTTGAGCACCTTTTGTGCGTTTTCGGGTGACTCAAGGCGTGCTAGGGCGAGCCAGAGGTCGACTGATAGTGGGATCAGTTCCGTAGCCTTTGCCAGCATCAGCTTGGCGTCGTCTTGGTTCTCCTCCAGGTTGACGGCTTCCTTCCAGAGGGCTTCTGATTCCGGGATGTGGTCCAACGCCTGACGGATGACTCTCTTCTTGTTGCTGGGTATGTTTTCCAGCCTCATGGCCTCCACCCACAGTCTCACAGACCGGTTGTTGGCCTCAATGGCTCTCCTGGCGATAATCTTGGCGTTTTGCGAGTCGTGATTAAGTCGAATGTTTTCCAGCCAAGCATCCTCGCTCTTTGGACACTTTTCGCAGCCCTGATCAATCGTTTTCCTCGCCGCCACAATCTTGCCCGCCAACTCTTCCAATCGAGCTGCGGCTATCCAGCCAAGGGCGTTATTTGGATTTGTCTTGACCACTGACTGCAACAGTTCTCGCACTCGGTTGATGTCTCCCACCTGAGCCTGGGCCTCATTCATCTGCATCTTGTTCAGGCTTGTGATGTAGCCTTGGGGATCGATGCTCGTGGAACTGCCATTCGAAGCATCGCCACTCGTTCGGGATGCCTGTTCTAATCTCGATTTGAGCACCCTGTCGCGGGCAGCACCAATCTGCGCAAAGTTGGTCATAGTCCCGTCCACCTTGTCCGTAGCGCTCGACGCGACACCATCATCGGCAACCGTGGTGCTCATCTCGGTAGAATCCCGCGCAGCGGCAAGCACACTATCTGGAACAGCGTAGAATCTCTGCCTCAAAGCCTGCTTGCTTCGCCGATTTTTACCCGTCAAGTCACCAACCTCGGGCAAATTCGCCCATTCTTCGTCCGTGACAGTCTCCAACGCACGTTTCAAATCTGAAAATTGCTGCTGAATCTTGGGGTTCTTGCGCTCGTATTCCTCCTGTTCGGCTTGTTCTCGGGCCTCACGCTGCTTTTTCCTTCTATCCATGCGCTCATCTACCCATTCCCATATGCGGTCGGCTTCTTCATCGTCCTTGTCGTAGATGCCTCCTGAAAACAGACCAACTTCATTATCGGGATCCTGGAATCGCTCGTCATCGTCGTCGTCGTCGTCCTTCTTCTTGCCGTCGGGCGCAAGACCAAGTTGGGCAGCGCGCTTTGCAAGAGCCTCCTTGATTTGGTCTTCGCTGGGACCGTCGCGTGCTGGACCCAAGTCAGATCTTGTTGTGAAGCCCGTAGCACCACGACCGAGACCGGCGACGTAGTTTTCTGGCGCCTTTTGGTTGAGGAAATCGAGTTTGGACGCCATTATATTCTCGTGCGCGTTCTGCGCGGGCAAAAGGGAAAATAAAATACAAAACGCTGCAAAAGATAAATTTGATGAATGAGCCTAGCTGCAGTGCAGGGAAAGCTGCCCGTCGTTCTGAGCATGTGGCAAAAGCATGGGCTACGTGAAAATAAGACAGAGTTTCCCTAAGCCTCGTAGCCCAAATCTTCAACATGGTGAGCCCCGTTTCGCACGCACTCTCACCTTTATCGATAACGCAAGTCCCCAGAAAAAAGTTTACCTGCAACACCAAATCGACACCCGCCCCTCCTCACCGCGAGATCCATCACTGCCACCACCTTGACAATGGGCAAAGTCAAGCATTCGAAGCGAAACGGCGCGCCTTCCGGCCCCTATGACCGGCCGCCCGGCGGCTCAAGCAATTCCGGCGCAAAGTCCAAGAACAATGTCTTCAAGTTCAACACCAATTTCGGCCAGCACATCCTCAAAAACCCCGGTGTGTCCGACGCCATTGTCGAAAAGGCATATTTAAAACCCACGGATACCGTCTTGGAAATCGGTCCCGGAACTGGTAACTTGACAGTACGAATTTTGGAGCGTGCCAAGAAATGTATCTGCGTCGAGTTGGACCCTCGCATGGCGGCAGAAGTGACGAAGCGTGTGCAGGGGACGCCGGAGCAGAGGAAATTGGAGGTTGTATTGGGCGATGTGATTAAGACGGAGTTGCCACAGTTTGATGTTTGCATTTCAAATACTCCATATCAGGTACGTAGCCTGGCCTTCCAAACCCTCCTGCGGGGAGACGGGACGTGAACAGCCGGGCTGAAAATCGTTCAAGATCTCAAGTCCCCTCGTCTTCAAGCTCCTCGCCATGCCCAACCCCCCACGCACGTCCGTCCTTATGTTCCAGCGCGAATTTGCCCTCCGACTAACCGCCCGGCCCGGCGACCCCTTGTACTCGCGCATCTCCGTCAACGCGCAGTTCTGGGCCAAAATCACGCACATCATGAAAGTCGGCAAGAACAACTTCCGCCCTCCGCCACAAGTCGAATCCTCCGTGGTGCGGATTGAGCCAAAAGTGGGCAAAGACAGACCCAATGTAAGCTGGGACGAATGGGACGGCTTGCTGCGTGTATGCTTTGTCAGGAAGAACAAGACCCTGCGGGCAAGTTGGCTGGGCACAAGGGAGGTATTGACCATGGTTGAGAAGAATTACCGGACGTGGTGTGCGATGAATGGCGTCGCTGTGGATGAGACCCTCGTGGAGGGCGGTGACGCAGAAGAGGAAATGGACATGGATGCTGGTGCTGGTGCTGGTGCTGGCCTGGGTGCCGAGGAGGGCGATGGCATGGATGTGGATGATGACGATGCGCCAGATTTCTTCAAGGAGATGAACAGGTCGGCCGGCAATGCGCCCAAAACCAAGAGCAAGCGCAAGAAGACAAAGGTGGCGGAATTGGTTCGGGAAAAGATTCGCAAGGTGCTGGAGGATGTTACCGAGTTAGCTGACAAGCGAGCTGGCAAGTGTGATGAGAATGACTTTTTGCGTCTGTTGTTTGCATTCAACGAGGAGGGAATTCATTTTTCATGATGTGGTCTAGTTTCATTTGGCTGCGGATATGGGATCGGTATCATGACACACATGTCGGAGATTTCGCGTCAATACGCATTTGCAAAACGAGGATATGATTGGCGTTACTGGTCAAGGCGAATCAAAGATGTTATCAAATAAATCGGGTATAATGGTCAACCTTCCTCTCGTTACATCTTCCGTACATATCTACCGAAAAGTGTGTTGATCTTAAAATAGGCCTAGGCATCTTTAATTTCTCATCTGCAGTCCCTTTTTTTTTTTTTGTACGTAGTGATATCTTGAGCAAGTTCCACCTAATCCGCGTCATTCAGTGAGTTACATTACATGTCCTGCCCCCTGCACCAGATTTAACTTCGTCGCATCTCATTTTTGATTGTGTCTGTTGCATCATAAACCGTAATAATTACAAATGTAGTAGTCGCCCTTGCTTTCTATAGCAGCTCAAGTCGTAAAGCAAAACAAAAACCCTTCTACCTCATCCACCCCAAAATAGAAGATAGCATCTCCGCTTCTCGTCACTGTGTATATTTCCACTTCCTTGGTATCACTAGACGCTGGCAATGCCAGATGCTTGCACTTAGTGCTAGCAAGCACAATCATGTTCTTTCATTGCGGGTCAGTACGCTCCTCTCCTCTTCTGGCACAGAGCGTCTGTGACGTAGACATTTCGCCCCATCTATAACCAAAAACGGAGCCTTAGAATAACACAAACTTAAAGCAATTTTATCTCCCAACCTTTGATTAGTCATAATCATGATGCAGTTGGAGAGGTAAATTCCAACGCCAGCGCTTTTTTTCCTTTTCTCATGCAATGCGATTGCGCTCAAAGAAAATGCACGAAACAGATAGGTAGTAACAAAGAAAATTCGGAGTCATGGCAAGCCTCTATACAGTAACACATTACTTGCAGCATGCTATATGCCCAGAATAGTACTGTTCGGCTTGTGCGACGGATCGTTCGCCGAATTTGGCTTCACGGTAGTCCTACCAGATACCGTAGCACTACGGATATGAGCACTCAGTGGTAGGCTATACTTCACCACTCCCTTCACAATCAGGTCAAATTCATTTTGATAGATGTGACCCCATCGTTCAGAGCCGCCGGAAGTGCCATTTCCTGGATTCGAAAGTTGCATCTCTCCTGTCGAAGAAGAAGCGCCTTGATGAAACAAAGAGCCCTCAAAAGTCAGTGGACTGTCAAATTCGGTGATCCGTCCTAATAAAATATTAGGCCTAGAATCGGTGTCATCCCCATCGCCTTCTCCAGGACCTTTCGGTGGATCATTCACCGGGTCATCTCTGGCATGAATCTCATTGGAAGTTCCTGGATATTTCCGCCAGTCTGAATCATTTCCAGCATATTCCGACTTGGCAAAAATCTCCAGATTTGCGTGGTCGATTGTAACCACAACAATATTGGGATTGTGTGCTTTGACAGTTAGATCGAACATCAACACTTGCTCGCTTGTAACAACGTTCTTGATTGACACAATCTCGATGTCCGTCATGGGTTGGGAAGTGGCAAACATAAACCCAATAGCTCCTGTGATGACTAGAAGTAGCATCATTGTCAACACAAGACATGCAGCGAAGCGATTGAGATATGATGACCGCCTTGTATAAGTCTGAGACTCGGCTTGGCGAAGCGTGTGAGGTCCACGTCGTCGCCCGCCTCGTGAAGAACGTGCTGTGCCGAGCAGCGGCGTGCGTTCATCGTCAGCGCCAGTAGTGTCGTCTAAATCGTAACCCGACGACATCTGCATCGCGGAGCGTTTTGGATTCAAATGCCCGCGAGTAGACAGGAATGTCCTCGGGCTTGAAGGATTCGAGGTATTGCGAGAGTTGTTGAGGTTGTTGCTTGAGGAAAATTTTGACTTGGCTGCATTAGGAAACGGAGACTCGTTATCGAATAAAGAAGCGTGGCCATTGCCTGGCTGTCGACCCCATCGACCAATGTGGTGATGATGTCGCACCGTTCCTCTGGCAGATCCCCCAACACTGCGTCCACTGCCCTTGCCGTCTTCATCCCCCGGTGTAAGGCTGTCACTAGCATTTCCATTAAAGGTGTTCACAAACTTCATGCTCTTCTTGGCAACCGGTCCGTGGCTGCTGCCTTCCAGTACACCATAGATGGACCGCAGATTTTGTCGGTCCACTTGACTAGCCATGGAGGTAGCACTGGGCGTCCGGGAATGAAAGCGGCGGTTCGTTCTTTCCGTATTATCTGGCGGATTCGAATCATAAACAAAGGTCTCCTCAGAATCGGAAGTATTGGCCTCATCAACGGCACTAGCTATCTTAGCTTCGAAGTTGTCGGCTTTGGAAGAGGCTACCAGACAATAAAATGTTAGTCCCTGGTGAGGATAAGGCGGTAGTATTGCGTTTGTCTATATTGGTACGATGAGTGAGCCAAAATGTCTTACCTGCCCCCGCACTAACTGCTGGTTGCTTCCTGGCGGTCCTCTTCTTTTCCTTCTTAGGTTTGATGGTTTCCGTGCTTGGCTTGGCTTTTAACGTTGCATTACCCCCTTCCTTCGTAGCCGTCGTGAGCGCTACCTGTGGAATACTTGAGACTGTCTCAGTCTCGACCGTCATACTCTGAGTAGAACCCGTTTCTGGCTTCGATTTGGTTTGCTTTCCCGACATGGCACTAGACTGTCTGGATACCAAGGGTGGAGGGGGGACTGAGCTTGGTCTTCTTGAGTCCGCTCTGATAGTGCCGCTGTCAGCTCCATACTGTTCATTAACAGTGCTCATCTTCGATTTCAAGGCACGGCCCCCATCACTAAGGGCACCGTGCGAGTGGTTGTCGGGAGCTCCAAGCTTCTCCTTGACTTGTTCCAGCAAGGCAGAATCGCTAGGCCGTGCAGGTGAGTTGTTATGGCTCACTTCTTGGACAGTCTCTAACAACCCCCGGGCTGGAGTTCTTACGCCTGAAGGGGCGTGAGAGTCGTCAGTGTCGCTGTCCAAGACTTGCGCTTGCGTATCTGAGACGTGTGGCGATGGACTCGGCCGTTGAATACTGATCACTGGAGCCTCTTGTTCATTACGGCGTGTGGAAGTTGTCGCCCTAGGCCGGCCTAGTTGTGGTGGAGGTGATCGTAGTCGTGGAGACACTGGCCACCGCGGGTTATCCTTCAGGTCCGGGATGGCTGATGGCTTCTGTGGTGTTGGCGCATATATCGGGGTTTCTCTGTTACTGGGACGTAGGTTCGGGGTAGTCATCGATGACAAGGTTCGGGTCGGTGCACCTTGATCTTGGCTACCCTGTCTTAATTGGCGTGTTGGGCTCAATTCTTGATGGCTATTCTTGCGGGACCTGCTCCCGCTTTGCTTAGCAGACGACGTTGTTCCACGAGGTTGTCGAGAAGGCGAACCATCTCTGGAGGCGGCTGGCGATTGCGCAACAGAATTGGCTGCCGATGATTGTTTCGAGGTCTGACTTTCGGTTGTAGAGCTGTTCGGCGGTGGTAATGACGGGCCATTGGGACCAGTTGTGTTGTTGGTCTTGGTGCTGGACGGGCCGGCAGCGGCGGCGGCGGAAGCGGTGCCAGCGATGCCGTCCGCCGCAGCAGAAGACTTCTCCATTATGGTGAGCGAGTCCTGTGGTGTCAGCAGAGTGTGCATGTCCACAGGCGTGGCCACGAAGGATGTCAAAAATGGCGACTAGATGAGTTGGGAAAAGACTGTGTCATCGTGTGTGGCTCGTCATGGACGTAGCACGAGGTCGGATGCCACGGGTGACACGAGGCAAGCTAGGGCACGATGCCCAAAAATGAGATGCGATGTCGGCAGTTGGCTGTTATTGCTGGCAGGAGTGCGCGCGGTGATGGCAAAGACGAAGCGAGATATGGACGGGAGCGTGTTTTGGCCCGCAGGCCAGGCGCCGACTCGTAAGAGTTGAATATTTAAGCCTGGGCGCCAGCGAAAGCGACCGGGATTGGATGGTTAAGCACAACCAATGCAGGATGAACAGCAAATGACGAATGACAGACACACTCGGCCTGGTAGCACTCAGAGTCCAGGCTTAATTAGTGTGCTTGAACCGGGAGGGTGGCAGTTGGCAGATTGACAGGCGGCAACTGCTTAGCCCTGGTGGAAGAGGGCAGAGCCTGGCGGAAGCTGGCAGAAGCTGCTTTGCTAGCATCCGCATGAAGTGGATGATGTCGTCGAGTCCAAGTTGGAGTGCCTGTGGCGGCCGTCTGGCACGCACCGACCACTGGAGCACGTACTCGGAACCTAGGGCAGGCAACCCGGGTACTTGTGGCTCAACGATGCTTGAGCTGGCCGAGGAGTAGGGCGGCCAGGTGCTAGGGTGGCACAGGAGCCAGATGGTCTGGTGCTCAACTGCTCAGCTCCCAGGACCTTGTTCACTAGCCAGCTACAGCGCCCGAGCCTCGTTATTGCGGCGTACAAGTACGTAATAAGCGTGGATGTTGCGCTACGACGCACCTGCAGAGCGTGTCCCAGACAATTAGTCCTGCAGTACCAGGGTCGGCGGGATGGAGGTCCAGCCTTGGAAAGATGGTATTATTGCGATGGCGACGCCTTCGAATGCTGCGTGTAACAAAATCTAACTCGAATGGGCTGAGAAGGAGCGGGACAGGTCGACGGTTTGGCGCAAGAAGTCACATGTGCAGCTTCCGGTCAACTTGGAAAATCATTGATGCTTGAAATCATCCCAGCCTGCTTGTAACTCGAGGCAAGAAGCCGCCTAGTACTCCATGGGCCTGAGCGAGACGTGACTTGACTTGTTGGCCAGGCAAGAGCGGAAACCGTTTCCCTGTTCCAAGAACCAAAACAGGCGAAATGACGGAGGCCAGAGCTCAGGCACCTTGCTACGGAGCACCAGGTTATTTGACAAGTACCTGCTGGGGTGAGAGGCGCTCCACTCCCTCCTGACAGTCGCATGAAAGGCAGGATCGGGCAACTTGGATGACGGCTGCGATGGGAGTACCATGTACTATTCTTATTACAAAGACCACGCCTGTACTTAGGTAGACGCTACCAAAGATCAGGTCCCTTGCTCCTGCCTCGCTCGTCGTACCTGTGGCCCGGACAGAGCACTTGCACCAGGACCGTACGTCTTTTCGCGCTGGGTATTATAGCACCCAAGCACCCGGATTTCACAGGAGTGGCTACTCCGTATTGACGGGCTCATCTTAGGGGTGCCAGGCTCCTCGCAGGTCCAACATGAACTTCAGCATCATTCGCTGTAGGCCTACAGAGCACCGAGCAAGTCGACAACTCCAAATGTCCCCATCACACAGAATTGGGACAGCTTGGGCCAAGACATGTGCGAGGCTCCCCGTTGAGCTTGTTTACACACGTTGCCACGCACTTGACCTCACACCAGAAGCAAGGCACCACCATCTATCTTCCCAGAACAGCATCAAGGTCCGGCTCTTTATACCAAGTACCTAGCTTCGAGCACTCGAAATCTCCTGCATCTTACTCCATACTACTCCATACTTCAGAATACATTGGACCATCGTTGTATTCCGTTTGTACACCATCGGGGGAAAATGGTCACTTAAACGGCCAGGTCTTCTAGGTGAAAAGTTAGTTGTCCGACAGCTTCCCAATCCTCAACGGCCTGCAAGATCGATGTTGGGAAAGAGTCGAGCAAGGGCAACCACGGTCAGCGCAAGACTCAGTCAAACTTAGGACCAAGGGGAGGAGAATTGGAATAATTACTCCAGTCGTCACCACCACCAAGCCACATCCTCATGCAGCCGGGTCGACAAGGCTTGTCAGCCCCGGTCACCGACAGGCACCACCAGTCCTCGCGTACCCGACAAGCTCAAGGATTGTAGCTTATTAACTGCAGGCCGAAGCGAACGAGCCAACACTCAACTGGTCGTCATGCACATGTGTCTTCCTACACCACAATGTCAGCCTAGGACACCACGAGTCAGCACTTTTGGCCGATCCATGCAGGCTGCTAGTTTGGCGACTAACAACTTTGACTCCGGAGTGGCTATGAGCTTCTAGATGTAGGCAAACTACTCCGTACCTACACCACTGTACGGAGTAGCTACCTAGGTAGCTACTAGGGTAGTATTCCCGGCGGCGCCGCGGACACAGTAGCCATGTCTTCGCCCCCACCGCCATCTATTACAATAGTCTTCTCGAATACTTTGTTGGAGCCGTCTTCTTGATCCGAATAACCGACTTGGTCTCTGTCCATCGGTTCAGACACGAATGCCGAGTGCAAAGGGGCTCAATAGCTGGCAAGGTATATTGTGGTGATGTCTCATATATTCTGTCTTGGTTGAAGGCGGTATTCAATGCACTAATGACAATCAAGCAGCATCTTCGAATAGACGAACCACTACGGAGTACGGAGTGTCGGGTACAGTACGACTGCTCTCCTAGAGTCATGCGGCGCATCAAAGGACACAAGCCTGTCTTTGTTTGTGCCAACCGACCACATGATCAACTTTCTCCATTTACGGCTGGTTCCCCGACATGAGCATTTCCCCAGACGAAACATCCCATGGATGTCCTGCTCTAGCGGTGAGTTTTACTAGCAGTGGAACACGCTCACTACCTACCTGGGTAGGCAGGATGTGAGTATATGGATTGTAAGAGTGCCGTTAGTATTACCAATGGTACGGAGTACTCTATCAAAATACTCTTCGAGCAGGCAACGAGACAGGGCTGATCCAATGTCATCCAAGGATCGTTAATGTAGGGTGGGTTTATTCAGCATCCCCTCTAGCGTAATTAGCATCCCATTTATGGCTTACTGTGGCTATGACACCCAATACCGGGCCCCCATAGATTTTTATATAGGGATAACGTAAAGGTTATTTGTACGATCGCGCCTTTATAAAAAATCACTTAAATTAATCTATTTAAATAAAGCTATTTAAAGATTTCTATTATTAGTACCAGCTATCGCATAATATTATCTATTATAGCTACCTATTATATTATTTCTTTAAAGATTTAATCTATTTTACCTTTAAATTTAAGCGTAATATTATTATTCTAAATAAACGAGGTATTTTAACTACCCTATTATAACTCTATAAAAGAATGCTATAAGGCTTTTAGTAATAAATTTTATAGTGTTAAGACTATAATTCCGTTATTTTCATTAATATTATTACGGTTCTTAATTACAGCTGTAAAACGCATGTAAGCTTAAGAGCTCTTAGTACCTAGCTCATATAAATTATATTAATTAATAGCTTTAAGGCTAATAGCTATTAAAGTTAATCGTAATACTTTAATAGCTATAAGAGCTATTAAAGACAGCGGTTTTTAATAATTTTAACGGTTAGCTTAAGCCTTAAGAGCCTCTTTAGTAATAATATACTTGAATTTAAAGGGCTTATAGCAGGTTAATTAAATAATAAAGCTTTTTTTTAATTTAAGGGCCCCCTTTAGCCGGCCTTTTACCCTAATTAAAAGGGGATTAAATAGTCTAATAGGAGAATTCGTGTTATTTAAGGCTTTTCCGCGATATTTATGCTAATACTCGTTAATATTATTAAGCTTAATCGGTTATTTAAAGCGTAATAATTAAAAAAGGTTATACTAATAGAGTAGCCTAAAGGCGGTTTTATTAACACACGTATAAGGCATTTTAAGCGCCTTTTTAAGCTTTAGGTTAATAGCTTATTACTCGTTAAAAATAAGCTATAATACTAGTTATAATATTTAATCTTAAAATAATTAATAGAGGGGTTCTTAAGCGTATTATAAAGTTTTAGAGTAATTAATAGCATGTAAATTATTAATATTAATCTCTTAATACCTTTAAAAGATTTATAGCTATTAAAAATAGTACTTAAATTATTATAATTACTTTAAAGAAACCTTTTTATCGTAGTATATAATAACTTAATAATTAATATTATTATATAACTAAAATAATAATATTAATTAATGGAGTAGCGTATAAGCTTAGTTTTCTAGGGCGTAATCTAGGTATTTAACGTGTATTAAATAGCTTATTAAGAATAATAATTAGGCTCTTAAAATTACTATAATTTACGTTTAAATTTAGCCTTTATAAGGCTTTTAATAAGAGCATTCTAATCGTTAATAAATTTTATAAATGTAGGGGCTCTTTTAGTAGTTTTAATAGTAGGGTTATATAAGGCTTTTAGAAAAAACCTCTTACACTTAACTAATACATTTATATTCACATGCTAATAGTATAAAAGGTATATAATATCGTGAAAAAAGCTATTAGCCTTAAGAGCTTAAAGAAGAGCTAAATTATAGTTTAATATAATAACCTTTAACTTTATAATTAAATGAAATTATAGCATTTTAAATAAAGTATTAAGAGCCTACTAAAAATCGCCTTATACCTTATCGAATAAAAAAATAACAGCTATTTAAAAAGACCTCTTTAATACTATAACTTTATAAGTATTAAATATTAGTATATTAAATTAATTCGTTTTATATATACTATTAAAGAGAATAATATTAGGCGAGAATTATAAAAGTTTAATACTAGTAATTAGAGCGATAAAAAGCCTTATAATACGACTATTAAGGCTATAATTATTACGATAGTAAAAAGCTTTATTTTTACGAGGCTAGTTATAAAGCCACTTAATTTCCGTACAGCCAGCTAATTTTACGTAATAATACCACCGAATTAACTCGTAAATATCATGCCTTATAATCAGAGCATTGGAAGTAGTGTAGTTTTGTAGTTTTTAGTGAATTTTAGTGTAGTGTAGTGTAGTGTAGTTTTACTACACTACATTACATTTTAAAAATTAGTGTAATGTATAGTGTTAATTAATTTATAAGCTATTATTAGCTAATATAATTAGTAAGCTAAAATAGAGCTAAATTTACTTACTAATATTAGTATTAGTAAGCAGGGATTAGCTAGCTTAGATAAGCTAAAAACAGGGATTAAAAAACTAATAAAAATATAAAAATAAGAGAAAGTATAAGGGAAATTTAAGGGATTTATATTAGGTAAGTAAATATTATTTTATATTATAATTATAATTATAATTTACTTAATTTAATAAAGGAAAAAAATCCTATTATTTATGTATAAATATTTTTTAAAAAAAGAGATTTAACTTATTACCCTATAACTTAAATATAAAAATATTAAATATAAATTTAAATAACTCTTTATATAGTTAACTTTAAATATTACTTTTTAAACTTTTATAAAGCTAAAATTTCACTCTTTTATATAAAATAAAAAATAATAATAAAAAAACCCTTTTAATATTAAATTAAGTATTAGAATCATAAATATTTTCCTCCTCTTCTTCTTCTTCCATATCCTTACTAATATCTATATAATTAAACTTAGAAATATCCTTATTTTTATTAGAATTAGTTAAAACTTTATTCTAATCTTCTTCTTCCTCTTCTTCTTCTTTTTCTTTTGAATTTCCACTAGAATATAAAAATAAATTATAATATCTCTTATTTTCCACTCTTTTATTCTTATTTTTAACCTAGTTTTTTAATAATAAAATAATTCGAATATTTTCATGTAATAAAGCAGTTCTTCGCTTAGTAATAATATTAGTTCCCTGGTTAAAATTCCCTTCTATAGCTCCTAAAGTAGCTGGAATAGCTAAATATTTTCGAGCTATTATAGAAAGAATTGGGAAAGATTTAGTGGAATTAGCCTACTAAATAAATATATCTTGCTATTAAAAGTTAGCTTATAATTATAAATGTATAAATAATATTATAAAGATAAAAAATACCGTATCTTCTTTAAAATCAAGCTTTAAATAACTAGAAATCTCATTTTTTTCTAGTTTTTTTAATAGCTTTAGTTTTTTACTTTAGAAATAAGTTATTAAATAAGCTAGGCTTTTTTTAAAGCCTAATATCATTATAAGAAGCTAAATTAGCTAGTTATTGTAAATTAACTTCGATTCGAGTATTATTTGTATTTTTAGTTGATTTTTTAGAATTAGAAGAAATTTCTTCTAATTCTATATAAGGAATTGCTTTATTTTTAGGGTCTTTTATATATTCGTAATAGGTTCTATTATATAA
The DNA here is from genome assembly GCF_019434415.1 of Metarhizium acridum. Classification (NCBI taxonomy): domain Eukaryota; kingdom Fungi; phylum Ascomycota; class Sordariomycetes; order Hypocreales; family Clavicipitaceae; genus Metarhizium; species Metarhizium acridum. Next base: position 2,807,450 of record NW_027094018.1, on the reverse strand, counting down.
TTAGTTATTAAGAAATTTAAAATTTATATTATATATAATAAATTATAACTTACTCTTTATATTTGGCTTTTAAGTCTTTTAATAGTTGATTAATAGTATTAGAATTAATACTTAATTGATTTTTAATTGATTATAAATTAAGTCTAGGGTCTAATATAGTAGTAAATAAATAAGGCTTCTAAAAATTATAATTACTATTAATATCCTTAGGAAAATAGTAATTTAATTTATGTAAGCCTTTTTCTAAAGCTGAAATAAAGACCTTAGCTAATAGATTATAAGTATTTAACTATAAAATAATTAGTAATTTAAAATAAAATTATAAAATTATAGAACTTACATTTTTAAGCCAACTTTTTTAATCTTTTAATATATCTTAAAGTAAAGTATAAATTCTTATTAGAAAAAAACATACTAAACTTATAGTATTATAAGATTAGCTTTATAATTGTGTTGTAGGCTAATTAAAAATCTCTAAAATACTTGTTAAAGTATTTAAATCAGCCCATTCTTACGTAGTTAAGCTAGCATCTTTAAAAGCTACTAAATTCGTTTTTTTTTGTAATATTTTAATAGGTTCTGCTAATAAAATAGCTGTGTGAAGCATTTTATAGGTTGAATTCCATCTTGTTACGTTTGCTAATATAAGTAAAGTTAGTTATTAATACTTATTATAACTTATTAATGTTAATAATAATATTTATAAGCTTTAAAAGCTTGAAATAATATTTATAAGCTTTTAAAGCTTTAAATAATATTTATAATATAGAATTAATAACTTACCTAATAGTATTTTTATAAGATTACTATTTCTAGTAATAAATCCTTTATCTTTAGCTTCTTTTAAAGCTTCTAACCATTATAAATAAAGTTATTGGTTATTTTTAATAAGAATAGCTATTCTTTTAACTTTTCTAATAATTCCTATTTTATAATTAGCTTAAATTATATAAAATAACTTAAAATAAGTAATATAAGTTATAATAAATACCTGGAATTAAATTATTAAATTTTGTTCTTTTTTCAGCAGATAAATCGTTAAATTCTTCGGTAGAATAATGTAAAAATTCGCTATTTATATAATCTTTGATATTTTCGGTATTTATTATTTCGTTAATAAATATAGATATTATATCTTTAGCCACTATATTTAAAATATGGGCTGTATATCGAATATTTAAAGGCTTTTTATACCTTTTAGAATATAAGTTTAAAAAAGAAGATAAAAAGGTGTTATTATTAGAACCGTTATCTCTAGTAAAGCTATAATTAAAAAGTTAGTAAATTAATATTATTTTATATATAATTATAAACTACTAACCTTGTAATTTTTTTAGGGTTTATATTATATTTAGTTAATAATTCATTGAAAATTGAATTAATTAAATGGCCGGTATAGCTAGTAGGTAAATATTCAAATCCTTAATATATAATTAGCTTTTAAATTATAATAATAATAATAATATAAATATAAGAATACTTACCAATTAAATAATATTCTAAGTCAAATTAGGGGTTTAACCAATTAGCTATAACCCCTAAATATAATTTAGAATTAATAGAAGTCTAAATATTAAGTTAAATAGATATAAAACCCATTTTATTAACTTGATTTTAAATTTTATTTATTATATTCTTTTTCATATTAGAATGTAATATTTTCATGTGAGATATAAGGCCTTTATAATAAAAAAAGCTAATATTATAACTAAAATAACTTAATATTAGTATAATATATTAAATTAAGTTATATATTAATATAATAATATAAACTTACTTATAATAATAACTTAAAAGCTTTTTAAAGCTTTCACTAGTTATAGTAGCAAAAGATAAATTATTTTAAAGCATAAATTCAAGAGCTAATATAAGAGCAGTATCCTTAGAAAATCCATTACTACTACTAGTAATAGTATTATTTCTAGGTCTTTTATTGCTTCTTAAAAAGCTAGAAAAGCTAGATTCGGTTGAAAAGTCGGAAATTAAAGGTGATTCTGTAATAGCAGGGACTATTTATAAGTATATTAGTAGATTATAAATTTATAATATTATAAATATATAAATTAATAATATAATAAGATATAAAATAATAAAAGAAGTAACTTACTAGTTATTTTATCGTTTTCTTTGGCTTTTAATACTGCAATAGTAGAATGTTTTTTCCTATAATATGCTAAACCATTAGAGGACTAAAAACGGCTAGCTAGGCAGGTAAAAGTAAAGTTATAGCTTGGCTAGCTGCAAAAAAAGGTGATTTCTCGTGGTTTTTCTAAATTAACTGCTAAAACCTTATAAGAAAAAAGGTTATGTTAAATAATATATGATTTTATGCGAAATTAATAGCTTTCATCATTTGTATAGTCTTTTTTAGTTAAAGTTTACTGAGAAAAGCTTGAATTATTCGTAATAATAAGAGGTGTAATTCCAAGAGGATTTTAATCCATTATAAAGGTAGGTTTTAAATAATAAAAAGTTTTTATAAGATAGCCTAAATTTAAGGCTATCTAATAATAAGAAAAGTTTAGATAAAAGTTAAGTATTCGTAGAGTTATAAGGGTAAGAAGATTGATGTAGAAAAGAAAGGTTCTAAACTTTAAAGCGGGAGAACACAGTCAATATATAGAATAAATTTATAATACAAACGGTTTTAGAAACCTTAGAATTTAGGCATTTTTTTAATGCCTAACTTACCCCTTAAACATGCATATTCGTGTGGAAAATAATAGAATAGTTTTACGAGAAAATGCAACTATAGTGAAACAGTTGAAAAGGCCGGTGTGCTTACAATGCATTAAAGGCGTTATGTTGTGTGATAATATGCTGTTTTATCACTTAAAACATGCATATGCAGCTTACAGGAAATCTTTGTATCTTAAAACTTTAACCGAATATAACTTCTAGAATATTAAACTTATAATTATGCAATTAGTATTAAATTAAAGGGCTTTTTAAGGGCTATCAATTAGTTATAAGCTTATAAATTTTAGTTAAGTATTCGTAGAGATTTTAGGAAATAGAAATTATAGCGTTTTTTATTAAAGTGGGGTAAAACGCTATGGCGTTTTACCCTAGTTAACTTACCCCACTAAATACCACGGCTATTATCTTTATAATTAATGGGTGAAATTAAGTGGGGTTAATATTTTTAGATAGCTAAGATTATAAGCTTTAAAATGATATTACTCTTATTTTTAAACTCCTTTTTTTCATAAAGTTATAATAGTTTTAATATATAGAATAAAAAAAACTTAAGAATAAAGTTTTTAATATTTATATTAATCTTTATATATATAGAATTAATTATATTAAATATATATTTAAGCTTATAGAATACTTTATAATATATAAATTAATAATATATATAATCTTACTTTAATATAAATAATATATATTAATTAAATTAAAAAACATATATAATTATATATAAAATAATTTATATAAATTTTATTAAATATATATTAAATAAAGTTATACGTTTTATATTAATAAGCTATTAAGATAACTTATATAAAATATAAAAATACTTATTATTTATTTTTATAGATTTATTTTAATTAAATAAAATATAAATAAAAACTAAAAATATTTTAAAATATTATTTACATATAATTAAGGTAAAAAAAAATATATTTTAGATTTTTATATTAATTACATATACTATATATATATAAATAACATTTAAAAAGCATTTATTTCTTATTAAATACTTAAAATAAATCAAGTTAATATCTTTATTTTTAGAATTCTTTAAACTTTAATATCTTACTTATTAACTAACTTATAAAGGATATTTTTATAGCATTATAATGAGCTAAAATTATAGTATTTTTTGGTTATTTTTATAAGCTTATAAGTCTACTTTTAAAGCCCTTATAATTACACATTACACTACACTAAAACTACAAAAACTACACTACACTAAAAACTACACTAAAAAACTACATGTAGTGTAGTTTTTTTGTCAATGCTCTGCTTATAATAGCTTTAATTTAACCGGTTAGCTTATCTCGTAATATAATAAGAATCTTAATAGAAGGGTTACTACTATTATACATAAAAATAATCTCTTCCTTTCTTATATTAATTATTTAACAATAAAATCGCGGAATTATTATTATTAATAATAGCTTATAATTATATTAATTATAAGGCTTTAATAATTAAATTTAAAAAACACTTTCTTATTGGGTAATAATAAGCTAAAAATTATAACCTATTATCTTTAAAGATATATTAAAGTAATAGCGGTAATTATAAGCTTTATTTTTTAGGTAAAGCTTATTTACGCGGCCTTTAGCACATTAAAATATAATTCGCGTTAAATTAACTACATTTAACCGTTTTATATAAATAATAAGAGCGTAACTAACATCTTTAATAACGCTATTAATAGCCTCTCTAGTAGTATTAAAGCTACTAAATTAACGATTAAAAAGGGCCTCTATTAAAAGGATAAAAATGCTTAATTTTAGTGTTATAAAAAGGGTTAATTTATAGCGTTATTACCTGTTATGTTATGTGTTATATTATGTGTAAAGTTATTATAGTAATAGTGAGGCTAGCCTGTTAAAATTCCCTTACTAATCACTAGTAAATTCCAACACCGGTAGCTGACAGGGCCCAGCCACAAATGGGATGCTAATTACGCCAGAGGGGATGCTAAATAAACCCACCCTTAATGTAATGAATGCCTCGACGGTCAACATTTGGGCCCGCAGATTCTTGTTCATTGCAATCCCTGCCCTTGGTACATCGTACATGAGTAGGCAACTGCGCTGGCTGGTTCATGAGTTGGCTGACGCAAGTATGCAAGCGGCTCTGTTTGACAAGAATGTGACGCCAGAGTCTCTAGCTCCTCAATTGCGATCCTACAGGGCATTTTCCAATTTGTCATATGTACACGGGAATTCCTTGGGCTCAACCATCCGTGTAAGGCAATGGCGCGGATACGACTGCCTCTTTCGCCGTCATGTTATCCAAAAGAAAAGAAAGGAAAACTATCGTCGCAGAGAGACGGGTTCGATCTCGTCCTCTTTCTTCCCGCTTTGGGCGTCCTCATGGTCCTGGCCAGACAGAAGGCCGCTTCGTAAGCCAACAACAGGTCGGTGTACGGAGTACAGTGCACCCCTATCACCATGATGGAACATGGGTCGGCCTGTGAGAGTCCGACACGATACAAATGCCAAGCTACCATACACTATTGACTGCCCATGAGAGAGCTAGAGCAAGGGCTTTCGTGTGGTGGGCATCTGCCCATAACACACGGCCGCTGACCAATACCAACCCAGTTTACTCACTACAATCACGCAACAGGGGCCTCAGAGAACTCGACTGACTGGGAAGGGAAAACGCTTCTGGCTCGTCTTCCCGGATTGACAACATCTATCCGACCAGAACAGGAGATGGCACCACCAAACCGGCCATCCGGCGCGTGCATGGGCGTCACATCAAACGTGTCGAGTAGTCCGTCCACGCAGGCCGGTTTGCCAACATCCAACGTTGCTGTGGTGGTGAAGACTTGAACTTCCATTTGATCCCAGTTCAGATACCGAACCGAATCAGGCCAAGCTGGACATAAAGCCTTACAAGGCCAACGTTGCGCAACTCATTGCCTCGGACTGCAGTCGTCGCAGCGTTCAAAAACATAAAATACGTACCTAGGTAGTTATCTCTCTGCCACTGACACGTTGCCACAACACCGAGCACCACCATGTTGGCCATGTTGGCCATGCACCCCAGATACGCGATATTCCGTAGAGGCTGCAATGACACCCGACATGACGCCCAAAATACGCAGTAGCAACATGACTTGTGGGACGGCCCGCTCTCGGGAGCTTTGCCTCGGTCATCCACCCTGGAATTGAAACGTTGGCGATCCGAGTTTTGCTATTGAAAGGTGCCACGATGGCGGTTGGGACCATTCCTTGCCCTCATGTCAAGGTTGTAATGCAAGCAAGCGTTGTAGTGATGACGAACTATCAGCATGACAAGATCACCTGCTCTCGATTTACATCTCATAAGCTATTCCCGCGCAGTAAAAAGCGAGGGGGCTTTAAATAACATGGTGGTAGAAGGGTGTTCGTGTGGGTGCAACTACCCTGTAGCCGACGTTGCTTGATGTGCCACCATGAACTTTACCTCATTGCCTAGCCCAGCAATGCTCTTCAATACAGTTAATTGCTCTCTCTCTCTCTCTCTCTCTCTCTCTCTCTCTCTCTCTCTCTCTCTCTCTCTCTCTCTCTCTCTCTCTCTGTGTGTGTGTGTGTGTTTTTTTTTTTTTCCCTAAAATTTCTAAAAAATCCATGCTATAAAGGCTCGCGAATCCCGATCTGTCCACTGCGAACCACTCCCACTGCTACCCGCCTCTGCTAACAGGTCAAAACACCACCCTCTTCCTATCAATATATTTGGGCATCTATTCGTGCCATAATCGCACAGTGTACATGGAGTCATCATTCCAGTACAAGTCGACATGTACATGAAATAGGCCTCGTCATCCAGAGTTGATTGATTGTACAAGCCCGACATGACGGAATCTCACCAGCCCTAGTCCAGCCCATGTACCCGACAAGAACAACACAGAGCATCCTGGGCAACGGATCAACCAGCTCTCACCAGCACATCACCATTTCAATGTACTGGATGCTGTTTATAACAATGCCAAGACTACACCTTGCCACGGCACGTATCTGACACAAGCGGCAGCGTCAACACAAAAGCCGGAACATTGACATCCCGAAAATACCGTTTCATATCAATATCTATCGACGTCAAAAATTCGTCACATCTAAACATACCCGTCCAATTGCTTCATGTCTCTTCCGTGTCGGTACGTAATCTGCGCGTATATCCAACCCTTTCCGCGCCAATGCGAATGAACCACACCGGATGAAAAATACTCGTTATGCTAAAAACAACTCTCTTCCCTCCTTCTTCACGTTCAAACGTAAACTTTCTCCCAAAACACAAGAACCTGGGGATGTGACACCATAGACGCCATTTGAGCCGCTCTGCAGTTCCTGCCCGTTTGTTGGTCGAGAGAAAATTATGCATGCAAAAGAACAAAGTAAAGGGACACAATGATGCAAGAATCGTGCCGTCTCAAGTTTATTCGGGAATGGGTGCTCCGGGCTGGGCCTCGTCCTTCTTACCGCCCCAGCTCCAGCCTGTGTACCAGCTTGCTCGTTTATTGTCCTTGACCGCATCTTGATTCTCCTGGACTAGTCTCAGGGGACGGGGCTTGCCGCCCGCGAACGTCGTCTGCTTGTCGCTGTGTGAACGCGGTGGCGATTGAGACGGCGGTGTAGACGTCGACATGTCGCCGGACTCTCCACTGATACTTGACGTCTCGCTCCTCATGCCGGGAAAGTTCCCGGATGATGCCTGACTTCCGCTGGGATAACGAGATGTGACTGTCGGGTTGCTTGTTATGTTTGGGGGTGAAAAGAAAGTATGCGAGTGTCGTGGGTTGCCCAGGGGAGGCGAAGCGGGACCGTCAGGTCCTTTGTACATCTGGCTGACGAGACTCGCGGCGCCAGTGAACTGATCACTCTGCGGCCGAGATCGCCTCGTGCTTGCAGATCGTCCAAGGTTCCCAATAGGAATGCTAGGAGCCGTCTCTGGATCAGTATGGGCCGAGCTGGCAGCAGATGGCATGAACGATAGAGGCCTTGGCCTTGGCTTTCCAGTACCAACAGCAATAGACTTGGCTCGCTGCAGCAGTCCAGTGGCACCATTTGCCTGCTTCTCACCGGCTGGTGGTGCAGGAAGGTCCTTGTTGATATCTATTGGACCTGTCTTGACCTCCCCAGACGTGTCCAGGATGGACTCAAAGTCCTGATGCTGCAGCAAGCGCTCGATGATCTTGTTAATATACAGCGTGAGCGCCTTGTTTTGCTCCCTCATGGACTTGAGTTCGGATTCTAGTCGACGGTAGGCCTCGCTTTCGGCCTCGGTAGCATCGGATAGCTCATCTGCCAGACTGGACCCGCCAGTTTTGCCTTCTAGGGCATTGAGCGCGTCTTGGTTGGTGCCGGCGCTCATGTAACTGAAGTCATTCTGGCCAAAGTCGCCCTTGAGTGTCTTTTCCTGAAGCAGAAGTTGGTAGCTCTCGTTATCCTCCATGAGGCGGGCGTTGGCCATGCGAGCTTCCATGAGCAGGCGCTCGACCTCTTGGAGTCTGCCGCCGCCCTGGTTCTCCGACTCGACCAGCTTGATTTGTGCCTCAGCGAGCTCTAATCTCAAGGACTCGATCAACTTGTCCTTTTGAAGTATGAGCTTTGAATTGTTTCGAGAATCACTCCGTTGCAGAGAGGAGGGTGGCGCAAAGCTACTACCATCCAGGGATGGCGATGAGTTGCCTAGCGAATAGGACACACAGAGTTAGCGCACCTGTGTAACAGGAGCATGCAAGATACGGAGCAGGCGACGCAGGGCTACGGTGTCAACGCAATTCTTACTTACCTTGCCTTGATGGTCGGCTATCGTCATCGGTATTATTCCTCTGCGCCAAGCTGTCCTTTAACCGTTGGATCACAGTCTGCATTTCTTCTTCTCTATTTGCCAACTCCTCCTTTTCTTTGAGAATGGCGCTTCGTTCGGCTTCGTAGATGGTCTCCATCTCCCGCTTCTCCCGCTTGGCCTCCTTCATCTCGTTAACAATGACCTCGTGCTGTTCTTCATATTCATGAAGCTTCTCTTCTGACTTGACGGCATCTCTTAGCGCCTCGTCAAGCTTCGATTGAAGCACCTCGGACTGTTTCTTGTACTGCTCTGAGAGCTTTTCCTCCTTCTCAAGGCGCTGTTGGAGGTCCTCGAGAGCAGAGGCGGCCTCAGCTCGAGCATCGGCAGAGTCTCTGCGGACTGCGGCGGCGCGAGCAGAAACAGGAGGGCCACTTCGAACCGATCTCGTACGAACGTGTCCCGTGGGAGTTGACGATCTTGGGGCGGTGGTTCGTGAAGGCGAAGCTCCTGGCGATGTGGTGCCTGTTTCTGTGGCAGATACTCGGCCCACACCGCCAGAAGGGGGCTTCTTGGTGGATGCAGCTGACATGTCGTCAAGCTGTGAGGTGGCAGTAAGCGGAAAGGAGCGGACGTATGTATAAATGTGTTGTAGTGAGAAAATAAATAAATAAGGAGCTAGATGAGACGAGCGTGATGCCAAGGGTGTACTGTCTATCCGGGGGTGTCAGATGGTTGCTGTGGTAAGCATGTCTGGTGTGCTCGATAGAATATTAGCACCAGACACCGGACAGCCAAGAGGTCTAGAGTCTGGTTGGAGAGTTGGAGCACTTGAGGCTTCCGGCGGGGGACGTACTCAGCACAAATTGGGAACTGGAGAACTCGTGCTGCAGGGTTCAAACGTTGACGAGCAACCAGTCAGACAGGTCTTGTTCCGTTCCCCTTTCACACATTCCCCTTTCACACATTCCCCTTTCACACATTCCCCTTTCACACATTCCCCTTTCACACAACAACGCAGGGGCTCCACTCGTTGCATGGACAATGAGTACATGTACTTTGTAGTCTTGACCGGAAGCGGGCATGGATAAAGTACTACCCGCTAAGGTTGACGGATGAGAGCCAAGCTCCTCCGCGGAAGAGAGGGGAAAAAAAAATGGCGTGTCGCGAAATAATAGCTGTCAGCAACCGCCAACAACAAACTGCACGGGCATGAGGCCTTGGAATTTTCGATGTCAGGCAAAAGCCACAGTCAGCCTGCGCTAGCACTTCGGTCCATCCGTCACCAGCCAAGTTCTCCGTACTTCGTCCCAGACACTCTGTCTCTCGCCACCTCGGTGCAATTTTAGAATCAACGCTTGAGCATATGCAGTATGGCTGCAGTATGACTGCTGTGCCCTCGCCCAGTCTTTGTGCCGTCATCACCAGTAATGCCAATACGAACCACCCTCCACGCCATTGTACTCACGCGCTACTGGTTCGCAACGACCACGTTGCAACGATAACTGCGTCTGTTTCGGCATTGATTGTGAAACGGCACCATCACGCCCAGAAACTGGGGAACACAGCCGAAACCAGCTAGTGTTGCTGGAGCTTGTTGGAGAGGAAATTCCCGATGCTATTCATGCAGATCCAAAGTCCCATATCTCCACTTGGCAAATTACAACAGGATGAGGTGTCATGTACTGTACACAATAACTATTTCGTCGCTATTTCTACAAGGACATACGTAATATGCCTCGACATCTCGCATTAAGGGTGGTAAATATCCGCTCATGCTCGTTATGAGTACGGAATACCAGAATATTGTACACCGCTTCGGCCGTTTGATCATTTTCAGGCCCCTTGGCGTCACAGCTGATGGGAGTCAAGGCCGCCATGACCAACAACTGTCTCTGCCAAGATTATCCAGTCGGTAGCGGGCACCCGCCAACATGCATTATCTCGATGTCTACAGCTACGGGATGATGCACTTTCCGGCAATGTTCTGCTCCCCATTGTGAAGAAAGGTCCCGACATCGCTCAAGTATTGATCTCAACGAGACCACATAAACCAGTGGACAAATATTATTAGCATACTTCGCCAAGGCCCCATTTGATACAATGTTCTACGTAACACACATGGTTGAGCTCAGAGCCGCGCCTAACACTGGTGGTACGTAGCACCAGGGCACTTGTTACAGGCTCGCGGAGCTGTTACTCCGTACATAAACCGAAATTGCTCAGACAAGCGCTTATTCAACGTCAGTGTCACAACCAGGATGAATTGGATACGGTAATGGCAGGAGTAAAAAGGTCATCAGTTATATTGATATATTGAGGCGACCGTCTCCCAGTATCTACTACGAAAGCAGCAGGATACCAGTGAGTTGGCGTACCCACAAGGGCAAGGGCCAGTTGGGGCCCTCTTTCAACTTCTCATTATCGCATCACATTGATTGATATATCCTCAAGAATTGCCGAAACCAATTTTTACCCCGAAACGCCGTTTTATTTTTTAAGAAGTTGCACGCCAAGTGGCTTAAGCCTGCTGGTCGCTGAGAATATCGGAGTCACCAGCGTCGAGGATGGCCATGGTAGAGCAGCGGAAGAGCTTACCACAAGCAGTACCGAGCTCAATCTGTTGAAAAGAGATTGTGTAAGCCAAAGTGAACCCTCCAAAGTCTAGGTGAAAGACTTTTTCTCTGGGTAGAGCGCAAGAAACAATCTTCTCGCTTAGCAGAGACTTTGCCTCTCGAAACAAGATGACAAGTGGTCGCAAATTCATATCAAAAGTAAATCGGTGCCAATGCTATTGGTTCGATTCGTGCTCTGAAGGAAATCTGTACTTACATTGTTACCGGAGAAGTGGTGGATGGGAGCCTTGGACAGCATGGAGTAGTATTCGAGCTCACTCTTGCGGAGAGGAGGAGTGTTGCCAGCGATGATGATCAACTTGGCCTTGCCTGATCGCAAGCTCTTGAGGGTTGAACGGTATCCTAGCGTGACTGGTTGGTTTTAAAATCTGGTTAGCAGACCATCCCGACGATGATGATTGAGTCTCGCAAAGTTCGTACCCTTTCCGGACTTCAAAACGAGCGCTAGTTTCGCATTGATGCTATTGGCATCCTTCTTGCTCTTCTTCTGAGGGGCCATCTTGACGGTATTCGGCTCTGGGCTACAGAAACGTGTGATGGAGAGCAAAATGGTGTTCGTTTCTAAGGTTTTGCGGGCGCGATTTTACCTGTAGTTTAGTGGAAAAGATTCGGCGGGTCGGCTTGCAATGCATCTACCAATCACAATCCATCGACGTGCTGTTCCCAGCCCTAAAGACCCGGAGTTTAAGCGAGATGCACCATTCCTGCTTACCAAGAGGCTGCTTTGAAATCAAAGTGGTGCGTATCTCGAGGACAGAGGCAGTACCGATTCTTCTACGGTTTGGCTTGATCTTGCTCAAAAAACACCACCAACTTTAGGATAGTACCAGCAAAACCCGACAAGATGGCTCGTCGTCCTGCTCGTTGCTACCGATACTGCAAGAACAAGGTAAGATATTTTATCTTCGAATTTACTACGTTACCGCCGATTCCCTTCTCAAACTGCGAAACGAAATTTTGCGATGCTGGATTCCGGGCTTCCCTACTTCTTTCTTGCGTCATGAAGGGAGATTTTGGGCAAATCCATGCATCGCAGAGTTCTTTCTACAACAAGGGATATCGTCGCTGCAAAAGACCATAATAAACAGACGCATGTAGCTAACTCAAAGTTCTGCTTTAGCCGTTCCCCAAGTCCCGGTTCAACCGTGGTGTTCCCGACCCCAAGATCAAGATCTTCGATCTCGGCCGCAAGCGTGCCAATGTCGACGACTTCCCCCTGTGCATTCACCTTGTCTCCAATGAGTATGAGCAGCTGAGCTCTGAGGCCCTCGAGGCCGCCCGTATCTGCGCCAACAAGTACCTCGTCAAGCACAGCGGCAAGGAAGGTTTCCACCTGCGTGTCCGCGCCCACCCCTTCCACGTCGTCCGTATCAACAAGATGTTGTCTTGCGCTGGTGCCGATAGATTGCAGACCGGTATGCGTGGTGCCTGGGGCAAGCCCAACGGCACTGTTGCCCGTGTCAACATTGGTCAGATCATCATGAGCGTCCGCACTCGTGACTCCAGTAAGTCTTTGAATCCGTGACTCATTGTCAAAATTTGCCACATTACTAAATACTTTTCCTCTCTTCCAAACAGACCGTCACCTCGCTCTTGAGGCTCTGCGACGATCGCAGTACAAGTTCCCTGGCCGCCAGAAGATTATTATCTCCAAGAACTGGGGCTTCACTCCCCTTCGCCGCGACGAGTACCTCGAGCGCAAGGCTGCTGGCCGTGTCAAGGTCGATGGTGCTTACGTTCAGTTTCTCAGCAACCACGGTTCTCTGGAGGAGAACATGCGCCGCTTCCCCGACGCTTTCACCGCTTAAAGGGTTTGTTGGTTCATATGGGTTAAGGATGGCGTCATAGTGGCATGTCAGCTAGGGACCTCTTAAGACAGGCGGTCGCAATTGGCAAATCAAAGAATAGTGCATTCCTCACAAGTTCCTTACTACTCTTACCGTGTGATATGAATGATGTATACGCTTGATCTAACTTCCATGTCTTCATGTCATAGGCGGAAAGCCTCTGCGGCTTCCATCCTCTCCCTAGAGCTAAGAAGCCGGCAATGATATGGCAATGCTGAAACAAATTTATGACGTATAGCCTGTAGAAAATATCCTTGACTGTAATTGTACTCCTTTATCAGTCTTTGACGAGATGAACTGCTGAGTACACCTTGGCAAATACCATATCTTGAGACGCACATAAGCACACGCACACAGATACTGATTATACGTATGTATAACAGCTAATTGTAGCCTTGATCTCATTGGAAAATAAATACGCTCATGGCGCAACGCTTTGCGAAGCAAACCCGAGGACCATTGCCAACGTTTTTACATACAGCCTGAACCATGATGAACAGTGCCTAGACGATCAAGTCTTTGCATACTACAATGTGCTGCCTGTTGATCGATTATCGAGCCATCTTGCTCGTCGATCTACTTGGTGATGCGTACTAGCTTACCACGACATATCATATCATATCGATTAACCACATCTGCTCGGTCGCCCGAACCGGTGCGAGCCTAGTCATCGGACGTCGGCTGTGAAAGCCCGCGTGACCTTTGAAGATGTCCAGCAATGGACATGACCACCCTGTCACAATCAGAAAAGCGAGCCAACTCTTAGATGCGTTATTTAGTAGAATAACAACAACTATGAAGCTCTCAGTTTTCACCGTCTATTTGTTCCGATAGGTCTGGGCGGTCTTGAGTCGTGAGCGCCTGGGAACGTCATGGCTGCCGACGAGTTACATTCAGCCCAACAGGCTTGCTGCCCGTCCCTCCACTTTACCACACTGCGTCAAATCATGGTGGTCGAGGACGCCACGAACGCATGTTTCAATCGATCCAGAGATTGCAATACGCAAAACCCTTCTCGCCATGGTTTGACTCATCCTGGAGCCCACAACTGGTTGGTTCGCGCTGAGTTGCTAACAGGCCTGGGTAGTCCTGGATTTAAGACACCATGAAGAAGAAAACGCGGACTAATATCTTTAGCTGCTTTTTTGGCTTGTGGGAGGTCTTCTTCCATACAATTTTCTTGGTAAAGCGAGTCCCCGCAAGCCAAAAAGCAGCTAAAGAGATACTAGGTCTGCGTGTTTAGAAACCTGCGGTCCGAGTCATAGGGTCTGGTCTAATTGCTACACGTACTACTACTAGTAAATTAGTTCGTAGGGGAGGGAGTCGGGACCAAATTACCAGGACGAGCCCTGTGGAAACGGGTGCCAGGCATGACGGGTGATTTGGGCCACACGACAAGCGGGGAACGAAGCATAGAAGCCTTCCACTGGCCATAATAGATGGCGTCACTTGGTCGAGAAAAGAGACGAAGGCAAGACCCTGTTCTGGTTTTGATACCACTGCCACTGGCTGACATGCATGTAATACGGAGCAAGAAGTGTGAAGTACAATCTCGTGTAAGGCTGGCTATCAACAACCACGTCATTGTCATCTTATTCTAGCCGTGTTGTGCTCAACAGTTGAGAACCGAGCTGCCCTAAGCGCGATTAACAATGCGATAACGAAGACATGGCGTCAGATGGGACGAGAATAGGACCACGTTGGCTTTGGCCAAAATGAGGTATCCTGTCTCGCGAGCCACAACTTGAGAAGGCGTGCCCCACCCTGCGTACGGAGTAGTTACAACAATGTACTCGTGCTCAGGATGCAATCACGTACAGTGATACTGGAACTCAATCATCCAACTGTTGGCTGGATATTCTAGTTGGACGTAGCAGAGCGCGAGTGAACGATGCCAGCGACGCCTCCCGTGCGCAACTCAACTCGTCAATCCATCTTAACCAGTCCGGCGTGGTGCAGGCCGGCAGCTGGCATCACCCTTGCAGTACAGATGATGCAGATGTGCCGTAAATGACCAGGCCTTCTCAACAATGCACTGGGAAGGAGCAAATGGAAGGCAGGAGCGCCCCTCCCACACGGCGCCTGCCCCCAGCTCGAGTCAAGTATGGACGATTCACCTGCGCACTTGAGGAACACGGAGTAGCTGAAATTTGGGATACCTTATCGCTGAGCACCACCAGTGGAAGTGGGCTGTTCTACTAAGCTGGTCTCACCGTATCGTAATGCGCCGTCATCACTCCCGCCTCCTGGCCTGTTTATCATCTTGGTTTCCCTCTCACATCATCTTCGACTTTGTTCTGTCAGCCTCTTGACCCATCTACTGCCTTCGCTTTCCAATTTTTCGACACTTCAGCTTTCCTATCCGTGCCCCTAACCCTTTGAGGAGTATCCTCTGCTTGAGGTGCTCGCTCTTTACTCCGCGCACCACAAGTGCCACGCTCGCCGCGTCCCACTGTGCCGAACCCGGAGCCCTCTAGCTGCAGCTCGACAGATAACGCTCTTATCGCATCATCCGTTCCAACACCTACCTAATCTAACCCGCCCGCCCTCTGCATCGTCCTAGGCACAAGTAGCCATTAACACCATGGCCTTTCAGCAGCCGACTCGCCAACCTGTGCAGCGGGCAGCTCGCCCGCCTGCTGTCGAAGACCAGAGTCTTGCGGTTGTACCATCGACATCTGAACAAACATTAGAGGAGTCGCAGGCATGGGTGCTGTTCTCACCCCCTACTGAAGTCACAACTTCGTCATATCTCACAGAGTCGGAACACTCTGTAGAGACGCCTGGACGATCACGGCTGAGTGATGTTGGAAGCTTGCATACCGTGGCGAGATCTGAAGATCCATCTCCTGCTAGACAATCGACTTCCATTTTGTCAGCTATTGATGATGACGACGATGCTGAGCTCGATAGCCTAGACAGCCACCTCCCCGAATTTCGCTCCGTACCTGGTCTGAATACTCTGTCACAACGAGGTAGCCAGAATGCTACGCCAGTCTTCCCCTCTCATGATGGTCTAGGCTCGTTCCGCTTTGATTGGCCCGTCCTGGGTGCTGATGCACAGGACCAGATATACCAGTTCGAGAAGTTCAATCCTCGCAAATCTCGCCGGAGACTGGACAGCTTTGACAATACCCATCTTGATCTAGACGAGGTTCAGACCCAAGAAGAGGAGAAAAGACAGCGAATCGAGGCATGGCGCTTGGAGCATAGCCGAGTCTTACTCAACGAAGTTCAACGAGAAACGAGACGACAACGCAAGTCATTGGCATCTATGCACCGTTCACGGCGTAGTACGGATGCTGAAACAGATAATCTAACATGGCATGATGAAGACGCATATCAACCCCACACGGAGCAAGAGGGCCTTTTGGCGCGCATAACACGTACGGTAGTCAAAGATATCCTAGGCATTGACGATACTATGCTGTCGATTCTCTTAGGTGAGGAATTGCCTGACGAGGAGGCACTCTCAACTACTCCGCGGGCCTCCTACCTGAGTAATCGTCCAATTTTGAGTACCACGGACGAGCCCTCATGGCAGATTCGAATTCTGGAACGGCTGTCTAGGGAGCTTGGTCTTCTTGTTAACCAACTATCACCTCACCCTGGCGCATTTTCTACCTATTCTAGGATGCAGCACTTAGCTCTTCCGTATGCTGGTCTCCCAGTCATTCCAGAATCTAGCGACGTTGGTATTACTGGTCCAGTGACAGAACCCGAGAGACCTAGCCAGCCTTCCCTCCCTGAATTCGAGCCTACCATGCACCAACCTTCGCAACCAATTGCTATCCCAGGTCGGAGGCAGAAGACTGACGGCTCTGGTAATGATGTTGACATGGCTGACGCCGACTTTACCAAAGAGGAATGGGAGAGGAGCCTGGATATTAAGCTGGTATTCCGCTACCTTGTTTCACGTTTTGCATCTCGCTCTGGCAACCCCCCTACTGTTGGCACGTCACATCATGGTGCGCCGACTCAACAGGACACTGCAGCCAAGGTGGCCCGCGTTCGTCAACACCATCCTCTCATCGCTCGAACGCGGCAGGTAGAGCGTCGGTCGTTCAAGGCCGTAGCTCCCAACAGCCCAGTGGTCTTGCGCCACCACAGCAGCTGCGCCAGCCAAAGTACTAGGCGGTCGGCTCGGAGAAGTAGCTGTTCATCAAGGCACTATTGGGATATCGGTGGCTCTCTCGGCACTGGGTCAGTCATTGCCTCCAACGGCCCAATGGGAAGCTGGGGTGAAGTGTAATCAGATCACGACGCTGCCTACCGGAGTTCATACGCTCCGTGGACTGAAACTTGTACAGTATCTAACGACCAGATTTTAATGGAGTTTTGGATCTTTTACTGCTTGGATTGAAGTTTTGGATGGAAGGGACATGCATAAGTAGAGCAACAACATATACACTTTCCCCTCACCACACGTATTTAGGCACGAAATATACACGTTGATGTAACGCAGTTAGCGGTCATGTTTCTTAGCAGGCCTAGAGAAAGCAGGGATTGCTGCTACCAGTTGACGGGCCTTCTGGCCGCGTGGCACGAGTATGTAAGCCTACCCTGCACGTAAGACTCCGGCCACAAGCTCACGGCTTGGTTCTCTGGAAATGTGCAACTCTACTCCAGCCTATGGTGAGGGCTTGTATTGCCGCCTAGTGAAGTAAGATATCATGCGGGCTCCTCCGCCACTGTCATGTTGACTGGTTCGAGAACCAACACATTATAGACCTCTCATCCGTGTGTCTCAGTCTTGCAGCACTGCCACTATTGCTATTGGCTGTGCTGTGGTTCGCCGATGTAAAATTCGCCTCATTTCCCAGAGGGGAGGTTGTCTCAATCACACATGCATGCCACTGTTGCCGTGGCGTTTCCGCATACTCGGTTCTCCCGGCCAGCTTGTCAACCCGGCTTCCACGCTACTATTTACCTCCCGTCCCGACTGATTCTCACCGGGACCATTATATATTCTTCAAACGCAGGTCCGTTCTTGAATTTGTTTCCCCCTCCTTCCTTTTCGTCTCTGCCACGTAGCTTTGCTTCAGCCAGGCACGATAAATTCCGAGCCGCCATTGTCGCCAATTGCTGTCCATCCGTCCTGTAGAATGAGCCTGCGCTGCACAACGCCGATTTGACGCTAGCTACGGAGTACTACAACGGCAACCAACTACTTAAGTACTCAGTCGCCGAGAGACATCGCCCAGTAATCAGCTATGCTAAGTCCAGAGACAATTGTCGCCATTGTTGCACGGGTAGTTGCGGTCCCGCCAACCGTGGCTGTAATCTGGCGGTGGTATGAGAGCCGCTTTCCACAAGCGCGAACCACCAGCTTTCGGGACGGTACATTGCCACGGGCGTGGGGGTGAAGGAAAATTGGTCAAGGAGAGAATTAATCAAATGCGGACATGTATTTTATACATGTAGAAAGGGCTAACTAATTGGCGGCAAAGAAGAACTATCTTTGGTTCGGCGCGCGGAATATCACCCGCGGCCTCTGGAGTTCCTGCATTGGGCCGCCGACGATGCCCGTCAACCAACGGCTTTACGGCAGCCGGGACATGTACGCGAGACAAGGTATATTGCTGTCGCTTGTCGCGTAAGGGACTATGCGGTCTGATCAAGGTTGGTGTTGAACTACTTGGAGCAAGAATGGCATCGGCTCCTATACACCTGATTGGCTGGTGACTAGTGGCCGTCTGTGGGGATTGGGTAACTAAGAGATATCGTCACCCTAAACGGCCGCTCGTGGGGCGGGCCATACGCAATTCTTTGCACAACGCTAGGTGCTGCTTATTGGGGATGTAAAGGATCATACGGGCATTTGTATGATGGCCAACTCAACTAGGCGGCGCGCATTGATTGTCATGGGCTTCAACAATGGACGTTGGGAGTAACTGGGTGGGCATCTGTGGGGAGGAACCTCGCGCCATGCTCAAAGTAATATCGTCAATGGAGTGTGATTCAAGATTTTTGGCCTCAGGAAAATTCCGGGGCAGGTGCAGCAGCATGTATCAAGGTGTTCGGCCTTTTCCAGCAGTACTTGTCACACGTTCACGATCCAAGGTGAGTTATGGGCGTGTGTGCGTGAAGGAGCGAGTCGAGTGGATGCGGACAAGGTCTGGCGGATTCCACACATGGCGCCATGATATCGACAGCGGGAGATGTGTGATGGATTCAATTTTGCTTTGCGCTATTGGGCCTTGGCCGCCGGCCAATTCATTGGTCGCCTCACTGGGCGTGTTTGTTGGGGAGCTGCGTCGTACACGAGATGGTTCCCGATGCATGGACGGGTGAATCTTCCACGTCTTCAATGTTGGATCTTGGCTGCCGGTCGATGGTGCGATGGGCTGCAAGTGCCAATTGGCGGACCATCGCTGGCACTCACTGCTGACGAGGCCACCACTGGTTCCTTGCAGGTTGACACCATCCGGATGCCCTGCGAATGGTGTGCCTCGTACCGAGTACAATATATTACTCCTGAGGCCTCTATCTTCATACCGCCCGTTGAGTCAGAGGTTGCGCGTTGACCCCTGCTTCGTACTAGCAAAGTCTATGTGCTCGAGTGCAGAAAGTCGTTTCGGTACGTAAGATGGCTACGTCTCTTGGGCTGCTCCGATACCAGATGATGTATCTGAGAAACGCACAGAATTTGTGTGTCGCGTACTTGAACAAAGCGTGTGGGCATGCAAGTGCGCATGGCTGGAGTGGGTTGAGTACCGAATGTCACACAAAAAATGGGCGTGGCCACGCCACAGTATTTTGTGTGTTGCACCTACCCCCTTATATCCTCTGCGACACCGAATGCCTTCAAGATGGAAGGCACCCCGTCCTGAAGGCCGGAGTCATGTCGGCAGCAATTGATGCCCACGCGGGCGATGTATTGCGCAGATACGCGAGAGTAGACCTCATGTATGCAGCTACTGGTGTTAGATGCCCGTACTATTAACTACTAGCAAAGAAAGAAAAAAATAGGATACTTCTTCAAAGGAGGGGTGTGTGGAATGCGGAGCAGTGTGCATTGTACACCCCCTCCCTCTCGTTACGGCCGCCTCCCGCCTATTGTCATGTCCTCTCCAACAGATGGTAGAGGTTCCGAAGCAGCATCAGATATTAGAGCCACTGCAAGACCGAACAATGGTCGCTTGAGGGGTGCATTCTGGGACAGGAGCAGTGAGTGTCCCAGTCAGTTCACTAGTATTTATCCAGATGTTCAGATGTCACTTTTGAGTGGACCAACTCCCGGAACAGGCTCCCAGGCGCCGCCATTGGCGGGACGGCGCGACAGTGGGGCGCACCCGTCCAGGTACTTTTTAGAGAACGTAGAACGCGTAAAGCGCGCGACTTGGCGGGGTAAGCTTGAGCTGTTGCTCCTCAAGATACCTGCACAGGCGCGGTGGTGAAACGCTCGGCGCCATTCAAGGTGCTTGTTGGACTTTGCCCACCCGCCAGGCACGCCAAGGCCATCCAGTCCATCCAGTCTCGGCTCTTCATTGATATAAGCACCCATCGTCCTTGACTCCTTGAGCTGGGGCAGCTTCTATGCACCTGTGACTCGAAGCAAACACGCAATTGTGGATCTGGGTGAGCCGACGTTGATGCCGTTGAGCTTTGGTGGCTGACGATTCCGGCTTTGAACCACACGTCTCCAAACTGGGATTGGATGGGAACTCCAACGCCAACGCCCGTCAGCTGGGTAAAGCAGACATTGGCTGTCTTGAGCCACGCCATGTAGCTCCGCAAGGCAGCAAAGCCTTCCTCGTCTTTCTTGAGCCGGCTCTGGGGGGCTTGGGGGGTGTGATGCGTGTCCCGAAATGCACAAGAGCTGCTGCAATGTTGGTGTCGGTCGCTTTTCTCCACCACCCCAATGTCCACCAACCTCGACGTCCTGAAAGTCCTGGCTTCTCTCTCCCATCCCTCCTTGTCGTCTCTGGACTTGCGACCTCCAGCTGTGTAATGGCCTTGGCTCCGCTGCCGTTATATTTCTCCTGTTGCCCAGTCGGTATTATTTTGCGTCCAGTTCTGCTCCAGATGCGCTATAAAGTCCTCGTTCCGTCCTCCTCCTGTTCCACTATTTAAAGGGCCTCTCATGCCACTCGGTCCGACCTCAGCGGAAGACGCTCGACGCGACAGTCACTCGGGAGAGCAACCAGCACCCGTTTTGTTCGTCCCACCTCGCCTTATCCCCTGCGGTCCGGATCAATCGCGTGCCTAT
This sequence comes from Metarhizium acridum, assembly GCF_019434415.1. Classification (NCBI taxonomy): domain Eukaryota; kingdom Fungi; phylum Ascomycota; class Sordariomycetes; order Hypocreales; family Clavicipitaceae; genus Metarhizium; species Metarhizium acridum. Next base: position 2,786,295 of record NW_027094018.1, on the reverse strand, counting down.
TGAGAATCGCCATTCTCTTCTCGAGCTGACTCCATTCCCGCCCTGTTTCCAGTGCAATGAACTAGACCATTGCGTGTTGCGAGCGACCCTGCTGGGGCCAGCGCAAGCCGCCTGGCCACGACATCTTGACCGATCTTCGCGCGAGTCGTGATTCGAATTCTGTTATCGTGTCGAATCCTGTTTCATCAAATACGCTTCTCCCCGCGATCCAATGGCCGCCAACCTCCCGAATCCCTCAAACACAGGCACGAGTCCATTCGATATATATACTGATGCTGCTACCTCATTGCCGCCGCCTTCCCCGAGCCTGCCTAATGGATCTTGTAATTTTGTTGACCTGACCCCTGGGGCCACCGGAGCAAAATGTGGTTGCCGTCGTTTCTGGCCTCGCCAGGCGATGGGTCATCTTGTTGCTGACCAGCCTGGATGGTGTATGTGCGCCCATCACGCGTGCTATCACGATGAAGGATCTCGTGACGACTTGCAGCAGCAGCAACATCAATTGCCGCAACAAACTGGCTTCGCGCCCCTTGGACAAGAAAATGAGAGACCCCGCACCGGACGCGAACCACTGAGCCCAGTCGTGGATGCATCTATGCAAGGCGTTTCTACCGTACCCGGATTTGATTTTGCTGCCTTTAGTCCTGGCATTCCCCTTTCCTTTGTCCATGAGTTTGCGACCGAAGCTGAGGACACTTCGAAGCAAGAGGCTAGTCCTCATCCTCTAGGCTCCATGCCGGATACATTGGCATGGGAGGAGTATATTCAGCAGCCGTCGCAATGTCCAAGACCATCCTCCGACCCTATGGCATTGGCCCTTATTCCGTCCCAGTTTTTGATGGCCTCTCAGACTGGTTCCACCACCTCGTCTATTCAGGCCAAGTATCAGAGACCATTTGCTGGGAAAGGTCTTGGTACACTTGATGTAACTCCCACTGGACCCCACTCACCGCGCCCACAACAACCACCAAGAGTTGATAAAAGTCTTGCAAGTGCTGCGCCTGCGGACCCTGCCACATCAAACGATGACTTTGTATTTGTTAACCGTAATATACAAGGACCGGAAACATCACAGCCCGACACTGCTACTCAACTTGAACCTCGAGTTAACGCAGCATCCCATAGGATTGCCCGAGAGACTCTTCAAAACCTGTCAGACGTAGTGAGTGGTCATGAACAACGTCTGGACCGTCTGGAGACTGTGTCGTTCTCTGCAAATGGGCATGAAGAATGCGTCGATTTGCATGACCATATGGATTTGCGGGTAACCGAATTAGAGCAGAGGATGGAGGGGGTAGAAAAGGTCGTGGATGTAGCAGGCTTGACTAACAAACAAGCCGACGGAGAAGACGATGGTGTCAAAAGTGTCTTCTCGGCGGCCGCAGGCTCCGCCAGCCGGCCAAACCCGGAAGAAATCATGTCTCAGATCGACAGCCTGCGAGCCCAAGTCACTCACCTCCAGTCGTTTCTCCCATCACACGGCCACGCATGGACAATCGAGGTGGTCTTTTTGCCATTTCCACTGAAAAGACTCTGGCAAGAACTCTCGCAGTTTAAAAACGATGCCAGCATCAGCAACGACGATTGGACGCAAATTCCCATGACGGTCAGTAGCGCAACGCTGCGGTCTCAATCACCGTTTGGCGGCGACTGGACTGTTTCCGACCACGACGCTGAGTGGCTTTACCCTAGGGCCTGTGGTGATAAAAGCACTCAGGACAAAAGGCTTCGGAGCCGTGGTCTAATCCAAACTGTATCATTCTACGGCCCCGATGCCAGAAGCGTCCAAGCCGGCATCCACGAGGCATTTGGTTCAGTCTTTCGAACCATGGGCACCACCTCCCAACGGCGGTCTACTGATCCACGTCTCTCAAGGTACCTTGGACTCCAGGAATCATGGGCACCCCTTCGCAAAGTCCGCAAAGAATCACGGCTTCGATTCCTCAGCGCCGCCGAAATGCTGACACCTACATTATGGGACGTCAGCTTCCTGCACTCGATAGCCATGAAGTCTGCCGAACCTCGGCTCTTCATCACCCACCCAGACGCCTACATACAAGACTACGAGGCATACGAGTCCGGCTGGGCGTGGCAGCGAGTCCGTGAGATGGACCGCGTCTCACCAGACGTGTCGGAATCCCAACAAGTCAGGGAAGCTGATGCTATGGAGCACTGCTGGCTGTGGAACGAACAACTCGATGAGGCCCCCAGCATCCCAACGTCACTCAACATGCGCCAGCGCCGCCAGCACACTCACTCGCCAGCACACGTTTCGCTCGAACCACCATGGCGCTCAGTCAGTCCCGCCGCCATCCGCCATCCGTCCCCGATGCTCTCCTCTGGGCGCCGTCCCGCCCCGCGACTACCTCACATCCGCACGGCCTCCGCCCCCCTTACAGCCCAACCTACCCCGAGCGCCTCCAGTCGTCACCGCATCGTCTCTCACGGCGTCCATCCATCCAGGCACTCGTCGCCCCTTGGCCGCGGCCCATGCCAAGGCATCCAGAAAAGACGCAACACCCGCTCCCCGAGTTACCTGCACCACACGCCGCGGTGGACCGCGTCTCCCAGTCCGATGCCGTCTGCCATAAACGATCGTCAAGTCACCCGCGGCATGACGCCGCCCGCCTACGCCACGCCCTTCAGCAATGCGCCTTTACAGGAATTGCGGCCCATCCGAGGAGGCAGTGTCGCCCGTAGCGCAGTATCCCACGTGGTCATTGAATACCCAACAGACGAGCGGTTTGAAGTAGAAATCTACGACAGCGGCGAGGAATCATACCACGACGGCCAAGAGAGTATCTCTAGCAGTGAAATCATGTCCCGCCCTTCGATTAAGCCAGGACATGGAGAGCAGCTACCTGAGGACGAGCCGTGGCCCGGTATTGAAGATCAGGAGGGCTCGTCCAACGGAGAAAACATGGACCCTGACGACCCCCAGGGAGACAGCGAGGGCAGCAGTCAGCCGTCCGAGTACCCCAGCACGCAGCGAGCGTGGCCGGGCGATGAAATGGGCTTTACAATCCACGAGGATGAGGAACAATGAAGAAGGAAGAGATTTGAATACGTTTTCAATGGTACCCCGTATGGCGTTATGATGGCTGATGAATCTGAACATGTAGATATTGGACCTGATACTTTGGAGCTTGTACTTCAGGATTTTACTGATCAGATACCACTCATCTTGTATTGGATATACTCACAAATATTATACTCGTGCCCCGCGGTTTGTAAACAACATGCAGGTGGGGCAGAGAATGAGGAGATGGGCCGTACCATGGGCCGCGGGTTTGCATCTCTGAGAGGAATGATGGCTCGTATCTCGGAGTCTCCACACCATCGGGTCGGTCGTTGCGGGTCGTCCCGCGTGACATCCCGAGGCCGATCGTCTCTTATGGTCTTGGCATCCGCGCGGCCCACCATCAATCACAGCGCATCACTACATCTGAAAGATGGAAAGCATTGGGTTCTTTTTTTCTTCTTTCGACAGGCAATATATCGAATGGCTGAATTCAGCTTTTGTCAAGGCCGTCTACTCTGGATCGAGTCACAAACATTTATTACAAGAGGCACAAAAGGCCATAATAGACCTTGATCTAACGGGAGGTCCACCATTTTTTTTTCCAGCGCAACAATATCGATTATACGACGAGAATGATACGCAACCCCCAACCTCCGAACCTTTTTCCACAATCGAGGTATTCGGCAAGGGCAGAGCTTTACACCCGGCCGTAGTTGACGGTGTACCCACCCACAACCTTGGTCGACGTGAAGTTCTCGGACCCCTTGCAGTCGCCATAGTCGTGCACGCCCGCGACGACGCCCGCACCGCCGCCCGTGTTGGACCAGGGGTTGTAAAAGGTCGCCTCGATCTTGGGCTGCCGCGGGCATATGCGCTGGTGCCCATTCCACGGGAAGTACTCGACAAAGCCGACCTGGGAACTCCGAATCTTACCAGCGCCGCTAGGCAGGGTCCAGGCGCCGATCTCGTGCGTCTTCTTGGTGACGGTGTCGACCAGGAGACCCCGCCAGGTGGTGTTGTCGCGGACATTCTCGACGGTGAGGTTGTACGTGTGGGCGTAGTCGCCGGGGACGTCGATGGCGCAGCTGACGCCGCGCCCGCCGTCGGCGCCGGAGCGGCACCGGGGGTGGCAGGTGGCCGTGCCGCCCTGGAACGAGGAGAAGGCCGCGTGGACGATGCTCCGGCCCTTGCTGTCCGGGCGCGGCTGGATGCCAATGTACCCCGGCCTCTTCATGCCCTTGAAGCTGAACTGCTGGGCTAGGTAGTAGCCCGTCTCGTGCCTGGCCTTGGCCATGTTGATGGGGAACGTGACGTCCTTGAGCCCCGTCTGGGGCGGGTCGTTGAATTTCCACGAGAGGCCAACGTTGGCGTAGGCCAGGGGGGGGATACAGGCGCCGACGAGGACGGCAGCTGGCTTCATTTTCCGGCAGGAGCAGAAGACGTGGTGGGCTTAAGGGTATAATTTTGCTTTGACAAAAAAAAAAGGGGGATGGAATAGTGTGGTGTATTCAAAACATGTAAATGGCTTCAAGATTGGCTGTCATGTGCTGTGAAGAGACATATGATGAACATGTTTTTCTGCAGAGCCTAGTCTTTCCATGGCCGCCTTATATAAAAGTATACACAAGCATGAGTGGTGGATTAGCCGCGCCATGCTTTTTGGCCATCAGTCCAGTTTTTAGTTCCACGGTAGTCATGGTTACCAAAACCTTGGGATACTGCGACTGAAAAACGAGAGCATGCTCGGTAGATGATGAGCAGAGGCGTCATTGAAAAGCTTCTAAGCGGCGCAGGGGCACGCACGTGCGGGCCAAGTGGCACTCGCGTCATCATAGAAGAGCGCGCACAGAGTTGAATGAGGCTAACATTGAATTGTCCTGGCGGGCGGTAGCCGTAGCAAAGTATTCAATGCTCAATCTTGCCTCAAGTGCTCCTTGTTATTCCTGTGCCTAGGCCATGGCTTCTGGGAGCGTTGGGCCCATTCGCTTGTCCTCACACGTGCCACAGTGGCTCATCGCACAACCATCATTTGCACCAGACGTCTTTGAATCATTTCATTTCCACCATCTATGACTATGTAACTATTCAACAGTTCCAATCCGAAGCGCCGGGTATCAAAGTTCAGCCACCCTCCACTACGGTCTAATGCAATCCGACACACAGCCCAATCCGAACCCTGAATAGAGAACGACCTCCATAATTGACACACAACACCGCAACTTATGGGGGTATACATTTCCGACAAAATCCAAAATCCAAAACCCAAAACCCAAAACAAATAAACTCCATACGTCTAAGGTTTGTACTTGTAGATTGCTTCCTCTCCGCGTCTAAATCTTGTTTCGGTGTAGAAACACCAACGGGCATCCCCTTTTATATCCATTGATGGAATACGTCGTCTATGCGCCCAAGAACCATGACTAGTACCAGGTCCCTTTTGGATCAAGCTTGTATAGAATCCGGCATTGGGGTCTCTGGCACACCTTGGATCGGTCAAGTTGCTTGTACTTTGGCCCACTGGGTCCAGTAACGTAGTGGTACTGTCCAAAGAGGCGCCATTGCCGGATATCCGCCAAGGTGTACAGACGGTCGCCCCAGTAGCCGTCGTAATGGAACCACCCCGTCGGTGCATGGGGGTTAGAGGACGCGGGCACAAGGCTCGGCGGGCGTTTGTGACCCTCGATAGATTCCTCATCCATCTCCGTGTGCTTCTCCAATTTGTAGTTGTAGTGGTAGGCGTAGTTGTTTAGCGCTGGATCCCAGAGTGGACCTCTGTCGCTGATATCCTTCAGCAGCTTGAATGGCAGGACATAGGGGTGGTCGCCAGGTGTGGCGTACATGGCATGTGAACCAACAGCCGAGTAAATGACGGGGCGATCACCACGTTTCTCTACGGCATCCCATGCGTAGGCTTGGCCGCCCTCGTGTTCCGAAAAGTAAATGCCTTTGGGAATGCCATTTTGGAACCGCACCATGGAATGTTCCCAGTCGCCAACGTGGTTACCGAAACGGATACCGAGAACCGTCTGCCCCAAGTTGTACGAGTAAAAGAAGAACCAAAATGCATCGATGATGCCTGATCCCTTGTCTACAATAATAAGGACAGCGGGAGCTCGAGAATAGCCGTTGGCATCGGGTTTATGTCCTCGGCGTTCGAGGCGGGGCTCACGGGGCCGGGATCGGGATCGTAGTCGGCGCTGCGAGCTGCGGAGCCGCGGGTCGGAGATTCGATGCAAGGGAGTATCCTTGTCAACGTCGAACCAGGTTGTGCGTTCGCCTCCAGCAGGTGCACCATTGCCATAGTCGCCGTTGTGACCATCGCCGTCTCCATCATGGTCAAAGGGGCTGGGAGCATTGTCATGGCTGTGTAGCCACGTGGGCCGGGTTTCGACATCATCTAGGCTGTGAAGAGTGACAACGCCTTCGAACTTATTGAGGCGGTGAAGATTGTCTAGCGTTAATTTGTCATCGGTGATATTGACCAACTCATCGTCAACGACAACTTCCATATGCCGCACATGCTCGCGGATATCCGATGGCCAAAACTGCTCGCCGGAGTACAGGTGTACCAGGGGTGCGTGCTTGAGAACGTAGTCGGGAATGTCCTTGAGGATTCGTCGCCTTTGGAAAGTGTTTCTCTTTTTATCCTGCCTTTTGGCACTTGCAGCGCCGGACTCGTCGGATGTTCTGTCTTCCCACGACGGTGGTTCAGCGGATCGCCTTCGAAGCTCGCCCCACTCTTGGTCGTCGACGTTGTCGATGGACGTAGCGTTCAGGTTCGGCAGCGAGGCGGGATCACGGCGCAAGTGGTGCAGGCCGCAAAGACTCAGCCAGCGACACAACTGACGGTCAATCCAGTAGGGGCTGCTGCTCACCCAAAGGTTGTCGCGGGCTCGTCTGGCTGGACCGTGGGTGGTTGGGTCGAGGACTCGCGGGACGAACCAGGCAATGAAGGATGCAACCAACAATAGCGCCAGCACAATGGTGCCGCGCCGCAGCCAGTACATGGCTTCCTGAGGCCTTCGCACAAGACGGCGGGGGCCAGTGTCCTCCTACTATGGGTAGATGATTAGATTCATGCAAACAAGACGGATTTCAAGAGGGTTGTCGTGTGGTGATTTCAGGTTGCGCTGAGAGCCGGAGGCAACGGCCACCAAGTTGGGCGTGGTGGGGGCGGGCGTCGTAGGGCTTCGCTTCGAGCATGTGTCGTCGGCCCCGGCACGTCTCGGAAAAAATCACCACGTCTCGTCCAAGACGGATGCTGACGACGTATAGAGCGAGAGAAGTCGAGGAGATCAACGAAAGTGACGGGCAAGTCGCAACGGTGCTGATGAGGCCGGGCAGTGAGGGCCGAGAACAAGCCAAGCAAGCGATCAAGGACCCTTAGTGCACAGTCGGAGTAGGCGAAGTGGAGGGTGGTGCGAGTACCGAGGGCAAGAGTGCAAATAGGCCAGCTATATGTTCGAGCATAACGACGAAAAGAAGGGAGCAGGGATCGCACAGTGACAGTGCCGTCGGCGAGTAGTCGAACAGCAGAGATGTCAAGGGGAGGGAAGAGTTTGAAGACATGGAAGTTTACACGACAGTCAAAGAGGTGAGAACAGGTACGAAACACGCACAAGCCGGGCTAGTCATGCATCGAGGCTCTCTGCACGCCGCGCAGGGTCGAGAAGGCTGCGGGAACGGGACATGGGTTCATGGGAGACGCTGGTCGAAACCGACAATGCCGTTTGGGCTGGTACCTGTTGCCTGTTGCCAGTTGCCTGTTACGCTTGTGTTGTACGGAGTAGTACTTGCCGAGTTCTTAGTTGGGCTGGTGGGCCGGTGGGCCTGTGGGCCAGATGCGGAGCCACCGGGACCAGTGCGGTACATGGGGACGGCGGCTCTTTCCTCGGACGTGCATGTAGCCGTCAAGTCGCTAGTCAGCGGCACACCATCCACCCAACCCACGCTCCCGTTGACGTTGAACGATTGGACCTTGTCACGGTGGCATGTCTCCGGCGCCGGAAGACCGTCAGGGCTCCTTCCTGGAACACCCAGCGTTGTTTGCTGCCCCATCAAAAGTTCTGGTACCTAGGTACTTAGACATGCCACCAACATCCGACCAACGACCGCAAGCTGTGCAGAGGCGGTTACGTCTTGCATGACCCCAAACCATCACATGCCCACGCCGCCACGCCAACCACGACCCGTTTCACTGTGCATGGATGACTGTGCCTTTGTGTACCACGTCTACTCTGTGCGCAGGGACGGTTGAATCACGTCCTCGACGACGGTGCCAACAAAGAACAAAGTATCTGGGTGGGAGCCAATATTTCCTCCCCGCAGCTGTCTTGTCGTCGAAGCCAAGACTCTGGGTGGGATTCGATCGGCACAGCCAGGGTCCATTCTCCAACTCTCCAAACTGCCATCTGGGGGTTGGTAGGCAAGATCAACGCTTTCCATATCAGATTCTCCCGGCAAAACAGAAAACCCTGCCCTGCTCCATGCCTTGTGTCGAACGAATCATGGGCCCTGATGCCACGTCGTGATGACACCATGGGCTGGTCATTCGACAGATCTGGAACGATGCCGACTTTGCTGACCGCTGATTGCTTCTTTTCTGATGCCAGGCAGTTTGGCCGTCACTACACAAAGCAGACTGTGTGAAATGAGGAATCGTTTAATGTTGATGCCGAGATGTCCAATCTGACGAACCAGCATCGATCCGCCCGCCACATGGCACCTCTGTTGTCTGTGTGGCTTCCTACGCATGGTCTTGCATGTTAGATTGCCTTATGCACGGTTGCTTAGAGCCTAGGAAGTGAAAACGTGAAACCATCGATCGCCATATGGCAACGAGCCACTCCACGCCTACCTACATCAGCTTGGATTTGCGGCATGTTGAGGCCATGTGTTTTATTTGTTGGCAAACATGCCGAATCATCGTGACGGGCTGCTCCGACTTCAGTTTGAATCATAAAAAACCTCTCAATAGCCCGCGTGGGCTTGCGGCGCCGCCCTATTGTTTGGGTGAGCTTACAAGGACATCGACGATTTGGTTATCTGACGAGACACTGGCCGCTACGTTTCCTAAATGAAAACAAAGTGCGTAAACCCGCAAGCTTCTAGCAGTTCTTGAAAGTATATTATAAAATATTTTATGAAAAAATCATCATGTTATTTTTAAGCCTGTACCGTTGATTTGAATATTAACAGTCCTAACCATAATATAAGCTTATTTGGCGTATTATTTTCAGGTTAAGAATAGTCCAGACATCCTGGACTGGCCGGACCGCCCATTTTCCACACTGCTTGCGCAGGACGATCGCGAACCTTGCGGCCGACGTCAGAGTGTTGCTCCCTGGTCATACGGTGTCCTTTTGGTCTGCAGCGAGGCAACAACGGCACTGGTATTGTGGAAAGGGTCAGTATTATGACTCCCCCTTCTTCCTTTGTCCGCTTATCACTTTCCCCCTTTTGCGAGCAGCCCCCGCGAAATCAAGCTGCCATATTTTGGGTCTGGTTAGTGTTCTCTGTCCTCTTTTTGGGGTCCAGTAAGAGGATGAATCAAAAGTTTTACTGATGATATACTCCAAGACATGTTAGGAGGCAGTAATAGGTTCACTAGGATATGCTCCATTGCCGTGGTCCCTCAAGCCATTCGCCATTCCCTACAACGTCCTCGCCAAGGGTGTTGGTATGAAGTCTCCAAAATCCCACAAGCCTGCCAAACCGCACAGTGCAGATATCAAAGCCCCGATCGTATCGGTACTCGCCGTCTCTACGATTTGCCCATCGTGTATACCGCGCTTGATGTCTCCTCTCGGATCCGGCCAAAATATCAGCACCGGGTTTGATGTTTGATAAGCAGCCCACGTCTCACTGGTAAAAGAACCACTATATTCAAGTCATCCAGGGCGTATGCGTCTTCGTTGATTGTATGATAATGGTGCCGCCTTGCTGATGCAGATCCCGGTTGAACTGAGGCCGGAGTGCAGCAAAGGTTCCAACCAGACCATGGTCGGTCACGGTCGCCAAACCCGAGAATCTCGAGCCTTTGCTTCAGGAAACTCTGCGGCGCCCAGTGGAATCCGTCATCCGTGAGATGTGGGTTGGGCGAAAAAAAAAAAAAATGAGGCGTTTAGGCACTTCACCAACCGTTTTGAGCAGCATCTTGATGCGTTCTGATGCGGGTGCCGGCACGATGGGAAGGGTGTTAAGTCCCATGACACTGGTACACATATTGCCTCGCCATCGGTCCGGCTTGTTGTGCGTCCACGCAGAGCAGCCAGAGCCGCTGCGCAGCGGTCCTGCTTGAGGTCTTGTCTCCTTTGCGATGCGGATGTTGGAGAGAGATGTAAGCGCATCATGGACGAAGAGGGGATCGAATTCTCTGAAACGGACTGTCCATGTTGCTAATTGATAGTCTTGGTCGGAGGAGAAAATTGAAGGCTGCCCGTCTAGCACCTTGATAATGGGCTCCTGGAGCTCTTTTGCGTAGAATGAAGCAGGTTTAGATCCAGATGCCTGTATATATAAGGATCCATGTCCGACGCCTAAATAAGAGCCCGTGCTAACGTGGGCACCGGGATATGGCGACGGATTGCCGTATACGAGACGGCGTAGTCTGGCTTTATAATATTGGCAAGCATATCCAAGGTAGATTTCATCGGGGAGTCATGAGCAAGACTCCAGCTTGAAACCATTTCATGCTCTGTGTAAGACCTGTCTGAAAAGTCAAAATGTAAAGTTCTGGCAAGCCGGGCTTTCTGGAAGGTCCACAGACAGGTTGTCCATGGACAGACCGGAGAGTATATAAGCCGTTCTGGTGATGATTAATTCGGCTGCGCCCAGAAGCATGCGGATATTTTTTTGCGCACAATGTTTCGCATCCGCCCATGCGACCTAGGACGAGTCAACCTGAAGGAAGCTCGAGGGGGCCCTCGGAATCATCTGCCGACATGGAGTCATCGTCAACAACAACATGGCGGCACCGCCTAAACACTTTGGATGCTGACCACAACCAGAGATACATGGGTAGTCTCTCGGTGGTTATCCGGCTGGTTCCATCCTTGTCCGTCTGGATGAAAGGCAATCATCGAAATCTGGAGCAACGGCGAATAGGAACGAGAACTCGTAGAGCAAGCCGAAGAAGAGCCAGGCTTGTAGGAAGTCCGCATGTTCGACGATGCCTGGGGCTGTGTCAAGCCTCGTGCGCTCAACTCCACAGCGGCGTGGGAAGTTATGCCAGAGCTGCATGTCGAAATCGACCCTCTTGTTGTATGCTAAAGGGATCTTGAGCGACCGCTTGGGTGCGTATTTCATGTAGGAAAGATGGTCCATGGTGCTACATAGGAGGGGCGAAGGTTGCCAACGACGGTAGAGTTTAGGCTATTGGAACCCTTGGTCCTTGATGCCTGACCCCGAGTTGGTAAGCCTCAAAAGTGCGTTATGTGAGCCAACGAGATGTTCATGCCATGTTCCAAGTACGTTTCGCCGGATTTCTGCATGTTAGGGACTTTTAGACCAGACGGTTACATACCCAGAAGTTCACAATATTATAGTCTCCGCTGCCCAGACCTGGACTCTCGATCAATCCTACTGCTTGGATCCTCATCTGAGTGGAGACATGGATTTCCCTTCTATCGTATCAGTATCATTGCTTCACGTTCCTCATAGCCGGTATAGTAAAAGGGTACGAATCAAACGCTCACGACTTCTGCTACGACCCAGTCAAGACAAGCAAACCACGGGATAATAACGTCCCATACGAAACTAAATCTGAGAAGAGAAAAGAGGGAGACTTGATGAATAATTATTTTTAGAAACCAGACTTTTATTTACTCCCTCAAGATCTAACACTTCACACGTCGTCTTCAGCACGTAGCGGCCATAACCTCACTTCGTCCAATTGGCACTATGCAGCCAATGTCAACAGCCAGGGTTGGGTAAAGCCCAAACCACCACACTATTAAAGAGAAAGCTTGAATATCAAGGTATGTATGAGCGTTAATAATCTAGCTGACAGATTGACCAAGGTCCTGCCGGGTCAAAGGTTCGAATCATTCGTTAGGCAGCGACGGCTCGTCGACATCATCAGCGTTATTCGCCGTTCAAGGCGGCGGCGTCTGCAATTGCTGCCGTTCCTGTTTTCGACTCGTTGTTGAAAAAGTTGTCGCGGACAACTCCCGAGTTATTTTGCTCTGGTTCCCCGCCGTCGTGTTTCCCACGATAAGTGATCGCTCTCTATCCGCGCGATTGATCGCAGGAGACTTGGTCGAGATTGTCTCACGCTTCTCTTTCAAGTTTTATCGGACGAATGATAAGTAAATATACAGGGCTGGCCTATTCTGAATACTTTGACTTTCAGGCCAAGCGCCCATGATTTTTCGATATGCCGGGTTATCCTTATACATGTAGTCATGGCTAAGAGTAATACCGGGTTAGCACAGCGAGCGCCCGCGTTGTGATCGAGTGGTTTTCATCTTTTGAACGATAATATTTTTCAAGGGCTGGGTGGTCGTGGCCTTCAATTTGAGACATTCGTAGACATCTGATTCAACTTGCATTGATAACTATCAACAGCTTCGATAGGCTTTGATCCAAGCTGCGAGGGTGTGTCAACGAATACGTAATCTAGTCTATCGAATGAGTCATCTACAGTCTGGGGCAGAATATATTTGCCCACCAACAAGTATACACTAATATACACTAATATACAATAGTATAGAGCGTGGTAGCCAGGTACCTGGTTTGGTCAAATACCTTTTGCCTCCTACCGTAGCTAGGCCTCGTCACGTAGAAGGTTCAAACTAACTGTAAGCTTCGAATTAGAAGCTAGCTAGTCAAAACCTTGTAATTAGGACCCTTTCAATGTGTTTGGATTTCCAACTATAAAGAACATCTCATCCCCTTGATAGATGGGTTCAATGAAGGACCGGGTCCACGTTCAAAGCGGTCCATAGCTGCTCATTGTGACACACAAGATGGAGCACAAAACAGGCTTCAACACGTTTCCGAGGCTCTGGTTCAAGCTAGTCTTCCTGGGTATCAGTTTCGGCGCTTTGTGGCAGGGCGTGGAGGCGGCACCAGCAGAACCTCGTGTTCATGTTGAAAACAAGGCAACGTCGGAGCGCTTCCCAAAACCAAATGACCCGTTCAACTTCATTCCTTGCCCCGATTCCCCAGAGGCGCTGAAATTTCCTCTCCTGAACGATACAGACCACCGAGGCACGTGGGGCCATGTATCTAATCCCAACCCCGACACGTGGGCTTGGGGGGAGTCGGCTCTGAATTCCTCGACCTCGCCGTCTCACAAGCGAAGAGGCCTCTACTTTTGCGGTTACCTGGACGTTCCCTTGGACTACCACAACAAGTCTGATCCCCGAATCACTCGATTAGCCGTTGTCAAATACCAAGTTTCCGGCGTCGGCAAGAAAAGCCAGAGAACTATTGTGCTGAACCCCGGCGGCCCGGGAGGAAGCGGCGTTTCGTTTGCTCTCAAATCCGCAGAGAACCTGGCCGGGGCGTTGACGAACGGCACATTCGACGTGCTTAGCTGGGACCCCCGCGGCGTCGGCTTCTCACAGCCCCAGGTGGTGTGCTTCCCATACGCCGGTCTCGAAGACCGCTGGTCCCTGACGGTGAACAAGGATCTCAAAGAGTCGCCATGTGCTCGACAACAGCTGGAGACGGTGAATGCCATAAACGAAGCCACGTTTCGCTCGTGCCATAAGACGCTTGGTGACTTTCCTCGATTCACTTCCACGGCCACCATTGCTCGCGACGTCGAGTCAATCCGAATTGCTTTGAACGAAACGCAACTGACGGGATACTTTGCCAGCTATGGAACCACGCTGGCCCAGATCTACGCCAACATGTTCCCCGATAGTGTAGGGCGCATCATCTTGGACGGCATGGACTATGCCAGAGACCATCGAGCCGTGGGAGGCTACGCACAAACAGCACTATACAACACAACCGATGTCTGGAACGACGGCTTCCTGGGGGAATGCGTTGCAGCCGGCCCTGAACGCTGCGCACTTGCCAAGCCTGTCAATGGCTCTGATGTGACGTTGGGCTCGTTGAAGGAGAGGATGCAGAAGCTTCTCCAGGGGCTGGCAGAGCGTCCCATACCAACATATAGCAAAAAGAGCGGGCCATTGATCATCACCTACAGCGACGTGGTGTCCTTTATTTCAGGAACCTTGTATACGCCGTCAAGTTGGCCCAGCGCAGCCAAACTACTCCAGGAGCTGGAAGAAGGCAAGTTGGCGTCGGCCACCGCTATGGTAGACAAGTCCTGGAGCTTCCAACCGCCGAATATGAATCCCGAACCTGACCCGGGGGCAGAACTACTCCTCATGGTGGTTTGCGGCGACGCGAGCGACGCCAGCCCGCCCGGCGGTCTGGATGTCTGGGAGTCTCTCTGGCGGGACATGGTGAAGAAGAGTTTCCTCAGCGGGCACGCCAACTTCGCGTCCGTGTTTCCCTGCCGCAACTACGAAAGGTACTGGCCGAAAGGGGCCGAGGTGTATCGCGGCGACTTTAACCAGCCCCTGAGGAACCCCCTCCTGCTGGCGTCCCCGACGCACGACCCGGTCACGCCGCTTGTAAATGGCCGCAAGCTCCTCAGCGAAATGGGGATGAAGAACGCAAGATTGATTGTTCATCATGGGTACGGCCACGGTACGTGGGCACATGTGTCAAAATGCACGGATGACCTCTTCCGCGCGTACCTCTTGAACGGCACTGTCCCTGATAAGGCGGAAACCCATTGCTATGCTGATGTGAAACCGTATCGACCTGCCACTACGGCGGGTAGTAGGCCGGGCTTGGCTGATCTTGAAGCTGCTTACCAGTCCGCCATTCCCCGGTTCTAATCTCCGAGACCTGTTTGGCTGTGCTCAGTACGGAACTGTCTTTTGCAGTTGGTGATGAGGTACAGTGTGCCTGGCATTTCGGATGAGCCATAGGCTTGACTCGCGACCCAAGTTTTCTCTGGTGAATAATGCAATAGAGGGCATAGCTAGGCGTACATAGGGTTGAAATTCATTCTTGGCTGGTACTGGATTTCCCGCAGCAGCAGCTCCAGACATCCTCCGAAGCCTCCCTTTAGAAAGATTGAAAGACGATTGATGACATGGAGTAAATCTGCGGAAATATTAGACCCGTGGCACCAAGGACAGATTCCAACTGCGTCTGATACCAACGTCAAAGTTACACATCACCCCAGCATAGTAACATCCTCACCCTCTTCACTGCCTTCCTCATCAGCCTCCTCCCTATCCAGGTCATCCCACCTGGTCGGCGTCATGGTCGACAGTTCAGTATGCTTTGTAGCACCCTCCCCGAACCCCACAGGATACCCTTCCAATCTCGTTGCCAGGCTCGGCCTGCCTCTCGGCCGCCTGCCCACCTTGTTCTTCTGCTTCTCGGCATCATGCTCTTCGCCAATCTTTTTCCGTCTCGGTTTGTAATACACAGACTTTCTATCGTCCCAGTCCTTCCCTTTGCCATCGGTGGCATAGACGGTGACTTGATCCTTGTCGCCCTTTTTAATCTTGAATGCCATCAGGTTCTCGAGGAAATTGATTTGTTCTGCGCGCTCGCCGGTCTTGTCTTTCCCCAGAGGGATCCGGATGTTCCATTCTTCCTTGATAGGGGCGAGCTTGTCTACAGAGGGTATTTTGGGGCGGGGTATCTTTTCGCTGGTCATTATGCGGGAGGAGCTGGCCGCCAGGAGGGAGATGTCGCCCGGCAGGGTGCGGAGTGAGGGGAGCGCGGCCGAGTCGTCCGAGGGCGTGCCGGCGAGGATGACTTCGGTGCCAATGACCTCTGCCCAGTTGCCTTGGAAGAGGCGGCCTCTGTAGGAGAAGAGGGGGCTGGTCGTGTGTAGGTCCAGGATTTGGATTTCTTCTGTGTCCAGAGGTTCCTCTTGGGCTTGGGGAGGCTCAGCTTCTTGGTGTTTTGGCGTGTCTGCGGGCGGA
This sequence comes from Metarhizium acridum, assembly GCF_019434415.1. Taxonomy (NCBI): domain Eukaryota; kingdom Fungi; phylum Ascomycota; class Sordariomycetes; order Hypocreales; family Clavicipitaceae; genus Metarhizium; species Metarhizium acridum. The sequence continues at coordinate 2,770,302 of NW_027094018.1, read as the reverse complement.
GGCGTTGTAGCCTTGTCCTTGCCCTTGCTCATGGCCAGGAGGACCGGGTCCAGCGGCGTGCCGTCATCCTCATAATCTCGCTCTGCGGCGAAGACTTCCTCGTTGTCGCTGTTGTCGCCAGCGGCCTGTTTGGCCTCTTGCGGCGGCTGTTTGGCAGTCTCGCGGGGCGCGTCCTGTTCCGCCCAGTTCCTGTAGTATCCGCCGCGACTGTGCGGAGGGATTCTAGCTGCGCGCTCTTTGAACTCGGGATACGAGAGCTCCACTGTGAGGTAGAATGTCTGTTGTGAAAATCTGTGAGCGAGACGCAAAGACACGCGCGCGCACGAGAGAGACGGACCTACCTCTGTCTCTGCAGCGGAGTACTCATACTCCCATTCTTCCTGGTCGTCGTTGACTAACTGCGCGAGGACCTGGTCGAGGGGCAAAGCCCCGGGCTCATCTGGGGTAAATACACTCTTCGGTCTCTCCATTGCCATGTACGGTGATGAGATGGCTTCGGTAGGTGAGAGGGTTGAAAAAAAAAAACGGCGACTATCCGGGCGAAAATCGGGCGACCAATCCCGTTTTGTGCAAATTTTACAGTCTTCACACCCTATTCTTTCTTCGGACTGCAAAAGGCGAGCATGTGGCTTGCTGGCTATGAGAGCCTGGATGAAATACACATCGTATACTTTGCTTGGTTTTAATGTAAGTGAGTGGTGAGTTGTGAGGCGTCGTCGGTTCTGTCAGTCATTGACGCTTTTGGACTATGCCGTTTCTGGCCAAGTGGCAATGGTCCAGGGTTGAAGTCGGCCATTCTCATCTCAACGTTTTCTTGATGCTTCGCGAAAAGCGAAGAACAAGCATGGTGGGGGGCAAAAGCTATTTGGTCAGACCAGCTGCCTGGCTACCGCGCTCTGTAACATAATTCACTATGGCACTTCAGTGCATACCTTTCGTTGGGAAAATAAATTCAGTCACAGACTGTCGCTGGTGTCTTAGAGCTGGGTCACCCAACACTCACTCTTATCGATAAAGCCACATGGGGCTCAAACGCCCCGCCATCGCAACTGAATTTCCATGGCACTTTCGTGTCTCATGCTGCGCCTTTGTCGGCATTCGAGATTGAGTCACTTGTTTGTTATGCGCCTACTTCCCTCTTAACCCAGCTCCAAAATCCGATTATCCATAACTTGCCCTCAGCTAGAACCGGTGACTCCAATCACTGGCGAACAGTCACACTTCTCCCGACCTCTAACCGCATCCTCACCCCCCCCCCCCCCCCCCCCCCCCCCCCCCCCCCCCCCCCAAAAACCTCCGCTTTGTCGCATCAGATCGCTTCTTCGCGATTTCTCATAGGGGGGCTCACAATGCCCAAGGTTCACTTGTTGGACTATGTCGCCGGCAACATTCGCAGCCTGGTGAACGCCGTCGAGAAGCTTGGATATGAGGTCGATTGGATCCGGTCGCCGGAAGATGTGTCCCAAGCAGAGGTATGTATCACACAGCCCCCAACGCGGATAGGAATACCCAGATAAAGGAGAGAAGCGATTCTTTTTTGGAAGTGAGAACGGGGAGGGCTTGGGTGAGGAGGGCAAAATGAATGAATCGACTTTTCTAACCAGGATATCTAGAAACTCATTCTGCCTGGGGTAGGCCACTTTGGCCACTGCCTCTCCCAACTCTCCCAGGCAGGCTACCTGCCCGCCATCCAGAAACACATTGACGAGGGCAAGCCTTTCATGGGCGTGTGTGTTGGCCTGCAAGCGCTTTTCGAAGGGTCCGTCGAGGACCCCGACGTGCCCGGGCTCGGTGTCGTGAAGGGATTCCTGGGCCGCTTTGACGACTCGACCAAGTCAGTTCCGCACATTGGCTGGAACAGCGCCAGCACCGCTGGCCAGTCCATGTACGACTTGCGCCCAGACTCGAAATACTACTACGTCCACACATACCGCTTCCCCTACGTCAAGGGCCAGCTGGAAGACCAAGGATGGACCGTCGCGACAGGCACCTACGGCACGGAAACATTTGTCGGCGCCGTGGCCAAGGGCAACATCTACGCGACGCAGTTCCACCCGGAAAAGTCGGGCGTCGCAGGCCTGCGAACTCTCCGCGCATTCCTCAACGGCCAAGGTGCCAAAACCCTCGGCTCGCCGTCCTCGACGCTCGGTCAAGCCTCTTCCGAGGCCAAGGACGGCCTCACCCGTCGCGTCATAGCCTGCCTCGACGTCCGCACCAACGACCAGGGCGACCTCGTCGTCACAAAGGGCGACCAGTACGATGTCCGTGAAAAGAACGACACCCGCGACGTCCGAAACCTCGGGAAGCCCGTCGAAATGGCCAAGAAGTACTACCACGACGGCGCCGACGAAGTCACCTTCCTCAACATCACATCCTTCCGCGACTGCCCCATCGCCGACCTCCCCATGTTGGAAATCCTGCGTCAGACATCGCAGACCGTCTTCGTGCCGCTCACCATTGGCGGCGGCATCCGCGACACCGTCGACACCGACGGCACAAAAGTCTCGGCGCTGGAAATCGCAACAATGTACTTCAAATCGGGCGCGGACAAGGTCTCCATCGGGAGCGACGCCGTCATCGCCGCGGAGGAGTACTACTCCATCGGCCGCAAACTCTTTGGCAACACGGCTATTGAGCAGATTTCCCGTGCGTACGGGAACCAGGCCGTCGTCGTCAGCGTGGACCCCAAGCGCGTCTACGTGCCAAAGGTGGACGCTACCCGCCACAACATCATCGAGACCAAATTCCCCGGCCCCAGGGGCGAGCCGTACTGCTGGTACGCTTGCACCATCAAGGGCGGCAGGGAAACACGGGACATGGACGTCGTCGAGCTGGCGCAGGCGGTGGAGGCCATGGGCGCCGGAGAATTGCTGCTGAATTGCATTGATAAGGACGGCTCAAACACCGGCTTTGATCTAGAGCTCATCACCCAGGTCAAGAATGCTGTCAAGATTCCCGTCATTGCCTCAAGCGGTGCTGGCAACCCAAGCCACTTTGAAGAGGTCTTTAGCAAGACTACCACGGATGCTGCTCTCGGTGCCGGCATGTTCCACCGCGCCGAGTATACAGTTAAGCAGGTGAAGGATTACTTGAAGGACAAAGGCCTTGTAGTGAGGCAATTTGAACAAGACCTGTCATGATGTAGATGAATAAGGCGGCATACTTCACGTTTGGCATGTTTATTTAGCACTTGGCCCATATTCTGGGGATCAAAAGATTATTTTATTCAATGTCCACCAACTCCTCAATGATACCAGGATTCAATTCGTGTGTCCATGATGCTGCGACCTGCTTTTCCGGTAGGTATTTGATACAATCAAACTAAACCATTCTTAAATGCTGCAACGCCACCGGATATACACATTTCAGACCAACGGTAGACAAACTAATAGGACACGAAAGGAACCAGAAAGAAAAACATAAAGCAGACATTACGCCAGGCTAACAATCCCATCTGCCCGACACTGGAAAGCATTTTACCGCTCATGGCCAAACTGCAAAACAAAGAAAACACGGCAAAATGGCTACGAGCCGAAAAGAGAGAGGCAAGAGGGCAAACGGGTTGGGCAACTCAAGTCCGGGTTCGAAACAGGAAATTCTAATGTGGCCAAACTCTAGTCCAGGAGACGATGGATACACAATCACTCCTAGAGTTCCATGCCCATAAACACCCACCGTTTGCTCGTAAAATCGAGGCGATTTGCCCAGTGGTCTAGAGTAGTCATTTCGAATCCAACCCACTGAAGGCTCTTGGTCAGTTCGTGTGCTTCCTCAATGGGTATACGGCGATCAATGCAAGTCACAATATGTGCGCATTCCAAAGGGCCATCAGCGAGTTCGATAAGAGCCATAAGACTAATAGGACGAATCATTAGAATCAAGTTCAGTCATCGCAAAGCATCGAACAAAGGGAAAGGATAGCTCACGCTTTCTTGAGATCTCGTCCCATAACGCCTTCAATGTCGAAAAAGACAAACAAGGATTTCTCCTGTCCGTTATTTGCCACGAAGGCTCGAAAGCTCGCACCACCAGCGTAATCCCAAACTTCCATCCAAGCATCGACTTCAAATCCCCGAGACTTGATGTCCATGCTCTGCCGGAAGACGTCGGATAACCGGCTCTCTGGTGGCGGTGTTTGTAAATAAGCACCTGACAGGCCGGAGCCATTCATCGACAGGTTCCTCTCACCGTGGAATGCTGCCTTCATGGTCTCACAAAAGAATCTCTCACATTCTTCCCTGATCGTGAGTGCTGCCCCCCCTCGTCGCTCCGGGCGACGGTGGCCCGAATTGTCGCGCTTCTTGTTCTTCGGAAGAAGCGCGAGCTCGTTAGACGAAGTCAGCGCGGCGAGGGGGGGGCTTGTTGGAGGAGAAGGTAGTCCTGAGGTAGGGACCTCAGGAATACCACTCCGCCCCTTGAGATTAGTCAGTATAACGTTTCGGTGAAAAAAAAAAAAAAAAAAACAGTGATGATTTGAAGGCAGTCACAACTGACCGAACCACATGGGATATGGCATCGTGAAGCCAGAAAAAGTCTTGGAGAACATACCTGCAGCCCCGGTAGTGCAGTAGTGGATGCCCTTAAGGTGGGCAGCTGAGTCGACAATGTAGCAGGAGGCAAGGACGTTGACTCGGGCAACGACGTCCTCGCCGTAATTACTACTACAATTCAAATTCTGGTTACTTAAAAGCGCCATTGTTATCGTTGTTCCACGATTACTGTCCTGAGAGGGTTCGATGGATTCGATGGATTCGATGTGAGGTCGTCGCAGGCAAGTTGACTGGCGACGAAGTGGCGACTGGATTGTGCAGTAATGTGGGCGTCAGATGGACGATCTGAATCGAGGAGGATCTCGTAAAATTGGTCGGTGAGACAAAGAGGCAATCGAGACAAGATTGGAAAGTGTGCTGCGAAAGGCGGCTGCTTGGAAAAGCGAGGTTGAGATGGATTTGTGCTGTGCAACGTGTGTGGATTGGGGGAAGAAAAGCAGAACTGCTGGTGTCGGGGGGAAGAGCGGTGACAAGTCACCTGAGACAACTCAACTGGATCCTTCCAGTCATTTCGTGGCGGACCACCGCCAGCAGTGAAACGCCATGCACCATCCGGCCGGATTAGACGGAGAGCGGCGTAGCCCATGCGAAACTCTGCATCACTGTCTGCAATGGGGGTTTCGTACTGTGCATCCGACATGATGTCCGTGCCGAGCACAAAGACGCAGCACTTCCAGCCCACTATAGACCAGCTACTGGCTTGACAGTCGCTTTGTCTTTACAGTCCGCCTCGTGTCAAAGGCACTGTCTGCAACCACGTGCACCAGACACTTTCATCTCTGGCCTGGAGCCTGTCCGCCAAGCCCGACATGGCCGTCGTGGTGTCGGCGTTCCGTCATCGTGTCGCCAATTGTGTGAATGCAAATTGATGTGACTAATTCTGCTGGAGTACAAGGCTGGGCGTGAGGTAGTACGGAGTACTTATGTCTCCCAATCAATCGTCGAGTCCAATACTCCGCGTTGTCTGAAGGAGGGTTAACCTACCGAGTACGTACATGAACCGGACTATCTCAGCGGCAACTACCTAGGTAATTAGGTGGGCACTTGGTCGCTGACTGGCGCTGACTGGTAACTGCACTCGGAGAGGAGATCACAGGCTGCGCGGGTATTAGTTATTAACCAATCCGAAACACTCCAACAAACGAAACACATTTGAAATTTTCGTTTGGATCTGCTCTCTGAGGGACACCCTGTCAACCGCGGCAAACGGCATGGTATGCGGCACCAACCTGTGTAGCAACTCGTGAGCTTGGTGACCATCTGCAGTTTGTCGGCTTATACATCAGCATTGTCACTCTCAACGCCACATTGAGTAACTCTCCTCCTAACACAACATGAATATCCACATCATAGATTCCACCACCACATACACTGTATATACATTATGTTCAGTTTGAGACAGTTCCTTTCCATCCTCTCTCATTAGGATTACACATGCCTTGCGCTCAGACTCGCGAATGCATCTGGGCTGTGTCTTCCATTGGTCCAAGCCATATCAAGGCCAAGGTTCATACTGTCTCTGCTAATATGCTTATTTGATGCGAAAGGATCCGGCTGGGTCGTGGTTTGGTTCATATACGCATTTGTATTCCCAGTTATTGGCTGTGACGGACTGCGTGGTTGCTGGTTTGCTGTGGGCAGTGGCTGGGTAGATTGAGTGTAGATAGCCTGATTTTCTGGTATACTTGGAGTTGTAGTATTCACATTCGGCTCCACGGCTGCAGGCTTGGGAGTGTATTGTCCAGGTTGATTAAATAGCGCCATTATCGAAGCCTTGTCATGTCGGGGTTTCTGGTAGTACGACTGTTGGGTTTGCTGAACGGCATACGATTGTTGGACAAACTGCTGTACTTGCGGCTGCGGTTGATGCATGGTGGTAAAGAAAGGGTTCGATGATGTCGGAAGCGGTTGGGGTGATGCACTCAGCAACGGCGACTCGGCAAAATTGGATTGGGCTTGTTCCGGTATCTGTATAAGAGGCGGAGATGCTATTCTCGTAGGGGATCGCAAGAACGGATTGTTGGCAAACCCTCGTGCCGTTTTGACGGTCAAATTTTGTGGCGGTGGGGCTGGACTCGACGGTTGGGAGAAGAACGGGTTGTAGCCGGTCTGCATGGGTTGTTGGAGGGAAGAAATCGGCTGCGGATATGTCATGCTGCTCTGGAAAGTCACGGTTTGATAACTTTGAGGGCTGGCGGGAGCAGACGGCGACATGTACTGCTGGTACAGTTGCTGCTGCTGCTGTGGCGTTTGTAATTGATGTACTCCATTAGTCTGGGAAAAGAATGTCGGATGAGATGTGGACGTTGACACATGTAGACCCTGAAACGCCTGACTGAGTTCGACTGGCTGCGAGGGAGCTCCGAAAGGATTGTTCGTGCCATTGTATGAGTTTCTATTATGCAGCGTCCCTGTAGACTGGGCGGTTTGAGGTTGTGCAGGCGGTATCGTATCAAAGGGATTCGTAGATGTGGTGGATGACGTTGTTGGCCTATCAAGCATCGGTTTCTGTGGAACGCTTAAGCTCAGCCCGACCCCAGCTGAACCTGAGTGGGAATTCAATGGAGTCATGGACTTTGTGGCACGCAATGTAGGTTCTCGAGACACTGGCATAGGTGCTGGAGATTGATTTCTGCCTTCTCCTAGTCGGACCAAAGCCTCAACCGCCTGGTCCAGATGACCGTTGACACCCTTGAGAACAATGGCGTTGCGCTGAGGATCCTGGAACCCCATTTCATAAAGTCTTGTCAGTTTCTTGTCAGTTTCATCCGGCCCGACATAATCGACCGTGGCCCCAAAAAGCCTAGAAGGTTTATTTGGCAATGTCGGGGACGGCACTGCGCTACCACTCGAACTGCTTATAGCTCGCTGGTCCTTCTTTACGCGAGATGTTAAGGGGAAAATAGACGAAGCTGATCTGAATCCGAATTTTGTTGAGTTCTTGGGCGGTAGCGGCGGGGGTGTACCTTCGTCGGATCCCCGGCTTTGCGGCATGCTAGACTTGGCGGCGACATTATGAATGTACTTCTGGCGAATAAAACGTTCCATGGCAGAGTCCGCCTCGTCCGCGTCAATCGGTACCGGTGCTTTTCGACCCTCGGGATTGTAAATCTGGTTCGAAGTAACGTTGCCAACTTTGCGCATATTCTAGAACACTCTTGTCAGTCATTCCACAGCAGTCAGGTCCCATGGTGTAGAGCCGTCGTAGCGTACATCAACCTGCTCGTTGGACCAGCTGTCCATACTCAGCGACTTGACTTTGGAGATATGAGTGCCTAGCTTTCGGTGTATCGCGGCACAGCGCATACATAGAAAAACGCCCAACTACGGACTGATCAGTATCGGGGGAGATTCGAGCGCCGGTGGGGATATATTCATTTCATACACTCCATGATGCCCAAGCTTCAAGCGCGGTTTGCGTCAGTAAGCAGGTTGACCAATTCAAATACATGGAGAAGCTTGAACAAACCTGGGTTCCTCGCGTGACAGTCTGCGCATAAGTTGTTGCCCGGGACTTTGTGTACGAGGTCTTGGAGGGCCTTCTCATTGCGCGCTTGCTGGCGCTTACTCAAAGCACTGGTCATGGCAAGGGAAGATTATACGTTATGGTATTGTATGGTATGAAGCAATTCCAAGAGCCCTGCTGCAAGCCACGTTGAAAGTTGGATATCTTGCGAAAGAAAGGAAGTAGAACGACGAAAACCAAGATGGAGAGCAGTCGCATGCGAGAAATGATGGAAGTTATTCGAAGACCATGGCGAGAAGGTAAAAGGACGGACAGGAAAAAATAAAGGGTGAAGGGCAAATGTCAGGCGAGGAGGCAAAGAGTCCAAGTTGGTAACAAAAGCGACACAAACAAAGAGATTGACAGAACGCTGTGAGTGCACCTCTCGACTCCCGCCGCCGTTGTGATGTCGAAAATGACTTGAAGGTTGACGGATGGTCTGGCCGAAAAGGAGAAACATCAAGAACGTCCTGGTCTGGTTAGCTGCCGTCAAGGGTTAGACCAACATTCTCAAGTTGAAGGGTCTGGTGCGTACTCGGTGGTGGGGTCTCAAACCCAAAGCATCAATGGCGTTCGGCCCACAGTGGGGGGTATGGGCGCACGTCCAAACATCAGGACATCCAGACCTCTTGACCCTTCTATGTCTGTCTGGTGGACTGTGGCCTTCAACGCCACAGGTGAGCCGCGGCGGACAGAGCAGACAGCATTTCAGTCAAGTGCCTCAGTGTTGCCAACCTGCTGCAACACTGAGCAGTCTGGGTGAGACTCCTACTTGACCCAAGTACTTAAATAGCCATCAATGCATTGCCTACTGAACCGTGCGCTGGCTGTTGATCCGCCAGTCCCGGCTACCGCTGGCACCGCTGGCACCGGCAAGCACTAGGCCCGACTCGATACACTGAGACTTGAGGCTGGACATCTTGTTTCTTCAGCGCTCACTGACTCCACCATATGTACCGTGTCGCTGGCCCAGTCAACATGACATTTGTTCGAGAGGCTGGGGGGCATCATTGTTTCCTTTCAGGATCTCAGCACGGCTTTTCGAGTGGTTTCACCTGCCTGAGGAGCGTGTCGGGATGTTTCTCCGTCTTGGTTCAATGACTACACGGCGTCCGACACGGTCCGGTTGAAGGAGCGAGTCAGCAGTCAAAGTTGGTCAAGTTCAAGCCGGAAATGCTGCGAAAAGCCCCGGTTGACTGATGCTATTAAAAGGACAGCCCGTCAAACGTCATCAGCTTTTGTCCCATGCTGACACAAGACAAGGCTGTCGTCAGTGTCGGCAACAAACACAAGCAGGTTCGGTTTGGACCGCGAGACACGAGACCCGCCACGTTGTTATTCCTGTTCCGCCAAGCTCCGTAGCTTCCCGAATCCGGGGCAGTTACAACATTGAAGTCATCAAATAGGATGGTACTACTTATAACTACTCGGTAGTTGCCTGAGGTGGTTCGGCGGGGAGAGTTGGCCCGCACCTCCATCCGTACCTCCGGCCGCGCCTCTAGATGCCGCATGATGGTGGTCATTCGCGCTGTGGCTGAGCCAATTGTGGCCCTCAATGGTGTGAAAAGTGCAATGCGTACAGGTTGGCTATTTTGAAGCTATATGAGAACCGTTGCTCAGATCATACAGAAGTAACATAACATGGCCGCAAGGCTACACGAGGCTCCCCTTGAGCAGGCCGGAGGGGCACCTTGAAGGTCAAGTCACATTTCAACATTCCAATGTTGAATGCTGCATGTGGTTGCACCGCGCGTGCGGTTTCTAAGTGCCATCTGGTGCTGGGCTCCCATGCAGGCCCCTGGAACTCCTCCAGTGCTGGCTGGGTCGGCCGCTGTCACCTGGGGTCAATCCCAATGTCAGATGGCAACATTGAACTGTGCTAACCCCCCTTGGCCAAGTCAACTCTCCGCAGCCCTGTCCGCGACGCCCGACTTCGTATGATAATGCCTCGGCCACCCAGCCTGCATCAGCTTTGCATCTCTCCAACATTCCCTGCATCTCCGTCAGGGCTTCCTTAGCCTCCGAGTTCCCCAGCAATCGCGGGTTGCCGAGACCGACAGTGACGACAGCCACGGTTTCCGCCTAGCCAAGTCTGACCCTGCAAGTCATGCAAAGTTGATAAAAAGGCTCCTCCATGTGCTCTTCTCAGAGGGTGCATTCCAGCCGCGCTCTCTACCACCACCATTAAAGTTGCTCTTTCTCGCGCTAGAGCCACGGTGCCACGACACCCATCATGGCCGGCATCGAGAAGCTCGAGGTCCACAGCAAGGTAATAGACACCTGTTACTCTCATCTCCCCGCGCCAGTGTCGCCCAGCGCCGTCCAGCATCGCTTCTTGAACCCGTTCTTAACTCCAAACAGTCCTACATAGTCCGATGGGTGAGGGTCGACGAAGATCATACCCTCTCGTGGAGTGTGCAGCCGAACAAGAAATCAATGTGAGCCAGCTCAAAATAAAGCCGTAACACGGCATAAGATACAAAGCGCCGTCTTCGCTGACAATACTCTATCACCAGTAACTTCGGTATTGTTAAACATCCAGGCAGCGGCGCAACGACAATACTCTCCTCGAATGGCGACGTACTCGATGGTGCTCCGGTTCAAGGAACCACGGATGGCAAAGGTGGTCGATTCCCCAAAAAGGAGACTACCGCGCAAGACTTGTTGATCAGCAAGGGCTTTATCCCGATCTCCTGGCATGGGAAATGCGAAGCGGACAAGGTTTCTAGAGGCACACATGATGTTCATACGGGCCAGGGCGGCATGTATGGCCTGGTTTTCGACAACACTTTTTCCAAGCAAACCTCCAAGACAGCTACATTTGTTGTTCTCACATATCCAACTGGCGCGCCACCTCAGACAACTAACCATTTGCCGAACCTGCAGTTGCCGAATGCTCAGAACAGCCAGTCTAGCTTGGGAAAGCATGGGAGTCCTCATAATGAGAATGGTCCCTCGACCTCGGTAGATAGTCTTCCAAGTCATGGCCGTGCGAGGGCGCAATCTTCAGCTGGAAAGAGTGATGTTACCGGAGCCTCTCCGAACTATCATGTCGGTACACTTTCAAAAAGACGGCGCAAGAAGGGACAGGGCTATGCTCGCCGCTTCTTCTCACTGGACTACTCGACTTGCACTCTGTCATACTACTATAATCGAAACTCGTCTGCCTTACGGGGAGCCATCCCCCTCAGTTTGGCTGCCATTGCAGCAGATGAGCGAAGAAGGGAAATCAGTATTGACTCTGGTGCCGAGGTTTGGCATCTGCGGGCACCAAATGACAAGGAATTTCAGGACTGGGCACGGGCGCTGGAGCGAGCTAGTCGCCTCGCTCGAGGTCTCGAGACACTGACAAAGCCTTCAAAACCTAGTTTGAAGCTCGATGGCCATGTGCCCAGGAGGACACAAGATCCGTGCCACAGTGAAACCGTTGAATGGCAGCAGGTTGAGACCCTTGTCAGTCGTGTTGTGGGTACGCGCGATGCTCTCCGCAGACTGACAAAAGAGCTCGCCCAGTTGCCAAAGCCTTCGCCAAACGGACAGCTTCTTTCACCCGGCTTTGGAACCCCCAACGAGGAGAACAAGGACGGTTATTTCCCTCCGACGGTGGAGAAGAAGTCGTTCTGGAAACGAAAGTCTAGTGCCCCATCCCTGTCAACCTCTCCCATTCAACAAACCACTCCGTCAGCCCTGGCTGTGCCTTCACTTGCCAACGCCACTAGCGGTGTGGAAACCGTGACCCGTCAGGCGTCCAAGAGAAGGTCTCGCGGAGTAGCTCAAGAGGAGAAGTCCCTTTATGATCACTGCCAGGCCCTACTCTCTGATCTCGATTCTGTCGTCTCCGAATTTACTGCTCTGATTGCCAACAGCAAAAGACGTCGTTTGCCGCAACCCCCATCCGCTGGGGGTGCTTCCCGCATGAGCATCGAAACGACATCTACAGACGAATTCTTTGATGCCGAGGACGCGAAGTCAGGCGTCGTCAAGATCGATGGCAGCGAAGACGAATCCGCCGAGACCGAGGCTGAGGAGGAATCTATTCACGAAAGCTCATCCATATCCTCAATCGAAGACGAAGAGGGAGTTGGTACAGAAGGCACCGGTGATGTTTACCCTGTCAGGCCGAAGAATCTCACTCCTCTCCCCCTTGACCAAGCCGTAACTCGAAGAACCGGAATACCGCCAGCGCTGGTCCATCCACCAAGTCTTATCGCATTCGTTCGCAAAAACGTCGGAAAGGATCTTAGCACGATTAGCATGCCCGTGTCTGCTAACGAACCCATATCGTTGCTTCAGAAGGTTGCCGAGCCACTTGAATATGCGCAGCTTTTGGACAAGGCATGCAGACAGAAAAGCCCAACAGAACGACTACTCTTTGTTACGGCCTTTGCCGTGTCTCGATTCAGCGGCGGTCGAGCCAAAGAACGAGCGATTCGAAAACCGTTCAACCCCCTTCTTGGTGAAACATTTGAACTGGTCAGGACAAACAAAGATATTCCGGGGGGGTTCCGACTGCTCGTGGAAAAGGTTCAGCATCGGCCGGTGAGGCTGGCCATGCAAGCCGACTCGGCAAACTGGTCGTTCTCGCACTCACCCGCTCCGGGGCAAAAGTTCTGGGGAAAGAGTGCTGAAATTACCACCGAGGGCCGCGTCCGAGTTGTCCTTCGCTTGACAGACGGCAGTGATGAGCTTTACTCCTGGAACGTAGCAACCATGTTCCTGCGCAACGTTGTCATGGGTGAAAAGTACGTCGAGCCCGTAGGATCAATGCACGTAGCCAACGACACCACCGGCCACAAAGCCAGTGTTGAGTTCAAGAGTAAAGGCATGTTTGGTGGCCGCGCCGAGGATGTCTACGTGACTACATTCAGCCCAGACGGCAACGACACAGGCAGCGGCCTCGTGGGGACTTGGACTGGTGGCCTTAAAACCATTGGCCCCGGTAAAGCAGCTAGCGAAGAAATCTGGGAAGTTGGCGAAATGGTGGACAACCCATCTCAAACCTACGGCATGACGCTCTTTGCAGCGCGTCTCAACGAAATCACTGAAATTGAAAAGGGTAAAATGGCACCGACAGACACACGACTCCGCCCAGACCAGCGTCTCGCTGAAAAGGGGGAGTTGGAGGAAGCTGAGAAGTGGAAACATAGACTTGAGGAGGCACAGCGTGCTCGGCGCCGAGAAATGGAGGACAGGGGAGAAGTACATCGGCCCAGGTGGTTTGTGAAGGCGGACGATAGTCCCGACGGCGAGGAAGTATGGAAGATAAAGACGGGCAAGGATGGGTATTGGGAGGAAAGGGCCAGGGGGAGTTGGAGCGGTGTACAGCGGTTATTTGATGTGCCCGAGTTATAGACGGTAGTGTTTTTCCCTCTTCTTGGGTAGAGTGGTTGAGAGTACATGTGTTGAATAGGGCTCGCTCCCTCGGTGTTCTGCGATCTGACATAGCATTACGTTCAGCGGAGGACGTCTTACTCTGCATACGAGTGACGGTTCATTTTTATATAAAAGGAGACGTAGACGGTGGCTGTGACCCACTGCATGTCCATCAATATGTATTCCTGCTGCATAGAGCCGATGGTTTCCCCAGACGGCAACCATTGCATCTTAAGCCATTATGATTGTGTTTCTCTGAATGACTGAAAATGTTACAAAGGTTATTCACACTCCGAGACGGAGAGCCCACACTCGGCCCAGAGCATGGGAAATTTAATGCTTGTAACACCAGTGTCTAACGGGGCGAAACGGCGGGATAATGCCCTTATATTTCAGAAAAGGCGTGCGTAACGGAATACTTGGCGTCGATTACATGTTTGCCGACTATTCAAAACATGTTTTCGATCTGGTGGCACTTGAGGAGACTTGATGCCGGCTCTGCAAGATTGACGAAGCGATAACCTTTTTTGGCTAGAGGCTTGGCGGACCAGGGTCGAAGAAGAGCCCTCCAGAAACAAACAACCAAGGTACGGGGTCTTAGAGTGCACAGTCTTCTTTACTCGGCGCAGGAACTACCAGACTTGACATGGCGGGAACCATTGCACTGCATCGATACTGCAGGTTACAATTTTCTTGTTGCGCCTCTTTAATAATGCAGGTGGGTGTTGACGTGCCGAGTTGCCGACGGGTTGGATTGGGGGCAATGTCAAGGAGCAGGCGTGTTAGGGATGGAATTTTGTAGCGACCCTTGGACTGGGGGTCTCACTGAGAACCCTTGCTGTCGACGACCATCAGTGACGTGACGTGCGTCGATCCCCATGTGAGGAGGGCACTGGCCTTGAGCGGATATCCAGCGTGCATACGGAGTACGTGGTCCAAGGACACCATGATTTGACTTGGGCTGTGTTCGAGAGAAAGCAGCGGGAAGGCTGTTCTTCCCCTAGAAAATTGGTTATAAAAATCTAACTTTAGAATGCTGACTCCGTCCTGAGTAGGAGAAGAGCCGGTCACTAACTTACTATTTGAGTAGCTGCATGTGGCACTGCTGGGATTCCAAGGCCCCGGAACCTGGTCGGACGCATTTCCTTGGTCTTTAAACACGAGAGAGGCTGTGCAGCCACTAGGTGACTAGTACTGCTCCGTACTCCGTACCAAGATTGGCAACACGACACCAGTTCACGAGCCACTAAAACAAGATGACGATGCGCACACTCCCTGCAAACATGCGTACAGTGTGGGGAAGGACGTGTCAACGGTCGCAGAAAGATCGATGTGGTAGGGGAGGCTCAGGGGCATTTGGACGACTAGGGCGCCTCCAATTGCTGCTCAATTAATGAAGGAGTCCTCGTTTCAAGGCCGCGACGGAGGGTAAATAATAATATTTGTGCCCCATAAAGTGAGCAAACAAAGGCCACACATGATGCCGCGACTTGGCGAGGCATGGGATGGATACTTGGTGATACCGGCCAGTTGCGCAGGTGCCCCATGGTGGCATCTTTGACGGTTCCAATCCATGATAGTGTTGTCGATACTCCGTAGTCTGGTGTCATTACATCGGACCGGTCTTGTGATGCGCTGCGACGGGCTTGTTAGACTTGACAGGACCAAAACCTCCCTTCCTGCTAGTAGATTCAGGAGTATTGTGAACGACAGCCAGCAACTCATGTTCCCCTGGGCAATGTTTTCAGGTCAGGCCACAGTGAGGCGTCAGTTGCGGGCGCGTCCTGTACTGTTTGGTGCGGTCTGGTACAATATCGGGCACAGAGTACGGAGTATCTGCTGGCAGGGCAGAATATCCACGGCCCGTTCACGGTTCATGCCTGGCGCCACGCCACTCCTGCCTCCTGCCCTTGGCACGTCCCCTACTAGGCTTTGGCTGGTGGCATTGACTCCCATATTGGTTGGTCTGGTGTCTGGTTTCCCAACGTCTCTGCCAATCGCTGCCAACCCGTCTGGTGGTCAACTGGTGTGTATTGATGCTTCCACCCCCCAAACTACACAGTGGGAGCTCCTTCGGTATGTGTCTTTGTCTCGGTCCAAAGTCGCGCGCGCAAGCCCAGTGCCAGTTATGGTTATGCCTACCTCAAAATGGACGCCTATCCGTGTGCCTCCCCCCTCGGATCTTCCCATTAGAGTTCATCTCCTTCTCCCTCCTTCATGCAAACCTGAATCGTTACTTCTTCTTGCGACTTCCCCTTCGTTGTCGTCAATCCAACTCCCTCGTTGTTGGATCTTTTTATTCCCGTCTTCTCTTTCTAACTTCAAGTCTGGCTGCTACTTATTTGACCTCGCCGACTTCCTCTCGCTGACTTCCCTCCACTCTCTAGGGGATTTTTATTACCATTCTCATACGACTAAACCATCACAGCTGTAATCATACTCATTTGCTTTACCGCCCGGTATCCATTCATCATGAAGGGCTTCGTATTTGCTTCGGCCCTGGCCGCCATTGGCGCCGTCACGGCCTCCCCAACTCCCACCGAACAGGAGCCGCCCACCAAGCGTGACAGTTTCCCTACTGTCACGGTTTCCGGCAACGGTAAGCCGCCGCCAATTGTTTTGCCATAAGCGTGCTCGACATCACTCCTACTGCCCTTGTCGAGTTCTTCGATTGACTGTCTGATTTTGCTTGCATCTTGTCACGATCCGCTCATTGTGCTAACTCGAACTGCCCTAGCCTTCTGGAAGGGCAAGGACCGGTTCTACCTCCGCGGCATTGACTACCAGCCCGGCGGCTCCTCCGCCAACGAGGACCCTCTTGGCGACCCCGATGTCTGTCTTCGCGATATCGCCAATTTCAAGGACCTTGGCGTGAATACCATCCGTGTCTACGCCGTCGACAACACCTTAGACCACGACAAGTGCATGCAGGCTCTTCAAGACGCTGGCATTTACCTGGTCCTCGATGTCAACAACCCCAAGTACTCGATCAACCGTGGCAAGCCCGGCCCCTCGTATAACGCCAAGTATCTTCAGAGTGTCTTCGCCACTGTCGACATGTTTGCTCGTTATCCCAACACTCTGGCCTTCTTCTCTGGCAATGAGGTCATCAACGACGAGAAGGATACTGACAAGTCTGCCCCTTACGTCAAGGCTGTCACCCGCGACATGAAAAACTACATGAACTCTCGCGGTCTTCGCAAGGTTCCCGTCGGTTACTCCGCTGCCGATGTCTCCTCAAACAGAATGCAGACTGCCCAGTACATGAACTGCGGCTCTGATGACGCGCGATCCGACTTCTTCGCATTCAATGATTACTCGTGGTGCAACACGAACTTCCAGCAGTCTGGTTGGGATCAGAAGGTTAAGAACTTTACCGACTACGGCCTTGCTATCTTGTAAGTTGCTGCTCACATATTCACTGGTGATCGCTTGCAAGCTAATATCCTGTCTTTTTCTGAAATCAACAGCTTGTCTGAGTACGGATGCATTGTCAACGGTCCCCGTAAGTTTGAGGAGATCCAGGCCATGATGAACAGCGAAATGACTGGTGTCTACTCTGGTGGTCTCATGTACGAATACTCGTACGAGGACAATAAGTACGGTATCGTCGAGCTCAAGGATGGGCTCAAGGCCAAGACTGTTGAGAAAATGGACGAATACGACGCATTCAAGTCTGCTTTGAAGAACAATCCTGCCCCTACTGGCGCGGGTGGTGCTGCTTCGACCACCCACTCCGTCAGCTGCCCTACTTCCGATGCTGGCTGGCAGGTCAACCCCAGCTTGATCCCCCAAATGCCGAGTCAGGCTCAGAAGTACATGAAGGACGGCGCTGGCAAGGGCCCAGGTTTCGATCTCAGCGGCGCTGGTTCCCAGAACGCTGGTGATTCCGGCACGTCTACCGCTAGCGTTACCGGCGGTGCAGCCTCTCCCACTGGCAGCGGTGCCAAGGGGTCTGACAGTGCTGGCATCACAACCGTCGGTCCGGTTGAGAAGGCCCCCTTCATCATCACCGGCCTGGTAGTTTTCTTCACCCTGTTTGGCACCTTACTTCTGTAAATACCGTTTGAAAAAGTGGCGATGATGGGGTTGGTAGAATTTTCGTTACTTGTTTTATGGAGGGGAACAAGGACAAGACATGTAAATCAGTTGATGCGAGCATAATGACAAGAACTGTCTAAAACCCTTGGGGAGCTACCTACTGTCAAGGGTTTTGGGTTGACACTTTGTTTATTGGTGGTTCGCTTGGCTAGTGGTCAGATTAGCCGCCAGGCTTGAGGTAAAGATAGTAATTCATTTTAGAGCACAACCGCCATATTCACAAAAGCCATTGCCCTTTATTGTGATGTAATAGGTAGTATTGGGATGGACAATGAGCTCGTCTACGATAGGCGTGGTTGTCCATACCAAAGCACTGACAGATAGATGACCGTTGTACTTTTGAGAGATTGAGTTGCATCATCGGATTAGCTGGCAATGCGATGATGCATGCATGCGGAGTAGCACAGTCAAGAACACCAGCAAGGTCAACATGTTGTCTACATGCTGATTGGCAGCAAGACGATGGCATCCGCAATGAAGACTTCTGTCCCGAGGGTCCGTGGGAGTTTGTTTTTAGAATTTTGCCGATTGCATGTGAGTGTGGCATCAGCGCCCAACCCCAGCTAGGGTAAGTCTGGAGAAGGGGATCCCACCCCACGCAGACCTCGGTTCCGCGGCGATTTAGGTCATCGCAGCCGCTACCGTCGACCCGCGGTCGAGCCTCAAACACTGAACCTTGAATTTGACGATCCTTGGGCTCTCCGTCTCCAACCGAGCCCTGAACATATATATATTTTCACGTTTTCAAAGCACCGTCGAGGAAATAATCTAGCATACCAATCACGGCGTCAGTCGGCTCTCCGCTCACCATGGCCGCCTATTCGTCGTACGAATTCATGCGCGTGACCTTTCCGTCGGCGTACGTCGCACATCTGGAGATCAACCGGCCGTCCAAGCTGAATGCCTTTTCGAGGCCGGTGTGGCTCGAGTTTGGGCGCGTCTTTCGCCAGCTCAGCGACGATGCCGACGTGCGGGCGGTGGTGTTGAGCGGCGCGGGGGAGAGGGCCTTCACGGCCGGCCTGGACGTGTCGGCTGCTAGATCCGAGGGGCCGCTTTCCGGCGAGGGGGCCGATTTGGATCCCGCGCGCAGGGCGAAGACTTTGAGGGCCCATATTGGGGAGTTTCAGGGGTGTATTTCCGAGATGGAGAGGTGTGAGAAGCGTATGTTTTACTGTCTACTGTTGCTTTGGCGCTGCCCGCTGCCCGCTGCCCACATGTCACTCTATGCGGAGGGAAGAAACATGGCAGGTTGCATCTAATAATTGGGGACTGAGCTAACTTGGTGTGCATCTTTTGCTTCATCGCGCAGCTGTTATTTGCGCTCTGCACGGCGTCTCGCTAGGCCTCGCAATCGACATCTCGTGCTGCGCCGACATCCGCCTCGCCGCTTCCAACACCCGCTTCGCCGTCAAGGAGGTCGACATTGGGCTCGCCGCCGACATTGGCACCCTCGCGCGCCTGCCCAAGATTGTCGGAACCACGTCCTGGGTCAAGGACGTGTGCATGTCCGCCAGGGACTTTTCCGCCCAGGAAGCTTTGCAGGTCGGGTTCGTGAGCCAGGTCCACGAGGACAAGGCGCGGACGGTGCAGGCCGCGCTGGACATGGCGTCGCGGCTGGCGGAGAAGAGCCCTGTCGCGGTGCAGGGCACCAAGGAGCTGTTGAATTACGGGAGGGAGAATGGCACCGCCGCTGCGTTGCGGTACACGTCTGTGTGGAATTCGGTCGCTCTGCAGGCTGGCGATGTGTCGAGTGCGCTGATGAGTGTGTTTTCGAAGAAGACGCCTACGTTTGAGAAGCTGTAGACCCTGGACAAGGGGGCAACGTAATGCAAAATAAGAATAAAACAAGACGCTTTCCTGGTGCTCGAGTAGATGTCGCAGCCGAAAAGACGGCCGCCACCCGATTTCCGTGTGTACCGATATATGTAGTAGCGGAGACGGAATGCGTGCTTGGTTAGACTTGAGGTCGAGGTGGGCTTGCTAGCCAAGTCAAGTATTCGTCCTGTGAGATCAACGGTGGACGAATGGCAGGATGTGGTTCTCGTGATTATTCGGAACCTGACTCGTCGACGGGCGGGAGGTTTTCCCTGAGGCGCTGTGAATGCTTGTGAGTGGTGTATCGTTTCGCGAGACGATGACAAGCCTGAGACTGGCTTTTGTGCTCGTGCAGATGGGTAGGTTGGAACGCACATCTTCGAGTTTCTGCTTGAGCAGGGGAACCATATTCTCCTTGACTACAACCCTCTCCTCGTCCAAGTCCTCAATGATGAAATCATGGTTATCGCTGTCGATGTTTACGATGATGGACTTGATGGAGGGATCGCACTCGATCAGGACGCCTGGAGATTTGCGAGAATGGCACTGGGTGAGCTGCTCTACTCGTTGGCGGGAAAACGTTGGGCGGGTAGTAGGGATGGATATTCGACGAACCTCGGATTGCGCGTGGCATTTTCGTCCCTTTAGCTGCGCCGCTTCGGGTGGACTTGGTGATGGACGGGTGATGCGGTGACGCAGCTTCGAGAGTTGGTGCGTACCAAGTCGTGAAGGAGATTCAACGTTGTTGGCTGGAAATGCAGTGGGCGGGCGGGTTTTTGGTGGCTCGTGAAATTTTACGGGGCTGCTGGCGGCACGCCATGGAGCCTTGGGTGTGGCTCACCTGCGGTGACGATTGGCATGGCATCGCTTGGAATGTTTGGCTTTACTTCTCATGGAATCAAGGTCATCATCTAGAAATATGGCGACTATTTTATTGAAAAGTAGGAGCTACAGAAGAATAGTCATTATAATATCAGCGTGTGCTCAGTCGAAGAAAAACAGGCTCCAGACGTCAGGACCGTTTAGTTCATTGTTGATGCACAGCACAGCACAGCAACTGGTTTGTCATACCCCGTGGTCCTCCCTCCAACAGAAGGCCTGCGTCACCCCGAATGTAGCTACATGTAGCTGGTCGCTTTGGTGCTCTGGCTGTTGCCCCGCTTGTGTACTCCGTATATTCACCTACTGAGCCCATCGATCGATCCAATAACGTCATTCACCCTTGGGACTCTGCTGCACCCGTCAAGTCCAACTGAGTTCATCGTCGGTCCCAAACCCAGGAGGCGTCAAGAGGAGGCGTAACCGCCCGGCAACGTCCACCTCCGGGTCGTCGTCTTGGTGCAGTCTCGCCAGTGGCCACCATGCGCCGCAGCAGGTGCCAAGTGCGTACGTATTGCAACCATCTGCAGCTGCAGCGTATTAGCCCTTGCGTCACCGGAGAGGCAAGAGACTGGTCCCCTCCATGCATGTTCGTACATGCTGAGATACGTGCCGGCGGAATAAAAAGGTGGTGTGGTCCAGCGACTCCGGCGACTCCAGCTGCTTCCATAATGTCCTGACCCCTCGACCTGGCCACATACGTGCATGCTTGAATCTCAGCGCTCGAGCTGCCGTGGTTTGCGATGCCGCTACTTTCCTTCTTATCAACGGCAGTGACACATTGACGCAAGCCACGGGCCCGTCTCTTGTTTGCAGTCCTCTCGTTTGTGATTTCTGGCTGGCAGTATCACAGACTCGGCCCATCAAGATAACAGCACGCCATCCAAATATCCACGCCTTGGTACGACGCCGACATATTCCATCGTCGATATACCTAATAGCTACGCATATATGATACCCTACTGATTTTCCCCATCGTCAAAAAGCGGTTCTACTTTATTTTATGTAGTAAAATCCTAGACCTCCACGTCCGACATGTCCACGACCGATACCTCGGGCATGTCCACAGAACCCTTCGTCTGGGTCATCATTCCTCTTATTGCCGTCTTCTCTGTCGGTACATTCATAATGTTCATCTGGAATCGCCAAAGGCGGAGACAAAACCCCGACCGGCATGCCTGGCCTGAGGACAGAGTCCTTGTGGGTAGCTCCTACATGAGATACAGGCGCGGCCTGAGGTGGTCGCCATGGTCAGAGACGCGATCGGTGGAAGGCTTGAATGAGCTGGGTGAGGCGCCCCCGCCGTACGATTCAAAGAAGCCGCCCGCCATACATGATCGACATGCAAGAAGGCGAGAGGAGACGGGCGAGGAGGGTTCGGAGCTACGGGACTTGGAGACTGGAGGACGACCGCCAGCATATCCTGCCCAGCCGCCGGCGGCAGTTACAACAGATACGAGGACTTCGTGACCTGTTTTTTGTTGTTTTTCACGTTGGACATGATTATCGCACCAGATTGTGGGAAAATTGGGAGCTCCCAAATGCAAGCATGCGAATGGAGCATTTGACTTGGTGGACTTGGCGTGCCTGGTAATGAATTGGGCAACAGGGGTGAGATTCGGCTTTTGTTACGACTTTCTCCCTTTCTTTCCCCTTTCCTTTTGTTTCCTGGTTCATGTATAGTCACAGAAGTATGCCTATTTGTTATTCCTACAGATCTGCAATTGGACTACAGTAATGAGATGGAGAGAACGAGTTGAGTTACGGGGCTACTGCCAAAGCGGTCAGGTTATTAGTTTCGTGGACGCCTGTCAGAAGAAAGTCCGTAGGAATCCTACAGGTCCTTGGATGTAGAGAAACGGGCTGATAGGCGCCTTTGCGCGTGGCTTCAACGACCAAACGCAAAATCGTTTTACAGCTTGAGAAATGGCCACGCTTGAATCGGTGAGCAAGGTGGCACCCATCGAATTTGGCACGGTGGTATTGTCGATATGACACCACACCAGGTCCTGTGACGGTGTTGCCCTGCTCCAGCTCAGGGACAGAGCTCGAGGGTTCTCACCACACTTGGTCTGTGAAAGTGTTTTGACGCCGCTGAGTGAATAACGGAATGCGCTTACTTGAGACGGCGGGTCTCTGGAACGAGCTCGAAATCAACCCGTGGTCGTGGAGAAAAGACTGAAGGCTAGCTGGTGACGAGTTGGTTCTGGGCCCCAATTTGATCTTGTTCATATATAGAACTAGATCTCTGGACAGCTTATACGAAATGAGCTCTTAACGTCACAATGTCTCGTTCCCATGCACTATGCGGTGTTGGGTTAGCCGGTATCGATGACAGACATTGCTTGTTACATCATGTCATCATGAGCACAGTTGCGGGAGCAGGATTAGAAGCCCTAGATATTAGAGCTATCACGATGAGCAAGTGCAGTGCTACGTTTGTGAGTAACGCCTGTATTAAGTGAGCGCGTACTGTACCATTCACAGCAAGCATTTTACTCTCTTTCATTGCATATGGGAACGAAATTGCGCCTAGTATGATGTCTTTGTTTTCATTTTCTCAATTGTGTACATTGGTTGTTTTTGGCGTACTGTACTACGAGGTAATGGTCTTGTAATTCGTCTCGGGCCGCGTCGTATATGAGGAATGTATTAAGACATTTGCTTATTGGTGTGCTGCTCGTAATTTATTTGTGTAGTATTCCGGATTGTTTCCAGCCACCCCTACAAAACTGCCGAGATAGTGCTATCTAAAATTCACCTCTGGCGAGGGGTGTGAGCCTTAAAGCAGTCAAGCGTGTAGTCGTGAAGATTGGACATGGGCATATAACTACAGAGTGATGCAGACGAGCTATAGAACAATGGAGACAGTTAGTGCAACGGCCCCCGAAGAATTGGAATACTTATTGCCTCTGACTAGGTTGTCCTTCAACCTATCGATTGCGTGCTGTTGATTTCACGCACCGGACTCTTGCATGTTGATAGTTTGGAGTGCATAACATCGACTGGTGCATACAGCCATGTGCCATTGCATACTCCGTCCTTCGTAGAATGTATAGTGATAACTTCCTGACATGTCGCCCTTTAGATGGGATTGGATGTGACCTGATGATTTGCCGCGATGTTCGAACAAGGCTCACGCCCCAGTCCGTGTACAAAGGAAAACCATTCAAGCTCTAGGAACCACGCTGAGGAATATATTTGGAAGGCGTGCCTCCAAATCTGGCGCATCGCCAGCCGCCCACACTACGAATTGGGACGATGAATGGAGACTACGGAATCAACGTGTGGAGGCAACGTGCCAAGCCCAAGTGTTTTGGCCGGCATCCAAGAAGAGATAGCCGAACAAAAAGGTCAAGTCGGACTTGCTGGACTTGGTCCGGGATATGTCCCAAATGAACCGACTAATCGTCGTGGCCTGATGCTGCATACATGGAGGGAATGGAGGCAATTCGGCATTCTCAATGCTGTTAATTATTTTTTCTTTCCTTTTCTTTTTTTTTTTTTTTTAAAAAAAAGGGCCTCATTAAGCGTGACCGAGCTTTTTTTTTTTTTTTTTTTTTTTATATTGTGCTTCTATCTGACGGTTGCTATGGCAGCAAGGCGACTAGACCCCGAGGTACGTAGAATTGATGCAAGTGATTGGTTGACGTGGGCTTGTCTGTGAAGGTGGCATTTGGAGAGGAGCCCTGGATGTGGCTGCACATTGTGGGCTTGGCGACATTGAAATTGAACTTTGGGTCCCGGACGGGCCTCTGTGGAGAAGAGGAACGCTCGAAACTTTGTGGCCACAGGGTCAAATGGTGTTTTAAGAGGCGCATGGCGCATGAGCTCCAAGTATCAATATCACGGTAGTTTTGAAACGGTACACCGCGGTGCATGGTTGGGGACGGTAATGTCTGCCGAGCTCGGATCCCATTGTGACGAGTGTTGGAACGACTGGCAGCTTTCCCGGATGGTCTGATACTGTTTTTAATTTTCAATTTTCTTAAATGATGATCTCGGGTGCAAAAAGAGGAACCGGAGCGGACTGTGTCAAATAGGGTTAGTTTGGGGACAGACGAGGGAGGTTATTGACAAGTTGAAAAGAAAAGAAAAGGAAAGAGGAGGCACAATTGAACAATTCGTTGCTTCATGTGCAGACGTTTCTTCACCTTGCAGAATTTTTTGCAGAACTGCGCAGCTGTGCACAGACTCGGTGCGCCTGGCCATCTGGAGGCGCATGCATTTGGACGGGCTAGTGAGGCGTGTCATTTGTGTTGCAGCTCAAGACGTGCTCAACATGTCTCTGGTCTGGTTTGTTGTCATCGGTGCCGCGGCGTTGAAAAAGTCTGGCCGCAGTTACGGAGGACATGGGACCAACGTTTGGTGCCGACATTGCTCTTACTTTTTTTTTATTTGAATTCGTTCGTGAGCACACAAACGCCGCTCCTCATTTCCTTGCTGTCGCCACCGTCATCAGCAGCATTTCACCATCACACCACGGCTTGGTACCGTCTATTCGAATTAGATGACATTGAGGCCACCGGACATTGTCACCACAACAGTCGAACGGTCCAAAAAGTCCATCAATTGACGTCGCTAGCGTGCTAGCTTACCCGAGCTGCCCGCGCACCCACCCGACCAGCCACCCCGGTACAGCAAAGCTGTCTGCAGGCTATCTGCAAGCTTCATTGGATCAACTTGTTGGCACCGCCAACTCATCAATCCAACCCCCCGTCAATCGGAGCCCTGTTTGGACAATAACAAAGCGTCGTCGTCCTATCGTCGAGCCCTGCTTCTCCGTAGATGGCTTGCGCGTTTGGTTGGGCTGCCACCGCCCCTCCTCCGACGCTCTGAAGGTCCTGAGAGTCTGTGGGCCTCTCTCACTTCGCTCGTTCTCCGCCTCCGCCGCTACCATCAATTGATCACTCGCACTCCATCATCTTGTGGTTCAAGCTTCGAAGCAGGCCGATGGTTGCTGCTGCTTGTCCTGCCGCTCCTCCTGCCGCTAGTTCGCTGCCGCTTGCTGGTCGCCCGTTGGCTTCACCTGTCGCCCATGGACAAGATCCCACCTCTCATCTTCTTCCATCACATCGTCATCCTCGCACATGGTCTGCTCTCGTCTTGCTGCCAGTAATCTGCTATCTGCGACCAAAGTCCACACGGAGTTACATACGGGGTTGCTCACACTTGTGGCGAACCTGCGGGAACATCCTTGCTGCCGCTCCCAACTTTAGCACCAGACAGGACAAAGCCAGTCTCTAGTTGGACGACAACGACAATAGACAAGCCAAGTCGTTGGAGACTTGGGACACGGCCTCTTTTTCGTTGGTGTGCTCAACTGCTCAACTCCGTCACCCCGTTGCCACAGCACTGGGCTTGCGCATGGTCCGACTTGACACCACTGCTCGCACGACCGCCTCTCTTTCGTTTTCCCCCAAGCGCAACCGTTTTGCCCTGCGACGTCTAACGGCGGGAACAACGCCTTTCGTCTTTTTGTCTTTTCACTTTTTTTTTTCCCTCTTTTCGCTCTAATACCCTTTCTTGAATTTGCATCGCCCCCTTTCTCCAAGATTGGGGACACGACCGATTGCGTCAACTGTCGCCCAGTGTGGGTTCGTCGCATGTCCAGAATCCGAGATACAGGCAACAGTCTTCTGTGTTGTGTGTCTCTGGTCGACCTTTTGACCACTGCCCAGGATTTGCTTCTTTCAGTAGTCTCGTTGCACCGTTCCGCATGTCTTGATACCATCTCGGCCTTTTGATATCCTCAACTTCCCGGGACTCGGTAGCCCGCCTTACTCCTGATCTTCAACCTGCGAGGCTGTGAAATAAAGAGCCTCTGACGTCGGCTCAAACCCCATTCCTGCTACCCTCCGCACGTCAGCACAATGGGCGCCGAATCTAGGAAAGTACCACCACTTCCTGCCCCGACTGAGACTGACACGACAACTCCGAGCGAGCTGGCAACCGACCTGTCCAAGCCTGGCGACGAGAACTCCTCCTACTCTATTCCCGAGGATGGTACCCCAGTCACTATCCGTACTCGCGGCCACAAAGCCAGCAAATCTCAAACATCGTTACTGATTGAGTATTTCGAGGGTGGAAAAAGCGGCTCTGGTGGCCAAGACCGTAAACCAAGCGTCCGCGTCCGTCTGACCCCGTCCAAGAAGAGCAAAGGCGACCATATCCAAGTAACCGAGACCAAGGGCTCCCGCAAGGCTTCCCTCACCCGCCGCATTCCTCTTGACCAAGCCATCGCGTCTCGGGAAATCGAGTTACACGACGGTGAGGACGCAAACAGCGTGACATCGTATGCTTCGGCAACAGAGGAATCGAATGTTTCAAGAAATCCCATCGATATTGAAATAGACCGCAGCCACAGGCGAAGGCGCCCCGCGAGTCCGTTGATACCCTCCGCCGAGCCGTATCAGCCTGGGAATCCTTCCGAGATCTCTGCCATCCCAACAGACAGCTTTTTGGACGGCTCGGGTCCTGCGGGAGACACTAAACGATCCTCTAGCCCTTTTCGCGGTGAGGCACTTATTGGTGCAACGGCCGCTGGTGCTCTCGCAGGAGCGGCCATGGGCGAAATAAGCAACAATAAGACTCGAGCAAAGGAGCGTGTTAAAATTGCCGAGAAATCAAAAGACAAGTCCGAGAAGAGGCGACATTCCAAAAGCAGGGCTAGCAGTGTTGTTAGTGAGCGCGCTGTTGATGAGGCTCGGTCCCCACGCCGACGGTCCAGTCGCGGCCAACAGGAATCCAATATAAGTGCAGCGGATTCCAGTGCCGTGTCGTCTCATCTCGCCCCGAGCCATCGCTCCCTTGACACGCGTTCCGTCCGCTCTGGAGCCTCGAAATCATCAATCAATAACCCAAAACTTCTTGAAACTGTGGAGGATGCTATCCGAAGGCTAATCCTACCCGAATTGAGCGCGCTTAAGAGGGAGCAAAGCAAACGTGAAAGTCGGCGTGGCTCACTGACTTCGTCCGTCACTTCTGTTTCGAGAGAGGACGTCTCATCCGATCGCAGGCGGTCTTCTGGCGGACGAGGCGAGAGCTCGCGAGATGGGGCAAAACAAAGAGACCGGCGGAATCGAGAGGCGCGCCATGACTACGAGGATGACATCTCATTGCGCAGCCCCAGCCATGATTCTATTAACGCTGAATACGAGGCCTACGAAGGAGATGTCACAACCCCAAGGCGCAGTAACAATCTGCTAAAAGCTGCTGCTGTTGGAGCTGCTGGGGCGGCATTGGCCAAGGGTGCAAGCGCTGCCATGGATGATGTTGTTCAGTCACCAGATAGAAAACAACGTGAGAGACGCAGGAGAAGAGCAGAAAACACCAGAAGTCGTAGCCTGGATCACGAGCAGTTTGATACAGAGTTGGACGACGAGCACCTTGCACCTGAACCCCCGATGCCACTAATGAGCGACATAAACCCGTCCGATCTTACTCGAACTTCCATCCTATCGGCTGAATCAGACCGACCACACTCTGCGAGCGAAGAGCTTGTGGCTGCGCCAGCTAGGGGCCTTGGCCACAGCGAACAGATAGTTTCAGGCGCGTCAACCCCGGCTCGTGTCAAGTCGCCAGTAAACCAAGAGCAACATGCCCTGGCTATGCATCACGCAAACGTATCTCATGGAGACCTGACAGCATTACCTCGAGGCAACAAGGACTATGTTGAAGAATACGAGACAGATGAGTATGGACGAAAGATTCCCATCGGCTCCTACGACGACTACGAACGCAGCAGAGGTGTGCCTGAGACTGTTGACTATCCCGAAGATGATTTTGAGCACCGGTACTACAGCACGCAGGATGTCCCTCCACCTCTTCGGTATGTTCCTTATCAAGCCGGCGCCAGAGGACTTAGCCCGATTCCCAGTGTTTCCGGATACACAGAAGCTGGCAGTGAAGCACCGCTACCCCGGGATTCCATGGAAATGCCGTCCCCAGCCAAGTCACCTGAACGAACTCGTCAACACTTATTCTTGCAATCAGATGGCTCTGCAGCAGGCAACGTGCGCAGCCGGGAATTCGACCGGGTCTCTGCAGAAGGCGGAGAGCAATATGATGAGACTGCTACTGGTCAGGCTGTCCGAGGAATCGCGGCGAACCCCAACTTTGTTAACTCTCCCATTGGTGTCGAGTCTGCCGTTGCTTCTCTGGTAGATGGATCAATGCTCGACCAATCTGTGGTTACTGGAGCTTCGGGATATGATCAAAATGCCGCCAGGGATTCAAATGTCTCATACGAGGAACAACCCAGGACACAGATTCCTCGCGGCATCGACAGCCCTGAGAGGATGGACGTTGACGGCCCTCGTGAACCAGAAGAGGAAAGGCAAACTACACCAGGGTCCAAGTCCGTGGCCCAGTCTCAGGAATACACAGAGTATGATGTTGATGAATATGGGAGGAAAGTACCTCGAACCAAGTATCGACACTCGCCGACTGCATCGGAAGCCGCCATCACAGCTGGCGCAGTTGGTGCAGCAGCAGCAGCGTTGAAAGCTGCAAAGGAGAGGAAGCAAGCAGTAACCTCAGGGCAGTCCGTGGACGACTTCCAGCCCGCGGGTGTGGCTCGAAATAGGTCCTTTAAAGAGAGAACCATGCACCATGGTTGGGAGCCACGTAACACTCCAACTCACAGCATTGACAGACTGGACCTCGAAGAACAACCCAAGCTAGGTGCCAGTGGTCTGCCTGACATGGATAATCCTATGCCAGAGATTGGATATGTCGACGATGATCTGCAGACCAATCCCTCTTTGGTCGAAGAGCGTCTCGATGGCGAGCCCGTCCATAAGGACTGGTCTGGTAGGGCAACACCAACACAACGAGATATGAGCGGATACGCTCCGGAGGCCAAGGGCAAGGAAGCTAAAGGAGGGGGGCTTGGAGTTGCTGAGGCCATTGGAGCTGCTGCATTGGGGGCTGCCGCAGGCATGGCTGCCACCCCCAGCAATGAAGCGAGCCAAGACCAGGATGAATGGCACCGCACATCTGACGAGCGCAAACGGGACACTCTGCTTACCAATCCATATGAAGATGCGAGCCCTATTGTGAATCCTGAGCTCAATGACAAGTTGCTCAGCAGAGGACTCGAAGCCCCGTTCAACACAGGCAGCCCTGGTTTTGGTCAAAAGTACGATGAGGGCTACATGTCAAACGGTCCGAACCGGACCCCTGATCCACAGGCGAAGGGCAAGGCGGTCGATTTTGATGGTGCTGTAGCTGACGACGATCCCTTTTATGTGCCAAAATCTCATGCCCGGCACATGAGCGGCATGTCCCAAGGCATGGGCTCGCCATTTTACGACGCCGCAACAGGTGCGGGTATAGAACGCATCGAAAATAAAGACATTGTAGCCTTGATGCAACACGTAAGTTACCCAGCCACGCCCAGCAACGGGGCCATATAATGCCACAGGATTTTGCTTAACTGACATTGCATAGTTGATGGTGCGTGACGCGCAACGAAGCGCCCGGGATACAGAAATTGTTGCATTGCTCATGAATGCTGCTCTCGAGATGCGCAACTCCTTCCGTGAAATGAAAGAACTTGTACAAGACACCGGGGATGATGTGATCTTCGCCAATGTGGAAAACACAGAAAAGCTGCAAAAGGCCATCAACGGGCCGAGGCCATATCCGGGTGCAGCCTCCCGCTCCCTGCAAAGCGCGTCGCAGGCTGGCACGTTTGATGAGGCTGCTGTCAAGAAGAAGAATCTCTGGAAGCGGGCTTTGCAAGGCCTTAGTACCAAGGGTACCAACGACCTAACCCGCATTGAAGATATGCTTATGCAGCTTCTCGGCGAAGTCGATGTACTCAAGACGCAGACAGCACCAGCAGTTTCGACTGGGGGACCAGGCCAATCATATGAAAATCTCCGAGCCGAGGACCAGTTTGAACAAGACAAGGGCTATGAGCCGGAAGGCATTTCGACACCTACGCCTGCCACCCAGTCGCAAGCGGCATCCGCATCACAGCCGCGTGGCCAAGTGGCTGGCGGCGTTGAGCGAAAGTTCTCTGAGCATAGAATCAGTACTGTGCCTGAAAATGAAGATGAGTACCAGTACGACCATCCCAGCCCAAGTGCAGAGAGATCTGGCGGTGGGTATCTTCAGACCCCAACGCAAGCAGAACACATTCAGCGTGGGGGTTCGGTTCCTCTAGATACTCCGCCACGACTGGCGCCTGCTGCAGATCCTCAACCCCTCAGCGCCGAGAACACACCACGAACCGACAAGGGCAAGAAACACAAGTCCAGCAGCTCTAGCGGGTGGTTGCCAAAGATTTCGCGATGGTCAGGAACAACGGCTTCAAGTGTTGGAAAGGCTTTCCGTGGCAGTGGCTCCTCCAAGAAGGGACCAAAATACGATGATATCCAACCTCCCTCCCGGTCTGGATCCAGTCTTGCGTCATACGACGATGACCACATGTACAGCCATGACCCATATGGCCAAGACAAACTGCACTCGGGGTTCTCGGATCCAAACCTTCAGGGAATTCGAGGCGAGCGTCGCAACTCACAAGGTCCACCGCCGACTTCATACATGACGCCCGAGAATCCCAAGTACAAGGCACATCGGAACTCGCTGAACTTGCAGCATCCCCAGCCACGACCTGGTCAAACAGAGAGATTCCGGACTGCTTTGGAGTCTTCAGCGCAGGAGTACAACAACCCCATGACACCAAGATCTACTGAGTGGGCTGGTTCAGCAACCAGTCTTAACCGATTGCCTCCAAACACCAACAGATACAGCAACAACTCGTCTGTCCCAGGCCCCGAGGCTGACTACTTCTCATCGCCCGGCCAGCAGCCCGGACCGCCTCGCCCTCCCAAGGAGCCAATTGACTCTCCTGGCTCACAGACGCCGCCCAAGTCCAGTCGACTATCCAAAATACAAAAGGAGGGCAGTCCGGCTCCCCAGCAGAGTTCCGAGAGCGGGTACGGTACGATGACGGCGACATATCTCAGCCACTACTCTGGAAGTAGCCCCAAGTTGGAGAACAGGAATCTGAACGCTGCTCTTGGCGTTCCCAGTCGACGACCTAGTGGGCCACGAGCCATGACACCAAAGAGCCCTGAAGAAGAGGCAGCAAGAGAAGAAAGACGACGAAAGAGAGGTACCGCTTGAACAGGATATTTAATACACGTGGAAATGATGACTAATGTTTTCTTCTTTTTTCCAGATACATTTGGAACTGTAGCTAGTGAAGATACAGACACCTTCTGAGGCGCATGTCGCGCCAATTGGACGCTCATTTTTTTCGGCTACACGTCATCTTGGCATTTCGGTATAGCCAAAACTAGCCAAAGGGGAGTGACCGGGGACAAGTTGTGCTATCAAAAATGCAACTGGAATGACGTGGCACAGCCCCTGATGGGGGAGGAAGAAAACGAAGGGAAAGAAAAGACACAACATGCACAAGCAAACAATCAACCCAGGCATCAGCATATATGTGGCCATGGAGGGAGCCTGGGCCAGAGTTCCAGGGGAAAAAGAGGAAGCCTGATCTCCTGTTCATCTATGTTTTTATTATCCAGGAGCGTTATCTACGCCTTGTGTTTTCATGACGAAATGACGACTACTTATTTATTACTATCTGATTTTTTATTTTGGCATTTAGATCTGAGCATCAATGCCGGCCTTTTGGTATTGAGATGGAACTGTATCGACGGTGTTGGTATCGAACCCTAGGTATAGCCTATTTTCCCAGTGGAAAGCTAATGAAGTTGATTTGGTCTACCATTTGATTTGACTTTTCTGACTGCAATGCCAGTTCTGTGTGCAAAATATCGTGATGGTGGGTAGCAAGAAGCCAGTTCTGTCTCGGTCCGGCACCTTGTGCTCGTCGTAGATGACCTCGTCTCGCAACCAAGCTTGAAGTCAAGAGACGACACTCGGCGATTCCCGCGCGAACCGGGAAGCACTGGGCTGCCCAGTGACGTCGGAGATATTTCGTGCTAAAAATAGCAGCACGATTCAGACGATGGATGAGCTGAAGTGATGTTCCAATGTACTCTCTAGACTACCGACCTATCGCAAGTTGAAGCGAGCCATCAATGCGGCCGCTTTTGTGGCCCGTCATTTCGCTAGCTGAGTGGCAAACATGATTCAAATCCGTCGCTTATCATCATCATGATTGGTATTCAGGTCCAGAAATGGAGTGCAATGCGATTTTCTCGACCAACGGCTCCAAGGCGGTGGAATCTCGTGCCGATTCCTTCAGCGTGCTTATTCGCATGGACCGCCCGCTCCCGTTGCAACCAGACGTCGAGGCTGCCAGGAAGACGGCCATCTGCCGGGCTCTATGGTGGACCTCGAGCGCGTGTTGGGCTGAAGGGCTGAAGCAGGGATCGTCACCGTGAACCGCCGCATACGGCAACCGGTTCGGCCAAAAGCCTACCAGGTACGGGGGGGCCAGCATCTTATGGATCATTCTGATCAGAATAAGCATACATACAGCGCTGAAGTTACAGTTGGCACCAGGCTAGCTAACCCAGGGCTCAAGTATGAGATGTGTGTAGATCGTTTTGGGCATCCTGCTGAAGGCCAACTCTCCCTATTCATTTTGCACCCTTTCCGTTTTGATCATGACCAAACTTGGTGCTAGTGATTACGCCAATGGCTATCATCATGTCTGCGTCTGGGGAAAAGATTGGATCTCGGTGCTTCGCCGAGTGTCATGGTCGGGCCATCGGTATACCAGGACTCTGATGCTCGGGTCAACTTTGTACGAAGCATACGTTTAGCATCCCTGGCTACATTGGGGCTTTTCCTGGCCAAATTCAGCTTCCGACACCTTGAACGCTACCGTGGTGAACAAGATGCTGTGCCTACGGGCTTATGAAGCCAACGACTGGGTGTATAAGTTGCCTGCTTGATCCTACTCAAGTCCATCTTTTTGGTCTTTCCTACACGACACAGCAAAACACATAGGAACAAACACAATCCAAACTTGCAAAACACTTGATACTCATTTTCGCTTCCAGACTACAACATGAAGGCGTCTACTGTACTCTTCTACGTGGCCCTCGGCGCCACCTCTGCCCGGGCCCTACCTGCCGAGGCGGTTGACCACGTCGCCAACGTGGGCAATGTCGACGTCGGCGAGGCTGGCCTTGCAATCGACCGCGTCCAAGGCGGACTGGAAGCCCGCGACAACCTGCCCGGCCTCGACGCCCTCCAGTCCAAGTACGCCCGTGGCATCATCGCCCAGGCCAAGACGGACATGGTTGGCGCTCACGGATGCCAGGCTGGTATTGCCACCGCTCTCACCGAGGTACGTAGGCCCTTGCTGCGTCAACCGTCGAGCTGGCCTTTTTTGCTAATTGCCGTCTTTTGTGGAATATAGTCCAGCCTCGTCATGTACGCCAACAAGGCTGTTCCCGCCTCCATGAAGCTGCCACACGACCGCGTCGGCTCCGACCACGACAGCGTCGGCCTCTTCCAGCAGCGCGCCTCCATCTACAAGAGTGTCCAGTGCGACATGGACGCGGCTTGCTCCGCGGGCCAGTTCTTCGCCGAGATGAGGCGCGTCAAGGGCTGGCAGACCATGGCTGTTGGCGCCCTCTGCCAGCGCGTCCAGCGCTCTGCTTACCCCGACCGCTACAACAAGTTTGTGCCCACTGCCACAAAGGCTTGCAAGGCTGGCGGCCTGTAGGGAATTCAAGCTTCGGAAGCGTGTGCGTGGTTGTGTGTGGGATATGGCACACGTGGGGGAATTTGCTGTAGAGGGTAGGCCCTCTTCGTAGTTGACATCTATTTCTGGATTTTAGGCGCCGAATGCTGGAAGTCTGCCTACCAAATATATTAGCTTTTTAGTAAAACTTTCATTTTGCGATTCAGATGCCTGAGACTGTACAACAGAGACTACTTTTCTTCAGCTGGAGTAGGTTGAGAGATGACTCCGATGAGTTTATGCTGGGTCGGAACACGGCCCAGTAGAAACGGGGACATGGCTGCCACTTGTCATGATGGACTCGGAACGAAGAAAAGAGACTGCTGAGTTGTAAATTGCAAGGAGAATGCAGATCAGTAAGCTTGCTTTTATTTATCTTCTTCTCAATCATGGTGATGCGAGGCAGAAACGGCGAATCCAGTGGTGCCCCTTGCTCAACATGTCAACTAACTATAGACGGGCGTTTGTCAAGAATCAGGGCGCAGTCATTGTAATCGCCAACTACTTGATACGAGACGAGGAACACAGCATGCAAAGCAGCCATGGACAAAGCCAAAGCAGCGTGAAGCCTCATGAACAAAGCCATCTTTAGCCAGCGTGCCGTGGGAAAAAGACCCCCGACGAAACAGCCCTAGTCAACAATCGTGCTGGAACCGCGTGAAGTAATGGACTCGTAGTCGCTCACCGACCTCTTCCTCCAAAAGCACAGTCTTGCCAGCCACCCGAGGCCGCTTCCTCGGCACACTCGTCTCGGAAGCAGACGACGCCGAGGAGCTCCTCCTGTTCCAGCGCCGCCTCTGCCGCGGCGGCACGGGCACCACGTTGCTGTGGCAGTAGCAGCCGCAGCAGTCGCAGCAAGGCTTCGCCGGCGGGCGCGCAGGAAGCGGCGAGAACCGAGGCCACGACCCGGGGGGCCGCGTCGCCGTCGTGTGGCCGTCGACCTCTGCATGCAGCGAGAGGCGGACGGCGAGAACGTAGACGTCGACGAGGCCGACGGGGACGGCGCCGAGGTACAAGTTCTTCCTGCCAGCCATGTGACAGAGCCGCTGCAGGCTGTAGCTGAGCCGCAGGTCGTCATTGTCGACCTCGGGGGCGAGCGGCGGACACCCCCCGTGGATTCTGACGCTGTCGAGTGCGTTTTGGACGTCTTGGAGCGAAATCCCCGAGGCGTCTGGGATCATGGACTTGAAGTCCGCCCCGGCCACAGAGGCTCCCGCCTCAAACTCCTTGATGGCGTCCTTGGGCATCCTGTTTCGAAGTCGCCATATGCGCCAGACGAGTCCGTTCCACGACGGCTCGGTAACGGGCGGCGGGGGGGTTATGCCCGCGGCGGCCTCGAGGCGTCCGACTCGCCTGTCCAGACCCGGCAGGGTTGCGAGCTTTGCGACATCTTCCACCCAAAAGGAGATGCCCCTGATGCCTTCGAGGTTCGAAACGACGGCAGCGCAGCGTAGCTCTTCCATTGTGGAGAGTGGTGGGAGAGGTTGCCTTTTCTTTCTGTTTCTCAAATCTAGGACAAGAGGAGAATGAAGTTTGTCTTCTTCCGAGGGCCACGGTTCTGTGAGAAGAGAAAAAGTGAGGCGGTCTGTTGGTCCTTCAGCGGTGCTTTAATACCCCGCTTGGCCAGTCTGCCTAAATGCATGCGGCGCACCAACATGCGTCGCCGTGGGAGCCAATAGTTGCGATATCAGGCACCTCTCGACCAATCTTGTACAGGTTGAGTTGTCTCTTGTCTCGATTTGGGTAGCAACCACGGGGAACCCCGCAAAGTTCACGGGTGAAATTGCAGTCATGTCGTTGGTCGGGCAGGGCAAAGGGCGGCTACACAGGCTCGGCCATGGGAAGACACTCAAGTTGCGGGACACACAATTTTCCCCTGGGTTTTTGCGTAGTGGCGACAAGGTTTGACCAGAGCCGATGGAATTGCCCGATCCGTCACATGCTTGCCGGATATGCGGGTCTCCGGACCGGGAGCCGACCGTGTGGGTCCCCGCATCCCCTCTGCGCCGGCCATCAACCGCGGGGGGGGAAGACAAGGACGGTACACTGAACGTCTCTGAAGCAAATACAATTGATCCTGCAGATGGCGTAAATGTCCCTGGGGAAGAAAGACCAAGTTCCTTGACAGGACTTTGTTGATGTCTACCGCTCATTTAGGCCGAGACAACAGGCGTCAAACGGAAGCACCTAGCCGTCGCGCTCTATAACACAATACGCCACGAGATGTTGGTATATACTTGGTAATAATCAAATGTGTTTTGCCCCAGGCTGTGTCAATCAGTGACGGAAACAATACTAGTGCAAGGAGGAGCTTATGAAACGAGCTCATGGCGAGTACAAGTCGTCCGGGATCAACCTAGCCGCGGATACCTACCACGCTTTGTTCCATGCACAACAAGGCCCCATTGGCTTAAAAACTGGGAAATGAAGAGCGCTGGTCCGAAAAATTTACATGTCGTGTCATCGAACCAAGTTCTTCCCGTTGCAACTTGTGATGAGTCTTTACATATTAGCCTCTCCATTAACGTATTGATCGTGTTTTTTTTCTTGGTAAACAGTGCTACAGTGTTGGCCCTAAAGTAACAAGTCCACTGACTATACTGCGGCAGTCATCGATGCTAACAGAAGCAACTGGCAAGGCCTTCAGTCAGCCTCCTCCGTCACTGTTACACGCTCCTCGACAGGCATCAGACTGGCTCGCTGGACAGCTCTTCAGCAGGGATTGGGATGCGCTCCAACTTCCATGCAACTACAACCAAGGGACCAATCAGTTTAGCGGCCAGTATATGCGGATAGCACCACGGCGCTCTCATTGGATAAAGGAATGCTCGCAACGTACTTGAGCGCTTGTTGAAGAACTTGGGAGGCTGAATATCTTGATAGCACCTGAGGCATCTTAACGCTGTGAGACAGAAAATGGATCCAGGCAGTCGAATTTCTTGAAGTGTATGCCAAAATACAGTTTTTGCCTGTCAACAGAATATAAGGGGGTATAATTGCTATTCGATTAGAGCGCGTTCTTTTTCGTGATATTGCCCCGATTTTATCAACATGGCATGAACAATATTCCCGTCAAACGGCCAACTCCAAACTACGAATTGAGAAGTCTCGCCCACCGTTGGCGATAATCATTTCTAA
This sequence comes from Metarhizium acridum, assembly GCF_019434415.1. Taxonomy (NCBI): domain Eukaryota; kingdom Fungi; phylum Ascomycota; class Sordariomycetes; order Hypocreales; family Clavicipitaceae; genus Metarhizium; species Metarhizium acridum. Next base: position 2,733,254 of record NW_027094018.1, on the reverse strand, counting down.
AATCCTACACCTGTATATATACTTTTGTCCACCGCTGCACATTATACAAAGGCGTCTACTTCTCAGATACACAACATTGTTGGAAAATCAAAACAGTCACGAAAAAAGGCCAACCCAGTTTCCAACATCAACGCCCAGACGCCTCGTAGCTCATCCACCCAAACATGCCACACGCTCCTCCGAGCAATAAAATCGTAACAATGCTGGCACCGACCTTATCACCCGCCGTGACAGGCTTCTGATTCGGCATCACCGACCCATCACCTTGACCACCATCCGTGTTGCCCGTACTCGTACCACCCGAATCATGGGTCACAGGCGGCCTCGCCTTGCCAATCAGCAAACTCTGCACGGCTGCCAACACACTCATCTCTTGCCCAGCCCCCGTTTTGCCGTCATACTTTCCGTCTGCCCATTTCAGACCGCACTGCCGGCCGTTGGCACCGCCTGTACACTGTGTGACCGCGGCTTGTGCCGACTTCTGGAGCACGGGGAGGATGCGCTCTGCCGTAAAAGGCGCAATTTGCGTGGTTGTTGCATACCAGCGGTGCACAAAGCCCTTGTACGTGAACATGTCTGTTTTACAGCCGTCGTTGAGCTCACATGAAATTTCGACAGCGACGTCATGGGGGAAAAGGTCTTGAGGCCGTAGTTGATGAGCTTGTCGACTCTGTCTTTCCACTTTTGGTCGCCGTTTGTCTGAGCCGTGGGAATTCGAGGTGTTAGCCGTCGCTTTGCACAATCAGGAACACGCAAGGCGAAAGCACTTAATAGAGGGAGAGACTTGCAATGTTATACATAAACGCCGCGCCCTCGGCGAAAATGGCGTTGTTGTACGAGTACTGGACTTTGTTGATGTCCTTGCACTGATTGGCAACGTTGGCCCCGTCATAGATGGCATAGTTCTGAGGGTCGATGAAGCCGATTTTCTCGACCCAGTCCCAAGTCTTTTCGGCCCAGTCAGAATATATGGCGTCTCCTGTGTAGCGGGCAAGCCTGGCCGCCATGTTGAAGAAGCAGCCATTAGCGATGCCTGAGAGAAGAGTTAGCCGTGCAAGAATTATCAGTTCCAGGAAAAACTCACTGTTTTTATAGCCGTAACCATTGTTGGTGAAGGGGATCTGCCATCGAAGCCCTCCGCCACATGTGCCGTCGTGTCGCTGAGGGCTCGCCTGCGTGTTAAAGACGGCCTGCGCAAGGCCAAGCCATCCGGGCCGGTCGGCTGGGGGGTCGGGGAACTTATTCTCTGCGGCTAGCATGGCGGCCATGCCCCAGAAGGCCTGGTCATCGTTCCCCAGGGAGGCCGTCACATTGCGCGGCATGTAGTCCTGGCCCTCTCCGACCTGGAACTGCATGGCCTGCATGATGTTGTCGTTGTAAGTCGAGTCGCCGGTGAAAGCCCAGTACTGGATGAGGGTGCCCCACATGGCTCCGCCTTCCCACCAGTAATAGTCGCCGGCCGGCGGCGGTCCGGGGAGAATTCCGGGCGTGCCTCCGGATTCGTTGCCGTGATAATATTGAAGCATGTCCCAGGCCAGTATGCTGGCCGACTCTTTAATTGCATCTGCAAGCGCCGGTCAGTTGTTTCGTTTCTTTATTTTTTTATTCGGGTGCCATGCTGGCGTTGCGTGTGTACAGCAACGCACCATCAGAGTCGAGCGAAAAGACGGACGCTGCAGCACTCAGGCGGCCAGCGGCCAGCAGTGTCAAAGAAGATGATGACAACTTCATGGTGACAATGACCGATTTTGAACGATTTTTTCATTAAAAGGAAAGAGAGAGAAACAGAGACGTCAAGACCAAACAAGTGACGACAAGTCGTTTACGGAACATTTACAACAAGCCAGCGCGCCGTAGTGTCTTTCAAAGCAAACGGTCGCAACATCGATGAAGTTGTCAAGTCCAAAAAGCCAAGAGATGGCCAAGACGGACACCAAGTCGCAAAACAAGGCTTGAAAGGAGACCCGACCCATTCTTTATGACGCGTGTCCAGGGAGGGCGAGAAGCATGCTGGCTGTCGCAGATCAAAGAGCGTAAGTACAATCCGAAAACAGCCCAAAAAGGGCGCCCCTGACAACTCATGCAACCAACACGTTGTTTATCCTTCTCCAGTCTTTGCAAAGCTTGTTTGCCAGTTGGAGGTGGAGTTGAAGATGGTGGTGGAGAAGGTGTGGCAGTAATGGCTGCTTGGAACTGCACCTGCTTGTTGATGTGGCGGAACACGAGCGATGATCACTGATTGACTGGGATCCTTGCAGCCGCTGCTTGCGTTGCTGAGGAGCTGCTGGTCATCGGGAACGGATAGATGCACCACAAGATCCCTGGAATACTAGGCCCTTGGACTATTTCGTAGAAATTCCTCACTCGGCCCTTGATGTACTATTTGCTAAGCAGAGGTTTTGAAGTTGGCGAATCGAAATGTGGCCACAGCTCCCCCATGCACGGGCAGAAAATTGATATCGATTGAGGTCCTAGGAGACTGTCAACTGTTCATTTGAGAGCGAAAGTAATGGCTCCATCAATCTTTAAGCATGATTGAGGTGGCCAAAGACATAGCCGCCGCTCGCTTCAACAAACACCCTGGAATGTGCCTAGATTTCCATGATCTCTTCTTACCATAAACACACTGCTGTTATGGCACTCCCCAGGAGATTTGGATGAAGTGAAACGTCGCATTTTACCATAGAAAATCGTGAAGGGCAATCCCTCAACGAAGCATTTCCACAGGCTGCTCGGAACATATACCAGCCACAAGCCAGATCCCGAGACGGATGGGTGCCCAAACGCGATGCTCGAGCCGGGTAAGTCGAGAGTATACGATCAGGAAGAGGGCCAGAGAGACAGTGGAATTCGCTCAGATGGCACGACAGCGGGGATGACAGTTGTGTGTGTGACCTAATGCGGGACATGATGGCCACAAGCCGGAAACGATGTTTCAATTTTACCGCCAACTTGGTGTAGCAGAAGGCGTTGCATGGCCTTAAATCCGTGGCCCCCAGATGAATATTGCAATCGTACTCATTGTCTGCGTCTCTAATATACCCGGGCAGACAGAACTGTACCGTAACATGCTGCCAGTTTCCTGCTTTGTTAGGATCGCCAGATCGACCTAGTTACATCTCTTTGCTCAACTCACCGCCATCGGAATCCTGGAATCCCAGGGGACTAGATATCAACTGGATTGGTGAAGCCATCCTCGAATCTTAGACCTCTGGGGTCGCGAGAAAAGAGAGCCTGCACAGAACTGCGCATGGTCGTGGGCGTCGTATTTCAAGGATCCAACATGTTGCAGAGCAAACGTCATGCTATTGAAAATGATTGACGACTGACAAAAATCGATTCTCCGAATCCATTGCTGGTGCCCATCTTGCAAAGTTGAACATGCAGCAACCTCCAAGCCAGGTAGATGGGGAAGCAGTTTTTTGTGTGGAAACAACATTGCGGCATCTCCAAGGCTACTCGTGCAACGCGCAGTATGACTGGGCCCGTGATGCATCCAGTCATGACCGTTTCAAGTTGTTTGATGTGTGATGTGTGGTGAGTCTGGATCTCTGCTGTGTCAAGCAAGAATCAAGAGTCCGCTGTTCGAAAGCTCCGGTTCCGCAGTCATTGTTTGAGTCTCCACCAAAACTTTCCTGGAGTCGCAGTCGCTTGCTCCTCATGCTAAGCATGTTCTGTACCTTCCTTCAAACAATTTGACCCAACGATTGGCAGTTGTTTCTTACCGGACACTAAAATCATAACCTTTTCGGCATCTCACTTGATGGCTTTTTGAGTTGGCCTCCAACCCTTACCCTCTGCCATCGTGGACAAGATACCCCGCCATCGCCTCTGTGCCTGACAAACACCGGTCAGAGCCGGCTGCCTTCCGAGGTTGTCACCATGGCCTCGCCGGCACTAGATGCGCAGATGAAGGCGGAAGATGCGCCTCCCACAACGACGAAACCATCGTCGCGACGGGACTACAAGGGCTTTGTGGCGGGCGTGTTTAGCGGCATCGCAAAGCTGACGGGTGAGAAGCCAACGCGCCCCTATCCCATCTCACCGCAGTCCTCAATCATCAAACTGACCTGAATACCAGTCGGCCACCCCTTTGACACCATCAAAGTCCGCCTGCAAACAACCGAAAAAGGCCGGTTCAGCGGGCCCCTCCAATGCGTCACGCAAACCGTCAAGAATGAAGGCATCCACGGCCTCTACAAGGGCGCAACACCGCCCCTCGTCGGCTGGATGTTCATGGACTCCATCATGCTCGGCTCCTTGACCGTCTACCGCCGCCTACTGGCCGAGAATGTCTTCCACGCATCATCATGGACACCGGGCGCCGGAGACGGTGCTGGCCTCGGATTCACCACCCTCCTTGACGGGCTCAAATCCTCTCCAACCTCATCATCATCATCATCATCACCAACGTACCTCCCGCCGCTGGGCCACGGCATCGCGGGCATCTTTGCCGGCACGACCGTGAGCTTCATCGCCGCACCAGTCGAACACGTCAAGGCCCGTCTGCAGATTCAATATGCCGCCAACAAGTCGGAGCGCATGTACTCTGGTCCCATAGATTGCTTGCGCAAGATTTACACCCACCACGGCGTACGCGGTGTCTACCACGGATTGTGCGCCACCATTATTTTTCGAAGCATGTTCTACTTCTGGTGGGGCAGCTACGATGTGATTTCGAGATGGATGAGGCAAAAGACGAATATCAGCGCCCCGGCCATCAACTTCTGGGCGGGTGGTCTGAGCGCGCAGATGTTCTGGCTGACCAGCTACCCGAGTGATTTGGTCAAGCAGAGGATCATGACAGATCCGCTGGGAGGAGGCTTGGGAGACGGGGAGAGGAGGTTCCCCAGATGGAAGAATGCCGCAGTGGCTGTTTACAGGGAGAGTGGGTGGAGGGGGTACTGGAGAGGGTTTTTGCCGTGCTTCTTGAGGGCGTTTCCGGCGAATGCCATGGCGCTGTTGGCATTTGAGGGGGTTATGAGGTCGCTGCCCTGAAGGCTCGATGACTGCGTTGTAAGATGGCGTTGTGGACGAGTGTTGTATATACCCGACGAGGTGGCATAAACTAATGACGCTACTGCATGGCAAGACATAGACTACTTGAAAGGATACATCATATTCACAGTTTTCTTTTTCCTCTTTCGAAAATCAAAGTGATAGCATCACTCAAAATGGCCGGTTATATTGGAGGTATCATGTGTCGCACAGCAATCCTTGAAGTATCATCTCAGACCCATACCCAGATTCCCCAATCGTCACCGAAAATCCATTTCTCGTTGCTGGCAAGACTCGTCAAGTAATCGTTAGAGACGCAGCGAAGCGGACCTAATTTACTCGTCGTCCTCGTCAGCCTCGTCGTTGACGACGTTGAAGAACTTGAGCTCGTAAACACCGCGGGAGGTGGACACGACACGGAGCCAGTCACGGAGCTGCTGCTTCTTGAGGAACTTCTTGGTCCTGTGAAAATGATCGATTAGCACGTCCGTCCTACAAGATACGGTGTCTCCAACTGCTCATTTGCAACACCCGGCACATACAGGTACTTGAGGTAGCGACCAGACAGCTCATTGTGGGCAATGACCTCGATCTTGCCCTCGCCCTGCTGCTGAACAATAACATTGTCGCCCAGGTTGTTGGTGCGGCCCTCGACCTTGATGGTGTCCTGGAGGAACTTCTCGAAGGCGGAGATGTCGAAGATCTTGTCGCTAGCAGGCTGCTGAGCGTTGATGATGAACTGTCGACCCCCCGTTAGCACGCGAACCTTGCCACACAGAGTCATAATGTCCCGGGTGCGACAAACTTGCCTTCTTGGTCTGCTTCTGGGCCTTGCCCGACTTCTTCTATCAAGACGATGACGACTTAGCCTACTGCACATTTCACGGCGCAAAATAATTCAAAGCCGCCCGAAGACAATGGATCTTGTCTGTCTATACCCATCGTTGCCCGCCCATCAAGTTGCAACCTCGACAGCGTTTTCACACAATTGATGGTGTTGACTGGGCGCCAGCAACGACGGAGACGAGAGATTCATCGACCGATGGGTGGTATTGCGCCAAACAGCAAAGCGGTTTGTAATGTACATACTGTCTGAGGAGCCATTTTTCAAAGGATTGAGTGAGCTTTTGTTAGGAAGAACGCAAAGAGGTCGAATCCTGCGCCTTTGTAAGTTTGCGTGGTGTGGTTGAATGGAGGAGAGGGAAAAAGATGATAACCCACTTTGCTAGATGACCCCCAATTGGTGCTGCAACAGCCTGAAAATTTGGTGTGAGTGACAAAATGGCACGAAATTAGGGCTCCGCTGTGCGAAATTGTGGGGCGATAAGAGTTATCGCAACTTGTTGACCCGCAAATGCTCACGTGACTAACTTGCCGAATAGTCGCAGGGTCCAAGTGGTCATGGCAGGTAAATGTCGACGTCGACGTGACGAGCAGAGGTGATCAAAAGGTATGATGAGTAAGTTGGCCAATATATAAAACTGAGAATCCAAGGGGATGCTGTTGAGACAAAAAAAATCATGGATATATAGGTAACAGCGCGGTTTCAGAATTTAGGCTCGAGCAGTCCTGATTCATACCATTGTCTCTCCTCTCCGAGATCACTTCTTAGGTAGCAAAACTTCAGAAACACACCTCAATTTCATTGCTATCATATCCTTAACATTAAGCATATAACCCTAAAGTTGACAATAACTCAATCTCACAAACTCGTGGGTCATTGACTCGTACACATCATACATCGTGATTGTCCACAAAGTGGAAAAAAAAAAAAACAATTATCCAAATATCCTCTTCAACACACCTTTGAACCCAGAAGGCTTCTTCTCTTCTTCCTTCTTGCTACGCTCAGTCTTTCTAGCCCGTCTGGCGTTATCTTCGGAAGTTGTAATGCTGCCCTTCGATGAAGAACCTCGAGGAACGTCAGCCGACTCTCGCGTCTTTGTAGTCTTAGGGCGAGACTGATCGGTAGAGAGGCGTCCGAAACCGTATTTGGATCGCGTCGTGTTGGATCTCTTGGGAGCCTCTGTTGCCCTAGGGGCTTCAACTTCGATTTCAACTTCGACCGTGGTCTCCCCTGCGATTGTGGGGGGGAAGCCACTGCCTACTATTCCTTCACTATTCTTGATTTCAAAAAACCGTTTGTCAGAAGGCTGGGTAAGTGGTTCCCTTTCGACGGGAGCAGAAGCAGAAGGAATACGATCAGACTTGTGCTGGCTAGAGTGGCTATGCCGGCGCGAGGAGCGATGGCTTCTTTCCGTAGGGTGCTCCACGTCTCTGCTGCCCTTGCGATCTCTATGCGTGGAGCGTTCCGAGCGCTCAGAAGGTTCCGATCGTTCACGACGTTCGGAGTCTTGATCGCTAAGTTGGCGCTCCGCTCTGCGTCGTTCGTGCTCGGCTTTGTCTTCTGGTGTTCGTCGTCTGCCAGAGCTTCCAGAGCTTTCTCCAGAGACACCGCTGTCTCGTCGCCTAGGAGTTCTGGGCGGCGTCTTTGCGGCTTCTTCTCCGGTACTATCAGCATGATGTCGGCGACTGTGTGAGCCGTGCGAGCCATGGGATGACTGGCGTCTGCTCTCGCGGTGCTCTTCGTCGCCGCGACTACGGCTAGATCGGCTAGACTGGTGAGAAGGCTGCCTACGGCGGCGAGTCCTCTCCCTTTCCCTGTCGCCACTTGACGCTCGAGGATCTCTTGAAGTTTCGTCTGCAGATAAGTCAGTATCAAGCTGGTGCGAGTCCTCCTCAACAATTTCCCGTGAAACAACGGAGGGAAATTCCCCTTCATGGCCTTGGAAGATAACACCAGCCTTAGGGCTAGCAGGAGGGCTTAAAGCTTCAGCAGTGGCATAAATGACAACCGCAGCCGCAACTGTATCCTCAGCGTTCCGGACCGCCAGCTTCTGCTTGCGCTTCAAAGTCTTGTTTCGTTGCTGATCAACCATTGCCATGTCAGGGACCACCACAGCAGGTGTGGGAGCTCTTAAATCAACATCACTTGCACGTATTGTGAGGCCAGGACTTTGCGTCGGTTCGGCTTCGAGTTCTGCGGCTGCTGGGGTTAGATTCTCACAGGCAGCAGCTGACTTTCCTTGAGCCTCGATCAAATCTCCGCTTTTCTGTGTTTCAGATGCTTTTGCAGATTCTAGAGACTTTTCGTGCTCGGCGGTGAAGCCTACAACATCTGTTGACCTGGAGTCATGTAATTTTCCAACTGCGGCGACTGCCACCGCCCCCGTAAGTGCCGCTACACCAGCAGAGGCCAAAGTAAACCCAGCAATTTGGCTGTCAGATTCCTTAGTCGGACTGTCGATTGAAATGGTCTTCTCGTGAGATGACACCTCACGCTCTCCAGCTAGGGTTTCAGTAGGAAGCGCAATGTCTTCAGCTGGGGCGTCGAGTACGACTTCCTGGGAAAGCCAGCTCTCCGAAGCTTCGATGGGTGGAGATCTAGCTTCTTCAGTGGGAGCGATATCGGTTCCTTCAGAAGCATCGACAAACTCCTCATCGTCATCAGCAACAGCAACAGATGCTCCGTGCTCATCATCAATTGCGCTTTCTGGCTGTAGGGCAACACTTTGCTCAGCCGCAATTTCGACAAAGTCGTCCTTTTGCCCAGCTTCGTCAGTCGTCTCAGCAGCCCCGTCAGAAGCCAGGCTTGTTTCGATTTGAGGATCAACAATTATAGCTTCAGGAGCAGCGAGTGCTTCAATGGCTGGCGCCTCAGCACCTGGCTGGGCAGAAAGCTGGGCACCAAGAACTTGCGCTGACACTCCCTGTGGATTGGTTTCCTCAATTGCCTTAGGCAGTGACTCTGGTCGGATATCATCAAGACAAGGAACCTGTTCTTGAGAATCAGCAGCAGCTGCTTCCTGACTCGACGTTATCTCAATAGGAGCCTCCGCAACTGCCTCGACCACTGGTCCTTGATCTAAAGCTGTTTGTGCTAGGGCTTTCTGCTCAATATCCTCGGTTGGCGAGGCACGAGCCCCTAGCTCAGTCTGCGAGAGATCGAAAGCATCCGGAACTGCTTGGTAAGAGGTAGCCATTTCAGATGCTATCTCACTCCCGGACTGCTCATTTGAAGCTTCTACAGTCAGGTCGATCTCTTCTGTCTCTGCTGATTTTGTCTCTGGCACCGATTGAGACTCGGTAACATTGACAGGGGCGATGGCTTCATCTGCGATGAGGGTTTCTGTCGCAAGTGCTGCTACCAACTGTTCTGCTGAACGATCAAGCATCTGGTCCCTTGCCTCAGTTTCTTCACCCTCAGCAATTGGACCAACTGAGGATTCAGCGAGCAGACCAGAAACACGTGCTTTGCTCTCAATGACAGCCTCTACAGCAGGGTCGGGAAGCGGTTCGTTTGGAGCATTGGCTTCATGCACCTCGACGTCCATTTGTCTAGTTGGTTCAGAATCGTTTGGAACCTCCTGCGACACGACAACAGTTGCATTGTTATTAGATTCTGGGGCGGAATGCTCTTGGACTTCCTGTTCTGCAACGGTTTTCTCCGCAGGCTTAAATTTTGAGTCCTCGGTGGCCTCAACAAGTGCCCAAGATTCTGATAAGGGCTGTTCTTGGCTCAGTACAGCTTCATCGTCTCCAGAAAGTTTCCCGGCATCAGTTGTTTTAGGCCCTGCAGAATCGGTATTCAGAACTTCACCGCTGTTGTCAATCAAGACAGGACTGTCATCTTCAAACTCTGCTTTGGTCTCTGCTTCAGCGGCCAGCTCTTGATGCTGGTCAAGGTTCTCAGACTCTTGAGAAATTCCCACTTGAGGGTCATTGCCTCCAGCCGCTTGGTCCTCAACTGGATATATCGTTGACTTATCTGACATCAGTCGAGATTCATCTCTTGCAAATACAGCATTCTGATTAGCTGCTTGGACAGGTGAGGCATTGTCGGGCTCCTCGCTGACTTCTCCTAGTATAGTTGGCTCGGCCTCAATCGTGGCCGCCGCAGTTGGAACTTGTGACGCGATGGGCTCTTCGGCGACTTCAGCAACAGAATCTATTTCAGCTTTTGTAGTCAAAATGGACTCTGCCTTGGTCACAGAAGGCTCCTCGGCCGTATGCGTCAACATATCAGGCACCTTAGCTGGGACATCTGCATCTCGGATCGAGACAATACCAGATTCCAGCGCCGCCTGAGCCAAGTCCGCTACCGAAAGGTCTACATCGACAGTCTCGTGAACGGGTGCCTTATCCTTGGTGACGTTGATCGACTTAGTTTCTTCAATGTCCAGAAGATTTGACTCTTCCACCAGGTTCTCCCTTGGCTCGTCCGAGAGGTCAAGCCCTTCTGTGCCTGGAGATGATTCTTGAGTGTCCGTAGTTAGGACAGGCTCAGTAGACTCTGGCTTTGCTGGTTCTGTCGTATCATCCACAGTGACGGCTTGAATAACAGTGGACGTTGATTCCTGGTCCGAAGCCATCTCAGATACTCCTGTGGCTGCCACGTTGAGCCTATCAGCATCAACATTGACTGCAGCGCTATCCCCGGCTGTATTGTCAGGCTCCTTGATTGGCTCCAAAGTAGATTCTTCTGTGGGTAGACTTTCCTCAGAAGCCTCAGAACGAACTAGCTCTTCAATGACTGCAGCAGTTGTAGAGTCAACGGCTCTGGTCGAGACCGAGTCTTCAGCGGCTGACGCACTGTGTTCTTCAGAATCCAGAGTGACGGTAGCGACAGCGTCAGTAGCCGTGGTATTAGATTTCTCTGTAGACTCTAGATTGGGTTCTCCGGCGTGTGGAAGTTCCTCCGTGGAGGCGGCAGATGAAGCAGATTCTCGGGCAGCTTCAGGGACCACTTCTTTACTGACTTGGACCGAAACGGACACTTCAGTTGTAGTGTCATCTACGACAATTGGTGCCGCATCGGCAGTATCTAATGCCTCAGTTGCAATGGATTCCGGTTCGTCTGCAGCCTTTGGTGCTACCTCTTCATTTGGATCGTCCAAGATTGGCTCTTGTGTGCCCGAAGAACTTAAACCTTCACTAGATACAGCCAGAACAGGCTCAAGGATAGCATTATCGGCAGCCACATTATCCTTTTCGTTTTGGAGGTGCAAGTCTTTCTTGGTGTCATCCAGCACAACAAAGTCTTCCGCAATGGTGGGTGTTTCTTCTTTGGTTATGGCCAAGGCGGACTCCTTGTTGACTGACACTTCCGCCTCTTCAATTGCAGTATTAGTAGCAGGCTCTGCTGAGGCATCTTCGATAACAGGCTTGGTTGCTGGTTGTTCAGCTAACTGTTCCTTCAAATCATCCAGCACAGTGGACTCTGCGACCTGGTCAGATTCTTCCTCACCAGCCGGAGGCAAAGCAAGATCATCACTCTTTGTCAGACTCTGTTCCTCAGTCGTAGGCATTGGTCCTCCAACAGAAATGGCTTCAGGCGCTTCAGTATCTGGCAGCTGCGTGTTCTCAGATGTATTTTCCAAAACGGGATCCTCTTTGGCAGCAGGGGCTGATTCCTCGGTTTCCACCTCGTCGAGCGTCCCTGCGACTGGCAGACTTGGCTTTGCGGTCAAAGCATCCTCAACAGACTCAAGGACAACGGTTGCGGCCCCCTCCCCAGTCGAAACTATAGCGACTGTTCCTTCCACTTTTTGCTCCGAGATTTCGGACTTGACTTCAGCAGCCTCGTCTGAAACCTGCTCGGTAGCCGGCCGCAACTCCTTTATCTCTTCTTTCTCTGGTAACGCCAAAACGCCATTATCATCCCTCTCCTTAGCTCCCTCCAAATTGGTATATCCAACAGCTTCCGAAAAATCACTAGGGGTATCATGAAAAGAATACAGTTCCTCACCTTTCTTTGATTTGGGCGTCAACTTTCCATCTCTAGGAATCGGCCCAACAGTGTCCTTACTCTCTTCTTCCTCGGGTGTCTTGGGCGCCTTTGGTTCATCTTTTGACAGTTCGGCGGCGACAAGAGCAGCTCCACCGGCTGCAGCAGCAATGCCAGCGACAATGGCCGCGGCAGCAGCTTTAGAATGGTCCTCTTCTGTCTCTTCTGCTGGAGCCTCTTCCTTGGGCTCTTCGACAGCCTCCGGCTCTGGTTCAACTTCCTCGGCAACCGTAACCTCGGGCTCCTCCTCTTTGGACTCTATGACTTCGGGAGCTAGTTCAGGCGCTTCGGCCTCAGCAACTTCGACCGCCGGTGCAGGCTCAGGTTCCTCAGGCTCTGCAACTTCAGCGACGGATTCCTCTGCCTTGGCTTCCCCCTCTGCAGCCGCAACCGATTCGGGGGGTGCAGTTTCAACAGCCTCAGAGGCGCCGTCTTCTGCCATGGCATCTTCAGAAACAGCTGGTTCCTCAGTTTCTGCTCCTGGCTCTGCCGCCGACTCAGATTCGTCCTTTGAGCCAACTTGAGCCCTGGTCTCGTCAGCATCTGGAGCCTCTTCTGTCTCTGCGTCGTCAGTAGTCACAGTCTCAGATTCCTTGGCAACCTCAGGTTCAGCGGTAGTCTCTTGCACTACTTCAGTAGGTGGCTCAGCACCTCCGGATTCATCATCTTTTGTCTCTGGCTCAACCGCTTGTGCAGCAGCAATATCGGCTGTGTCTTGGGAGTGTGCTTCAGGTTCTCCTTTCGCTTCACCTTCGACAGGCTCAACTGATGCTTCGGGGACTGACTCTTTCTCTAAGGCAGCGGCTTCTTCTGCGGGAACAGGCTCCTCTTGAGCCTCGGACTCGATTGGCTCTACAGTCTCTGCGGCAGGATCACAGGGCTCAACCTGTACATCCTGAGCGGCAGCAGTTGGCTCTGCGGTATCAGTGGCGCTCTCAGGAGCTACCTCGTCTTGCACGGCGTCTCCAGCAGCTTCCACCTGTGACAGCTTCCTTTTCTTGTTCAGCTGCCACCTCAGGCTGATCAGCTGGTTTCGCCTCCTCGGTTGCAGACACATCATCCGTCTTCTCTTCAACAGGTTCTATGTCAGCAGGAACAACTTCTTTCGGTGCCTCTGCTTCTGCAACGGATACATCTACTGGAGCCTCAGCTTCTTTCGTCAATACTTCCTGTGGGGCATCGATGTTGGGATCGGGTTTAACTTCTGATGTAGTGCCATCAACAGCAGGTTCCTCTACCACCTCTTTAGCCTCATTTGATACTGCAGGAGCCGGTGGTTCAGACACACTGTTATCAACAGGATCAGCTGGCGCTGCAACAGTTTCTTCAGCTTCTGCTTCAGGGATGGTTTGCTCTGAAGCCTCATTAGCCTCCTTCATAGTATCTGCATCAGCATTGTCCTCATCCGTAGTTATAGCAGGAGGCTCAGTGGTGTCAGCAACAGCTTCCTTGTCATCATTTGCTGGCCCCGCGGTAGTCTCTGGAGTGGCTTCGGGTTCCTTGGTTGAATCTTCGCCCTCAGCTGCCTGCTCCGCCTGCTCCTGTACTGCAACAGCAGCTGCATCACTTGTCCCTTCAGGTTCAGCTGCGGTTGCTTCTTCAGCTGGGCCTTCGGCTTCTGCCTCCGCGGAATCGGGAGACTGAACAGCAGGCTCAGTGGCAGGGGCGACTTCGGCTTCATCTGTGGGTTCGACCTTGTCATCAACCGGAGCCGCCTCTCCAGTATCCGCCGTCTGTGCAGTAAGAGGCTCAGGCTTTTCGGCAGCTGGGTCATCGTTGGTATCGTTAGTTTCAGCGGCTGTGTCAGACGACTCTTTAATTTCCGTTTCGGCTGCGACTTCTTTCAGCTCCGCGGTCTCGGCAGCTGGAGCTGGGGCCTCAGAAACCCCATCACCATCTTTAGTTGCTTCTGGCTCTTCTGGCTTAGGTTTGTCCCCGGATCCATCGACTATTTCTGTGGCACCTGTTTCTTCAATTTGGGCTTCGGGTTCTCCAGGAGGTGGATGCTACCTGCTCAACATTGGGAACTTCAGCCTGTGGCTCTGAATTACGATTCTCGGTTGAAGGTGCATCTTCTGCGGCAACTTCAGCAGGCCCTTCAATGGCAGCAGACTCTTCATCCATTTTGGTCTCAGCCTTATCCGCGTTTGAGTCTTCTGCTTGTTCGCCTTGATTTGTTTCAGACTCAGGAGGTGAGGCCGCAGTTCCATCGTTATCTTGAGTAACTGGTTCCGTAACTACTTCAAATTGCTCTTCGGCTTTCTCAGGAACAGGCTCAGGCTCTTTGGCCGCTTCTGTCTCACTAGTAGAAGGTTCGGCGGTGGCATCAGCAGGGGAAGCTTCAGCTTCAGAGCTTGCAACTTGATCCTCAGCTGCCACTTCAGTCTTACTAGTCGTCTCCGCCTCCACAGCCTTCGATTCCTCTACAGGGGCTTCTGCGGTTCCTTCTTCGGCCGAGGGAGCGTCTTCATCTTTCACCTCTGTGTCGTCAGGCTTGGAGGTTGGAGATTCCGTAGCTCCCTTTTCAGCAATTTCAGACTCGTTAGGTTCCGCAGTTGCACCCTCGTCGGATTTTAACTCATCAGGAGTAAGCTGTTCCTGTGATGCCTCTTCAGCCTTTTGTTCAGTTGTCTCAGCTTTATCATCGTTCACTGGATCTGCTGCTGGTTCAACTACGGGTTGCTCGGTGGTAGTCGTATTTTCTTCTCCTTTTACCTCTTCCGCGGCTTCTGTGGCTGGAGTGTTGGCACTAGGCTCCTCTGGCTTCGACTCATTAGTTGTGGGCTCAGATGGAACTCCTTGTGGCTCTGTAATTGTCGCAACGTCTGCCGACTCCGAAGTTTCCGCCTCTCCAACCCTCTCTTCGGCTGGCTTGTCTTCTACAATTTCAAGGTTCTCTGTCTCAGGCTCTGCAGCAGCAGTCTCAGGCGGAGACTGTTCAGGCTCTTCTTTACCTTCATTAGAGGGAACTGGGTCCTCTATTGACTCTTCAGCCTTTTCTGCCTCCTTAACGGTATCATCTGCATTGGCTTCCGTCGCAGTAGCTTCAGCTTTGGTCTCCTCAGTTATGGTTGCCTCGGCTGCATGCGCGCGGTCAGACCCAAGCTCGGCTTGTGACTCAGGCTTAGCACCGTCTGGTTCGACTTCTGCAGGTTTTGATTCGGCTTGAGATGCCTCCTGCACAGCATCTTCTTCCTTTTTGGGTTCGGAAACTTTATCTGGAGATGTTTCGACAGACTCTGGTTCAGCTTGCTTATCGTCATGGTCTGCTTCGGGCTCTGCTACTCCGGCCACCTCATCTTTTGTTACTGGTTCGTCAGATATCTTTTCTTCCTCTGCCGGCTCTACTAGAGGATCTGCTTTAGTTTCAGGAGTTAACTCTGGAGCTGGTCCATCCATTGGTATATTCACTGGTGCAGAGTCAGCGCTTGGTGAAGCTTCAGTGTCCTTTGCATCTTCGGTTGCTGCTGGAGCTTCTGGCTCCGTCGAAGCAGGCGCTTCTACTTCGGCCTCTTCCTTCACTACATTCGGTGACGACTCTTCGGCTGAAGTCACCTTGCCCTCCGGTTCCTGGGCTGCTGACTCCTCCGCAGCATCAACAGTCGGCCCATCAGCAGAAGCTGGGCCGGAAGGAGGGTTGTCTTCCGATGTTACTTCTGTTGCAACAGGGGCGCCTTCGGGAGGCGAATCCTTCGTAACCTCGTCTCCAGTAGGGGTGGTTTCGGCAGTCGTTTCCACTGGTACAGGCTCTGTGACTGCTTTCACCTCGTCTGTGACCTCTTCGGCAGTTGTATCTTCGCCGGTGGCCTTCGAAGCGTCGTCCTCAGCCACGGCCTCTGTTACCGGCTCGGCAGCAGGCTCTTGGGCAGCTGCTTGCTCTGATGCGGTTTCCCCTGTAGGCTTCTCAACCGCAGATTGTTCATTTGTAGGCTCCTCGACAGCTGGGGTCTCAACCACCGTTCCTTCTGGAGCTGCATTTTGAGCCGCCGGTTCAGTAGACGCAGCTTCAACAGGCTTAGCAGGCTCCTCCGGAGCAGCAGCTTCATCAGGTTCAGGATCTGCTGATCCTTCTGCCGGCTTCATAGACTCCTCCTCACTGCCTGCAGCTGCATCTTCCTTTGCAGCGTCTTCCGCGGCAGCCCCGGGTGTCGATTGCTCAGCTGGTTTTGCATCAAGATTCTCCTCCTCAGCAGCATTGGCCACAGGTGCTTCTTCAGGGGCAGGCTCTGTGCTCTCAGGCATCTTCACTTCTGTAGGTTTCTCCTCAGCGGGCCCTTCGGCAGGAGCTTCATCGCCCGGTCCCTCTTTCGTCTCAGAAGCTGCTTCCGGCTGGGCTTCTGCTGCTGGAGGAGATTCCTCAGCCGGAGCCTCCGAGGCAATATTTGAGGATGCCGGTTCTTCGGCCGTCATATCTGTCTTCTCCTTTGCTTCCCCAGGTTCTGATGCTTCTGTTCCAGCTTCAGGAGCTGGTGATCCCCCTGCCGCCGCTGGCGTCTCTTCCTCCGGTTCTTCAGGTTTGGCCGCTTCTGCGGCAGGTTCAGAATCCTTGGGAGCTGCCTCTTGTTCGGTTCGTACCGCTGGCGCAGCTTGTTCAGCTGTAGCCTCGGGTGTGACCTCGGGAGTTAGGGCTTCAGGTTCCGCTGCGGGTTCAGCAGCAGGTTGGCTCTCTTCCGGAGCCTTCTCCTGAACTGAATCCTCAGGGGCTGCCGCAGGAGCAGTCGGTTCTTCAGTGACCACAGTTGTCTCCTGTTTCTCTTCCACGGGTTTAGACTCTTCACTCACAGGCACCGGAGCTTCGGAAGCAGCAGCCGGTTCCTCGACCACCGCAGGTGTCTCCTCCTTCGCTATCTCAGGATTGGCCTCTTCCCTCACCGGTTCAGGAGCTGACGAGTCCGCTTGCG
This sequence comes from Metarhizium acridum, assembly GCF_019434415.1. Classification (NCBI taxonomy): domain Eukaryota; kingdom Fungi; phylum Ascomycota; class Sordariomycetes; order Hypocreales; family Clavicipitaceae; genus Metarhizium; species Metarhizium acridum. The sequence goes on along the minus strand of NW_027094018.1, from coordinate 2,716,508 downwards.
CCACAGGTGACTCCTCCTCTTTCACTTCCTGAGGTTTGGCCTCCTCAGCCTTGGCTTCAGGCTCAGGTTCCTTATCCGCAGGTGGTGTGTTCGCCGTTCCTTTATTCTTACCCCTCTTCTTCTTTTTGTTTTTCTTGCCTCCAGGTGACGTCGTTACGGATTTCTCATTATCTTCATTATTCGTAGTTTCCACGGGGGTATCTTTCTTATTTTTCTTCTCCTTCCTCTTGTTCTTCTTGTCAGATTTGGGAGTTTCTTCTCTCTGTAGCTCCGGTGGATTTGATGATACAGCCGCCTCTGCACCCTGGCGATCTTCAACTAGATCCTCGCCATAATGCAAATCATCTATTTCGTCGTGTTAGCTTCAATCCATTTCATTGGTATATGACCATTCACGGCATATTCCGTCTCGAATATATGCGGTGTACCTTCATGGTCCTCTCCTGGCTCTGGTTCTACTTCAGTGTCCGATACATGAGGCTGAGTGTACTGCACATTTGAGAAATTAGAGAATTGTACGTTTGATATATCAAGATTTGTCCTAAAGGGACAATAGGCAACATCTGGTTGGTAGCTCATACTGTCGTTGGGTCCTCCGCTGCCTCAGGAAGCAGAGGCTCTGCTTGGAGGGTGGGTTGGGCAGCGCTTATATCAATCGAGGCCGCCATACAGACAATACTGAGTGGTGTCACAGCGTATTCGGCTTTGTATTGGGCTGTCGGGTCGATGCAGTCTAATGGGCAGCCAGATGGGTGGAATCGGAGGTGCTTGGGCTTATTCCGGGATTGGGGAACAATACGTAGTCGTACAGATAATTATGCGGGTGAAATCCACATTCGGATGGCGTGAACAAGACAACGGCAAATCAAACGCAAAGAGTCAGCACCAAACAACAACGGATTGGTGAAGAAAACAAAATTGTATGTGATGCGAGATGCAAAATACAGCAAGTCTTCCAAAAGCAAAAAGGGTAAATGAAAAGAAAAGTCTGCAGAACGGGCTGTGGTCAAAGGTCATTGACGAAACGACTTGACCGCTTCCCCAAACGAAGCCCTTGTTTACATGGGCTCGTCTACTTACAAGGCAAGGGACCCATTTTGGATAAAAGCACGTCCCAGTCCCACGACATGGCCACTATGGAACCAAAACTGACATATTATTAACTCACGGACGACTTTCTTGTCCTGATGAGCCACGAATAGTACTACAGCGCCGGACCACCCCTGCCTTGGCTGACGAGACGAAGATTGAATGGCAGGTCGACGGAAAGCGCATCATCAGCTGTTTCTCCAGGTCACCCCATTGTGATTTGGTTGCTTTCTTCTTCTCCTCGGATTATCAATTAATGCCCGGCAGTCTGGACATGACAATTTCTCGGCCACCAGGTTGTCAGCCACTTTGAGCGCCGGGGCAAGTCGGACATCGATTGGGCTCTTGGCACGAGACATGTCAGTCTCGAAGATCAAGACCTGCTTGCTCTGAAACGGCAGACGTCGTGGCAGGAATCGGTGGAGGACAGATGCTGGCTGGCAACTTGCTTCTGCTCCTTGGTGTCCTTGGTGTTACTGCTGATGCCCGACGACAACGCATTGAGACCCTTTGGGTCTGCATCAATGGCCGCGTCGAAGGGAGGGTGCAAGCTAATCATGGGCAGAGGTTGTGATGAAAGCGGACCTTGAAGTGTCATCGTCGTGCCAGTGCGGGTTGGGCCTCGACGTTGCGTTGGCGTTGCGGAGCTCGTCAATTTGTCGACCCCCGGCCGAATGAATTATGGGATAACGCTCGCCCAACTGAACCACTCAGAGACGACTTCCCTGCAGCCAAGTTGGTTAGTGCCACCAGAACAAGGGACGATCTGTGCGACCCGGAGACACTTTCTTGCCTTTGGATGCAGCGGTCTTTGCATCCCCTCTGGTGTGTTAAGGCTCCAATCGAGTATCTGCAGGGATATATATCCAATAAGAAGCTAAATTTAAAAAGGTACATTTACTTACTATAATATTAAGTGACCATAAGTGTACCTATAAGATAGTATTTTACAAGTCACTACATTTAACTTAGTACAGTCCTAGCGCGATTAACGGGTCGCCCTAAGGTCACCCGCTATCAGCATGTGCATTGTGGAGCTCGTAACCCCACTGGAGCCTTAACACACCAGAGGGGATTCTATCGTCCATATGTCCAGAGGTCTGGCGTCTCTCTTCGACCCCTCAGGCACGCAAGTGCTTAGAGTAGTGCAACGTGGCTCGTGTCCAATGGTGTCGGCTGCATAATCAAAGGGATCCATTGGGTTGACTGCAGGTCGTACGCACGAAGTCGGCGTTGGGGAAAGTGCCGCCGAATCAGACCTACTATGTCTGGTGCAATGGTGCAAGACAATATGTAAGCGCGACTGCCTGGGCAAGCACGACCTTGTAGAAATGCTCATGCGGAAGTGGACCCTGTATTACTCCGTATGCTTGATTGAGTGAGTGAGCAGCTCATGCATCATGACCGATGAGGACTGGCTCGCTCCATGGCCCTGGCCCGTGCACTCTATGTACCACAATGCAGTGTTGATACCCTTCCTCTATCAAGCATTAAGCTCAAATTGATTATGTCAAACTTCACTGACATCTTGGCTCCCAGAATATAGCCCAAATAACTAAGTCCCCAGGCCCAAGGATGGTGGTCATGCTTCCTGCATGAATATTCGTCACACCCAAGAACGCACTAGTCATTGTTGGAGTCATCACCACCGAACCTGCTTCCCAAGCTCGTTTGCCAATTTTGCATGAAATAACATGTCCGGTGTCAATGGGTCAACGAAATGAGAATAGACAGGGGGTCATGACGCCTTCGTCTCCACGGTGCGGGTTGATCAAAAATGTACCCACTTGGACAGAGGGAACTGAAGTGAAGCGACGACACCAGCCTCATTAAAAAAAAATAAAATAAAATAAAATAAAATAAATTATTACTATCATTATATGTGTCACCGCAATCTAATCACAGCATCTATCTCGTTTTGTTTTTCCAAAGCCTCGCTGGGTGATTGACCACAGGGGCTACATACGTACATATGTACTTTGTCATTTCGGCTTTGGGGACCCTTGCAGATATGTGGTGGTCTCGGCGGTGAGCAAGATAGCGAGGTAATAGTTAACTTACCAGGCAGATAGCAACCGTCACAGCCGGACTTCGGTCAAGGGAAGACCACAGCTTGGTTCAGAATCGGAAATCTACATGTACTAGCCATGCAAGCTCAGTCAACAATGCTGCGACCCCGCGATGGCATTACGGTGAGCGAAGACCGCGTGAACACTTGCATCCGTAGGCACACACGACCGTCAAGTGGCGAAAAGAAGCACACATCTTGCGGAATCGTCATGGCATTGACCAGCTAACTTTTGGAACTCTTAGTTCATCCTTATCGTTACATCATTGCCCTCTGTTGTTATTTGTTTACTTCAAATCTGATATTGGTATCTCGGCATGCATTGTTGCACTCCACTTTCAACTGAGCCAGGACTAGCAACCAATTTCCACTGCGACCCATCGTCGACAGCTCTAATACCATGTCAATACATTATCGTCGTGATAGAATGATCAACTTATAATCCCTTCTTCTTTTTTCACCAAAAGGTAGTCATTGGCATTACTGCACCTGGCCACCCCTAAGAAGCTGGTGCAGCATCAGCCTGGTTATCCTCCACCTTGGGTACATAGTTGGCTTGTGCGCTGTTCTTCTTGATAACCTGTTTGACCTTCTCTTCAGCCTCGTCCCAGTCGTCTGTAGGCAACTTCACTAAGTCGATGCCAAAGTGCGTAGCAATGGCATTAAGGGAGTCAAAACTCCTTTGATCGTGGACAAAACTGATACTGACACCAATGCGGCCAAATCGCCCAGTTCGGCCAATGCGATGCAAATATGTTTCGGGGTCAGGCTCCTCGCCTTTTGGTCCAGGCTTCATAGGAATGTCGTAGTTGATGACCATGGAGACACTAGAAACGTCGATACCACGGGACAACAAATTAGTAGTAATGAGAACCTTACTCTCTCCATTGCGGAATTTGGCGAGCAACTCCTGTCTCTCACTGCTCTCGAATTCTCCGTGCAAAACGGTGACCTTGTGGCCATCGTCAGTCATGCGGCGCTGGATTTCATTGGCGCTCTTCCGGGTCTGCTTGACTGTGAGTGCTCAATCGAACTACCTAATCACGCAGCATACGTATCATACCTTTACGAAAATAATCGACTGTGCAACGGTCATCAAACCGTACAGCTTGCAAAGAATATCATACCGCTCACTTTCCGCCGGGCAGTCTACGAACATCTGGGAAATGCCCTTGACAGTGAGTTCTTTCGTCTTCAGAGTCAAACTGTTCGCATTAGGTGCGAATTTTGGAATGTACTGCTTTACTCGTGACGGGAACGTAGCGGAGAAGAGAAGCACCTGGAGGTTCGCGAGAGTGTCTGGTGGCATAAGCCTAACATTGTTCAGTTAGGTCAAGACGTTCACGGTGCGCGTGAAGGGTGTTTGGGACTCACCGAAGCTTCACTCGAAGGCATTGGTCGCCAAGACCAGCCATGTCCAACATGTTGTCAGCCTCGTCTAGAACAAGGACTTTGAGCTTAGAACAATCCATCTGCTTGCGGCGGCCTAGATCTAAGACTGTGCCCGGAGTACCAACTACAACGCTAGCTCGAACTGCTTCGCCTCGAGGAATCCTCCCGGGTATGGCCAGCGCAACCTTGAGATTTTCGACAAATCGCCCAATAGTGTGAATATTCCTGTAGATCTGGTCCGCAAGTTCTTGGCTAGGAGCCAGGATCAAAACCTGTGGCCGTTCTGGCTGGGTGAAGTCTACACGAGATAGACTGGCTGTGAGGAAGGCAACAGTCTTGCCGGTACCGGATTGCGACTGGGCAACCATGTTTTTGGGAGGGTTGCTCATCATGAGCGGTAGAGATTTGCCTTGAATTTTGGAAGGCTTCAAGAAGTTCTGTGCGAGGAGGCCTTTCAGAATCTGCTCCGGCCTAGGCGAAAGTGGTTTGTTAGTACTACAACTAGGAGCTTATGTGCCATTATGTCGCACGTACAATCCCAAATCATCCCAAGTGGCAGCTGAGTAGATGGGAGCATCGTTGTCAGCACCACTAATGGTCACTTCGACGTCACCATCGGCTTCGTGAAGAGCAGAGCCACCAATGGCAGCGGATGCGCCATCAACCTGCGCGTTCGAAGCAGCCGCATCGTCCTTGGGGGCATCAGCGGCCGGTTCGTCGGGCCTTGTGATACGGCTCGCAAGGTCAGACATTGCGATCGTAGTGATATTTGACAAATGTGTAGATGTTTATAGAAACTACGCTGGTTCAAGATCGATTGTTGTCGCCAGATCAATGTGGGGAGGCCACTCGCTCGCTCCGTCGGATGTACTGATTGATAGTCGATATCTTGGCAGCTAAAGAACAAAGGAGTAGTCAGAACTGCCTGGGAGGTCGAAATAGCTGCCCCTCTAGTGGCGAGAAGACGAAAGGTGATATGTAAGAAGGCAATGTTTGGGGGTAGGTGGTGCCTGCCTAAAATGGGGCTAGGCCGACTCAGAAGGGTCTGGTCATCCAATGCTGTTAGCTAAAGAGAAACGACTCAAGCCTTTGATAAACTTTTTCCCTACCGGCAAGCACAACGACGGCGGAAATTTTGGCGGGGTTTGGCGGGGCACAGAAGGCTAGCTCACCAGCATCAAGATGTCAACTGGTTCTTCTGATGCTCAGGTGGCTTGGCCACACTGCCCCGTGTGTTAGCATGCAGCCAGGCATGACGCCGGCCCGCCGTTTATCCGACACTGGACATCTGGGTCACAACACCCAACATTGAGTGCTCCGGTACTAACTCAGAAGCTGTAGGTGCGCTAAGTTCAAGGACTCCAAGGCTGAAAGTGATCTTCAATATTCAATATTCGCCTGCAGTCTTTCACTTTGCCCAAAACGAGCGTCGAAGGCGCCTTCGTAGAGTCCAGCTCTTCGCGCACCCAATGACGGAAGACAACCTCGATTCGTAATATCGCCGAGGTCGTTATCAGCTGAAAGGCCAACTTGGATATTCATCACCTGCAACCGCGCTTATCAGCGCCGCAAAGTCGCGATGGCTGCACCACCTCCTCCGCCGCCATCAAAGACGCCATTTTCGCTGTATGACAACCTCCTGGATCCCAATGATCCGGCTCCCCCGGCCACGATATCCTCCGCTCCAGTCTTATACGGACAAGCTGAATCAGCCGCCGAGGCCAAGAAGTCTCTGGATCCAGCCCTGCGGTTTCAGCCCATCCGCCGCCTTCCCGTTAAACAGGCAGCCAAGCCAAAAAGCACCGCGTTTCCAAAGTCAATACCAGCTTCAAAGCCAGCAGACGCTGCAGAACTTAGCACAAATGCTGGTCAATCAGCACCTCATGCCTTTATAGCCTCGACGGCCTCAACTGCTGGGCAACCCGCTAAGAGTACTCTTGCTGACTGGGCCGCAACGGAGGAAGATGAATGGCGATACGGCGTTGGTGAGAAGCGCCAGCGTGGTGGTCGGAAGAAGAAGAAGAAGCAGCAGCAAATCCAAGCCGAAACAGACTGGGACGAGATATACGATCCGGCTAGACCAACCAACATTGACGAGTACTTGAAAAGTGATGAAAAGATAGAAGAAGTGAGAGAGTGGAAAGCACTGCTGTATCGGCACAGGAGAAAAGCGGATGAAAGCGATATATCAGACGATGAGGACGACGATTCGAGACCAGTGCCATCAAGTATGTTTTGCCTTTCTCTCCGTGACCGTCATTTTGTTATCTCCATTACTAACTCGAGTTCAGACCAATTCGCACCTCCCCCTTCATACTCCTTCGTACCGCCACCTCCTGAATCACCTGCAGCAGCGCCGCCACCAGATGAGAGCGCCGATGATGCCTACGCCCGCCGCATGGCCTTGTCTTCAGATAATCAACCTCCACCGCCGCCTTCACCGCCCACAAAAGCGGACGTGCCTCCTCCACCTCTACCACCCACAGACTCAGCAACCATATCTCGCGCCCCAGTCCACTACATTCAACCCGGAGACTCTCACGAAGAAGACTATGCCTACTCGCCACCACCCACTCTCGGTGGCAACGATGACGATGAAATCGGAGGACCAGAGGCTCAGCAGCGTTCAAACCGTCCTGGCCAGGCCGGTTTCGCCCACCGTCTCATGTCCAAATACGGCTGGATGCAAGGGACCGGCCTCGGCGCCAATGAGACTGGCATCATCAACCCTCTTCGGGTACAAGTCGAGAAACGCCGCAAGAAAGCTGATGCCGACGGCGGCGGGTGGGCAGAACCCGGGGGCAAAGGCAGAATCATCGGCTCCAAGAGCAAAGAATCGGCCGGCAAGTTCGGCGCCATGAGCGACGTTGTTGTTTTGCAGAACATGTTGGAGAACATGCCCGATCTGCAGGCAGAGATTGCCGATGGCCTGGGGCAGGAAATTGGAGAGGAGTGCGGAGAAAAGGTGAGCATTCCCACTCCATGACGGCTCATTTCTCTGTAATTATTCACTAATTCATGCTGCAGTATGGCCGTGTGGAACGTCTTTATATTGACCAGCCTACTCGTCGAGTGTTCATAAAATTTACAGACCAGGTCTCCGCTTTGCGAGTATGTATCTTGCCCAACATTCCAAGACCTGTCACCGAGCGGGCCTGCTAAACATGACACGCAGGCGGTTAACGAGCTAGACGGTCGCGTATTCAACGGCAACACAATAATACCTAAATTCTATGATTCGGAAACATTTGAGAAGGGTATATACAACGTCCGGTGACATCTTCTCACGTTGGTATATCAGGATACATACCAAAGCATCTATGTGCCTTACAGATATACAACGGTTTCATATATACACTAGTACCACCCCGTTACGGGTCATGTCGACGTCATGCGCAGGGCACTGATATTGTTTCGCAACACCAAGATGGTTTTCTAGATGCCATGCACACCCTTGTTCCAATAGTCAACAAGCGAAGAGATAGGCGTTATGCGCATCAAATGAACACGTCAAGGTGCCACAGGGCATCGTAGTACAAACAGATGGCATGGACGTCATGACTTTTGCTGTTTTTCGCACCTGGTTGTGATGGTGGCACAATGCACAACTATCAGGCATGCAAATGCTAGTAGTCCAATTGCGGGAAACATCATCACTGGGTCGGCCTGTATTTGCACGCCTTTGGAATGCTACACACCCCATACTGTCGTTGCTTGGCGACGAACATTTTTTAGGTTTCTGATACCTGGCCGACGGTACTCTATGGCCAAAAATAGCTAGCACAGGTCCAAAATGATAAAAAGAGGCCTGACTCATTTGGTTGAAGTAGGATCGCTGATGACTGTCATGATGTGGAAGCCATTCACGAGAGGAAAAACAGTAACGCATTATGGCTCCTAGTCATTTTACAAGCAGAATCAAATACAATCCATTATTAAGTCCTAGCATGTATGAGACGTACACTGGCCATGTTCGTCTTGGGCTCTCAACCTGCCCTTCTACAGGTGAAGCAGGGAATATACCACGAACTACCGGTTAAAGAAAAGACTGAAAATATGTGGAAGAACAGCTGAACGACGCCAACATCACTAAAGTCGTATACTTTTCTATCCGGGTGTCTTAGATCAATTGCGCAAAACCAGCAACAGCGGCAAAGCCCAACACAGCGTGGTTGACACCAAGGTTCATGGCGGCAGAATCGGTCTTGTTACCACCAGAAGTGCCACCCTTACCGCCCTCATTAGCCTTTGCGTTGTTGGAGGTGCACGACTCCTTGCCCTGGATAGCGTTCTTCTTCGCCAGATTATCGAAGAAGCCGCAGAAGTCGGAGATATCGGTGGTAGAAGTCACGGTCACGGCGCCCTTGATGTCGTTAAGTTCAGGGATCTCGACACTGTTGCAAGATCATGCAGTTAGCGCCAACGAAACTAGAACAGATATGAACCCGAAGTTATACTTACGTGTCAAAGCTACCAGCCAAAAGTACAGCACCTCCAATCGTCTTCAGCTTAGGGAACTTGTTGATTTTCAGGAGAGCAGTGTTGTTGCGGATGGTCATGTCACCGCTAATCTTCTCCAGAGCAGTGAAGGAAATGTTAGCAAGCTTCTTGTTGTTGTCCAGAGTAAGAGAGTCTTTGATTTGAGTCAAGTTGTTGGCAGAAACGGAAAGCAGATCTGGGCTCTCCTGGAAGCTAATGCGGTTGGCCGTCTCCAAGAGAGGAGCATCAAAGCTTTTGATGGATCGAAAGTCGAGTATGCCAACAGATTGAAGCTGCGACATGTTGATTTGCATGCTACCAGCGTTGTCCACAACGGAGAGCGTGTAGGTAACGTTCTCCAGCTTTGAGGTGAAACTGGTAAGGCGGCCATTATTGGCAATGGTGATGTTGTCAGCGGTAGCTACGTTAAGACCGCTAAGATCGCTGATGAAGGTGTCCTGAATCTTGATGGATTTAGCCTTGGTAACACCAGAGGTACCAAGTGTCATCCCGCTGAGCTGGGCGAGATTAATCAATTCCAGATTGTCGACAGACTTTAATGATCGCATGTTGAAAGAGCTAAGAAGCTGAAGACCTTGCAAACGAAGAGTGCCCCCAATAGCGTTGATGGAGGATGAACTAATGCCAACAAGTTGTGTGGCGTTGTTGATAATCAAGTCACCCTTGACCTGTTCAGGACCCTCGATGCTCAAGCTCCCCGAGACGCTCGAGTCGACGAGAATATTAGCGTCGACAACATCGCAGTCGATGACGGGTGTGGGCTGGGTAACCTTGACGTCCTGAGAGCAGGTAGTGGCAGCTGTTTCATCATTAGAGCACGAAAGACGTCTATAGTTAAGCAAGAGAGAGCTTCTCACCGGAAGCAAAGCCAGCAACAGCCAAGACGGCCGAGAAAAGCTTGACAGAATGCATTGTTTATCTATAAATAAGCATTAGTAACCAACTGATACAAACGTTGATGTGGCGAACGATGCGATCGTGCAAAACGTGGTTGCTGGGGAAAAGAATGTTCGGGGCTTCGACGATTGCTGACTTTGATTGATTTCTGGTGTATATAAAACTCTATCGGCTGCAGTCCAAAAAGGGCTTCGACAGCTGGCAAAGAATGTTTGTCGAAGCAGATTGCGTCCCAATGATGCAGGATTCGGGGAAGGATTTTCTGGTCGGGTGTGTCATTCACGGCGCAAGTCGCGACCCAAGTCACGAAGCCCCGAGGCAAGTATCGAAACGAAGGTTACTGACAGAATGCGAGCGTTCGGGCAAGACCGACTTGCAAAGGACAGCCACCAGGAACGGGGCACTGGACTTAGGGAAAGAGGGAAGCAGGGAGCGAGGGGGAAAAGCGGCAGGTGCAAAAGGGCAATGGGGATAAAAATTGTGAACTGAGGGAGCCCACAGATGTGGCTGCGCGTGCGATGCCGAAACAACGTCCGAGACGTACCGTCCAAAGTCAATTCTGCTTGCCAACTTGGATTTCAAGGTCGAAGAAGTAAGTATGTCGCCTTGCCAGTGACTTGAAGAGTTGGTCAAGAAATAGTTTGACGGTTATTGAAAAAAAAAAAAAGGGCGATATGGAACCTAGCGAACGAACGGCAGGAATCGAAATTTTGAAACGATGACACGACGGCGACGACAACGAAAGACGACGACGGCGACGGAAGGAAGAGAAAGGGGAAGGAGGATGTATGGTCAAGGAGAAACACACCCAGGTCTTTTCTTCTTCTACTGGTCCTCGCCAGCTTCAACCAAGTGGACCGAGGACAGGCCAAGCAACCTGGACGAGCTGCTCCCCAAACAACACCATAAGACAAGGTCCCATCGACATGGCCCGAACGGCACAGACCAAAGCCATCGACGCTGGGACCTGTGGCCCAAGGGGGGCGTGGGATCGTGGTTGTGTGGCATGCACTTCCAAACCCTCCCTTTAGGTGCCGTGCTTTGGCAATTGGATGCCAATTCCCGCAAACTTGGCAACTTGGGCCGTTGTTTACAAGAGGGAGTGGAGTTGCATGTGCATCTGGCGTCGACCCGTGGAGACATTGCGCCTGGCCTTCTCCATACCTCAGTATGGTTTTGCGCCGTCGATTCACATATTCACCACCAAAATGCCTGCTTTCGGGAGCATCAGGCTGATTGTTGCTGAACAGTATGTGAGCATGTACTACTGACCGGACACTTGGCCCATGTTCTCTCGCACGCCCACCCACCATGTCTCCACTATTGGACACGAGGTGGTGAGGTGCCTGGCAGAGGCACACACAATCGCTCCACAGCCACCAACGCCACCATCGGCCAAAACGGAAACCTGGGCGTTGTGCGGCTCGTAACTTACGTATTGTACTAAGGTACTTAAGTAGGTTTGTACCTGAACTCAGCCTTCACTAGAGCAATGTTGCCGCGTGCGACAAAATCTGCAGTACGGAGTCGATGGTCAGGTTCATCCACGGGCCCTCGGCAATTGGCGTCATGTTATTGTTGGTTTAGCGACATGAAGCGAAGCTTGGGGTGATAGCTCCTTCGTACGTACCAAGATTGCAATACGCGTCCTCGCGCCGGTGCACTTAGTAATTGGAATTGGCAAAAGGTGACGGACAACTGGAGAAACCGAGATTAATACTGCCCCGTACTGGTGGTCATGCATGTAAGAACTCACTACGATACTACAGTGCTTGGAACCATCCTGGCCCATGTCCCCACCTTCAAGCTCCTGCTGGTAGCGGCCCAGGGCGGCACGCCCGATGTCTGGTGCAGGTTCAACCAGGCGAGCAAAATTCCTTATCCTGACAATCAACCACGTCTGTACTCCGTATGTATTGTAGAATCACGATACCCTTAAGCTGTGAAGATCCGCTTTTCCACTCGCGACCGAGGACGATGGATGGCAATCGATGGTACTGATTGCGTGGCCGCCGCGTGGCGTTGGCGATGCGCTTCACAAACCTTCAGGAAGCTGGCATGTGCGCATCACCATGTTTTGCGGCAAAAATTCAATTGCCAACCGATGGGAACTAGGCTTCCTTTTTGGCGTTTCCATGTTCACTGTGCAGGAAGATGCGACGCAGCCACCTCGCGGTCTTTACTATTTGATCACCCAAGTGGTCCAATCTTGCTTCAAGCGGAGCATTTTTTGGAGCAAAGTTCTCGTCTGGCTCTAGTGTCAATTGAACAAGGGGTGTTTGTCATAACTCCCAGTCCGTACTCCGTAATACCTTTGGAGGTCCAACAGAGCCAATCCCAGCCCAGCTCATCATTGTTTCAGGGCGGGAAGCTGACCTGAATAAACCTTAAAAAAGAAAAAAAATGATTTCTAGAGTGCTTATGGGAGAACATTATTAGCAAAGCTTGGCATGCTTTGAAGGGCAAACATGGGCCACGAGTCGAGTTCCCATCCTACTATGAACATCCTGCGCCGCATTTCATACCTGCCAAAGTAATGGCTCATCCTTGCGCTACTATCTCGTCATTGGAAATACGGAACAGCCGCTGGTTATTAGTCCGGAGCAGTAGGTTCAGCAATTCGATACGGATAACCTGGCAATTTGACAATACGGTCCCTCCAGACACACCCAGTGTCTTACTTGTACAGATATCTATCATTGGGTGTTGATTTGCCCCGTGGTCCGATTGTTTATTATTATGAGCAGCTTTTCCCTAAAACCCTGGCCAAAAGTAGGTGGTCTATTATATGAGTAATATCATCAGCATTCCCATCCCGCTCAAAGGGCAACGAGAGCAATGAGCCGGCTGCCACGAACCCTGTATGACGATGTATCCGTATCTAATAAATTGATAGCTGTTCAGGGCGAGCTTCAGAGTACACAGAGCCCTTTGTACTCCGTACCCGCCCAGACAATACATACAGAGGTATTAGGGAAAACATCCACGCTGGGCTCGCTTCACATGCCTTATCAATGCGACGTAGCGGCTCAAGCTGTTCGTGGACATCATCCCAGTGTTTAGGACGCACGACGGTAAGACCGGACCTTAGCGGAAGCTAAAATCAGGGCCAAGAATGCCCGGGGAAAATATCCACGTCTACATACACACACCCCTTGCCGCTGGTAACAATCTCTGGATGGAGCTCGTTGGAGGCCACGTTGTATTATGCCAGGGCAGTCACGAGACTTTGGTAATGTGCCAACCAAACACCTCCTGAACTAATATGAGCGGCACCCTTCGCGTCATGAGTCGTCGAGTATTAATACTGGCCCCTCGCCTCCATTTGTCACTCACTGACCTCACGTACAGGTTCGAAACTGGTATGCACACGGTGCTTGTCATCTATCTCGAGGCTCGTCTTGATCGGCAGTGCGATCGACAACTCAGCGTCCCCATGGCAGGCGTATCGCAATAAAGTGTCCACTATTAAAACGTTCAATGTTCTCACAACCATGCGCCAATGGCCCAATCACCGGCGGCTGAAACTCGTCGCCTCGATAGATGTTGGCCAACAGTCCTAGTTTCCAGGGACAGGAATTCATATCTGAAACAAACTCCTGCCAGCATGGGAGACAATAATATCATGCATGCTCGTCCAAGGCATGGGGGACAACGGAAAGGACAAACTGCCTGTTCATGATAAAAGCAAGAAAGTCATTCTGGCGGAAGAACCCGTCTGCTGTTCCGAGCCGCACATCGAATTCAATGACGCCATCACTACTCCAGGGTACTCACGTCGGTATAGCTGTCCTCCACTCTCCACATCAACCACATAAACAAACTCCTGTATGGCGCGAACTTTTCCGATATGTCCAACATCTCCTTCTCAGACATGTACTTCCACTTGCCCCCCTTGGATTTCAACTTTGCCACGTCCTTTCCAACAAACGCCGCCATACCTCTTTGTACACCTAGGTCCCCGACAGAAAATACATCCATTCTCTTCAATCCGAAGCAGGCAAACATTTCAACGGACCATCTCCCCAACCCCCGCACAGCAATCAGTTTCTCAACGAGTTCCTCATACGGAGCCTCATGTAACATCTCGGTGCTCAGCTCGCCATTCGCAAACTTTTCTGCGAGACCCTTGATATACTCTGCCTTGCGCTGTGAAAGCCCGGCGGTACGGAGCGTCTCAATCGACATGGGGGTCACCTCTGATGGATGGGGGAATCGCGTCGTCTTGTCCCCAGTTTCAAACAATGCCACGAATTTGGCCTTGATAGACTTCGCAGCTGCGCCGGAAACCTGCTGCGAGATGATGCCACTTGCCAGACTCTCAAAAGGGTCGATCTTCTCAGCCAGCCCTTCCGGCGAGAATATTTTGCAGTGATTCCGCTCTACCAGCGGCCGCATCCTCTCATCCACACGGATTAAATGCGCACATGCGACGTCAAGTAGATTTTCCGTAGTAATCCTCGTACCGGGCTTCTTAGACAGCGACCCTGGATCTATGTCCTTGAATGCAACGACCCTCGACGTCTCTAGTGACAAGAGCGTGGCATTGGTTGCACGGGGATCAGCTAATCTAACAATTGATGCATGAGTTCGAGACTTCGTGCTTGCTGCTGGCTCGGCAATAGCTCCTGCTGCGCTGGGGGTGGGTGTCGATGGTGGTACAGGTTGAATACGTTCCGTCCGTCGCTTTGTGGGTGTGACCGGTGCTGTTGCTTTTGATGTTGAAGCCTTGCGCTTCCGGTTGTTCTGTGTGGGATTTACAGTCTGGTCTTCTGGCTGCGAGGATGATGGCTTTGTGTCTGACTGGGCACTCAGCCGTGATGAGCGTCTTGTTGCTGCCATTATGGAATTCACGACGTATCGTGGTCCATGGATGTAGGAATGGTGAGGTCTTGGCGGTAGTGTAAATGATAGCGTGAGCCGTAATGTCATGTAAAACTATGGGTGCACCGGCGAATTAGTCAGATTGGCGTGTCCGGATATCTAGCCGGGGACATAGTGTTGTTTTTGGGTGTAGTTAGGTGCAGTTAGGTATAAATGGGTTTTCAACTCGGATAGCAAGAGGCCGCTATCGAAGATGCACTTGGCACGCCCTTGAGTAGCCGCCAGGGGCAATATTGTCAAGAAACGCCACCAAGCCCGTTTGGTACCTCCTCCCACTCTCAGTGAAACGCCTACTACGTATATTTCCAACTGCAATTGATGCTGGTATCCGCCGCAAGGAATATAGACAACACTTGGACCAGCTATTGACGAACGCATCATCTACGGACCCAAGCAAAGAACCATGGCGTCAGTGCAAATCAGAAGAATGGGGGGAGTTTAACGACGTCTTGGCGAATCATCAATTCGTGCATCTTTCAAGGTCCCGGGTAGGACCTCCACAGAATATATAGCCGGAGTAAATCCGACCACCACCCACAAGAACTGGCGGGCAAATTTTACCCACCGACAACGCGAGTGGTCGATGCTATCACGAAACCCTTTGCGCTCGCCTCTTACCCCAACCTCGCGTTAGCAACCACCAGCATGAGTTTCGTACCCGTCAACCCGCGGCCCATGCTGCAAGAACTCGTCAACAAGCCCGTCTTCGTTCGCCTGAAGTGGGGGCAAGTTGAGTACAAAGGCACTCTCGTGTCCGTCGACAGCTACATGAACCTCCAGCTGTCTGGTACCGAGGAATATGTTTCCGACAAGCCCACTGGATTGCTGGGACAAGTGTTGATCAGGTATGATGCTTCCAAGCTACGCGTCGTCCTCCGCGGTACCAGACCATGGCTAACTGACTTGTAGATGCAACAACGTGCTCTGGGTCCGCGGCGCTGACGATTCCAAGGACGCTGCCATGTCAGGTTAACCGGCGACAACCTGCAAGGTCCTTGCGGACGAATATAGAGAGGACCGAACTAGTCATTGGGTGGACGAATTGTCTGTCGAGCTATATCCGCCGAAACGCGGTACGCCTTGGACAGCTTATATTCGCCTGTTATCAGTGCGGCGAACGATGTATTGCAATGAACTGGAGCACAATTTAGTCTTGGTACACAACTTCAATCAAGACTAGGAGCAGGCGAGTTCGCTTCCGGGAAAAGATATCATACCCCTTTTTTTAATACAAAGCCGAACCATACACATAAGCGTAGGTTCCAATGGCTATAAGCTCATGGCCACAACGTCGGTATCAAATACCTGCAGCACATTTCGCGCGGCACATGTTTTGCCATGCAGGAGTATTAAATACATTGTCTCATTCGGCTCAGGATTCTCAAGAGATAAGAGAAAGAGACAGCGCAACACCCTATTAGAAAATATTACATGGTACTTGGGAAACACCAGAAATGATTATTTGTGCCAGCTTCTAGTCCTGATTATACGCTAAAGTTTCATCCTCTTCCAGCTCTCAATCGAGACTTTTCCTGTGTCTCGAGACAGAATTTCCAAGACTACTACTTCAATTACCTGACTCGACATGGTGAACTATCGCCCTGTGCTCATTCTCGACTGCTAAAGGTGATGAGAACACCCAGCTTCAACTATAATTTTTGGCTAATCACCAAGACCCTTTCGTATGAATGCATACCCTACCCAGCTATCTCCCCCAAGCCGTTGCTGACATAGGGAGCGTGGACCTGTTCATGAAACTTTCTCGTCTAGTTGGGAAATGCTGTTGGCCTGGAGAGAACCGACGGCATCTGCCACACGTATTAAGCAAAATAATGGACGCGAGTTTTCCTCGCAGAGTACGCCGATGGACCATGTAGCAGATACATATGCAAATCCATGAGCTTGAATGGTGAAAGTCGATGATTCGACGCATGGCCATCTATTGAATATCTAGAAGTCTCGCCACGATGGCTCTTGGTAAGACATTGGAAGCCAGTCGGCGGCGCCATTCACCATTTACCGCCAGGGAGTACAAGAACAATGCAAAAACCAATATCGGACTTCGACCCTCTGGATATAAGAGAAACAACAGCATCACTCTCCCTTACAGAGTACAATCCCTAGAGTCTGCTTGCGGCCTGTACATGTGTGGCCGAGAACGTGTTGGGCTTGGCGCTCTTGCCGCGGTGAGGCAGGCCCCGGGTGTCCCAGGTGCCAGCCGGGGACACCACATGCCAGGGGTTCGTCCTACCAAGAAGTTGTGCACACTACTCCGTAATGCAACACCAACTCCTCCACAGCAAGAACGGAGTATTGGACGTGACATTCTAGGCCATTACACTGCCAAGCAACGCGCTCAGACAAAACTTGACCGTTTTGAGAGAGCATGTGAGGCATAGTAACACAGAACAGGCTGGACAGTGAAACACAGTGAGCATTGAACTATGCGATATGGCTCTAATAATTCCATTGCGGCCGCTGACGATAGATGCGACGCCCAGGCACCACCTCTCTACGTGGGGGAGCATGAGAACCGTGACATGCAAATTTAGCATTCCTTCTATAGAGTTGTGTGACACAGCCCGTAGGACCGGGTTCAAGAAGCCTGCTTAGTGGCAAGGCTTCTAAATTCGGCACGGAGCTGATCCCCGTGGAGCTAGGGCGGGACCTGTTAGATACTTAAGAATAGTCCAGTATTGCAGCCTCTCGGCGGCGGGGAATGATGGGCAAGAAGTCAGACCTAGGTACTCCATAGCCTGCAAGAAGTGCCCCCGTAGAAGTTAAGCTTTTTGCCCAAGTACCCCCAGTTGCCAGCATCCCATTGAAAATTTTGATGGGCCCCCTTGGCTCCCCGGCGCTCCGGGCCTGTCAGCGGGAAAGCCCAGTGCCCAGCTCCCGTACTTGAAGTAGACAATAAGAAGATTTGCCCAGCAGGCACGCCAACTGTTGACCAGGTACCTAATACGTTGCTTCCCCATGGCCTGGCCTGGCTCTCCGAACATTGAACGCACCATTCCACCGCATTCTGAGGTCAACTGTCAGTGCCTGTCCATGCCCGTTGCGCCAATGAAACTAGACGCCACGAGGAACCACGCCTTACCACCTGTCCCTTTCCCGTCTGCTGCTCGTTTTTCCTGCAATCCCCATTGATAAGCTATTGTCCAAACACTCTGCAACGCGGCCCGCCTTGTTGTTCTGCAGCTGGCATTGCATTTGAATTGGTTTGATGTGATTGTCAAGGCAGGAACCGGTCTCATCCATCTCTTCTTCTTGTTTTTGTCTTTCTCGAGTCTCTTTTGGACTCCATCACTCGTTTGTGCCACCTCTTCCTAGCTCGCCATCGTCCACGCAATCGCCATCCCGAAACCCGTGGCTCCCACGACCCAAAGGAGCCGAATTTTAAGAGCACGAGACGATCCGATTCCGCGCACGATATATCCCGTACTGCCCGTTGATTTACCGTAAACTATTTGCAAATCCTTTCGATCCGGCTGTGGCGCATTGCCAGCATCCCAATCGCCCAACATGCTTCTTCCTAAAGGTGGTTTGAATTGGAAGGCCGCCAGAGCACAATTGCCGCCCACCCGCGTTGTCTGGAACCTAGTTACACGGACGCGCTTCTTGCTTCTCGTTGCAGTCACTGGCATCATTTTGTTGCTATGGCGAGGTATTAGCAGCTCAGCGTCGGAAATGCAGAGGTAGGACTATGTCATTCAGATCCCCCCCCCTTTAGCAACAAGTCAACGTGACTAACAAATGATGGCCGTGTAGCTTTTACTGCTGGGGACCGTCAACACCTCCGATAGAGATGTCGCAGAACGAGTATTCCCGGTGGAATGCGCACATGCAAACACCCGTCATCTTCAATCATCACGCTCCTCTCAAGGTCCAGTCGCCGACGATACAAAACGTCGACTTGAACCCAATCAAGTCTACCCGAAAGGCCGTTGCAAACGAGGAGAGAGTTCTCATCCTTACTCCGCTTAAGGACGCCGCGTCTCATCTTTCCAAATACTTTGAGCTCCTTGCCGAGCTTTCCTATCCTCATCGACTGATTGATCTGGCCTTCCTCGTCTCTGACTCCAAGGATGATACCCTGGCGGTCCTTGCGGCCGAGCTCGAACGTATTCAGAAGCGACCGGATAATATCCCATTCCGAAGTGCTACTATTGTTCAGAAGGATTTCGGTTACCACCTCAGCCAGGATGTTCAGCAGAGGCACTCGTTCGAAGCTCAGGGTCCTCGCCGAAAGGCCATGGGCAGAGCCAGAAACTACTTGCTTGCTAGTGCTCTGAAGCCGGAGCACTCTTGGGTCTATTGGCGGGACGTTGACATTGTTGACAGCCCCGCTAAGATTCTTGAGGATTTCATTGCTCACGATAAAGATATTTTGGTTCCTAGTAAGTCCTTAGGGTTCTGCGCTGCATTTATGCTTCGAAGTTCTAACAACCTCCGCTCAGATATTTGGTTCCACCGATACGAGAAGGGTGTCGATATCGAAGGTCGATGTATGCTGTTTGCTACTTTGGTGACTCGGACGTACAGAAGCTAACAAGATATAGTCGATTACAACTCGTGGGTTGAGTCGGACAAGGGCCGCAAATTGGCGGCCAGTTTGGACAAGGATACCGTTCTCGCCGAGGGTAAGTCGTACCATGTTTTGCGATCTCTAAACGAGTACTCATATGCCTACAGGATACAAACAATACGATACTGGTCGTACCTACATGGCAAAGATGGGAGACTGGCGAGAGAACAAGGATGAAGAGATCGAGCTCGACGGTATTGGTGGTGTGAACATTCTTGTCAAGGCCGACGTTCACCGATCTGGTGCGTATTTATATATTTTTTCACTGGAAAACGTAACGTATAGGCTGACTGATGCACAGGCATCAACTTTCCTTGTTACGCTTTTGAAAACCAAGCCGAAACGGAAGGTTTTGCCAAGATGGCGAAGCGAGCCGGCTACCAGGTTGTTGGTCTCCCTAACTATGTCGTCTGGCACATTGATACCGATGAGAAGGGCGGCAACTTATAAACAGAAGCAAGCCTGTCAGCACGGTTTGACGGATGAAACTGGAAACCATCAAATACCACCAAAATACGATTCATATGTCTGATATTTCGCATGGACTGATTCAAAAGGGTCTCACCGACTGGTTAAAGTTGGAGAGACAAATTATTGTACGAGCGTTCATGATACTTTTCAAAAATTCTCGAGGGCGCAGGTTGGCCGTAATTGATGGACCGAGGCTTTTCGTTTGCCTCTTGTTGATTTTTGGAGCCAACGATATATTTGTGGCTTACACTGTTGTTGCAAGGTTGTTCTGGCTTGATGGATGGTAGAAGGAACTGGTGTTTTTTGTTTCATGATGCTGGGCTGTGGGAACGACGGGCCATCTCTTATTCCCACGACTGCTGGACGCCTACATTTTCACACATGAGGAGCCTTTGTGTTTTGTGTTTTTTCCGTCTTCTTGTCCTAATCGACTATACTGTGGGTCTGTTTGAGGATATTGCTTTTGGGCGTAGATGACTATTGTAAAGCAACGGGAGTTTAAACATAATAGACACAAAAATGATTTGATATATTGCCTGCTGCAGCTTGTGTAATCTGGTCTATTTGTTTGCTTGCTAGGGGTGACCTAAGTTCCTCCCCGAGTCAGGTACGGTGTACACACGGTAACCACTTTATATGTATGGCGTCACATGACGAACGGGTGAAACACGGCTAAACACGGAATGACCCAATGACCCAACCCTGGACGTTGCTGGGCAAGAGTGCCGTCATCAGCCAAGTGGCCCGCTGATGGAAGCGTCCCGCTCGACCTGGACAGGCAGCGATGCCGCCACATGTGGTTCATCTTACTGCTCTGCAGCCTACATTGCCTGTTGCCCGTAGATTATTTACCACGCATCCTTCGTACCACCAACCGCGAAACCAAGGGGAGTTGCGTCTTTACGTCGATCTACGGCCATCTACGGCAGAGCGGGATTTGCCTGAAGGCATTTATTCCGCTGCCTTGACAACGCTTACCGCCTACCGCCTCCCCCGACTTCGCTTGTCAAGAACCCGACCAAGTTCGCCTCACGATTTGTGTCAAGAATACCCCACCAGACGACTCCGGCACTCACATCCACGCGACGAAATCCTCCAACCTCGGCCGACGGCTCTGACCCTTTAACACCTCAACCACTGACGAGAGTTCACTGTAGATACTCCCTTCTTGCTTTCACGACACACACGTAGCTTCTGAGCCGTTAGCGACGACCCGGACACCCAACATGTGGAGCTGGTTCGGCGGTGGTTCCGCCCAGTCTCGCAAAGACTCTCCCAAGAATGCCATCCTCAACCTCCGTTCGCAGCTTGATATGCTGCAGAAGCGAGAGAAGCACCTGCAGAACCAAATAGAAGAACAGCATAATATTGCGCGTAAGAACGCCACTACAAACAAGAATGGTAAGGACTACAATGTGCCATGACTCCCTTTCCTCGGACTAGAGACCCTCACGATACAAGCCATATCAATATCATGGGAACAAGAAGGGAATAGGCGCTGACCTTGCGTATTTGATTTTCAGCGGCAAAGGCAGCCTTGCGACGTAAGAAGGCGAACGAACATACTTTGGATCAGACCTTGGCGCAAATAGGCACCCTCGAGACGCAGATCAACGCGATAGAATCGGCCAACATTAACCACGAGACTTTGCTGGCGATGCAGCAGGCAGGCAAGGCTATGGCGAATATTCACGGCAAGCTTACGCCAGAGAAGGTCGACCAGACAATGTGGGTGCACCTTGATATTCGACGAACTTGGAGCGTCATTTTTCGGGACGTCTTGGCCATGGATATGCTGACCTGGATTGGTATAGGGATGAACTTCGAGAGCAAAACGCACTCAGCGAGGAGATTGTCAATGCAATCACTTCAAATCATATTGGCGAAGTCATCGACGACGACGAGCTAGAGGACGAGTTGGACCAGCTTCAGCAGGAGAAGCTGGACGAAGATATCCTCAAGACGGGAAGTGTGCCCGTTGCAGATATTGTGCACAAGATGCCGTCAGTGGCAAACCAGGAGCGTAAGTTAGGCCGTGCTATTTGAGAAAATAATGGTAGGTGGTACGCACAGTTGCTGACACGAATCACCAGCCGTTTCAAGCAGGGGCCAAGCTGTCGAAGAAGACGACGAAGAAGCCGAGCTCAGAAAACTCCAAGCCGAAATGGCCATGTAAGGACGGAGCGTCAAATGTCCGCAGTTTATCGCATAGCATATCTTGGCGAGCGTCGAGCAGCACAAGGAGAAGACTCGAATGGTTCACCGTCTCTTGCAGTATTTCACCGGTGTTCTGTGCTCATGGATGGATGGTGTTTGTCTGGCGTTGGCGTATCAGAGGTTATTTCCCTTTCCTGGTGCCTTTCCTATCTTTCCCCCTTTGTTCTTCAAGCATAGTTCGATGTGTGGGAGACAAATAACGCACTCGATGTGGTATTTCAGCAGGTGTTGGCTCTCCTCCATGAATGTAAATTTGAAGGTTGAAATAGAAGACATTTACTCATACATTTTGTTCGTCTCAGCCACAAGACGTTGACGGAGTGATTGGATCCAACGGTTCTGCAGGGAATAAAGGACGTCAGCATTTCTACAAACCAGGCCACGGGTCTTGCCGCCCAACCGGCGTCAGCCAACGGAGCCAGGTGAATAAATGCCCCATGCTAAGAGTCACGACGCCCCGGCGCCCCTCATCCAAAACAATGTTTCGAAACATGCGCGACTGCAGAAACGTAGAGAAACGGCGCCGGCCCCCAGCCGGCCCAAGCGGCCTATTTTAAACACTTTCAGCATCCTCTCGCGCCAAAATACTCCAATCCCAACGGTTGGGCGGTGTGACACAAGGCTGACACGAGGCTCTTGCCGACATCAATCCCACGTTTGGCCCCGGTGAAGAGCGCACCAATACCACGTGATGTGTTTCATGATGACGGCTGCTGGCGGTTGGCAAGGGTGGATGGCGCTTACATGGCACGGGCGGCTACGCGGCGCGGCCTCACAGCCACTCGATGTGCGTGAAAGGCACGCCGCTGTACTCCTCGCATGCAGATGGTTGGCTGAGCTGACCTGCTCTCGCGGGAGAGGTGCAGATGGGAGATGATATGGGCTGAGCATGCTGATGACGCAGCTGAGGAATGCGATGATACAGCATGGGCGGTTGCGAGGCGCTGGTGTCGCGGGGGGTGGAGTGAAGAGCCAGGAGGAGGCGGTTGATATTGTTCATCGTTGTCACCTTTATTGTTTCTGTGAGTCTGCTCTCGCCCCTCCCCATCTTCTTTTCGCCTATTATCGTTGTTTGGATATGGATGTGATGCTGGTCGTCTGCTGTGCTAGACGGTTCTAATTAGGTGAGTGCGCTCGTGACGATGCCCTTGATCCTTCACAATCGTTGCTCTTTTCTGCGCGACTAACACGCCGTAGATGCCTCGTTATAGAATGTCCAGTCCCCGATTGCTGCTGTTGTCACTCGTTTCTACAGCACTGGCCGCCGAGACATTCCATCGCAAATCCAACCTCACCGTCGCACTGGCTGATGTGGTGCCTGCCTGCGCGGAGGACTGCTTCATTTCGTTTCTTGACGCAAACTATGGCATTGCGCGGGGCGAAGAGATCCCGTCCCTCGAGGACCTCTGCTCCGCGGATGGCAACACGGGATTCACGATTGGGGAGGGCGCGGTGCAATGTATTGCCGCCGAGCAGAGGGTGGGAGCGTGCTCCGTCAAAGAAGCCAACTGTGAGTGTCAAGTTTGATACAAGACGGTTGATTATCGTGTATGAGGCTGTGCTGGGACTAACGGGGTTTGTTTTTCTTTTGAAAAAAGCATCGGCAATGTATAAAGCATACCAAATGTGTAGCGACCAGCCCGGCGCTCTTACACCTACCCACGGTGTCATCACGGCCACGTTGGCTGTGCCGCCGTCCGGAGGAGGACCTGTATCGTATCCCGCGCCTTCGAAAACGAAAAGGCCATTTACGAGATTGCGTCCTCCTTCGACTTTGGTCATTGACACGCATTCTCCGACATTTTCGCCGTCCTGGAGCCCCGATACCACTTTGAGAACCGCTGTCGTTAGCACCACCACGGAAACTACGGCGACCAGCTCTTCTACGGCAGAGCCTGCGGCGGCTGCCTCTGGTGGTTCCATTACGCCGGTCCAAAAGGCGGGTATCGCAGTGGGCGTAATTGGCTTTGCGGCCGTTGCCATTGGGCTTTTACTATTGTTCAGGCTGTACAGGGCGAAGAAGAAGCGCGGGGGACACACACCATTGGCGAGCTCGCCCCGGAGACGAGATTCCTGGGGATACAAGTTTGACAAGGGCCGCGGGGAGAGTAGCAGTGAGCCATCATGGATGGCGAACCCAGTCCATCCGCCGAATGATTCTAATCATGGGGCATCTGCAGCCGCAATGACCGGCGCAATAGCAATAAGGGCCGAAGCAGGGGCAAGGACACAGCAACAACCGCAACCGCAGCCGCAACCACAAGCGGCGGCATCAAAATCACCACCGCCAAGGGCGTACAACCGGTCGAGCTGGCGGCCGAGCCTCATCGGTCTCGCCTTGTCGCCCTCGCACTCCAAGCACGCTGGCCGGGGCACAACAACACCGCCGCGGCCCGTGTCGAAGCTTCTCCCCGCCAAGCCGATACTCTCCTTAGATATTCCCAAGAAGCCGCCTCCGCCGCCGCCAACACATACAACCCCGCCCCCCGGATCGTCCTCCAGGAACCAGTCAACGACAACTCCATCGCCGAAATACACACGGATCGCATCCCGGCCTCCTGTTCTACCGAAGCTGCAGATCCCGCGGGGACATGACTTGCTCCACGTCCCCAAATCAACCAACAAGCCTCGCGAAAGCACAATGACCGAGTTCGAAGAGGACGGACGTGAATCATCAACCGTCTTCTCGCCGGAATCTCAGATATGGAGCACCCCTTCAGCCGCGCCCTCGTCTGCCGCTGCCACGTGTCACGTCGTTGATAGGCATGGGAACTGGATGCCCGGTGATTCGAACATTGTGCAGGCTGCAGAACTGGAGGGCACGACGCCACTGAGTGCGCACCCCAAGCTGGCTACGAGCATGGCCATCCTCCCGGTTGGGACGAACGGCCGAGGTGAACAGCCTGGCCAAGGGGCCGCGAAACGCTCCCCTCACCGCCGCTCGTCGTCCGCGCCTATGCCACCTAATCCCGCCCAGCAGTCCATAAGGGTGGTCACCGAACCGCTCACGACATTGAAGAATGGTCAGGATAATGTCGTCCCGAGGCCCTTGTTCTCTGATATGGGAGGGAATCCTCGAAACGCGTCGGCGACTGCTGCCGCGAGGCACTCCTTCGGCCGGAGCTTGACGAGACCCCGGGCCGCGTCTGGAGATAGCGGAATCACGAACATCAGTGTTTCGTCCGACGAGGAGCATGAGCTACAGCCACCCAAGAGGATGTCGCAGGCAAACTTGTCTCCGGTAGCGGAGTCGCCCCGTTCAGGAAGCGGCAAGTCCCCGGTATCGTATCCCAAGATCCCGGGGAGAGAGAATAGCCTCCACGGCAAGGGGAGATCAGCTCAGCGGCCGAGAATGCCGATTTTATACAAGTCGGCTCACCATAGGACTGCTTCCGGAGGGATAGGAAGCAGCGTTGCCATGCTGACAGTCGGATCTTTGGCTCCGAATCCAAACCCGAACACACCCAAGGAAGCGAATAATGCTGCTAGTACAATGTCGGCAATGGCTGGGCCGGCGCCGAATGGATTCAAGCCCATTATTCCTACTACCAAGGTCACTACAGCCTCGCCGCACCAGTGGGCGAGTGCGTCTCGAGGGCCACGGCCATTGCAGAACCCGGCCCTCCTTCGAACTGGCTCTCCGACGATGCGGATTGTTGAACCTTCTCCCGAGCCTGACGACGACAGGGCTATGCTGCCGTCCGCTCGACCTCGCAACGTACAGAGTGTACAGCAGTCACAGCCTCAGAGGCAACAGACTCGATTGCAGCCTTCCCCATTCCCGGCTTCGCAGCAGCGAAGTCAACAGGTGGCGACACCGGCGGTTGAGCAGCGGCAGGAGTTCCAGGCCCGATCCAAAACACCAGCACCGGTACAAACTCAACCGTATTCTCAACCCCATCAACATCCGATACAGCCTCAACTACGGCCTCGGGCTCAGCACGAAGCATGCCTGGAGTCACAACCACAGCCACAACAGCAGCAGCAGCAGCATGTACAACAAGCTCAAGCTCAGGCTCAAGCTCAAACAAACCCGGTGCGACAAAGCCAGCAACGACATATTGCTCCTTCATACCAACCTCAAGTCCATCAACACCAAATTCACCCGGAGAAAGGGTCTTTCCCACACCAGCAACACGGACAAGCAACACAACCTCACCTTCAGGTCCAACCACTCCCTTCACAACAGGAGAACCAACAACCCCCCCTATCCCAAGTCCCTCCTGTGCAAGCTCACCCAGAAAAGGGAGCTGCCCAACTGCAAAAAGAACAACCACCTCAACGAGACACTCGGCCACAACCGCCACCGAGAGACAACAACCCACGACAAGAGAAGACGCAACTACAACAACCCTCAAGACAACAAACCCAAAGGCCAGACGCTCCCAACTGGATCCCCGGCCTGCCCGCACATCCTCACCCCCTCCGCCGCCCCCAGCACACAAGCACACTCTGGCTACCGCCGCAAGCCCGCAAGCGCAACTCCCGCAGGAAGAGGAAGACGATCGAGACAGAGCCAGACCATCACGGGCAGTCTCCCATGCGGCCTCTGCGGCGACAACCCGCGCACCCGCCGCCGCAATCGCAATTCCAAGCCCGGCAGTCCTTCCAAACCGCCCCGTCCCAACCACAGCAGAACCAACAACAACAACAACAACACCCTGCAATTCCACCGTCCAGAGCCCGCCAGCCCATCCCCCAACACCAACAACCACAAGACCAAACGGCAGCAAGTCCAAGCCAACAACAGGTGTACACCCACCGGCCCCAGCAATACGCCTGCCCATACCCTGACCCACGGCCCTGTCCAAACCAGGGCCCAAGACATCAATATCCCCCTTCCTACCCTCGCCAACAACAACCACAAGGCCAACCTCGACCACACTTCCAGCAACCTCCACAAGAACAGAACTTCCAGCAGCAGCAGCAGCAGCAGCAGCAACCCCAGGTCTCCATCGTCGCCAAGCGACTCGGACACGATCGGGCCGTCAACATGTCCATATCAACGGACTGCACCTCCTCGGCGAGCAGTTCGAATAACCGGCACCGCGCCAGCGGCGGGCCCATGTATTTATCTCCAGAGGTCATCACCCCTCGCGGGTCTTCGGGGGACTTGCCTTCGACGCCGACGTGGCTGCCTAGGCTGACGCCCACGAGGCGAGGTGCTGATTTGTACCTCAACGTTCAGTAAAGCGGACAAGCATGACAATTTTTTTTCTTTTTTTTTGCATTTTCGTTTCCCACGCATAACTAGCAAGTTCGCATTGTAAAACAGACTTTCCTTAATGTCGGCATTTAAAAATGTGAGAGGAGCGTTTGATTCAGACATGAAAAGAGAAGCAAGAGCATTTGGCGCAAATTAGGCGTCTCTTATTTGGATGGCATAGGTTCTTGTATGATACTATCAAAGAGGAGTATAGGACCGATAATGGAAATTGGTTATCCCGTGCACTCAATCTGTACCTCACTGTTTCTCTTCACAAAGTCTTTGACCTCATTACCCAACTCAACGCTTTCCTCGCCGCCTCCTGTTGCCATCGATTCCTTCATCCGAGGTCCGGCTCAGCGCACACTCTCGCCTGCCACGCTTTCCCTGGTCCTCCAAGGTTCTCATCTCTATTTGATGACCGGCGTCGCTGCTCTCGTCTGTACGACACAACCTTCTTGCACTCCGTTTTTTTCCGTGCCAGAGTTCATGTGCGTCCTTTCTGAAGTCGCTCAGTTGGTCATCCAAAGCATCCATTCCTTGGTCCCATGCTTCTCTGTTGAGATGAGCACCAGCGTCAATCAACTTATTCTTCTTCCGGATCTCCTGCCAACGGGTCATGCTACCGAGCTCAAAAATATTCATACGGCGTTTTTTGCTAGTTGGGTTTCCAATCATAGCCGGCCGCCACGCCCTCTCCTCATCAAGTATCGCTTGTGAGTTATTAGGCATGGAGACTCGTCTAATGGTCGAACGTCGACGGGCTTCTACCAATCTATCCATTTCTTGTGACTTGGATTTCGGGACGATTTGAACTTCAGTAAAGCGAAGAAGAACGACAAGCAACAAAACAGTCAATATGAGCAGGATCCCCGCTACCACGCCTGTAGAAACTTGCTGCCCTAGTGTTCTGGTCACATGGCCGCCCAGAGCGGTAGAACCAGCAGCTAAGAAGAATGCTAGGGAATGTATAGACGCAAATCCTGCCGAGACACGTGGGAACGATGAGTAATTGGTTCTCTTCTGATTTCTGCCGGAACCGCCTCTTTGGCGTCCAGTCATTCCTGGAGATAAATCAGAGCAATCAAAAGCCTCCATGACCAACCCATTACATTCTGAGATGGCAAGACTGGAAAAGAATCCAACAAATCCTGAAAAGGTTGTCGGTATGCTGACGTGTATTGGTGGTCCCGACGATACGACTGCATAACAAATTCCAGCTACAGGCAAGAGAAGTGTAAAGACAGTCCGACGAACCAGGTGAGATGACCAAGCGACTTTTCTGTCCAGTGTGGCTAAATTGCTGTTCAACTGAGCTTGACGAGACCGCGAGAATAAATTGGCTTTTTGGAATGGTATTGCAAGAAGTGCACCCAACGCCATGCATCCAACGAATAAACTAACTTCAGTGGGCTGCATGTGATAAAACCGGGAAACAAGTGATCCCAAAAGGATGACAATCAAGACCGCCTGAGCGTAAATCCAGGCAGAGTACACTGTCAGGACCGCAAATCCTGGCTGGCGTAGCATTTCACAGCTAAGTGCGATGCCATGATACACCTCCTGTCCCCACCATTTGGGGCCCGTCTTCACTCGATGCATCATGATTTCGCCGCGAGCTACTCGCCGCGAGATGTCTTCTCCAGTTCGGACTTCAGCCACGGAACGTCGATACGCTGATCGGCGAACCTCGGGACAGACAACGTTGAGAAAAAGCACAATGGCAATAATGATGATGCTGACATAGAACCCCCAAGCTGGAGGGTAATTGTCGATAATGCCGGCACCAACTAGAAACCCAAGTCCCAGGGACCCAATCCAACACCAAGTCCAGATGCCTAACCATACACCCATGCCTCCGCCATGCCGCCGGGCATCAAAGTCATCGACGACTTCCTGATGAGGGTTGCAGCTCATGAGAGAGGCTCCAAACAAGTCGGTCAGGATGGAGTGAAAGTTCATACTCGCAAACCCAAGAGAGGCTCCCATGAGCGTCCTGCTGGCCAGTAAAGCGCATCTCCATGAAATAGCATTTCTGAGCCTCTGAGCATTGACGGCAAGGGCTTGAGGAAATAAAAGGGGCATAGCTAAGACCAAGCTGGAAAGAATATACGGCTTTCGTCCATGCAACAAAGGCAATGGCCAGAGGAAAAATGTTGGCAGGGCTAGGCCGAGGAAGCAGCCGGTGTTCCCATGGACTATTACATGAGACTGGTCAATGACATAGTATTGAATAGAAGGAACCAAACCGGAATATATTCCCAATATAATCCCAATTAGTCCCGTGCTTATGCATGCCACGGATGCGACAAATCGCTTTCGAAGAGGTGACTAGTCTCGAGCAATGGGTTGCCGCCTATGTGACTTTGCAAGACTAAATCCTTGAGCTCCTCTTAGGCTGACGTGCGATCGCCGGCGAAGAATAATACCATGCTCTGTGTGTAAAGGTCTACCAGCAATATCCCGCTCGGGAAGAATGTCTTCGCCAGCAGCTAGCTCTCGGTGTGTTGGATGAGGATGACTTGCATGGGCATGATCCGGCTTCGTGGTTCCGTTGCCGGGTCGTGTTTCTTCAGACGGCTTTTCGAGATCTGCCGTGAATTCCCTTGCTTGATTTGTCTCAAGTTTTTGAATAGCTCGAGATATTTCTTGGGTTCCGTTTTTGAGTTGCCCTGCGAAAACTGTGTTCAATTCCTTGCCGGACTTTCTACGGGGAATTTTCAATGCAACTCTCTGTCCAAGGCCCTGAACGATTTCCTGGCTAATCCCCCCCTCGTAAGGGTGAGTTTTAAGCAACTCGTGGGGTCCTGAGTGTAGTTGGGCGTTGGGTGATCTTCCGGTATGACATTGGACCGTCTCGTATTCAGCGACTGCCGGACCTAAATCGCCACCACTCCCATCCACACTTGGTGAAGCAAATGTAGCTCGAGAACCGTTGCCTTTTGCCACTCGGTTTCCAGTGCCTTGATATTGAGAACGACCGCTTATGGATTGCTGCTTATATGCATCTTGTTCCCCAGTGGCAGCTGGGTGATCGACAACCTGCATTGCAATTGCCAATGCCTCGTTGAGGAGCTTCTCTAGGTCGCTAACTGCACGTTTAAACCCAATGCGGTCAATCCTTGGCAATTGGTTTTCAGGCGGTACGGAAAACCTGCCTTGCGATTTTGAGGAGGTAGTGCAAGACCGTATTGCCTTTAGTTCAGGCAATGTATTAGACTTTTGAGTATTTTGACCAGGCCGCCTTGTGTACTTTGGTGAATACGTTGGGGGATATCTCAATACATCCTTCAGCCATTGGGTTGTGCGCTTATAATCGAACATGGAGGTTGCAGTCTGGGCGTGACCCGAAGAGCCGTGTGAACCTGGGGCCTGAGTCTGCTGATCTTTGCCTTGAGAGCGATCATCCGAGTCCGTCATAAAATAGGACCTTCCATTCTGACTACTTTGCCGCAGAAATTCCACGCTTGGTCCGACTTTGGAGATAGAACTGTGTCCATGGTGTTGGAGATTGCTCGCGATTTCCCTCTGGAAAGCAGGACGGATCTTGGAGACGGGTACTGGGGCATGAAGTATGTGAGAATGTGATTCAGGAGTTGCATGTCTTCCAGCAAATGAACCAAACTTCCTAGCCTTTGTCACATGTTCTTCCAGCTGTGCATTTGAGGAAGGGTATTTAGGGCCAATCGCCTTGTCCAATGTTTCCCAGTTTATTTCGGACAATTGCAACTTGAACGTTCGGGAAGGCGCGTCATTGGTACTTTCCGGTGCTTCGCAATGTGACGGACCGCCATCATTAGAAGACCCAGGCCTTCTATCCAAGGAATTGAGCGCCTTATCGGTGGTGAAACATAAGTTGTATGATGTGGGACAATCTTCTATTGAGTGATCACCACTTGCCGGAGGCGCAATGTTTCTCGCTGAGGATGAGTGATGGTGGCCCTTATGCGACCCAACAGTACTGAACGAGTCGTCTCTGCACAAAACCTCGTTGACAATAGAGTCAAACCGGGGCTCAGTAGCGGGTTGAACTTTTGGGCCGAAAGTTGGGTAGTTCACGGTTCGCATGTCCAGGTTTGGCTCCAAGGCGAATGGACGAACCTTGGATACCGGTATTGGTAAGTCAATGTAGAGAATGTCGGCTATTTCCCCTGAAACTTTCTCCGCTATTTGACCAGATAAATCCTTGCCCTCGACTTCAAAGAGTCTATTGACCTTACCGACCTCTAGACGACTAGAGTATCCATTTTCATTGTCCGCAGTGGTGTGTGAATCCCCTGCAGAGTTGTCCTGGGGCGACATTTCCCGAATGTTATTGAAAGAATCAGTTGTCGATTGCTGGGATACCAGGTTGTCATCCGGAGAATGCCCCATGCATACCTTCTTCTCCGCTGGGTCTAATGAAGTAACGGGTTGGTGACTTTGCTTCAAATTTAGCCCCTAGCTATCTCCGTGTGCGACAGATTGATGTGTTGGACAATTTTCTTCCGCTGGTCGAACTTTAGAAACGAAACTATGCCCAGGGTGTTCTGCCATAAGTCTGGACTCATGTGGAGAATGGGAAACGATTTCGGGTGATTGGATCACACCATCTCCTGCCGCTATAGCTTCGAAGTCTGGTGCTGAATTAGCCATCGATGGAGAGGATGTCGGTTTGAGGACCTGGCTAGGTCGGTGATGTTTGACTAACCCGACAATTAGCATAACACAAGAACCCATCTCTAGCAAGTAGAAGATACTAACTTCGAAGTAAAGAACTCGATGTCAATGGCTCAGGCTCTTCCGTCCAATGAACCTTGTCATCCACAGGCCCACAGGTTCTCCGTAGAGGATCTTTGACTTTGTCTTGTACTGTGACTCTTTGGTTTTTAGTCCCTAACTGTGAGACTCTTGTGGGCACCAGCGTTGCTATTGTATTGCGTACGGCACAACTCTTTTGATGAGTAGCCTGAAGCGCTCGGCTGGTGACTGATTGACTACTTTTCTCAGCAGGACCTGGAACTCGGCTATGGGTAGTAGTCGCGGCTTTTATATCAATGATACAGAGGTGCCTCTCCTCGCCACTAGCGAGCGACAGCGAAGGTCGACTACTCGGGGGTGGTGTTTTGTCAAAATCGCCCGTGTCCCCAGGCGTGTCCTCGTAGGGCTCGTAGGCATGTGGATGGCCGAGAAGCGCAGGGAACATCCCGAGAAGCCCTGTTGCCGCAAATACAATGCTGAAAAATAGACACTGAAGCCGTAGAGTCGCAGTTTAATGGGGACCAGGCGAACTTGTTGACTCGAAAAATGTGGTGTAATTTTGCCTGTGAGGAGGGAGAGAAGCACGTCCGATACAATAGATGCATATACAGTAAGGTTGCCGTCAGGGTTTGATAAGATACTGAACTAAATTGGACAGATAAGAATGATGCTGGAGTATATTCAATCCGTAGCAAGGAATCTAAGCAGGGCAAAGGTACGGAAAGAGGCGCCAAAAGGGAGGCGAGGAAAAGAGAGGATGAAGATGGCGGCGGTTCGGTAAGGGGACGGTTGGGATGAAGTGAATGATGGAGTAAGACGAGCCTCTACAAGGTTCGCTTCGGATGTTGTGATATTTACCAATGCGACGCGATGCGGCCAGCCTTGATTGTGTTGCACCTGCGTGTTCTGTCGACCTCGGAAGCGAATCAAGACTGTGAAATATGAAGGCACGCGAAGGCGCAAGGTGCCTTCTACGACTTTCAAGGCTGCTGCCAGTAACAGAGCTTCAATGCCCTTTCGCGCGTTACTGGAGGTCGCATTACCCGCACGAGCGGAAGGAGCGACGCCTTCGCACACTTTCTTGATTTTGAAAAGTGACTGGCAGAACTTGAGCTGAGCAAACCGTCCACACGCCCTAACAGGTACACATCTACATTCCGTCCCCCTCACAGAAAAAATTGAAGATTCGAACTGGATCTACTAACCGGTCGGCCCACGCTGGGCCAGGACATGCATCATCACTCCAATCCCTGAACCCTGGCGCCTCATGCTGCAATATCTGGCGGATCAATTCAACCACCTACCTAATAGGTGAGCAAACTCCCGACTGTCAACTTTCAACATCGGACGACTCAGCCCAGCACACGCGAGCATCAGTCCCCGACACGGCCTCATCCCTGGTACATTACCAGACCCGGGCGGAGGGCGCCAAGCGGCTATTTTCCCTCTTCCCTTTCCCGCCGTCCGCGAAACCACAGGGCGTCGCCGGAGTGACGTACCTGTCGCTAGCGAGTAGCGCGCCGGTGAATCCAACAAATCAGGTCCCGTGCTGACCCTCCTCTCTGCTCGGCACTCGAGCAAAATACCTAGGGTACGTAGCAGGAGGCATAGACTAGGACATGCCAACATCCAGGCCGCCCAATCAGGCAAACTGTCCAGTACGTGCTTAGTTCAGCCGAAGGCTGACTCTACATTAATCCATAAGTTTTCCGAATAATGAGGGTTTGGTGCAGGCTTGACAAATAAGTTTCTATTGGTCCAAATTTTGTATGGGAAATCGCGAAAGAAGGCTGGATTGGTTGGTGGCTCTAGAAAAGTGGGTAAAGGACAGCCACCGTCTGTCGGTGCTTCTTTGTTTACTTCTCTGTTTACAATCGTTTACAATCGTTTACAATCGTTTACAATCGCTAAATTTGCCCAGCGATCTGTTCGTTTGCTTGGCCAGCAGCCTTTCTTCCATTATTGAAACAGATGTACCGCATGGTTGGGTATGGATTATGATTCTAGGGGTAATATTAGTCCTAGATCTGAATTGGCAGTCCATTGCCCGTCTTGCGACCGAACAAAATCACCAAGTAATTTCGTTAGCAGGAGGAAATCTGCCAATCCAACTACAACCTGTCTGGAATGCCGGGACCACCGCAATTCCGAGGTAACTGACACCATTGATATACTATATATGCCTCCCTAACCTGATCAAGCGTGCCAGGTCCAAAGGTGCCGTCCTTGCATTGAGAAAGCTGGCTGTCCGTCCTACCTCAGCTGAGAGATCTGCCCCGAAAAGAACCGACAGAGACGCTGGCCTATCGCCTCCTAACCAGAGATCTGGAACCCAACCTACATCGCCAGAGAAGCTACGGCAACAACATACAGCTAGGAGTTTGTTCGGAGAGCCAGGCAGCCAGCCGCAGATAGTGCTGGGGACGCCGATCCCACCAACCCAAGCGAGCTCGCGGCTCTTCCGGGCTCTAGCTCCCTCACCGCCTGTGCCGCCCTCGACCGATCCTGTCGCCTCACATTCTGATCCATCTACTGTCCGAAGCAGCACGACTGGTGTGGACTACTCTTACCTGGCTGTTAGGTTCCACAAGGGCGGGAAGGACTCGCAAGATGATGCCTCCAAGGCCGGCGCCAGGGCCAAGCAGGCCACTATTCGGCGCGACCA
The DNA here is from genome assembly GCF_019434415.1 of Metarhizium acridum. NCBI lineage: Eukaryota > Fungi > Ascomycota > Sordariomycetes > Hypocreales > Clavicipitaceae > Metarhizium > Metarhizium acridum. Next base: position 2,681,791 of record NW_027094018.1, on the reverse strand, counting down.
TCGTTCACGACGCCGTGCAGGGGAGGCTGTGTCACTAACTCCCACAATCTCTCAACTCGGCGTCTTTGAAGGTTCTGATGGTCCTGGAGAAGGTATCCTTGTGCTGTGGTCCCGGCAGTTTGTTCAAGCTAACCACGGAACGTAGCTGGGAGTCAAGATCGACTACAGGCAAATGAGCTCCCAGATGGGGATGGAATGACCAAGGAAGCGGATGACAGGGGACAGTTCTCTGAATCTGATGTTGACGTCGAGGACTATTTCAACTTGCTGCTTTCACCTGCTCGACCACGGAAGTACCTCGAACACCTAGGGGTAGAGTCTGATTCCGATCTAGGGGACGAAGACGGGAACGATAATAGCAATGCCTTGGACGAAAGCCCTCTTCGCTATTGCTCGCGGCAGCCTTCCAGAAAGTCAGGGCCTCGTCGCCGTGCTCGCCGTGGTCCTGCCCCTGGTACAGGAGGGCGGCCAAAAAAATCTCAAAGGCAAACTCGATCGTCGGGGCCGCCACGACGGTACCGGAGTCCAGTGATGATTCCACCTGAAGAATCGGCCGTATTTCACGCACAAGATCCGGTGTGGAATGGGGACCTGGACGCTTGCGCCTTGACCTGTCGTGATAAAGCAATCCTCCGTGAGTTCTGGACAAAGCTGGACAATGACCAAATGCAATTTTGTGGTCGATGTCAAGAGCGTTGGTTCCAGATGAAGATCGATTCTGATGGCATTTGTGCGCGTTGCTGTCGAAAGGATGATAAACGCGGCCCTGAAGAGCCGTACTTCTTCTCTGTGGACAACCAGTTGGATTTTGGCTCCGTACCGACTCAATTGCCTCAGCTTACACCTACTGAAGAGTCTTTAATAGGCCGTGTTCACGTCCACGTGAATATTATGCTTGTGCGGGGCCAGCAGTACAAATATCGGGGACATGTTGTTCACTTTCTCCGCGAGGTTGGCTTGGTGTACAACCAACTCCCGCTTTTGCCGCGGGAGTTGAACACTGTATTACTCCGTCCTTCCAATACGTCGTCCCATGCAAACCTTAGCCGGCAATTCACCCGCCAGTTCCGTGTACGCCGCCAGCCAGTTGCCATATGGCTTAACTACCTCCGGCGCCATCATCCTGGCTATCGATGCATCGTCATCGACGAAGAGCGGCTGAGTCAATTGCCTCAAGATGGCAATGTCCTGGACGACATCCCCCAGAGCCAGGTGGAGGCTGCCGAAGTTGGACCCGAGGAAGATGAGGAGGCAGAACCGGACCTGGAGGACGAGGCTGCGGTGCCGGACCTTTTGGCCAAGGACACGGAGCTCGATGCTCTGCGGTCTATTCTTGCCGGAGAACCAGAAGCTGAACCAAGGCTTTCCACAAGCTTCCAGGAGCAGGTGCAGCACGAGCTGCAGCTTCCGAATATACGGCGCACACCCATTAATGAGTTCAATCGCTCTCATGCCCTACTCTCCTTAGCTTTTCCCTGCCTCTTTCCTGACGGGAGAGCCGACTTTGTTGAGCCTCGGCTACGGTCAATCGACTACAAGGACTACATCGAGCACGCGATGCGCTGGCATGACGGGCGTTTTGCACGCCACCCGACCTTCCGCTTCGTCGCCTTCAATACTCTGATGCGGTCACAGGCCCGTGCACGGTCCAAATTCTTCGTGAAGCAACACGATGGTAGTCATGAACCGCTCACACGGGAGCAGCTTGTTCAGGCACTGGAGCACAGCGAGGACCCTGAGGCGCAGGTGCTAATCAACTCAATCACAAGACATGCGGTACCTATTCGCGGCACGCGCCCCTTCTGGAACAGGAAGAGGCAGGACCTCGAGGCCTATGCCTACAACCTTGGATGTCCTGGTGCATTCATCACATTCAGCCCGGCAGATTTACACTGGCGGAGTCTCTACCAGCACATGCCCCGATATGATGAATGGCTGGCTGCGTCCGAGTCCGAGAGGATGGGTCTCTCGCGCCAACTTTTGCGTCAGAATCCTCACATTGCTGCTTTCCATTTCTACCGCCGATACTGTTTCTTTCGAGATATCGTGTTAAGCAAGAAGTTCAACATTACGGATTACTGGGATCGGTATGAATGGCAAGGGCGTGGCAGTCCGCACAACCATGGCCTGTACTGGATGGAGAATTGCCCAAGAGTCGACATGGTGGATGAAGCCGCTCGTGATGTTTTTGCACGCACGTGGGGATTCCACATCACTGCCATCAATCCTGAGCCGACTAGGACTATGCCCCAGGGTGAGGGTAACCCCCTGAGCGTAGATCCACTGAGTACAGAACTGACATTCCTGCGTCTCTCACAAATCGTCAACCGCTGCCAGCGCCACAGATGCAATACCACATACTGCTTACGCGTAAGGAAGAGAACCGTTGATCTGGCGAGGGATATGGAAGGCGCTGCTGCAGATATCGAGGCGGCCAATGCGGCCAATCCAGAGCGGGAGTGTCGTTTTGACTTTCCTCGTGCCTTGCGGGAGCTGGCCGCAGTGATCAGGAAGGAAGGCAAGTCGTACTATGTCTTCGAGGCGGCGCGGAATGACAACCTCATGAATCACTTCAATCCCGCCATTATACTAGGCTGGCTAGCCAATATCGACATATCTCCTTGCACCAGCCTACAGGCGGTTATTACGTACGCTGCCAAGTATTGCAGCAAATCTGAGAAGAAGACTGAGCCTTACTGTAAGCTTGCAGACCAGGTTTTGCCGCACACGGCACACCTTCAGCCGCTATTATCCTTCTCCTCTCGCCTGATGAATAAGCTGATTGCCGAGAGAGATTACTCGGCGCAGGAGATTTCCCATCTTCTCCTTAACATTCCTCTGCAGGAAGGCACGCGGATGGTGGTCTCTGTCGACTGCCGTCCTTTGGAGCAACATGCACGTTCGTATCGCGTGGATGAAGATGTCAACGAGACCGTCGGCAGCTACAGGAGGTATCTCGAGAGAAATGACCAGCACGAGGATGCAACTTACCTCGAGTACCTGCAATCGTATAATCTCAAGACGTGGAGGAGACTCGCTGCCAACGCGAAGAAGAGAGTCCTGTCTTACTTTCCTCGATACAGGTCCGTGGAGGCATCTCCCCAGTTTGGTGACTTCTGCCGTGTTAAATTGATGATGGCTCATCCGCATCGCTCTCCAGAGGAGTTGCTCACCGTGGGCGGGCAGCGGTTCGATTCCTTCGCGGCTGCGTACAGGTTTTGCAGAGAGCAGCACCGTGACACCCATGCGGACGATCATTATGGGGAGCCAGATACAAATGAATTGAGGGCTGAGGACGACGAATTTGAGCTTGAGGTCCATGAAGAGCCCATTGTGGATGAAGACTGGCATGAACTCGCCCGCATGCTTCCCGACCGCCCGCTGGAGGAAGAGGATATCGACATGCTCGGCCGCCGAGACATCGACATCAATTATGATTGGACCCCTCACGTTGGACGGTATACTGATGACGGTATTCTCAAGGGCGACTACTGGAAGCAACGCAAGGCGGCAAACCGCCTTGACCTTGATGTGGATCATCAGCCCTTGGAAGCTCGAGATTCCCTAAACCGGGATCAGCGCTTAGTATACGATACCGTGATGGACCACTTCCTGAATCAGGAACCCTCTCAGTTGCTGCTCCATGTGGATGGTGGAGGTGGTACCGGGAAGTCATACCTCATTAATTTGCTCTCCGCGCACCTCCAAGCCGCTGCTGCCGGGAGAGGGACACCTGTTTGGCGTGCCGCGCCCACTGGCGTCGCGGGAAATCAGATATCGGGCACTACTTTGCACTCCCTGTTACACCTTCCAATCAACAAGGACTTCAAGCCCCTCTCGCCCACTGACATGGCCCAGCTCCAGAAGAAGCTGAAGGACATCAACTACCTGATCATCGATGAGAAGAGCATGCTGGGACTGCGACAGCTTTCTTGGATCGATGACCGCCTGCGCGAGGCGTTCCCGAGTAGGAATGAGGAGTTCTTTGGTAGTCTTAACATCCTTCTGGTTGGCGACTTCTTCCAGCTTCCACCCGTGCTACAGAAGCCGCTCTATTACGATAAAGAGGTGCAGGGAGTGGAGATCAAAGGCAGGAACGCATATAGACGCTTCGATAAATCAGTCTTCTTGAAGGTTGTCCAACGGCAACGGGGCGACGATCAGAAGGCGTTTCGCACAGCTCTCGAGGAATTGCGGCTCCTCCAACTGTCAGTCGAGTCCTGGAAACTCCTTTCCGGTCGAGTACAGGCGAAGCTAGATGATCTGGAGGTCGCCAGGTTCGCCAACGCCTTGCGAGTATACGCCACGAAAGATAGGGTGAACGAATATAACCACTACCACCTCGACCGCCTCGGCCGGCCAGTCATTCAGGTCAAGGCTAAGAATGTCGGCCTTGGCGCGGCTGCGGCGCCTGATGACAAGGCGGGCAACCTTGCGAAGCAGATCCCTATATGCATTGGCGCCCGTCTGATGCTGACATCTAACCTTTGGCAGCCAGTTGGTCTCTGCAACGGCGCTCGCGGTACCGTTTACGATATCGGCTGGGCACCGGGGGCTGACCCAGTCCAAGACCCTCCCTGTGTTATCATGATGGAGTTTGACAAGTACAGTGGACCTGTGTTCCTGACCACCGCTGATGGCAGAAAGATTGTCCCGATTCTCCCAGTAGACAGGGACTTCCTCATCGGAAGCACTCTCTGCACTCGCACGCAGTTTCCCCTGATCGTATGCTACGCCATTACGGTTCACAAGTCGCAGAGCATCACTGAAGATGTCATCGTGACAGATCTCTCCTGTCGGGACTTTCAGACTGGTTTAAGCTACGTAGCTGTCTCTCGCGTAAAAACGCTCCAGGGCTTGATGCTGGATGCGCCCTTTGATCGTGGTCACCTGTTTTACGAGTCTCCACCAGAGGGTATGAAGATGAAGATGAGGGATGAGCGGCATAGAAGACGACAGGTCCTTACACGGAATCCATATAGGTCAGACCACGGCTCTGCATAACTAGATAGCTAGCTAAATGTAATGGCTTAATAGTTGCTTGGCCCAAGGACTCCCAGCCTTCGGATGATCGTACCCCTTGCACCCACAGCTCTAACGTGCAAGGGGTGGCGTAGTATTTTAGTAGTAGTCATGTGTATCATACGGCCGGGGCTATTTTTGGTTCCCCCGAATTGCGCAGCGAACCACACCAAAGCTCGGAGAGTAGTACGAAGAGAAGCGCGGTACATGCTTTTTGGAGGAGCCCAGGAACTCGGGTTGCTCCAGGGGTCTGGATCCTTTTGTTTTGCGACTGTCATATAATTCTTAGATCTGAGTTGGATCTGAAACACGGCCACTTGAGTGCTTACTTCCATTAACCGGATCTGTATGTCTATACATGTGATCGAGAAAGTTTACAATGAATTGAGAAATCCCCAATTGCGACAATTATTGCCGGTGCACCTTGTCACAAGCCTGGAACCTCAAATCAAGAGAGACGTCAACTCCTTTTATTTAGTTGGTTATTGATATACGGCAGCCAGCGCCACGTACCCCATGTGCTAATTTGTATCTGTGACGATTCCAGACCGCCACGCCGTGGTTTCTGTGTCCAGCACAGAGGTATCAAACATGATGGGATCATCGTCCTGACATGTTTGCAATAACAAAAAGAGAGTGGCAAAGCCAAGAACAAAAGAAAGAGGAGAGAAAAAAAAACGCTTCATCAGAACACCACCCCGCAAAAAAAAAAAAGAGGAAAACCCAAAAGGAACAGAGAAGTGAGGCAGCCACAAGCCACCCAATTTCCATCGCTACGGGTCAACTCCCAATCTTGCAAAAGGGACAAGACCATCCGTAGCTCACGGGCACTGAGTGAGCCCTGACCAACAAAACATTACCGTATGTCGTAAGCATCCAAACGCCGCCATATTTCCCACATTTTTTTTGTCCCAAGTACATCATCACGTATTCGCAAGCCAACACACCCGTGAGGCAGTGCACCATGAATACGAGAAATCTAGGCCCAAGTCTTGTCAAAATGTCACTCAGCTGAGGTATATCAACTGAGACGTGACAGTCTAAGTGTCGTAAACGAGAGTCTTGGTTGCCAGCCCCATGTCAACCAAGTCTCATCAACAGCGTCACATGGTCTAAGCTGGAAAAGAAAACGAGTGATAGCTCGGGTGCGGAGTGGGGTATCTCACGCAGAGAAAACAGAAACATAACAGAGAAAATATGAAATGCAAACGCTCCAGGAAAGAGCAAAAGGCGGATGACCAAACAGAGTTCAAACGGGACCAACTGCCCGTGCCAAACGTAATCCAGGACCTGACAGAGTGGTGTATTGTTACATCAGTTCAAAGTTGAACCGCGCGGCGGAGATTGCAAGGGAATCGAAAGGTCATAATCTCATATCCGTGTCTTCGATAAGGTTGTTGCGTAGCTCATGACATAGTCGAGAAAGATGCGAGAAAAACAGGTGAAGAGTTGTGGGCACAAAGTCTTGACGTAGCGAGTCACATCAGCACATGGTCCGTTGAAATCGAGGCCCTGGGTCGGCCGTGGCCAGCAAGCAACGAAGTGAGTCCAGACGGATTGGATGAGTATAGGTATCTCACCCAATCTTGAAACTCAAACAACTCCAGCCTGGTGAAATGCCATGCCTGGCAACCCGTCACCGAAGACAAAACATTTCACCGGTGGCTCTTATGGCTGGACCGAGAGCTATAGTAGCCTGAGTCAGAATAGGTGTGTGGTGACGCATATTGGGCGCCTTGACTTGAGTGTGCGCTGCAGGCATAGCCGACATAGATTGTGCGCTGTTGAATGCCGTGGCCAGGTCTACCATAGGCTGCACATCGATCAATTGCATGTTGGTAGTAGAGACACCGACATGCTGAGTATAACTCGACGAGTTGGTAGCACATATCTAATCTAATGCGCAGATATAGTTTCAAACGGATTCGCAGTTCCTGCCTGCACGGATTGCTTTAAGGCTGCGCCAAAGGCCAGCCGAGGTCTGATTATCGGTCCAACAAGAATGAATTGTAATTGTATCCCTATCTTGATATAGCAGGAAGAAGCTCTCCAACTTAATCTTGTCGGTAAAGGTGCCAGATGTGTGAGTTGCGGGTTGATGTCGAGCCCTTGTGTAGGCAGAGCGATGGGATTCGAAACAAGAAAGACGACACGATATTGTATAAAGGAAACAAAGACAGGAAAGAAAATGGGTTGAAGAGAGCGTCGTGTGCTATGACGAATATAGATAGAGACAGGCCAAGGCAGGAAACGACGAGGCATCGTCGCCTTATAGGCATGGCAGCCTAGAGGAAGGCCGGGTTTGGAGTCAATGTGTAAAAGGGAAAGAAGCCCATGAGGCGTCAACTCGGCTTTGGCACATATCGGCACGCCCTCCCAAACTGGATGGATGGGCGGAGGCTCTCACCAAGTTCACACCTCTCTCTCCTCCCGCATACACACCTCGGGACAAGCTTGAAAGTGCGAGAGAACGGGGAGCAGCAAGGCATCAGCCAAGCCGCAATTGAAGATGGAGACAGCTCTGACTAACCTGACGGGTGACTAAAGTGTGGACGACGGTCTAGTGCAGCCGTGCTGTGGCAAGGCAAGGCCAGCGTAGGCAGAGGGCGAATCGACGCTGGCGAAGCTCATGGCAAGGTCCTAGGCGCAGCACCGGACCAAGCTCGAGCAAAGACCCAGAGGAGCCCGGTATGGCTCGGCGGAAGAGTCACTTGCCCAGGCTGTTTGGCGAGGGGGGTGTGTGCTCAAGTGCGATGAGTGAAGGTCCAATGTTGCGGGTACGTCCAGCGTTGATTGCGTCTGGTTGCGTGGGTACAGTTGACCTCGCTGTAGCCGGAGTTGGGGGTCGCTTTTGCGGACCATTTCGATGGGAACGGGCGCCAGTGGAGAGCCGGGGCCTGCAACTGCCTTGCGAATGCCTGCAATGGACAGACCTAGGACCAAAACTGGACGACACAGAATTGACCTGCAGCAGGGCTGAACCGGCCATGTTCAGTCGAACGTATATTATTATCTGGCTTTCATGGGAAATAAAGCGGTCAGTCAAGTGGAAGACTTGGATTCTTTTGCCCAAGATACACTTGGCTCAAAATCCGCGGGTCCAGCAAGCCTCGGAAGACGGCAGGCACTTTGTCGTTGTTGGTTGAATCATGTGCGCGTCTGCTTTGTCAGACTTGGATGTAAAGTTCTTGATGTCAGGCCGATGATTATGGTGATGATTACTAGTATCTCCATCGGCAAGGCTCTTCGATGGATTTCGATGCTATGTTCAATGCCGTTTCCAACTGACAAATGTCTGAAGGCAAGGGCGTCCTGTCTCCACCCGGCTTTGGCAGCCTATTCCGGAGCGGAGGGAACTAACCAGGGCACCACGTAACTATAAGCTTAGTACACCCGCAGACCCAGAGGGCGCAGGAGCAGGCGCAACCGAAGCTACGTAGTTGCCCTATTGTGCTTCCAGATGTCCATAATATTCGTCAATGTCATGGTTCATTATTCTTCTCTGTCCTTGTCTTCGTCTACTACTGTATGTAGTACTGTCCGACTTTAAGCCGCCAGACTGGTACTCCGTACGGGCGGTAGCTTGAGCAATCCGTCTCTCCGTTGCTCTGACTCTCGTACTTGTAAGCCATCCTTTATACGCCCCTCTCGTCCACCCGTCCCGGTTCGTGTGCGACCCGATGAATGCGATGCAACGCACAACTCCGACCTTCGCACGTGGGCTGTTGATGCAGGTGGGTGAGCAGGCAGGCAGGCACCACACTATTATTTCGCAAACCCATTGCTCCCGTCTCGCCGCAGGTCATGGCAAAGATCATATTTGATGACCACAGGTCGTAGGTAGTCAAGCAGCGATGACGACATGCGGTGCCCGTCAGGGCCACAGTCAGGGCCACAGCCCAGCCTCACACAAAGCCTCAATCCACCGCCCGCCCGAGTCCATACTAGGCCTCAAGTGCACCATGCCCATCCATGGGCGATGCGCAGCATGGGTTCACACACACTCTTCCACCTTGTTCCCAACCATCATTTGAAAAATGGAACACGCCAGCAAGAAAGAAAGAAAATAATCATCATCATTTGGCGAGGCATCTATTTTGGCTATCCGTCGGCGATTGATGCCCACGGTTTTGTATACTGCTGACGATACAAGCGATACAAGACTGCATCGAAGCCTGCCACCGACAACAACTCCAACACATTTTCAGTAGTATCCCTGCTCTCCGCGGAACCCGGCCCATTATCGCAAGCTCTGGCATCCTCAGCTCACTGGAGATGCCTATATGCGGCTAAAGTGTCGAAAAGATGTCCACCTTGTAACACAGACTAGCGTCAAAGACGATACAATGAGGCACTTGGAAATTACAAGCAGACTAGCCGGGTGTTCTGGCCAACGCCATACGGTCTCGCAAATCAGTCCGCTGTCAAGCAAACAATCTTTTTTGCAATTCCTGCAAATGCCTAGAATCACCTTACCAATAGGTTAGTTGGTGGCTGCATAGTGACTGTGGACGCACCGTGCACCATCAACACCCTCAACCCTGTACCACTTCGTTAGGTGATGTCTATTGTGGTATTATGCCGTGTGTGTCCTTGGGAATGGTCTCGGCGTGATATGTGTCCTGCAGACCAAGAACAAAGCTACACATAAATGATTGCTGTGGGCTATTAGGCCCCTCCGCTTTACGGCTTACATTAATCATTGCCTGCATTTGGAGCATTTTGGTATGAGGTCAGAGTCCTATTTGCAAATTCGGGAAGGGAACTAAATCTCAAGATGAAGCAGATGCCCGATCTCTCACTTCACACACTCTCTCTCTTTTTTTCTTTTTTTTCCCTTGGCTTTGCCAATAAAGGATATCAACGCACTTCAACACAGCCATTGCACAGATGAAGTGAGTCAAGTCATCCGAGACATGTAGGACTCATCGGGGGACTGACACAATGCTCCAGCCTTTTCATCGCTCACGTGTGAGCAACAATCTCCATCCAAGGAAGAGTCTTTGGCTGGGGTATTACGAACCAGGCAACTGAGCGACATGTGCGGCGTTGGCAACGGGGGCACGGAATCGAAAGCAACAGCTTACCGGCATTGTCTAGACGTCTGGTATTACGGAATCGGCCGTTTCTGACGGGTAGTCACAACTCCTGCCTACCACTCATAGGACGAAACCGCATTGGACGAATATTTCAAGGCTAGATCCTAATCCTGGCCAGCGCCGTGTTTGGCGCAGACCCAAGAGCTCGGACCCGGTGCCATGTGGCCCTTGTAACGAAACCACGATGTTGGGGCCCTTTTCAATTCGTCAATTCGTCAGAAATGTGAATTTTGTAGGGAGATGAAATTGGGACCATGGAAAAGAAGTCGGCCTATGAAGATTACATTTTCCAGGCTCGATTATTACGCCTCTTGCAATATTATCAAACAGCCGGGCAAAAAGTGAAAGAGGCTATGATGCACAATCCAGTGACGGATACGCGGCAATACGACTCAAATGACGACTGCATGAATCGCCGAGCCCGCAAGATCCAGTCGACGTTTAATTCCGCCTTGTTCAGCTTGGGGTCTTGATTCGCCCTCGTATTGGGACCCAAGCGGACAAGTTGGGATTCGATCTAGCGATGGCTAGCGATGGCGGTATACAAAATCTCGGAGCCAGCATTGCTGTGTCTGTTGAGAGCAGAATAATCATAAACGATGGCAAGATTCGGGCGTCTAGCTCCTGAAGAAACGGCATCTGCAAGTCTGACTTTCAGACCACCCCGGGACCCATGGTCCGGCTCATGACCTCATGGGTCACTCGTGGCTCATGGCCCTGCCAACAGCTTCAGCCTCGTCGTGTCCCACTGCGGGCCATGTACAATTTTCGCAGAAAATGGCCATCCATCAACGGGTGGGCTGCACATCGCCCCGTGGCTTGCTGGGGATACTGTCCAGGTTGGGCCCTCTTCGTTTCTGCTTTGGCATGTATGTAGAAACGAGTTGTCTGGTCCGACGACTTCCCAGAATCGCAGACCGCATCAACCGGGGGACCCACTCTCCGCCCGCCAGCCGCATCCGCGCCGGAGTCGCCGGTGCGGTTGCGTCAAATGGTTCGTGGCACAAAGTTGTGAATGCTGCATTGGCGGTCCTAAGTCGTCACCACATACGGAGTACATGGTCTCACATTCTTCTTCTACGCATTTACAGTTGGCCTTTTGTTCTTTTTCCCCGTTCAAGGCCGGCCCCCGACCCAAGCAAGGGTCTTGCTCTGCAAATAGCTCATTTTCACCGTCCAAGGAAGCCGTTGTGTCTCTTTGCCGAGCGTCTACGGACCACGGACTACGGGCCAATGTTCCGAAACCATGTGATGCCTCCAGAAGCGACGGATTGCATTTGCCTTTCTCACCAGCCTCACCAGCCTCACCATGTCCATGTCGATCAAGCAAGCCCATCTTCCAATTCGGGCACATGTCCGGCCGTTTCTATTTTTTTTTAATCGTTCTTAACATACGGAGTACAATTCATGTATATCCCTGACCCATCCCGCTGGAGACACACCCCCTCCTCCTTGAAGCCGGCTTGTATCTGGTTCATGCTCGTTCATTGTCAAGCCCCGGGTCAACTAAATCCCCAGACTACGCAAGAGCACACGCTTCCTCCCACCCATCTTCTTCCGAGCGGAGTTGTCCGGCCGTGCTTGAATCTGAGACACGCCTCCCGGCATGTCACGGTTTGAGAAAATCATACCGAGTACAGAATAGTGCCAACGTGGTTTCATCCGAATTGTCCAGCATGGCTCATCTCATCGTGTTCTGTGCATCGTTGCCTAGCTAGGGACTCACACCTCGTTGCGCCCGAAGTCTGACGCACAATTGCCCAGGTTAAAGTTGCCGCGTCAAATTCTCAATTGCCATTTTTTCTCTGTTCCACTGCCGCTTGCCAAGCTTCTTCTTCTTCTTCTTCTTCTTCCTTTTTTTTTCTTTTTCTGCAGAGACAAACATTGAAACAAACACGGGGGCCCATTCTGCGGCCTCCGATCGATTCCCACAGCCCTACGGCATGAAACCATATTGCAAGCACGTATTGCACCTGTGGAGAGACTTGCAAGGCTGACTACATGCCCGGTCGTTACGCGCTCCACCGAATTGCCTCGGCCCTTTTCACCTGCGTCTATCTCACCTATCTCTTCGCCTAGCTGTTCTACCCGTGGTGCTCTGTACAATGCGGTCCATTATCGTAGGACGCCCTAAGCGCCGTTGTGGCTGAACGGTCCAGATGTCTCCCATCGACAGTCTCCTACCTCTTAGCTCCCGCTACTTGACCTCTTGCATCTGCTCGCCAGCCACCATTGACCGTGGCTCCAATAGTGACATGCACGACGTCTCAACAGTTCCACTCCTAATATGCCAGATACCTGGGTATGGAGGCCTCAAGTATTCTTTGCTTCTGTGGTGGCGTCACATATTTCCTGTTTTCTCCATGCTTCTTTCTTGCTAGTTTCTTTTTCTCTTTCTTTTCATTATGTGCAGAGTGTATCCTTCCCAGTCTCTAACCCGCAACCCGCATGTCCTAGCCTGCCTGCCCATCTACTTGCGCGGGTCACCAATGACTCAAGAGTCCAGAGAAGAAAGAGCAAGACAACAACACTCTTTCCGCCCACCAGCGAACATGACCTTTGTCATTAAATCACCCAACCGCCAAACCATCCATTTCAATACCTTCATGAATAGTATACATGTCGTTGAGAAGTAATGAAGAAATAAAAGTAAAACATGGGCTTCTCCTAGCATGTCCCAGTAACACGCATTTTCATAATATGCCGTCGCTCTGCGCATATGCCTTGTGCCAGCGTTGGATGGAGATTTTGAATGTTAACATTATCATGATTCCATCCTGCCTGCCTGCCTGCCTCCGTTCGTCCGTGGTATATATTGAAATGAAATGATAAACGAAAAAGGGAATCAAATACAATACGAAACCGAACTAAAATCGCTTCGAAAATATGCCTCTAGCAATCAATGCATGCTGAATTGTCATTTGGCAACGAGTCTCCAAGTTTTGTTCTTGAACCATGGAAAGTCTGAACTAGAAAGTCAAATGTCTTTGGTCAAAGTAAACGATTAGTAGCAAGGCTCCCTAGAGTATTACCGTGTATTACGGGAGGGAAAAAGTCCGTCATACTGTAGCATTGCAAATCGTTATACTCGTCGGCTCATTGCGGCCGACGCACCAGCTGCTGCAAGGTCCTGTTTGCCACTAGCAGTTCGACCAGCGGCACGAGGTAGACTGCTGATACTGCTAATGGAACCGCCCGCACTGGTTCGTCTGTTGATGCTAGCAGCGGTAGCAGCTGTAGCCCCGGAGGTTCTTCTTGAAGTGCCAGATACCGGCTTGTGGGGGCTAATGCCAGTCCGCATGGAACCGCCAACTCCTTTAACGATAGAAGCTGGAGGGTCGGGTAGGGGGCGAGGGGCCGAAAGGGGATTGACTCGTTTCGACGGCGACGATTCCCTGGCTGGCGGCCTTGGGATGATGACTGGTACTTTCTGACCCGTGATGAATTCATGCCGAACGGCGTCCTCGGGTCTCAGTCGCCTCTCAGGATCCCATCGCAGGCAACGAGCAATGAAGTCCAAGAAAGCTTCGTCGTCGCATTTCAACACCTGCTGCAGGGTCTTTGACGACGGACGACGACGTCGGCCTTTCGACGATACAGTCAACCGCGGTTTCCCCATAGAGTCGAAGAATAGTTTCTTTCTCGTGCTCTTCTCGATCAAATGCTTCTCGGGGGGTCCAAACACCTCCATAATACATGCCAGCTGCTCTTGCTCATTCTCACCAGGGAAAATGGGAACCCCTGTGTAAAGTTCGGCCAGAATACAACCTACACTCCACATATCGATGGGCATGCCATATGTCATACCTAGAATGACTTCTGGGGATCGATAAAATCTTGACTGGATATACGTGTATACCTTCTCATGCTCGAAACAACTTGATCCAAAGTCGATCACCTTGATTTCCGAGTGCAAAGGATGCTTCAGAAGAATATTTTCGGGTTTCAAGTCGCAATGAATGACCTTACGCTGCTTAAGCAGAACTAGAGAGCTCAGGATCTGCTTCGTGAATCGCCTAATAATTCTCAAAGAGAACCCACGAAAAGAATGTGCCTTAATAAACTCGTAAAGGTTCATATCCAGGAGTTCCGTCGAGATACAAAGGTGGCCGCGGAAATAGAAACTCTGCGTGAAATTGACCATGCTGTGTTTATTCTTGGGATCCTGCTGTCCTGTTAGCGAATTATGGCATTGGGCCATGGTTTAAGACTGCTGAAGACTTACCCATTCGCGAAGCTTTTGAAGAATATTGACCTCGACAAGAGCTTGCTGATGGAACCTTTTCTTGTTCCTAATGATTTTGATGGCAACAAGAACCCCAAGTTTGTGGTCAATACACCGAACAACCTGTCCAAAGCTTCCCTTTCCAAGAATATCCACAATCTCATATCTGTACGCAAGGTGATCACCTGGGATAATAGTGTAATCACCGCGTTCGTCATCATAGCCAAAATTTGGAGTGTCTGACTGCAAGTTTCCCACAACTTTCCGGGCATTTTGGGTTCCACAAAAGTATACGTCGTTGTAGTCAATAATTTCGCCTCGTTCATATATATTGAGCATAGCAATCCGTATGGCATCCTGAGACCCCACACGCTCCTTTGGCGTTGCCCTCTTCTTCAAGGCGTCCAATGCCCTGCCAGCAATCTCGGTTTCCTTTCGTCGAGATCCTAGCTTGCGCATTTCTTCTTCAGCAGCAATATCGTCTTTATCGGGGTCCGTAGTCCAAGAACCAACAGTCCGGAGTGCATTAACGGATGACTTGGGCTTGACCATCTTATTCGACACGCCACTAGCGCTTCTGGTCGAAGGCACAGCAATGGGGTCAAGTCCTTCTTGATGAGCGTGCCATGTATCGCTCTTGATGCGACTGGGGGCCCCGTAATTCGTTAAACTTGCTGCCGAGCTCTTCCGTCTTCTGATATCAGCATTAGCTCCATGAGAATTCGTGTTTACGATGGGACTAGGATTGGGCTGTTTGAGACCGGAGTAACCGCCCACCGCAGCAGATGATGAGACAGGAATCCGGGGAGGCGGCATGCCATCTGATTTTGGCGGCTGCTGCGTGCCAGATTTATCAGCCGTGTCAACAGAACCGGACTTGGAGTTGCTTCGCTTCCACGACAAGCTAAGCTTTCTCCGAAGGGATGTCTTGGAGGAGGGACTTTGAGGTCCTTGAGTCTCTGCAGTATCTGGTGGAGACTGCGGGATAGGCTTAGCCTTGTTCAGTTCTCGAGGGCCAGAAGGCTTTCGTTCGGCACTGGGCTCCAAAAAAGCTCCTGTAATGGTGGCACAATCCCCTCCAGTCTTGGACCTCTCCAGGTGCCCAGCCTCAAAGCCTCCTTTAGGCAAAGACGACGATAGAAAGGGGGAGATGCTCGACTTGTGGATCGGCTCAATCAAGCTAGGGGACGAATCTGAAGAGATGCCATCAGGGGGGGTCTGCGTAACTCGGCGGATATGATGAGCGGAGGTACTGCTCCTAAGAGAGGGAAGTTCCAACGTTTCGTCATACCGACTCTTGGAGAAGAATGAACTCTTCGATGCCGTCATAGGTGTTGTAGGAGTCTTGGGAACTTGTCGTGAAGGTGGTGGGCTGAGATCTCGATGAGAAGAAGTTTGACCATTGACTTTGGAGGTGGAAGGAAAGTTCAATGGCCCAATATTAAGAGGCGGTAGACTCAGTGGTTCCAGCTGTTTCCTAGACTGAATTTCTTGATTCTCTTCTTCAACAGCGGTTATCCCCGCATAGGTGTTCTTTCTGACATTCGCCTTTTGCTGAACTTTGGTAGGCTCGAGGTGGACTGGCATTGATATGCTACTAGTCGAATTGCTATGAATACTCGTTGAGTCGAGATTGTTGAGGCTCGATTTCTTCTTTTCCATAAAGTACGTCTCAGCATGGGATTCCTTTGGCGATTCATAGGCTTTGGGTATGGCAGGAACAGGGGGAACGTCTTCATCATCGTCTGTTTGCAAATTGTTGTGCGTGCTGCCGTGCTTGGGCGCCGGCAATCGAGTTGCAGACGATGGTAGAGGGAGACGAGGTTGAACAGATCCCGTAGACGTCCTCACAGTATTATAACTAGCCGTAGAGCCTACAGAGAGACCGGAGCTGTACGACTTTCGATTGTTTATATCTGGGGTCGTTCTGGCGGAAGAAGGAGTCAGGGAGGCCTTGCGTGGGATCATGGATGGAGATCGAGACTCCGCTCGCACATCCATTGATACTGGCGGAGGAGGTGGAGGCACATTCGCAAGCATGTTTAAGCTTTGTGATTGTGGCATCATGGACAAGCGTTTCATTCTTCTCGTGTCAGTTGGGCTGATTGTACGAGCTCCTAATCCCGTGGCGTGGCTGCCCGGCATCATCGACATCCTTTTGCTAGAGCCAGATGATGGGGTACCTGCCTTTGCGCCAACACGTGGAGATCTAGGAGCCAGGGTCGATAAACGGTGTTGCTCTGGAGTAAGAGTAGACCCCCCGAGCAAGTTCGTCTGACTCGTCCGCGGAGGTGGCTGAACTGATTTTGCCTTGATTGCCCGCGATGTTGGCAAATTGCGTGTTGAGTCTGAACCAGTTACAGAACCACCGTCAATAGACCGTCTTGTAGAGTCCCGGGGGGCATTTTTGTCTCCCAACAGACTGGTGCGCCTGGCAGGTGCATTTCGGGCGGCCAGGTCCGAATCTGCGATGACTCCAGGCCCCATGGATTTCCGAGGTGGCCTGGGGGCGGCGGCATTTGAAACTGGGGGAAATTGACTCTGGCGACGATTTCGCATAGCTGCGGGCGCAGAAGGGGCATCCAGTGTGCCACCAGAGGAAGAAGACACGACTGAGGACACACTCGTCTGCCTGCTCGAGGTCCTCGGTCGACGCAAGATTGACCCTGAACGACCGGGTCGAGACGGCGGAGGCGGTATGCTTCCACGTGTTGTGCCAGTGTTCTGCGTCATGATTGGCCTTTCAGGTAGTTTCCTTTCCATTAAACCTTTCCCCTCAAGAATGCTTCCTTCGCCGGTGGGTGAAGGGAACTGGGTAAGTTTGAAATCGGTTGAAGCAGATTCGATACTGGTGTGCAGTTCATCAAAACTGACAGACGGGAGAAAATCGAAAGATCCAGGTGATTCGGCGGTATGGCCATTATCGCGATTTCGGTCGAATGAGAGTAGAGAATAGTTTGTAGAGGGTGCCGACAGCATTGGAGCGTTGGTCATCAAGCTATTCGACCTCGAGGTCGGGAGGGAGGGTAGATTGGACCCGGCAGTGCCCCGTCTGTCAGAAAAGCAACATCAGTACCTTGACAAACATGTAGATGCCAAAGCTAATACATCCTCGCGAGGGAGAACTATGGAAAGCCAAAAGCGACCTTCTGAGTGAGAGTGAATCACATACAATCGAGTCGGAGAACGAGCCGGTCGTGACCCAAGCGGTCGATTCTGCGTCACGGTCATAGAGAGCCAGTCAAGGTCGAGTCGACGATGCGAGCAGAAACGGTAGTTGACTTTGGCAGAGCGGCGTGGCTCGTCGTCGCTGGGACAGCAGCCTCAGTCCGGTCTGGGAGCTGAGTTCATTCGAGACAGCTACCTCATTCCGAACATGGGTGACTGTAAGGAGAGTCGCAGTCAAGATCGAGGCAGCGGCCGAATGACAGCAGTTTCAAGGTGAAAATTCAATCGAACGGCCACAGCCAGATTACAAACCCCTGATCCTGCCTCGAAAGGACCTGGGATGAGTATTGTGTGGGGGCTAGAGAGCACGAAAGGGAGGTGGATGGATGGGAGACGAAGTTGTCGTCGGTTGTTTTCGACAGTGTGCTTGCTCGAGTGAGGGACCTGCAGCCACTGAATTGGCGGGCAGATTGCGGAGGCCAGTGGAGCTCGTTGAGGGGCCAGGTCACGGCGGCGCGCCCTGAAGGGCGGCGGTCCCTTCCTTGGCTGCAGCAGCGAGTGATGGGAAGGTACGAACGAATGCCAGTCTTCCGGGACGGCGAGGTTCTTGCTCGTACCTGCCACAATTACCGATTGGAGCCAAGGAAAGTGCCACTCATCTAAAAATTTCAAATCTTAGCGTGTTTACTCCGTACATCTGCCTGCCTTTCAAGAATCAATCATCCAAGGCAATTCGTACGCCGTTCCATCATGTCGATAAGTCCAATACACACTCTGGTGCGATTATTTTGCAGTCTGTTGTTTCTCCTATTTGACACCCAGACATCCAGGCAGTTGCGGTCGGGCCACCCATTATGGTCGCATCAATTTCAACGTCGAGCACCAAGCAAAGCAGCTTAGCCTTGGTTAAGAGCACTGATGAATGGTGGTCGGTGGCCGGTGGGGCATGGAAACAGAAATGAGCATGAATGGCAGGTCCACAATACGCGAGCCAAATGCATGCGGGCTTGCTGTCAATTTCGGTGCACGAGGCAAAAACATCAGACGCTGTCTTTGTGATCTGCACGTCGCATTGGGACAAGATTGTATATTGCTTTCTCCCTTTGCTTCATAGTTCTTGAGATGCTCAAGCCTTGGCGGTTATCGATTTTGGAGGTCAACTGTTAGGTACGGCAAGTGGGATGGGGGCAGGAGAGACCTGTGTACCTCCTTAAGTACGAGGTACCTGACTCAACATTGAAGTCAAGCACCCCGTACGGTCTGGTCAAGTCTGGTAGGACAGGAGGGCGGGCGCTAGCTAAGGGTAAATTGCTCAGTGGGCTCACTCTTTTGACTAGGTGCGCTCACGCCCCATCAGGTGCCTGGCTATTAGGCTTTATATTATAATACATTCATGTATACTTTACGATAGGTAAGTATATATTATGATAAATTATTTACTTACCTGGGCAAGTATACATTGGGAGAGTTTAAGTACAGTAAATTCCTATCTGTAGTGGGGGAATGGGCGCACCTAGCAAAAAGAGTAAGCCCGCCGAGCAATTCATAGTTAAAGTACACAGGGGCCGACTTAGCTGGTACGACCAGTGACATGTAGTAGGCGGTCGCGTAGGTCCCTGGGCAGGAGTACAAAACCAGACACCAAAAAATGGACAAGTGCCAGTCTGATTGACATCGAACACTGCATGCACCCGTCAGAGTCCACAGGGGCTTCAGCACCAGCTTCGAAATATTTCAAATTCGGGCCTTGCTCTCGGACAGTGATACCGTAATCGATGTCCAGCAGCCGGGACATTTGGTACGTTTTGGGCGGCGTGCAGGCGGCTCGCATATCCAAGGCGACAGATGACCTCAACTGGTGCTGCTCACTGGGCAACAGGACGACAAGGACTGCCCGCTGTGTTTTATGAAGCACGGAGTCGTGGAGTATTGGCATGCGTACCTGTTGGATCCAATTGGGACACGGCTCGATGCAAGCATTGACGAGTATGCATATCAGAAACGAGTTGTTTTTACTATTGCATCTTTGCCGAAACTCATGTCCCATGTCACGTCGACTAGTCGCCCTCCCCTGATGTACCCCTGTCGAACGCTGCAATCGCAGTATCAGCGCCCTACATTCATACCAGACGTTTCCTGGCATCGTTACGGAGTACTTAGTACCCTGGTTATTTCCAAGGCTCAATGACGACAGCTGCCGCGCTCATTTAGTTGTTGTTTGGTAGCGAAATTGGAGGTCAATGTGTCCGAGAAGAGAATGTATACATAGCTTGGCCAGACCCGGGATATAGAAAACAAGTTTTCATATTACTTTTCACGTTTCTCTGTGCTGCAAGATGCAATCAAAATTCGGGTTAAGTCGCAGGCAAGGCTTCGGGGGCAAGAGAAGACGACGAGGTTTTCGTCGCCCTGCATTGGGCACTCCAAGCTTCTCCTTTCCTACGGAGTACAGATTGTGTCTGTGCTCATTAAAAGCGTCCAAGACCTCAGGTGCTACTACTGTACGGTGGTCTGCAGAATGCATTGCCTGAGACGTTGGACTATTAGAATCCACATGGGCAGCGCCAACCAAATCAAGTCTTGGATTCTGGTGATATGGAACCTTTTTTCCAATTGCGGTCTTGATCTGGAATTCTGTAATAAGACCCTTGATACCTGACAAAGAAATGAGCCCAAACATTGCCTTCCCCTGGTCATTGGTCGACAAGGCAACAAACCTTTCAATTTCCTAATAATAAATCTATTACCACCTACGGAACGACGAGTACCTACCTAGGTAGGTACTAAGGTGCTAGTTATTATGTTTATTGGTACCATGTTGAGTACCATGGATCACTCTGTACGCGACGGCAAACATTGGTCCTGGTATTTCGCTGTTCTCTCGGGTATTGCAAACGACAGTGTACACCTCTTGGCCTGAATTCGTACATCAGTGGCTAGCCTCCGTGACTGTGTACTGTTGTTGCGACGTTTTCGGACCTTGGTGACAGGCCCAGCATGATAGGCCGATTTTTAACGAACAAGACGGGTGGTGAAATGGAGTCCAGGGGAGAATTGCACTGATTGACCATTCTTTGAGCCGCTCATTCGCCAGAGATGATTGAATGGATCGCGGTTGACGGTACCCGGTCCACAAAGAGTTGCCTTACTCAACATGTCGACTGGTAGTCTTTGCTCGTAATATTGCGAACCCAAGCACTCAGTACGACATCAGTCCACCACAACTTACGCCCGTATCAATAACGAGGAAACGCGCACTCCGACGTCGTCGACCTGAGCCAAAAAAACAAAAAAGAAAAAAAAGAAAAAAAAGCCTCGTGCATGGCGAAAGAATAAGAACATTAGCTTTTATTTCATTTCAGTTCAGAATCTAAGGGAGTGACTTAGAAGAGGCACGTGACCCATGATACGGGGGACAAAACCAGGTGGCGAACATGTACATTAAAGTGAGATGCTAGCGGATTTTAAAGTAAGAAACTTGTGCAATTCCATCCAGAATAAAAAGACTTTGCTACCGAACTGAAACAAAGACTCCTCTCCGTGTACGGAGTACAGGTGGCATACGTAATCCCACCAGTGCCCTGACTTTCATGCCCCAGATTCTCAATCCCGCCGGAGGCAATAACCGGTAGTAGGTAGCCCCGACCCTCCGGCTGATTGGCAGATTGCCGCCTCTGAGATCATCGGACAGCCCAAACCCACCAGCTTGACCTCATCACATGGCAGCCGAGCTTCAGGCTTGGCCGACCTCCACCGCCGCGGAGCCGCCACACACGGCCGCAACAAAGCTCCTTCACCAAGCATCAGGTGTCATGACGAGAATAGGAACATCTGCACAGCTCCCTTGTTTCGCCGATGGACGACTTTACGACCGAGATTATTGCCTCTGCGGAAGGTGCAACTGGCACCAAGGATAGTCTGCAACCGAGCCAGCGACAGGACGAGAAGTATCAGCAGCAGCAACCGCAGCAGCAAGGGCAGAAGAAAGGATGGGGAGGACTGACAGCTTTGCGAGACCGAACCTCGATCCAGGACAGATTGGTGGACCGGTATGGAGAGATTTTAATACTTGAGAGAGGAAGGGCGTCTTTGCTAACATTTGATCATTTGATGCTTGCTCGCCAGGCTGCTCCAGCAGGTCATGCCCATCGATGGTTCGGTGCGGGACAACAACGAAGCGGTACCGAATCCCTTTGAGCGGCCCAACTTTAACCTGACAATCATGTCCAACAATTTCCGACGGTTCAACTCTCGTATCGGTGTCGTCTTCCGGTTCCAGGAGAAGGTTGAAGCGCTGCTGTCATGGCAGACGACGTCGCATACGGTTTCGTACCTGGCCATTCTGACATTTGTTTGTCTCGACCCGTACCTCTTGGCAGCACTGCCCATAGCGTTCCTGGTATTCGGCATCCTGATCCCCGGATTCGTGGCGCGACACCCGGCACCTCCCAAGGGGACGCTGTCGAGCGAGCAGAGCATCGGATACTCGCCGACCGGACCGCCCTTGGCGCCGGCTGCGACGCCCAGGCCGGCCAAGGAGCTCAGCATGGACTTTATCCGCAACGCGCGGGACCTGCAAAACCAAATGGGGGACTTTAGCAACGGCTACGACAAGGTGGTGGAGCTGCTGGTGCCCATTGCCAACTTTAGCAACGAGGCGCTGTCGTCGACGGTGTTCTTGTTCGCCTTCTTCGGAGGCATCGCCATGATGCTCGCCGCGCACATGCTCCCCTGGCGCCTCATCTTCCTCGTCGCCACCTGGACGCCCGTCATCCTCTGCCACCCGGCCGTCACCACACTTCTCCACCAGGCCCGCCAGAACCAAGGCAAAGCCCGAGAAACGCTCGCCAGGACGTGGCTGGACAACTGGATCGCCGACGACGTGATTCTCGACTCGGCCCCCGAGACGCGCGAGGTCGAGATTTTCGAACTCCAGCGCAAGTCGGCCGCTGGCGAGTGGGAGCCGTGGGTGTTTTCGCCGAACCCGTATGACCCGCTGTCCCAGGCTCGCATTACGGGTGATCGGCCCAAGGGGACGCGGTTCTTCGAGGACGTCATGCCGCCCAATGCGTGGGAATGGAGCGAGAAGAAATGGGCGCTGGACCTGTGGAGTCGCGAGTGGGTGGAGGAGCGCATCATCACGGGCGTCGAGGTTGAGACGGAAGGCGAGCGGTGGGTGTATGATATTTGGAGCGAAAAGGGGGATCGGACGGGGGTGATTGACACGCCGGAACCGGTCCAGAGCAAGGAGATGGCGATGCGGCAGACGAGCTGGGAGGAAGGGGAGGATGCGACGGAAAGGAGAGGGGACTGGAGACGGAGGAGATGGGTACGCTTAGTGAAGAGGAAGGCTGCTCCAGAGTCTTGATGATGTATGTATCTGGGTTTTGATAAGCTTTTTTTCTGGTTTGAAAGCCATGGAGTGGAGTTTGTGGGAAAATTGTAGTACATTCTAGCCTTTCCCTCCCTTCGGGGATATATGAATCTATCGTCATTCCAACGTGGTTCTTGTCGTGTAACCGCTCAAATTATGCCAATGGCATTCCTATGCATGAATGTGAATGAAATCCCAGAGCCCCATGACGCCTTTCGCTCTACAGCAGCCCTCCCCTCCCCCCTCTCTTTCGCAAAGCTCCCAAAGGAAGTGGAAAAAGAATAAAAAAAAAAAAATTCAACACCCGATATCCCTTCCACATGATAAACAGCACGCAAATTGTTATGCCAACGTGTCGCCCAACGCTACATCTTCTCAACCACCATCCTGTCCAAAATCTTGCGGATGCCTTCCGCCTTTCCGTCCCCGCCGTCCATCTGGCTCGCCATCTTTCTCGCCCGCGCAATCAATATCCTGATGACGTCCCTCGTGTACTCGAAGCTCCCCGTGCTCTCCATGTACGACACGGCGTAGCGCTTCACCTGGACGTCGGTCGTCTTCTGCTTCAGGATGTTGATGAGCTGCATGTTGGCGGGGTCGGCGCGGACGCTGTGGATGACGGGGAAGGAGAACTTGCCCTCGGTCAGGTCCTCGCAGAGGCCCTTGTTGTCGCTGTACTCGCGGCTGGAGAGGTTCATGTAGTCGTCGCGGATCTGGAAGATGAGGCCGATGAGGTTGACGAGGGGCACGCAGTCCAGGTCGGACGCGGACTCGGCCTGCATGAGCTTGATGCCGAGGCGGAACAGGCCGCCCGTCTTGTTGCCCACCATCTCGAGGTAGTCGTCCTCGGTGGGGCAGGTGAGGGTGTCGCGCCAGAAGAGGTCCATGCCCTGGCCGCGGTGCAGGTTGACGAGCTCGTCGGCGAAGACGGAGATGCTCGAGGGGTTGCCGAGCTTCTGGAGCTCCTGCAGGGCGACGAAGTAGATGTAGTTTGCCGAGTTGATGGTCTGGGGCACGCCAAAGATGTTGTGGGCGACGGGGAAGCCGCGGCGCAGCTCCGACGAGTCTTGCACGTCGTCGACGAGGAGGGAGGACTCGTGGAGCATGCCGACGGCCCTCGTGATGATTTCCAGGCGGCCGGGGGGCACCCGGAGGAGGGCGTTGAAGGCGTTGATGAGCTGGGAGCGGAAGTCTTTGCCCGGGTGGGAGGCGACGTACTCGAAGGGGGCGCGGACGACCTTTTCCTTGTCGTCGGTCCAGCAGCGCCTGGGGGTGAAGTTGAGGTCCTCGTGCTCGTAGCGGCGCGGGTCGGGCGGCTGGGAGGGCTGCTGGTTGTGGTGCATGATGAAGCTGGAGATGGGGCTGGCGGGAGGCGCCCTTTGCGACTGGGAGCGGGAGCGAGTTCGCGAGCGCTGCCCGTTGCCGCCAAAGAGGTCGGTTTCTACGACGGGGCTGAGGATGTTTGGCAGTGGAGCGGGCTGCGTGAAGCTCTGGTAATGGTTGGAGGCGGCGGAGGGCGGCGGTGCGAGTGCGAGGCTGTTTCTGTTGTTCAGGCCCGTGCTGGAGGTTCGAGGGGGGATGGGGGGATTGGACTTGGGCGGTGAGGAGGAGAGGAAGGGGATTGAGCTGGAATTGGTGCTCGTCGACGTGGTCATCTTGTGGGAGTCCCCGGGCGTGGCAGGTAATAAAGGACTCGAGCTGACAGCTCCAGACGGCTCCGGACGGCTCCGGACGGGAGCTGGGGCGGCGGGACAGGATGAGGCAGGGAACATCAGGCGCGACACAAGGTCTTTGTGGTTGAGTCGTCTCCCGATGTCGAGCCGTGGGGCGGACGGGAGCGAGGGTGGGGGGTCTCAGGATCACCAGACTGTTCCGTTTCAACCGTCTCAACAAGCAGAAGAATCCGTGACGGCACGGGTGATGGGATGCCCAGATCAGGCCAACGGGCTGCGTAATTGGAGTCGCGGCAGAGCCAGGCAGAAGAACCGTTGAAACCGTTGAAAGTCGTCTGGCGCTACTATAAAAAAAAAACCAAGGGTCAGCGCTGGGTATTCTGTAGTGACATGTGATACGCAGGTGCAGCCCCACAGCCCCGCTGACGCCGTTTTGGGCGGCTGCAGCCTGCTGAAGACGCCGCATGGCATGGCAACGAGCCCTCCCCTCATGTTGACGGGCGGCGACTTTGGTGCGAGGTAGAACTGGGTCAGGCAGAGGCCCAGGGAAGGATGCGCGCTTGGTGCCCCGGGCCGCCCTGTGTATCCTCGACGCCCAACGCCAGCGTTGCGGACAGAGACCAAAGTGGAAATCGTCATCACGTACCTGTACAGAGCACGACTGATGAATAGCAATGCGTAGTGCCGTCTTTCTTGGAGAGAGGAAACAGGAGGAGAAAATGTCCAAGGCGGAATAACCAATTTTAAAGCCATCTGCAAATCTACTCGGTACGCGCGAGGGGGAAGCCCATGCACCGCGGAATGGCGCCGACTGGACGATCCAGCCACACCGTAGTTGGATAGCAAACCAAGTTGGTACTACTCAAACCCAAACTATTTCGTATACGGAGTAAAGGCCAGGCATCAAAGCCCGACGTCTAGGTCGCTAGCTTCTGGCCGTGGCGGAGAGACATGCTTTGACTTTGTCTCTGAGAGGCTGAAGCCCTTGGCGGTGCATGTGTACTATTGTTCCAATGGCAAGTAACTTGTTGGATACTCGCAAAAGCAATGTGAAAGAAGAAGCCAAAGTCGGTGACACCATCGTGTTGTCACCCATGGCTTCAAAGGTATTGCACTACTCTCTGTGCAGCTATGATGATAGCCCACCAATACCATCTAAAACATAAAAGTCATCATCCAAGTCACCCAACATACGCTTCTGGGCATGGTTTAATTACTTGCATTTGCGTCTCCCCTCTCTGGACCCATCATGACGCAGGGTCAGGGTCATTCCGACCCCGAAACCCGAAAGCTACAAAGCGGTTGGGCAGCACCGTTGCCCTGGAAACCCATTGTGCATGCACTAGCAGCCATGATCCACGGCCGTGTTTGCGACAAGGCCCAACACTCTTATCCACAACGCATTATCTCTTGATCTTTTTTTTTGCTCGTGTTTAAAAACACCGGTACCTGGCTTGTCGTTGGGCGAAGCATATTGTGGAATGTTTGC
The DNA here is from genome assembly GCF_019434415.1 of Metarhizium acridum. Classification (NCBI taxonomy): domain Eukaryota; kingdom Fungi; phylum Ascomycota; class Sordariomycetes; order Hypocreales; family Clavicipitaceae; genus Metarhizium; species Metarhizium acridum. Next base: position 2,655,741 of record NW_027094018.1, on the reverse strand, counting down.
CCAGATGCATTTCTACTTCTACTATTTGTATTAACGTTTTGCGCTTTGCGCTCCCATCGGGGCGGCTTCGGTCCTGAGCGTCACGTTTGGCTTTGATATATACCCGCACCTGTTTCTGGTGCTTGACTTTCAAAGAGATCAAAGTTCCAGCGTCATACTTGCTTCTTGTCGCAGAATCAGCTTTTCGCCATTTGCCACTCGCATCCGCCGCCCAGCACGAGGTCCCTATATCGCAAACCCCATCACGACATTGTATACCCAAAATGGAAGCCCTGTTGTCCCTCGCCTTCGACAACCTCTCTTCCTACGACGGCCCCAAAGTTCGCAAGGGCCTACGCCAAGTGGAGGGTCTTCTGGCGCAGATATGTCTTTCTGACGGCAGAGCAGCGGCCCAGCGACGGCAGAGTTGTGTCGATGGTGAGGCAGACGCGCCCCTGAGCCCTCCGAGGAAGGACCTCGGCGAGCTGTCGCAGGACCCTGCGTTTCGCGAATTCTTCAAGCTGCAGGAAGGATTCGAGTGGAACGTTGCGATGCGGCTGATTGGGACGCTGGATCGGCTGATGGCTAAGGGGAGTGATGGACAAAATGACTTGCTGATATTGAGCGCGCTCGACTTGATTCAGGGCGTGCTGTTGCTGCACCCGCCTAGCAAGACGCTCTTCTCGAGGGAGCAGAACATGAATGTAGGACGAACCGCCACAGACAGTCACAGCGGTGCAAGAGTCAATGACTGACAGGCGACGCAGCTTCTTCTAGACCTACTCGAGCCCTTCAACTGCCCTGCAATCCAATCCGCCACGCTCCTGACGCTCGTGGTCGCCCTCATCGACACCCCCAGCAACACACGCACCTTTGAAGGTCTCGACGGCCTCCTCACGGTGACATCGCTCTTCAAGTCCCGAAGCACCTCGCGAGAAGTCAAGCTGAAGCTCGTCGAATTCCTCTACTGCTACCTCATGCCCGAAACACCCTCGATACCGCGCGCCGACCAGCGCGACTCTGTCCCTGCCATGCTACAGCGCAGCCCTAGCAAGCTTGCTGGAGCATTCAATGCCGAGTCGCGTCGCAAGCGCGCCGGCAGCTCCGGTTTGGTGACGCTTACTACGGAAGAGAAGCAGGAACTTCTCAGTCGACACCTTAGCAGCGTCGAGGATCTGGTGAAGGACCTCAAGAACTGCGCTCCCTTTGGAGGAGTCGTGTGTTGACGACAAAACTGAAATGGATATTGGTGTGACTGCCAGCGTTGTAAGATTTTTTGTTTTCAGGGCTATCTTCATTACTTTTTCACTACTTTATGTGTGTTTTCATCTGTTACTTGTCATCACTACGAGCGCAGCTAATTTTGTTTCCCCCCTTTTTCCCTTTTCTTTTCTCTTTTTTGTACTGTGGAGGCGTTGGATGGCAATATGCGAGGATTTTTCAAAGGCTGCAAAGGCATCGAGTCTGCGCTGATTAAGATTTTCTTTTTTCTTTCTTTCTTTTTTTTTTTTTTTTTTCAGTTGGTATGGAACTTATGAATATCGTGTACGAATAGGTCTGGCGTTGCATAAATAGATAAAAGAGGGCTTCCTTATTACTCTGAAACTGCTGTCATGTTGGTTCGTGATTGATCCTCCTACACCAGAAAGAAAATCATTGTGGCCTGTCCTTGCATTTTTTGCTCTTGTTCCACATTCAGTCGCTATATCTGAACTATGCCCCGGTCTCATTATAACACGTCATGGTCGCATGGCAGATGGCACATGCACAATCTGCTACACCTTCTCCAAGTGACTTGGGAAACACACGTTTGGTTCAGGCGGAGGTGGCGGCGGCGGCTCCGGGACAGGGACCTGCGACGCGGCGCCGTCCAGTTCGAACAGACCGTCGATTGCCTCGACATTGGCGCTTTCCCAAGGCGAGGCTGGCCGCTCCGGCCTGGGAGGCGAGGCCTCGTTCTCGGCCATTTCCACGAGCGTGGCATTCGCATCAGACGCCTGGCTGCCGCCGCCCGCGGCCTGTCCGCCGGGCCCGCTGGCTGGAACCTCTGTCCCTGTGAGCTCTGCGCGGCCCGCGGCGTCGGCAAACTTGTCCCTGTGAGCGGCTGCCCGCCGCCGGCACAGCACGAGGCTCCAGGCCAGCAGCGCGATGAGCAGCGACGTGCCCAGCGCCACGCCGACGCCAATGCCTGCCTTTGCGCCCGACGACAGGCCGTCGAATTCAATCACGGACGCGCCCGTCGGCGAGTCCACGAGCGTCGTCGTCCCCGTCGGTGGGGAGGACGAGGCCGTCCGCTTCATGACGCAGTTCCCGTCGGCCTGGCAGTCGGCGTCGAACGGACAGCATTTGCCGCCGAGGCTCGGCGGGCAGAGGTAGTAGCTCGTCTGGGGGCATTGCCTGCCGCAGCACCCCCTGGTGGTGGAGTTGCCGGCCGTGATGCCGCCGAGGGTGGTGGTGCAGTAGTAGAATTCGCTCTTGCAGGGCGACGTGTCGTCGCAGTTGGATCCGATGCGGCAGCACCCCGCCTCGTTGGACTTGTCGACGAAGCAGTAGCTCTGGTTGTCGCAGCACGCGCCGGGCTGCTTGATGTCGAGACCTGGAGTGGCATGAGCGTCGGGCTATGGTGAAGGGGGGGGGGGGGGGGGGGGGTTCGTACAGTTGTGATGGCCATCGCCGCAGGTGCCGTCGCGCCTGGCGAGCAAGGGAGGCGATCCGGCGGCCGGCGTGGACGCGGACGCGGACGTGGGCGATTGTTTAGGAAGCGTCGTCGGTGCAGAGAGCGTGCGGGACGGGGAGTCGAGAGACATGGCGGAGGTGACTGGTGATTCCTGGCCGGTGGCTATCCTGTTGGTCGGATCGCTCTGGCAACAGATTTTGGCATGGCGCAATGGCCGGGAGGGGGTCAACGGCTGCTCTTCTTCTTCTGCTTCTCCTTCTTCCTCCTCGTCTTCTTTTCTTTTCGAATTTCGGCACGCCCCCCGCGAGATGCGTGATGCCGGACCGCGTCGTGATACTGCCCTCTGTTGAGGACAATGATGCGAGCCGGGAGCCCACGCTCCCGTCTGTGCACGCCGCCTTCTGCTATTGTCTGCTATTGTGTAGTACAGTATGACTACTGCTGCTTGATGTTGGTGGCGGTTGGGCCAATGAGGTCGGGGCTGTTGGTTGCTTTGCATGCAAATGACTCAATTCGGATGGACATTGTAGTTATTTTGACAAGGAACGTGGAAGCGTTTGTGATAATCATTGCTGCCATTAGGATAGAGATGGGGAGAAGGGAAAAAAACTCGAAAAACTCAAAAAAGAAAAAAAAAAAAAGCTCCGGGTACCCCAGACAGTCGTATAATCCAGTCACCAACGGAGATCCCCTTCGGACTTGGAAAAGGGTCTCTTCGTCCAGGGTCTGCCGTCATTTATGAAGGAGTCCTGGTAGATGGACATGGTTTCCTCGATGAATGTAAGATGCTCCGCGACAATTGTAATGATGCCAGGATAGCACGCCCTGAATCTCTTGACACATGTCGGTGACTGGGCTACGACGCCGACGACGGTGTCGTTTATCATGACCGGGCCGCCCCAATCGCCCTCGCATATGCCGTAGTAGTCCGAGTCAAAGCACTGCCTGGTGCAGAATTTGTCGGTGCCAATAGTCTGGACGTCTGCCATGCGGGCTCTGCAGCTCTCCAGGTTGATGACGGGCACAGTCAGATTCTTGAGGGGAACGTCCGGGATGGGAAACCACAGCACCATTCCCGCCCCGAGGACCATGGCCAGCTCTCCTTCTCGGGGAACCTGGCCCCTCGAGGGCAGTTTTGCAAATTCAGTCACGTTGTGCGTGTCCTGGACCTCGAAGATGGCAATGTCGTACTCGCCGTCCAGCTTGAGGTATTCGTGGGGATACCAGTAGTCCTTCAGCTGCACCACGTTGCCGTACTTTTTCGGTCGTCTCTGGACGGTGGCGTTGACCGTGACCATTGTCTCTCCTTTTCTCTGGGATCCGATGCAGATGGCGGCGGTAAGGACAAGATTCTTGGAGATGAGCACGCCGGTGCACCGGTCTCTGTCGCGAGTCTTGCCCTTGCCCACCGGCACCAAGTTCCAGATTTGTTCGTGCTGCCGGTGCATGCTGACGACGTAGGGGAACGTGCCAAATGGAACGGTTTCGCCGCCGTTGATGGCCATGGCGGGCCGTGCTGCGAGGGCGCTGAGAAGACCGAGGACGGCTGGCAGGATGAGCATGATTTTTGCTTTGACGAGTGTGTTTAGGATACAAACAGAACCAGCATCGCATTTGTGCCCGGGGGAGGTTTCTCTCTCTCTCCATATATATTAGGCCGTCGTGGATGAGTTGAAACTAGCGGATATGGTTCATTTCCCAGCTAGTTGAATCTTGGTGCTTCATGAATCATCAATCCACTAGCTTCTTACGCGTCGCGATGCGCCGACAGTGTCATACTCGGTAGGTAACGGTTCCCTGGTTTGGGTCCGGCTCGGCGAATAGTGCTTGTACAGTTGGGACCTGCTTGCGGTGCTTGCACGAGTATTGGGATGATCTTTATATACTTGGAATTTTCAACTTGCCAGTTGTGATGGCCGCCTGCAGATTGATGCCCACAACAACCAACTTGTTCTCCGGAGCTGGCCACATGCAAAGGCTCTCTGGTAGCTTGCAGTAAATCCCTTGAAAAGTATATCGACGCTAATTCACTATGGTATATTGAAGCCTAGAGCGCGATAGCCAGTTACCTAGAGGAGCACTTTTTTCCCCTTTCATTGTCGAAACAACCTCTGTCTTCACGCCGTCTTGAATTTTTTGAGGCTAGGCTTGCACGAGTGAGCAAAGTCATGCTACAACTATGTGACTAGCGCTGACCTTGAGTTTTGCATTGCATCCTTTCAGCCTAGGGCTGCAGTTGACCAGAGTAATAGAAGAAGATTTAGCGATGCCCTAGCACGAAGCTTGATGCACGGAATAAGCTTCCAGAAAAGGCTCCGGAAGGATAAACAGTAGTACATGCATGAACCAAGTCGACCAAACGCAATTTCGTGCATGTTGATGATGTCAAACAAGGCCTCCAATGGACTTGGCTACGCCATGATACAAGGGCCACGGCGAAGAAGGGAATCTGGGTCAGCCGTAGGAGCATAGTGCCGGTTAGTTTGAGGAATTTCACAAAGCATTTGACAAGGCAAATACGGACCATGCAAGGCAAAAAAGCCAGTCAGTAAAGCTTGGGTCATGATGGGGACAAAAAAGGTCACAAAAGAACGAGTCGTAAAACTGTTACACGCTTGGCAATGTAGATACTCGACGACCACAGCAGACGCCAGCAGACGCCAAATCAACTACAAGGTGAATTTCTTCGTTGCTGTCAAACATTCTCTTTTCACATACACCTCGTACCCCGACTCAACTCCGCGAAACGCCACGCTCAGCGCAGTACTTGTCCACCTCCTTGCGCAGAGCATCTCTCTGCCGCAGGGCCGCGTCCATGACGTTCTCGCAGGTCTTGCCCAAGCCCCGCGCGTCGTCCTTGTTGGCAATCTCATTGACGTTGGCCATCTCGGCCAGCACAGCCTCCAGCTGGTTGGGCAACCAGGTGACAATCGGGCTGCCGCCGGTAGCAGTCGGGTGGGAAGTCCTCTTGAGGATGTACTCCCTAGCGAAGCACCAGTGGCGCCAGCGAAAGTCACGCACCTGGTCGAGAATCTGCAGCCACAGGCTCCGCGACTCCCGAACCAGGTCCCTGTCCTCGTCCGCGGTGGGCTTGGCCTTGAGAGCGAGGGCGAAGCTGCGCAGGTCGTGCCTCTCCGAGACGTCCTTGACGTGCAGCAGGAAGTCCTTGTGGTTGCTCGGCCTGTACTTGCGGAAGTCGTTGAGGATGTCGGTCAGGGGCGTGTCGGGCATGGGCACCTGGAGCAGGTTGTCCATCAGGGGCACCATGGAGTCGTTGGCGCCGCTCTCGCCGCGGAACGACATGGGCTTGTCGTCGTTGAGGCCCTCGTAGACGACGCCGTCGGGGAACATGGACTGCGAGGTGATGCCGAAGATGAAGGTGCGGAAGCTGGTGTACTCGGTGGGACGGGACTTCCCCCACATGGTCTCCATGACCGAGTTGATCTTTTGCAGGGCGCCGAGGATGTCGGCCAGGCCCTCGTTGAAGGCGGTGCGCTCCTGGACGGTGCCCAGGGGGGTGGAGATGCTGGACCCGACGTCGAGGCACTTGACGACGCCGGCGACGAGGGGGCCCGAGTTCTTGACCATGTCAACGTGGACGAGGACGAAGCCGGCCTCTGACGAGGTAGGGTCAAGGCCGTGCTCGAAGGCGCGGATGAGACGGAGGTTGGAGTAGTCCAGGCCTCGCTCGGGGTCTTGCAGGCGGTAGTTGTAGAGGGCGTATGAGCCGGCGTACTCCATGAAGGGCATGAAGCCGGCACTGCAACGACGTGTCAGGACCATGTACGTGCATGCATATACAAGCGGGCAAGTGTTGGGAGAGCGTGGTGGGAGAAGGGCTTACATTTCGGCGCAGCGGGCAATAGGCCGTGCGATGTTCTTGGGCAGAGTCTGCCTACCGAGGCCGTACTCCTCGCCCCTGACGAAGCGCTCGTGGCAGGGCTCAAGCAGATAAGCAGAGGCCAAGAAGGAGTAGTCACGGTACAGGGCATTCATCATGGGCAAGTCGTCCTTGAACTTGTCCATCTCGTCGGTCAGGTCAGGGAACTCATTGTCCACGGCATGACCCAACTTGCCGGAAGCAAGGAGACCCGGCTCTCCGGAGAGCGTCTTGACAGGCATGCGCTGCAACAACGACTCGAGAGGCTCAAACTCCTTGGGCAGTGTGACAACGGGGTCCATGCGAGGGAGGAAACCTCGGGTGGTGGACACCATGAAGGCAGGGAGGGACTTGTCGTCGGGACGAGCATCTTGCAGGACCCGGAAGGGGGGAGCGGTGCCAATGGAACCCATTGTGTGTGTGTGTTGTGTGTGTGTATACGTGAAAAGAGAGAGAGAGAGAGAGAGAGAGTGTGTGTGTGTGTGTGTGTGTATAAGTGTTCAAGGCGTGTAAGTGGTGTGGGTGGTGCCTAGCGCAAAGTGTGCAAGTCGGGGACCAAGTGAAATGGCAAAAATGGAATAAAATTAAAGGCGTGCACGCCGCGCTCGATACAAGGCTGTTTGGGGGATGAATTGGACAGAACCAGAATTCCAACTCAACATCCGGGCTCGCGGCGCCGCCTAAGTACCCCGTGGCCGGAATGCATTCCGGCCTCACAAGCGGGGATAGGGTCACGATGCGCAGCAACATCGGAGCGCGAGACCCTCAGTCTGGCCCGTCATTGGAAGGACGGCTATCGTCCCTTTTGCATTTGCCACGTAAGAGAAATGCAGAAGCAAAGCTGGGACGTTGTCGTCGCGGCGAGCACGTTTGGTATGCGGATGAGACAGCTCGGCGGCTCGGGGCCTCCACGGCCACGCATCGTCAACGACAAAGTCGGCGGCTTGAGCCTTGAATGTTGCTGCCTTTCGGCCGGATGTCTTGCGCGGTGGCGGCGGGCGTGTCTGTCCAGCGTGTATCCGAGAGTGCGAAATCCGGGGGAGATGGTCATGCTTTACAATGCTCTCCGTGGCACTGGTCGTCTCGCCCGTGACGGACATGGAGTCCTTTCTCCATGGTGGTATTTGTGGAGGTACTCCGTACTTGTCCGTATGAGGCGCAGAGCCCCACATATGCCGACTCTGCCCGGCCTCAATCTGGCCCAATCTGCGCCGTATCTGGCTTCTCGTTGGCCCATTGGCCGGAATCGTTCCGGCCACAGACGACGAGATCGGACCCGGGCCATGTCATGTTTGTTGGATTCTGCGTGTACGCCGTTCAGGCAAAAGTGGACCTGCCGAATGCCTTGCTTCTTGTTCTCTCGCACTCGTTGCCAATATGCGTCTTACATGGGTTAGGGCTCGCACGTCTTTGCTCGAGCCGGGCTGCATTCTTATTACGCAACAACATCCACCTTGGACAGGTGTGTCATGGTCAAGCAGCCAAGACAGAAAAAAAAGTGAGTGAGCAACTATCGCTATCTGCGTGAGTTGTTGTGCTATCTGAGCCCCGAGTCCCTGCCCGTCCCGTCTTCTCCACCATTTATTATCATATATGCCCAATAGGATCCCACCCAAATTATCAAGGTAAGGTACGAAAGCATGCGTACCTGCCGAAGCCCAAGAAAAGTCCGACAAAGGAAAATTATAAACGAAGGCGTACAGACTACGGCGTAAACAAAGTCAAATGCCGTGTTGCCAATTTGAAAACCTGATTCTTACTGCACCCCCGGGCCATCCATCCTTCCCTCGCCCTGCTGTCCCGTACATCAATCACTTGGACTAGGGCACACGCACCGTCTTGAAACCCGTCTCCGCTCGGGGCGCAGGTTCGTTGGCTCCAATTGCAGCACTGGTGACCGGCTCGGGCTTCTCCCCCGCCATGTCTGGTGTCACGGCGGCAGTAGCCGTGGCAGGTGACGCGCTGGCCAACTGGGCTGGGATGGGGACGACGGTGATAATCTTGACCCTTTCGTTTGGATTGTTGGTGTCTGGGGCGAAGTTTGTCTCTGGGTCAGAAGCGCTGCTGGAGGACGCCTCATCTGCCACGGTGCTGGAGGCCGTGTCCCCGGACTCTTCAGTCATAGTGAGATTCGACGCCTGCTGATTAGGAGTGGTGGCGACTTGATGCGCCGTGGTGTTGGAGGTCTTTCCCCCGGGGCCTTCGGCCCCAGTCAGATTCGCCGCCTGCTGGTTAGGAGTGCTGACGACGTTATCTGACGTCGTGGTGGAGGCCTTTGCCCCCAAGTCTTCAGTCTCGGTGAGATTCGCCGTTTGCTGGCTAGGAGTGCTGACGACCCTGTCCGGCGTGGCGGTATGATTGGCAGATCCTTCTGGAGTGAGGCTCACCGCGTCCTGAGGGGCTGTGGTATTTCCCTTTTTTTCAATTCCTTGGACGGGTGCGTTGTTAATTGGCTCAGGCCCTTTCGTCTCCTCGATAGAAGTGCGATTGAAAGACTTCTTCTCATCAACAGTGATATTCGCTGTCTTATGGTCCTCAACCAGGGAAGCATTGCTAGCCGTAGTGCTATTCGAGAAATTGGAGGTGTCGTTGGAAAACTGCGCGAAGCTGCCAGATCCGGGTGCCATGGGAACATTCTGAGTAATCTTGGGCTTCTCAACACCCTTGCTGGTGCCGTCTTGGGGTTCTTTCGTTGCAACGCCAGTGTCGTCCGAGGTCTCCTTTGCAGCAGAGTCTGTGGCTTTGTGCTGTCGTCCAACCGTGACCGTTGATAGTCTGGTGGTTGTCCTGGTAACTGTCGCCGTGACAAGCTCCCCATTGACGGGCACAATCTTGACTTCAACCATTTCTACCGTGGCTGACACGACCTGAGGCGAGCCGGTGTGAGCTTCGCTAGCAGGTACGTCAAGCACGGCAGCTCCTTTGCCACCCTCTGCCTTGGCCTTCTGCTTTTCTCCTGGGGAGGTGTCTGTACCCATGGAATGGCCGGACTTGTGGTTATACGCGGAGGCATCGCCAGTTGGAGGAGAGGCGTTTGGATTTGCTTTGTGATCCCCTCCATTGGCAGCCGTACCGCTTTTAGCAGATCCCTTGGGAGAATCACTTGAACCACTGGCGTTGGCAGAATTCTTGCCATTGACGGCCGATTCCATGGGGCAGTTAGCATTTCTACGGAATAAAGGGTGTCCACTTACATGTCCGTCCGCATCCACAACGGCTCTCGCTCCCAGGTCATAGATCAAGTTCTCTGCATCACAGTCCTGGTCACTGGCACCGCCCGAGCCGTACTTGCTGTCAGAAGGAGGTGAGGATCCGGGCCCCAATCTAGGAGTAGGCGAAGTAGGTTCAGCGCTGTCCCCATTCATCAGCGCCCTCACCTGCCGCTCCAGTTCTTCAATCTTGGTCAAAATACTATGAAGTTCTGACTTGGGCACGGGCACGGTAGTATCGCGGCTCTCAATAATACTCCGCGCCCGTTTCACCGTGTAATGAAAACGTTCAATATTCGTCGCGTACGACGGAATACCTTGAGCGGCATTGTCAACGCGGACGAGGGCTCCGTCTTGTCCGGAACGAAGATCTCGACGTGGATTGAGCCCTAGCCCCAGCTTGAGCAAGTTCCCCGGCAGAACCATTGGAGCAAAATCGAATTAAAGAAAAAAGAGTTAAATACAAAGGCTGCGGTGAAAAGATTAGTGATGATTACGAAATGGCTCCTTTACAAAGTAAACGGAGCCTTTTGCTTGGTGTTTCCATTGAAGGGCTTGGGCTCCATGGCCTCCAGGAATATATCTCCTTTTTCCCCTGAAGCTCGATGTTGTGAGGAGCAACGCATTCCAGTTACTGTGTTGCCAACGAGTACGCTTAGACTCACTGAATAGTGTCTTGTGCCGCCAGAAGCTGTCGCCTGATTCGCTTTAGGAGTAGCGAACATTCCAGAGGATAGCAGGGAGGCAAGGACTGTAGATCGCGCTTGTACGATCTTCAGATTGGCGATTGTTGCTTTAGTAGTTGATCGACGTAATGTTTCTGGTGCAACCCGTCCTGGTAGTGCGTTGACTGTAATGTGTAGAAGGCTGCGTGGTGAGAAGAGAATCCAGAACTGACTTTCAAAACACTTCTCTCGCACTGTTCTCCTTTTTATGTAGGATACGATGACGTCTAGTTTTTTCAATGTCGCTTAAACATATTGGATCCAATGGAGCGAAAGTGAACTCACCAACGTTGTTTCCACGATGAGGCCGCCGTAAGCACCATCCACAAGGGATGTCACCCATTTACGAAACTCGTTTACCCGATGCAGTTGTCTTGGCGGGGTATGCGACAATAACTACAAGTTATGTAGTATGTACTCAAACATTGCATGAGACATGGTTCCCCAGACAAGCCTTTTGGCATGCGGGCACATCAGCACGATCCACCTACATGACACAAATAATTTGGACGCCAAGACAAAACGGGAATAGGATGGCATTAGGAATTATGCTGCGACACTTGGAGTTTGAATGTTTTAGCTTGCGCTCACGGGTTTCCTGCCCCCGGTGTTGCTGAAGGCTGGGAGCCCCGTCTTGTATTTCTTAGCTTTATAAGCGGAATGTGAAATGTGCTGGAGGTTGAATTGACTAATTAGCCTTGGGACAGACACAACTTCTCCAGCACTCTAGGTTCCTCGTAATCGCCCTGTGTACGCCACATGATAATGATTATATAACCTCAGTACCTCAATATGGTTCCGGGGGTCACCCTGTATCTGTTCCCGCTCTTCATCTAGGGGACGGCTAGGATATTCGTTTGGCCTAGGGTATTCTGAGGGAATCTAGAGTTGAATCCAATAACCGACCTTGCCTTCATAAAAGTACCTGGTTGGATGGATAACCTCTGGTCAGACACAAGCCACCGGACTCCCTCAGAGCAAAGGCGGCGTTGTCAGGGAACCCTCGTAGCTGTTTTCAAGCGTATTAGACACATGCCTAATTACGAAACCCGTCAGTTGCAGAAAACTCACGTTTGAAATGACCCCGACGAGAGCATGTTGACCAACTCTGACATCACCAGAGGCTGTGTCTTAGCCGCCGTCCCAGGCTCAGAAATGCTGTCCACTGAGCTGAATCTGTTTCAAGAAGTGCAGGCGGTTTCTTGGCTACATTTGCAGGGGTGTTGACATGAAAGAAGCTATTTTTCCAACGCTGGAAGTCGGCCACCAGTCCTGGTCGTGTCTCTCGTTCCTCTGGTCAATCTCTCAGCTGTAATGGAAGGCCGCCTGGCACTGGCTTATTCCGAGGCGGCTTGACCCGGGCCCTCCTCGAGATCCACAAAGACACCGACAACTGCAACCTGCTCAGCTTCTCCCTGCCGGACCATGTGGATTTCCATGACCATGCTGGTCAAGTTGTCTAGATGCTCGCGTGGGAGGTGAAAATGAAACTGTTGGAGCTTGTACTGATCCCCGTCGCACCCTGGCAACTACTTCGATTGTGGTTCCCAGATTTTCAAACTCAGTCCCTTCGGGCATACCGGGGATGTTGAGACCCAACTCCGCGCCTGGGGCCATGCTGAAGGAGCCGCGTTCCATGTTGACGGGGGATTGATTTGTCCCATTTACGCAGAGAGCATTCGCTGCAGGGTCGAGAGCAACCCAGTTGGCTGAACCCCAAATGTACACATATAATCCATCAACCTCTTGGACTTGATGGTTTGGCAAACACAGGCCATAACTCTAGGGTGGTGAAATAGAACGGTTAGAAGAATGGAGAGTATACCTTTATACCTATATAACCGAACGTGTTCACTTTGATAGCACCTCCCTCTGCTCTGGGCTGTAGAGTCGTCCCATATCCGCATGAGGCGGATGCTTGCGTGAAGCAGACGGCCAATAATTGCCCGTAGACTTTGGGAAATAGCATGATGAAATCTTACAACGCATAAAAAAAGGTACTTGAACGGAGGCTCATAGAGGGAGATAAAGAAAATACAATCAAAAGGGGACAGGCCCCATGAAAAGAAGTCATGTAATGAGAGCTAGAAGAAAAGTAAAGTCGAGCGGGGCGCATATATATTGAACCTCGATGATAGAGCTGAGATGGGACCTCCAAGCATCTTAGCCTAATGTTTTGAATACATCTTTACGTAGAAATTGAGTACATTGTTTCTTTCACAACTTCACACGACGCCAAGGTCTCTCGACATTATTCGTTATCCATAGTAGATGATGAATACATGGAGTTCCCATTGGCCGGAACTTCACATTGTCGAAACAGTTTGGCTTTTTGTTGGCGAAGAGACTCCTGATAACGCATTTCCTCTTACACATCTTCACTTCTTGAGACGCGCTTAAAACAAAGAGGATTCACTTTTCGGCGCGTGGCTGAATTAAGCGTGATTGTCAAATAGGTAGACGGGGAGGCTCGTCTGTGGTGGATGTCAAGTGCGGCTATGGCATCCGGAGTAGCGCCCCTCGAAATCGGGTGCTGAGCAGCCAAGTTGGAGTTTCAAGGAATGGCGCTTTCCGTGTTGGGTGGCGTCGTCTTGGATTTCTCCCGAGTCGAGTTTGTCGTCGTTAGATGCCAGGGCCAAGTCGTTATTCATGACGCGTCCTGTGAGCTGGTTGAGCCTCGCGGAAGCCCGTCGTTTGTTATCCCTTGTGATGAAGAACCGGATTAGAACCGGCACTGGTGCTCATGTAAGCCGCAGGTGGTAGGTGGTACAACTGCGAGCTGAAAACTCGACGCCGTCGTCTCCAATGAGGAATCGAGTGGTCACTGGAAAATCGCACGATTAACCAGCAAGAGTGACTTGTGTGGCTTCTTTTTAGATTAAAAGTTGGTCGCGTCAACGCCTGCTTTCACGTTGCTTGTGCCGGTGTTGCTGACCTTGCCAATCCCTTTGACGAAACCTGAGACTGTCGTGATCGTAGCCCTCGTGTAATCGTGTGACAGGCTATATGTTTAAGTATGATTGACTTGCATTTTTTTTAAATAAGTTAATAATTGACTTGAAGCAAATAGTCAAATGCACTTCTTCACTATGATTGCGACTGTTATACTGCCCAGAAAACGAAACTATACTAATAGAAACGAGCTTCACGCTGAAGACTTAAAATCAACAACCTTTATCACCTGGCTCCTCTTGGGATGTTGCGATTACGGTTATATTGTCACACGGATTAGGTCAAGCAAGGATCAGAAGCTCTTTGTTACACGATAGGATCACGAGAACTATGGGGCGCGCTAGGCAGGGGCCGTTCCTTTCATGTATCTAAGATGGTCTCCCCTCGCCTCATGGCTTAAGGAAACCAAGGACCTTTGACATCCTACGAGATGATCATTGAATTGAGTCCTTGTGCTTCAACCCCTGTATCGAGCCCTTGTCACATATATCCTCACCCAGCGGCGTGAGCAGCCATGGCAGCAATCATAGTCATGGCTGGAACTCTGTCTGTAGCTTCAGGAGGTATATCCGTCTTGCTAGATAGATACTCTAAGATGGCGGCATCGGTTTTTTAACCGCTGCGGGAAGGTCGTTGGGGGCATATAAAGATTGCCTTGGGAGTGGTTCGCCAAGCACGACAACTAATAACTAGTAAGGGGGCCAGCATTGCTACCGAGCGGAAAGGACTCAACAGGGCGCTCTACGCCCACAAGCTTGAGTCTCATTTAGTATTCTCAACACTTGACTGCCATAGGTATAACGCAAGAAACTCCCTCTTCATTGATCACCCGTTACATAAACAACACTTTACCCATCTCTGACTTCCGCTAGGGCCCTCCCTGTGTTTCTAACACTATCCACTCACTAGTCAATAAGGACAATGTCAACTGCTGGCGTTATGATGGTTTCGAACATTCATGGGTTTCAGGTCCCCCTATCAAGAGATGACATGAAATTGGCCAACACCCTGTAAGTTTATGCTCTAGTTTCTCTCTTCACGTTAAGTCTATATTAACTCAACGTTACCGGCTAAAGGTGCAATAAGCTTCCTCGAATGAATAGCGAGCGATATGGGCCCTGGCCAAGAGCACATCAAAAATCTTGCTACCATCATTGGTCAGCACCAGATGACTGGAAAGTTCGCGGCCGAGCTACTCCACAAGCATGAGGACACTCGGGCTGGCCAGGTCAAGCTCGAGGTAGAGCTCAAGACAATGCCTGACGAACTGATCAAACCTGTCCTTGCCGAAATCGTTGACCCGAGCAAGCTCGATGAAACGCACAAAGCTATGATTGGGAAATGGATGAAACCTGCCCAGTTCGACTCTCTTGACTCGAATAACGTCCACGGAATCGTCTTCAAGCTCAACACCGAGGGGAATTGTCTGGTCCCTTTCGAATTTGCAGAAGGCCCAATCCCTGTGTCCAAGGATGACAACACACATGCCGATTTTGTCAACGATTTCGTCGACTACGTCAAGAGTAACAACCTATCCAATGTGATTGGGCTTCAATTCTTGGGGCCTATTAAAGACGATAGCCAGTAAATCCCTCCCACTGCCGAATTCGAGTTGGGTAAGAAAGGAACTATCGTGCTGCCCAGCATCCATTGTGAAGGGCGGGGAACTCGTCCCTGTTAGCTGGCACAACGCTGGCAAACCTACTGACGCTGAGCCCCCTGCCGGCCAATCTTGGGCCAAGAAAGTGGTTAACGGGGTGGAGACTCACCAAGTTTGGTCATTTAAGCACGTCACGAAGAAGATGTCCTGAAGCCGTTGACTGACAAGGGGTTCATCATCGCCAAATTCTGATTTATTCATGGCTCGGCTTGTAGCCTGGAACAGGCCATTATACGGCAATAAAGTTTGATCCATGGTTTTTGTTCTGGACAGTCACTTCAACTGTGCTACCTCTCGCATTTGCCTTGCCTCTCTACTTGTTTTTTAGTTGTTGTTGTCTGCTCACAGCCCCCACAGCCTTACAGTCTAGTTACAACTAGATAGCTCTATCTATGTCTACATATATTATATGTCCCATGCAATAAACTAGTAGTATACCTCGATGTGCTGTCTATTACAATATTATTTATTATCCGCATAGGTAGGAAGAAACCTAGTTCAAGCATTGATAACGCGAGGACAACATTTGAACCAGTTGACCCTTATAAATGCGCTAGCGAGCACTCCCCACAGGGGTTTAAGCCACAACCGCTCCAGGTTACTGGTACAGTGGTACAGTGGTACCCATGCCACATCCCCTTTTTGCTTTTTGATGGGATTGGAGTGTGGCCAGAATAAGTGGGGCAATTCATGAAACAGCCCCAACTCCCAACCCCCGAGCCAACCTTCGCTCATTGTATTGTCACTGACAATTGCGTCTCCATGTCTCCATCGCGATGGACGTTTCCCGGTATGCAGCAAATCCGGAGGCTTATGATGTACTCTCGGCCTACCAGATCACCAAGTTCTTCAATGAGCATGGACTTGCGAGAAATGAAATCGATCATTTTGCGGCCAGCCTTTTGGGTAGTCCCGTCTCCGCCACATTAGTACAAGGCGCGACTAGCTATACTGTGTCTAGCGATGAGGCAGCTCAGGTAGTCCAGTTTCGGCACTCACAGCTACCTATGAAGCTCATCGAGCTGGCAAGGCAACTGTATGGGGATTTTGTCCCTGAATCCAAGTCCCGAGGCATGTTCGGCCCAGTCCACGTGTACGTGGCAAATCTTGTACCAGGGCCGGCTTTCTGTCGAGTCAGGAGACAGTTACAGTGCCCTGACAAAAGTCACGATAATGTAAAAATTTCGCCCCATTTCGCCACTCAATACATCAACTAAAAAAGCGCGTTTAACGCCTAATTTTAGCTGAAATAGCTAACCTTTTCAGGATTTAGCTGGCAATTAATTAATCTATTAAATAAATTACATTAATATTTTATATACCACCTATAAGCGCGTATAATCGCGATAATTTACCGCGGCATTAAATCTATTAGCTTATTTAATAGGTTATCTTTAAGAAGCTTCTAGGCCTTAATTACAGCTTTATATAAGCGTTATTTACTAGTATTATTAAAGGTTATTCCTTTAAGCTTTAAATAACGCTTTATAATATTATCTTTAACTACTTTCCATAGATTTTTAATAGGGTTTAAGTTAGGCGAATATACGAGCTAGTCTATTAATTTTACGTTATATTTAATAGCCTAATTTCTCAACTAATTCTATACGATTAAAGCTATGTGTATTAAAGTATTATCTTAGGCGAATATATAACTGGGTTTAGTAATAGTTAGAAGTTAATTTTAAAGGTATTTTAAGATTTAAGCGCTAGTAACGCTACTACGTTAGGAATTTAGGTCTTCTAATAATAGGTATAAAGAAGTTCTTCTATTATACGTAAATCTAGCCTAAAATATCTAAGAATACCTTATAAGCTTATTTTAAGGCTATATATACCGTAAAAGAAGCTGTTTACTCTAAAAATATTAATTAAAGTTATAATTTATTATTCTTTTTAACGTACTTTCTAGTAAAAAATAAACTTTTACCTCTCCCTCTTTTCACGCTTAATTATACACTCATTTAAGAAGATCTAATGCTACTAGAAGGTAGGGGACTTATAAAGGTATTTTCATGTAAATTCTAGCCTTTTATAAGCTAGCTCTAGTGTTAATTTAGGCTATTATAGGGCCTTTTAGTATTAAATACCCTCTTTAACTAGAAACTAATTTAATATGCGTATAGAATATTAAAGGTTAGCTTAATCTAAAATATCTTAATTCCGAATAAAAGGGTTATTTTAAATTAACTGAAAAATACGTCTTTTATCCCTTTCTTATAGCGTTAATAGCCTACCGCTACGTGGTAAAGATTTAGCTGACATTTACTCGTAATAGCGGCGATAAATACCGTACGTGGTAGCTAACGAAACTCCTTTAAATTCGGCGATCTCTTTTCTGGTTATACCCGAATTAAATGCTAAAATAATTCTAGCTCTCTTATAAGGGCTATATTTAGTGCTAAGCGTTATTAGGTCTATTTTCGTTGAGTTATATAAAAAATAAAAAGAAGGTGTAAATGTAAGGTAACGCGACGAGGCGCGTTGGGCGCGTTTATTATCGTTACTTTTATCGCCCCACTGTATTTTCTCCTGCCCCTCAAGCAGAAGCACGCTTGCAACAAACTGTGCAAGACTTTGCAAGGTCTGATACCCCATCTGTAGCTGTTTACATTATAAGTCTGGTTAACGAAAAGATATGTATAGGTTCTTTGCTTCAGCGTGGATCAACAAGCATGCCCATACGTTAGAGCCACCTCCTGGCTTGCTTGACGAGTACTTCGAGGTCCTGGACAAAGTCAAAGTCTCTCTGGATTTGCCTCCTCAGCTACAAGAAAGGCTAGACGAGGTTCGCCAGGGGCTGCCAGGGCTCTTCCGGCCCGGTTATCCCATGGTTCTCCAACATGATGACCTCTTGGTATGGAATTTAGAGTTCTTTATTTCCTCTCTACTAGGGGAACGATCTTCCTGAAATAGCGGGTCCCACTGCTGGAACACATGCCTCTTGAACTAATGCCGATTAGCAATTGCTAACCCCAATTCCTGTTCAGGAGAATAACATCCACGTGGATGAAGCCACTGGCCACATTACAGGCAAGTGGTTATACGGGTTTTCCCCTCCTTTCACTTCGGTTTTCGAGAGGAGACCTAGGAAGATGGACTAATTAGCTCGTCGCAGGTATTGTTGATTGGGCCGATGCGAAGATTGCCCCGTTTGGAGTATGTCTCGCGAGCATGGAGGTCGTCCTTGGCATCCAAAAAAACCGATTGGCACTTTCATCCCAACCACCACAGTCTTCGGCAGTTGTTTTGGAATACTTTTTACAGCGTGACTGGTCATGTCTCGAATGATGATCGATATACAATGGCGATTGCAAGGCTGTTCGGATTCTTCCGAAATCATGGCTTCGAGGAGAAAGAATATGCAATCGCATACCTTTCAGCTTTATGTCTGCTTTAAGTTAATTATTTCCAACTGCTCGCCCTCAGCTCAGATCAAAGCAACAGGCTATATTGGCAACACGAGCTGTGACCCAGGATGCATTCGCATATCTGGTGAGCTAGCAGCGGACGACGAGCTTGAAAGTGCATTTATTGGTAGGAGAGGAAGTACTTTAATAGAGCTAGCGCTAAAAGACTAGCATTAACGCGTAAGGTAATATTCGCAGCTAAAGTGTAAAAACGACTACCTCTAAGTACTTACACATATTTAAGTTTTTACTATATTATTTATAAATTACTGATTTTGTATATAAATAAATAACTGTAGGTCTCATAAGGGAAAATTTGTAGATATCTAGAGGTGGATGTAATAAAGCCAATTCAATATGCATAGATAAAAGAGAAGCTAGCTAGCTGTGTGTGCGAGGCATCGTGACATTTACGCATGGTGTTGTTGCCGTGGTGACCCCTTTTACGGGTCATCACGTGTGTGGCCTAATGCACCGGGCCGGGTTATCCTTGTTCCAGCCAACTAGGCATTTTGGCCGCGCCTAGCGACACCACGTCTGGGCCTTCTGGGGTGGTAAAATCACAACAGTTTAATTTAATTTTTAAATTTTTATAAGTTTACTTAAATTTATAACTTTTATATGTTAATTTAAGAAAGGTAACTTTTTTATAAATTTTTTAACAAAATTTAAATCTACTTATAAAAGCGCCTGTGTTCTAGATCTAGGCCTTAGTCAGCCTTTGGATGGTCTCTTCTTTTCTTCTCTCGTCTCTCTCATATGCACAACCTAATTTTCCCTGCGCGCGCACTTCAAAACATTCCTTTTAAACATTTTATTCTTGGCATGAGTATTCAACGCCAGTTTCCCGATGTGCACTGGGTCTGGAGAGGAGGCATCTCTTTCGTCTATGAGGTCCATCCTCGCATCGTGGTCAAGGTCCCAAAATCGGGTGAATTCGAGCGGGAGCAATTCCGGAGAGAAGTCGAGATTTACGACATCTTCTCGAGACATGCGCCCTGTCCTTCCATAGTGCAATGTTTCCTCTATACAGATAACGGCATTTTCCTCGAGTACATGCGAGGTGGGGGCCCCATTGGCATGTTGACTGGAGTATCTACTGACTGCGTCACAAGATGCATCCCTTTGCTCTAGAATACAAGACCATCAGGTCCGAGACCAGGAAACTACAATTGTCACTAAAGTTGAAAAGCTGGAACCTCTGCCCCTACGAAAGACATGGATGAACGACCTTGCTCAAGCCGTCGCTTTCCTCGAATCGCTCAATCTCGCCCATGGTGACCTACGACCCGAAAACATCCTGCTTGATCGCAATCGATTGAAGTTATCTGACTTTGATTGTACGGCGAAAATTGGGACAGACTTTGAAGCTTGCATGGCCCCGTACGGAAGAGTACTTAATAGCAACGAGCCGGATCAAGGACGACGTGGAACAGCCGGCTTCCTGGGTCCTCGAACAGAGCAATTCGCCCTTGGTTCCTTGTACTACTTGATAAACTATGGCTTTGAAGTTTATGGAGATCGTTGTCTTACTGAGGATCCCAAGGAGCATGGACCCAAGGTTGTGAACTTATTGCAGAACATGAAGTTTCCCGAGCTGGATGGTGACCCTCTAATTGACGATATTATTGTTAAATGTTGGCACAACGAGTATGCCACGATTGCAGAGTTGGCCGCATACACAAGGAAGCTAGTCTCTGAAAGATGCATCGAAAAGGAGAGCGACTCTGAAAAAATCTCCATTCCTCGATGGCGTACGATCATGGGTCGTGCCATTCGTTGGTTATGGAACAGTGTGAGATACTGGTGTGAATTAGTGCTCTGGCGCAAGGGCGCGAAAACCAACCCTGAAGTAGTCAATAGCGGAGAACTAAATGGTCACATCCGTGACATGGATCAAAACCACCTGGCAGAAGAGTTCCCTTCGGAAAGAGCATACTGCCAGGACCTGGAGAAGCGTGGACTTTTGGATTTGCTTTCATCAGGAGAGCCCGAGAAACTTGGTTTCACTCTTAAGTGGTACAGGCATAGTTGTTCTGGGTAAAATAAACCTTTTCGGAGAGAGTAGATGAATGGAGAATGGTTAGCGATAGCTCAAATTTTTGGGCATAGCTCCCTGTCACACCTATCAACTATGAGGATAGTTCTTTTAAGGCTCATCGCACATCTCCAATCCTCGGTGGTCATCTGGAAGCCTTGCACTGCTTTTAATCGGCAAACACCGTTGCAGTTCCACGGCTGTCTGCGTGCCAGCCGATCGCTGCGACCGAACGTATAGAGGTGCAAGGCTCGGAATCCTCCTCAGGGGGTCGACTTGGGATTCAGTATTGACAGATTGGGTTTTAGGAAGGCTCTCATGTCAACAGAGGGGCTTGAAACAGCCGCCAGTCTCACTCTCAGGAGGCCGCTTTCCTACCTCCACCAGTAGGTTTTTGACAAGCACGAAGTAAGCGCCTATCCCTCCTCTGAGGAGCCAACATGGTCAGCTATGAAGACTTATTCCTCATTCAGCTTCCCATTAGCAACGCATCTGTGGTTGCAGCTGCTTGTCAATCGTGACGACAGTACGAAACCTTCAAGCAGATTGTCCGTACTCGTGTCTTGGAACAAGAAATATCAGGCGAGTAGTTGTCTCAACTTTATTTTTTTGGGTTTCGGCTCGTACCCCCGGGGGTTGTGTCATGCTTGCACCTCTATGATTGATGGACCAGATAACTTGGCTCCGCTGGAGGCATCGGGAGAAGGTGGCTCAGCCCTCTTGTGATATTGAAGGGAGAAAGCGTGCAGCAGCAATAGTTCACAGATGAACCATATGAATCTACAAACTGGCACTTTACGGCACCAGCAACTGGCTGGATTTCTAATAAAATCGGGCTACATTGGCGACACGACATGTCAAGATCAAGTCGCTCTTTCAAGGAAACAGTCATTGCTGTACCGCTGCCTAGCAGCAGCAGTGTGACAACAAGTGTTTAGTTTTACATCACTCCTCTTTTGATGTAAAATTTCAAGAGTCTCTCTTTTTATCCAAACTGCACCGTACAACCGTGCTGCATGACAGCAGCACTTTCCACTCTCGCCACGTCGTCTCCGATTCGCGCTCAATATAACTGCCTTAATCTTCTGACTCCGCCCAGCTGATCCGCCTCTTTACCAGGAACTTTAGATAGTCTGGCATAGCCACCTATTTGAGAAAATCCTAATTTGGTACAAGCCTGAGCAGTACACGTATCTCTGAACCTTCCTGGATGCCATAGTCCGCAAGAACGTGGTCTCCTTGCAGTTGCCGCCCCTTGAATATAATTCGCTGTTGTTTTGGCGGAATTTCCGTTGCCTGCTGAATTTGTTGTTCGATTTCATTAATTGTCGTTGAAGCCTCGCCGGAGAGCGTGCAGAGGTCTCCATTTAATATTCGAGCAAAAAACGTGAAACCCGAGCAGAGCTGAGCTGCAAGACCAATAAATCCGACTAGAGAGTATTTCATCGTAGCAAGGAAAGTTGGGAACTTATTCAACGGATACAGAAGATGTTTAAATAATGGAGATGTCTAAAAGACGGCAGCTAAAATAGTTTGACAAGGGCAGGTTAACTGGGCTTGGAACAGAGGGTTCAACAATCTCAATAATCGACTTTTAGGTTTCAAAGGTCCTTGGCTTCCATGAGGCCTTGAGGGACCGAAGGTCTCTATATATACAAGAAATATACAGGAAGTCGGTGACCACTTGAGGCCTGAGGCAGGCCTCGATTAGGTCCGACTTCGGGCCTCGTGATATTTCCTTTGTTGTTGTGTGACCGTTGTTGTGGACCAACCGTGTGACAAATAGAGTAGGGACTGCACAGCCATCATCTACTAGTCGAATAAGAATTAGGCAATCAAGAAAATGTATCACTCGGGATGATATCAATAACAGCAAGTAGTAGTTAGTTCTCCAAGACACAAAACACAGGACAGTAAAACACAGCACAAGTTGGGGTTCCACGACCGGGCTTGCCTTGGTCAGTCTTCTATTCGTTGCAGTGATACGGAGTAGAAAGGCGGACATTGCATACGAGGGACATGTTGTCCCCCCTTTTGCCCACTCCCGCCCGGCAATTAGGATGCCAGCATCTTGTTTCCATACAAACGTGGCAATTGCGCGTGAGTCGTTTTGCATCGGCGCTGAGCTGTGGATATAGTAGGAGCGTGTGAATATACCGCGTCACTAGTTGCACGTCAGGGCTGTGGGTGCAAGGCGAAGAATCCATCAAGGGCTGTGAGTTCTTAGGCCAAGCAATTATTCCCGCCATTTTATTAGTTAGGTATCTAGTTGAGCTTTTAGGTAATCATGTAATTTTTTAGGCAAAACTCTAGTCTATCTTGTGGTGACGCGGTGTAAGAACCTGTTGTCTGCTATCTGCTGATGCTGTCAGATGAGGCTATCTCTGGCAGTTGAACAAGCAAACTTGACGTAATTACTGGATGACATAACATCAATGATATCGGGAGTTTGAGAGGCTGGCCAGCCACACTGATTCATCAAGTGGCTGGGAAGTCTTCTAAATTTAAGGCAGATGCCATGAACCCTTCCGAAGGATGACACAACAAGCACACTTCTGAGAGAAAAGCTTCTTTGTATACGAGGGTGGGTGGGGATGACAAAACGCGGGATAAATCAGAGAGACTCACTTCGAAGCTTGTTACCAAGTCTAGAAACAAAGGGGGAACTTTTGGTGAAGAAAATCTCATTTCTGTACCTGCCGAGATTAACACATGCGACATATCCCCACACATGAGACAAATACTAGCACGCCCTGACTAATATAATTAAGACTAGCATTTGCATTGCACCGGTCACAAGATTCGGCCTACATGAGACGATTCGGTGTGCCTCCTGGGAGCTGAACGCTACTCCTGTCGCACAGAACATGGGCTACTGTTAGAGCTGCTAAAAGGATCCAGTAGGCCTACAAGACTATGGCAAGGGCTGGATAGAGGGCCGTTTTCAGCTTTGAAGTTGATCTAATAGTTATCTTTGGGTTAGAAGCTCATTGGCTCAGTTAATCCGGGGACCTGACCCTTGACCTGTATATAAACATGATTATTTGGGTGTGTGTAACCTGACCTGGATGATTGAGGCTTCCATCCTTGAAAAGCCTGGCTTGACCTCCTGACCTCCTTGTGGCACCTCGCGATGCATCCTTTGTGCTGATGCAGCTAATCCCGGCCGCATCAGGATATATCGACCGTCTTCGGAGAAGCAAGTCACTTTCCCGCGTGGAACAGACTCTTTTTTTCTTTTTAGCGCGACAAATATAGTTACCGGAACAAGATACGGGTGGCTCGGACGGTCGTTGACCGGCAGGTAGCTGGCACCGTCTTGGTGACCTCGGCAGTATACAGATTGAGCTGGCCTGTTGTCTCTGCTTTATTTAATAACAGCGCAAGTCATGGATGATTATCGTTTTCATAAAAAAGAGGATAAGGGAAGAGAGCTCTTGTATGTTTATTTAAACTTCGGAGCAACTTGCAACTGACTCCTGCCGACAGTGGTTTTACGGTACGCAAGTCTCATCAGACTTGCAGGCATAGCCGCAGGACGGGATACCATCACGCACGAATGCAAGTCAGAATATCACAGCCACATTAAGAAGCATCTCTACTGTCCCAATAGACCTAATATGCCATATTCTCTAGCTTAAAAAGACATGGTGTCGTTGCTATACTATATGCTTTCCGCCGAAGAGACGTCATCTGATCAGTGAAGGTCTCGATCGCGGGCTCTTACCGAATTTTATTTCACTTTGGCGAAAATTCACGGCCTCAAAAGGTATAGAGAGGCTATCCTGGAAGAGTTGATGCCTTTACGCGGCATTGGGGCGCCATCTACACTAAATCTATCATCTAAATGTATCCGGGACATGCAGACACTCAAAACCTCGAGGTATTGAGACAGGCGTGTGAGTTGATATGACAATGGCCTTTCCACCATAGACTTGAGAGCTCGGCAAGCCGCGTTTCCAGACGACCATTACCTCCAAGGAGCGTGGTTTATGATGAAAAGCTTTGTATGACATGGAGAAAGACGAGCCGTTCCCTACAACCACAAAACATGCTGCATACTTGGCCATCATGCTCCAATGCAACAGCGATGGCAGGGATGGCAGTCGTAAACTCGTTCAAGACACGGCCTGGCAATCTCGATTCGTAATGACATTCAAGCCGTATCCCCCTTTGTGAGTACCAGACTGACCAAAATTAAGGTGGCTCTAAATGCCTCTTATCATAGTCCATTCGGATGACACTAGGCAGGCGCATTTCTTGCCTAGCTGCCGACTCTTTGACTATCTCGGCAAGGAAATAGAAGCCTTCATGTTTCTCAGTGTCGATCAAAGAGAAGCCGAAATTTATCAACAGACGCGAGGCAAGATCGGCCGATAATCTGAAGGAAGCTTGAGACGAATTGCTGTGTGTCTGCCTTCAGAGCTCCGAATTCCGGAAAATTGTTTTCACATGCTTGCAAACTTCTCTCGACTTTGACGCGATATTCAGATGGAATTCGAAAGGCTTCATTTCAAGCCAAGAAGGCAATGCGCAAAGCCTCATAGCCTCGAACCAGTTGACAACGTACGCGAAGCTGAATCAAGGCGGTTGATGGTCTCCAAGCTTCTCATGGCGGAGAAGAGACACAACAGTGACATGCCTCTTTCCACGTATATACGGTATCAGTATTTCCTTCTTTCCAAATGCCATCTACACCGCGCGCTTGGATCTCGACATGCCGACTGGTTGCTTCATCTGTTGCCCTGACAGAGTCACCGAGTCTCCGACGCATTGGACAAGCCGAGATGATCATACTCGCCCATGATTGTGTGATTTGTGCTCGGAGTCGACAAGCTGCCTCGAGCGTATTGTATTTTCCAGATCGGGAAGTTTCTCCGAGGTTCAAGTTCCCTGTCGGAATACATTCTTGACTGAGAAACTCCAAAATGACTCTCCGACGCAATCACCACAATCAATTACTATTTATAGATTAGAATTCGTCAGATTTTTGGTTAGCACATTAGTAGCAGTTGATAGCCGGATACGCGTATCTGACTAGAGAGTTCCTCAGGTAGCGGAGTGTGGCGGAGAACATTTGTCGGGGGGTAGGTAATTCTAACATGTAATATGGTGCTTAACGATTCAGATATAAAGTTCACATGTAATTTCTGTAAGACTGCGAGCGTTAGACCACACGTGTCACGTAGAACTTTATAGTAAACCTGATCCCTCGAGCCACAATTAGCTTCGAGGCGGTCTCAGGACATTGCCACGAGTCATGTCCGGAACCCACTTCACTATGCTCGGGAATGTAGTGGGATGCACGAGCGGCCTTGTCTGCTCCAGTATCCTGAAACAGGATTGAAGCTTGTGAAAACCAACAACTATTCCCGGGATGATTCCGCGACTGGGGTAGCTTTTTTAAACCCTGGTTTTTAGTATAATGCAGCCCAAGCGCCACTAATTTCAAGGCAGAGAGGGAGGTTAAATTTCTGGGACTTGTAGCATTACTGACATCTATATAATCTCATTAGCCGCGTTGTTATGGTGCTCAGCATTACTGAGACGGCAAAATGCGTCCAGAGCTCATAGTCTCGGCTCTGGCCGCCGCCCACGGGGCCGCGGGTCGTGCCGTTGCTACTCGTCAAGGTGTGCAGAATACAATTTGTCGATTTTCAAAGGTTTAAAATAACTAATATTGGTAGTATCCGGAGACTTGGACTCCCCAGAGCAGTTCCAGCTGTTCGCGCAGTATTCCTTCTCGTCGTACTGCACGCGGCTACACGACACATCCCTCAACACACCTGTCTGCACCAACTTGGACAAAACTTCATGCCTGAACTTTGAAAACGCCAGTACAGTTGCAGAATTTACTGCCAATGGCCGATTTCAAGTTGGGGGTTA
This sequence comes from Metarhizium acridum, assembly GCF_019434415.1. Taxonomy (NCBI): domain Eukaryota; kingdom Fungi; phylum Ascomycota; class Sordariomycetes; order Hypocreales; family Clavicipitaceae; genus Metarhizium; species Metarhizium acridum. Next base: position 2,629,325 of record NW_027094018.1, on the reverse strand, counting down.
TGTCGCGAAAAACCCGAGTAAGCAGCATATTGCAGTGGTTCTCAAGGGAACTGATTCTGCCGGTGACATTGCAACGGATGCGGCTATAGGCCAGATTGATAGGTAATGTCTACCTCATGTTGAGTCCAGTATATACCCACAACATATCGACTGAAGCTAATGTCAGGCAGTGACCTTTGTGAAGGGTGCAAAGTTCATAAAGGCTTTGGCAGCGCGTTTGATCAGCTCAAAGGTCAACTTGAGCAAACAATCAAGACAGAAAAGGCAGTTCCTGGCCAAGAAAACTGGCGCCTTGTCGTGACTGGCCATTCTCTCGGCGCGGCTGTAGCGACCATAGCCGGTTCATCTCTTCGCAAGCAAGGCATGTCCCTCGACATGTATCTCTATAGCTCGCCGCTGGTCGGCAACGACAAATTTGCTGAATTCGTATCCTCGCAGGGGGGTGGCTTCACTGCGCGCATCACCAACGCCCGGGATCCCGTTACGGCGATCCCCAAGAATCCCCTCTCCCCAAAGACATATAAGCACATTTCTCCCGAGTACTGGTACGCAGACGGCGTTGAGGGGCCTCGGGGGTTGTACACGACGGGCCGGCAGGTGTGTAGCAGTGAAAAAGACTGCACGAGTGCATCCTGTGCGAAGCTGTCGAAGGGAATTTTACTCTCTGGTTGCAATATTACTGACCATACAAGATATGCGGCGGACTTGAAGCCGTGCGATGGACAACGGGGCCGCACGCCCTTGGACATCATACCAGGACTAACCGAGGCTTTGGAGACCGCCAAGAAGATAGAGGATTAAAAGAAAGACATGAAGAAGGTCGAGGCTCGTGGGCGGCTATTACACTTGGAGTAATGCTAGTTTACGAGGCGGCTATGATTCTTGTTTACCTTTCTGTTCCTTGCAAGTGACTTCGTGGGCATACCAGACTTGTAGCACTGAGATAGCTAGCCCCTTATGTGTACGGATGCTTCGATATCCCTTGTCCTTTGTCATTTTTCTCTCGTGGAAGAAAACCAAAGTATTGCTGTGAGTCGGGGAAGCGTTTCGATCAAACTCTTGACAGCTCCATTTAACACATTGTAACTGTGTCCCTAGCTGATTATAAAATAGTCCGAATTCACATTTATCTACCTGCAACTTATCGGTAGCAGGGTATTTTCATATTCCACGCAACGAAGCGTGAGATTCAAATTCTATATTCCCACAAAAGACGATGTACTAACGCTATTAATTCTATTGGAAAATATGGAAATTTTAATAAAAAAAAATGAAAGAAGTGCATAACAATATGGCAACAGTTATAAAGAACAAGTGCGTTGTGCTTGGCATTTAGGTATATTCGCTGTAATGAGTAGCCATCGATCAGCTCAAGTCAAACGACTATTCTCCTCCTCTTCGAACTAAATGTAATATCCCCACCAAGGTAAGTAAACAGCTAAAAAAAAAAAAAAGAATTGGTCGATGGTTTATGTTGCTCAAGACCCAAACGTCCCAGCCATGCCATGATGAACCAGGGTAGTGCTCAAAGTACGAGACGGGAGACATCCCATATAGCTCTGGAGGAAGAATAGCCACGGGCAAGTCTCTTACGTCTCCAGAAACTTCCGTCGTCCCATTGTGACTCTTGGCTCTCAGAAAGTCTACGAGGACCCGTTGGGCCGGTAGACATCATGACCGTTGGATACTTGGTTCCGCGGTAATGATTATTCCGCTTGAGGGGCAACAACTCGGAACACTTCTCGGAGGCCAAAACGTCATTGCTATCTCCATACGGACCGTCTTGCCAAAGAAAGCATGGTATTTCAAAAGGGGCGAGAGGTCCTTCTTGCAGCCTACACCCAGATCGAGATATATTCCGCCGTAATGGTGAGGTAGCAGGTACCGAGGAGCATCGAACCGGCAAATTGTAGAGATTACTGTCTTTTACGGGTAGAAACCAAGAATAGAAAGATCTTATAAAATCTCGTCCTTTTTCATCCGGCCAAAGAAAATGAGTCCAGTTTCCGGCAGGTGGTGTGCCTCGGACCACTTTTCGGGATTGTCTTGGTCTTGTATACTTGGTGAATAATTTCAGGTATTTTCTCGATGGAAGAGGCAGGGTGCGAGTTGTTTCCATGCTGGACGGTGAAAGCCTCGGTGAGAAGAAGAAGGTTGCGTTCGAGAATGAATTCGCCAGCCCAAAAACCTCGCAGCGTGGAAACGGAAAAACAGGCAACGGAGATACAAAGGGCTAAAAATAAGATTAGTCGATTCTAAGGGTTGTTCCTAATCAACATTTGTCAACGCCAAAGGCCCCTTTCAATGGAAAAAGGCTGCTATTCATCGGGGACCCCGAAAAGCCCTAGAAAGCCTCAAATAGCTGCCTTCCGATTGTACGAAAAGCCTCCAAAAGGCTCGCGCCACCACCCTATTGAAGCCGAACCTTCAATAGCTAGATACCGCAAAATCCCTCGAATTGATGACTTTCTAGGTGACCTGCTAGACGACCTTGATATCTATAAATAGGGCCTGTTTTCCGTACCTAGATAGCTTCAATCCCAAGGACAATTCCACTCTTTTAAATCACTTCATAGCTGTCCATCGTGATAGTTATGAGCCCGGGTCTGCCACAACTTCCCGGAATCTTTACACATCAAATTACTACATAACCTAGGTCTTCGTCAAAGGCCTCAACCAACCTAGCTATGGATATTGAAGGTCCTTCATCAGTGACCCTAACAGGTTCAGGAAGCTGGTTTCAGTGGATATCAATTATCAGGAAGTACGCCGTCAACCTGGGTATTTGGGACCTAATTGACCCTCAACAGCCCACTAGGACAGCTATCAACCTTCCTGAAAAGCCTAAACCTAGCGATGTCAAGCCTGAGGCCGTGACAATCACAGACCTTAACGACGCTCAATTCAAGAGGCTTGAATCCCTCCAAAACGACTATCGGGTTGACCTTCAAACCTATCAAAGGCAACAGAAGGCCCTGTTAATCGTCCAACAACACATCATCAAGACCGTCGGTAGCTATTACGATATGATAGCTACTGAAGACAGCGTTTTAAGGCAGCTCCAGCTGCTTCAGGGTCGACTAAAGCCCACAGTCTGGGAATTCGAAAAGAGGTCCTGACGAGATACAAGTCGGTATTAAAGGGGGCAAATCGTACGAAAATCGAGGCTTGGATCACAAGCTAGCAGAAGGTCCTGGCGGAAGCTCGTCAAATCGACCTTCCTAATTCGAGAGGGCTACGGCCGAGCCTAGATTTTCTAGCTGCAACAGCTTCAATTAGCCCTGCCTTTTCCAACTATTGGAATAACCACATCTCAAACCTCTCAAACCTTAATGAGGAAGGCTGGATGGACAAGGTCCCAGACGGCTTTCGGATTAGTGATCTGTTTGAACAGCATTACCGGCAGCAGAAGGCCACTGAAGGCAAAGGCGGTTTTTCGGCGTCTACGTTCCAAGGAAGCCCAAATTCAACGCCTAGCCAATCCAAAAACGAGCAAAAAGGGTCAAAAGGGTCAAAAACAGCCCCAACTTGCCTTTGCGGTCAAAAACACTACTATCGTCAGTGTCTCTACCTCAACGAGCCTCTCAGGGACCCAACATGGAAGCCCGACGCCGAAATCGAGGCTCAAATTCAACAAAAGCTGCTAGACCCGGCTGTCAAGGAAAAGGTCGATCGAGCCCGTCAACGGGCTTCTGATCAAATTGACCAAAAGCAGCCCGAAAAACCAGATATCACAGGCGTCGCGTTTTCGGGCCAAATTCGAAGGCCCCAACAGCCTCAAAGGCAGCCCAACAAGCCCAGAAACGCCAAAAACGCAGAAAACGCCCAAATCGATAAAATTGAACACATCCAAAGACACGTGCCAGCCGCGTTGTTAATCCAATCAACCCACAAGGACAATTCCACTCTTTTAAATCACTCCATAGCTGTCCATCGTGATAGTTATGAGCCCGGATATCTATAAATAGGGCCTGTTTTCCGTACCTAGATAGCTTCAATCCCAAGGACAATTCCACTCTTTTAAATCACTCCATAGCTGTCCATCGTGATAACATTCTATTTATGTTCTTTCAAAAGAGCGTTGCTGGTCGAGTGGCACAAGTCTGCACCTGCAGCCTTGCATGAGATGCTTCCATCGGTATATATGGTCTGGTGTCTCGTAGACATGGAGAGCAGCTTGTAGTCACGGGTCGGAATTCATGTGTCACGTCTACCTGCACTGACACCACTTCTCAGCCGCGACGAATGCTGACTGGCCTTTGTTCCCGTTGCGCCGTACTGCGCCCAACAAGGGACTCGTTGGTCAGACTCCAAACGACGGCAACTTGATTCATGACCAGCTTTCACTGAGACTTCAAGGGGCATCTTTGGTTCCGCTAATAAAACCTCCGGTCGAGGCTATGACTTGAAGCGTTTCGGCAGGTTTTCACTTGTTCTCTTGCGACTCAGCGACTTTGAATTTGGCAACTGTTGACCGACCTAACATATGGCTCCAGCTGATTGACCGGGAATAGACACGAGAGTCACATTCGGCACAGTCCACTCGTCCACAATTTGTTAAATCATCTTTACACTCAAATTACCAACACAATCACAAAGGCCATTGTCTGTCCACGTGGTGCCGTCCAACAAGGCGTCATGACTTCATAACCCGTCTTGGCCACGCGTCAACCCAACTCAACAGCCAAATCGGGATCCTTGCCTCTGCCTTGTTCAAGTTGATTTATATGGGGCCAGGTCGTGAACTTACACCCGTTTGTGTCCAAAACGGGAAGTTCACCGCTAAAACCAGAGGCAAGTCATGGTGGCGAAGCAGCTTGCTACACGCGGACCCCAGAGAACCAACACGTTAGGCTGATGCAGAAGGCATATGCATAACGGGAATAGAACGTTGGTTCCTGTTAACACGGCTCAAGCCGGCATGACATTCGTCCAGGTTGGCGGTCTAGCTGCATAACCTCGTGTTGTCTTAGACTAAGACTCCGTGCCCTTGTCCGCGTATGTGTCCATGCCGATGTTGGACGAATGCAAGCAGCGCTACTTGTTCTCAGGGCTTGTGCTGCATGATTGGCATCCTGTGAGTAATGTGTTGTCACTGCGCGCGTGAAGGCCCCGACCCCGACGTTGACGCCATTGATACAATTTATCCGTAAGGACTCCTCATGCTAGACCATTTATCATGCAGAACTCTAACGGCAGTAGCTTAGATAAGAATGACGTTATCTATTTAAAACGGCATCTCATTGCGAACTTCAGTTCGACTTGTGAGATTGCTTATGCTCTTTTCAAACCTCATGTTGAGCAATTTGGCATATAATGCAATTCGTGATAATTCCAGGCTACTTCTACCTGTCTATATCTGATAATCAAACATCCCGCCTCTGGTAATCTTTACTTCTGAAGTTAATGATAACCCTTTAAGAAAAGTATTACAACTAGCCCTAATACTTCCACTGTTTGCACCAGTTCCTCACCAGCTCCTCAGTTATAGGACCCAGATTCTTCATCGTAACACTATGCTTCACGGTCCTCGTCCTGTGCGGGTTGATCCCGTGGAAATATCCCGAAATGTCGGACATGACCTTTTGCTCGGTTATGCCGCCAATGTCTACCACGAGTCCCGCAATGTCATCCACCGGAATCCAGTCGACGACATTCCACGGACGGATGCTATCTGGAAGCATGCCCAGGTGAATGGAGCTGGCCACCAAGCTAGGAATGTATCCTTGTTTATTCCACATCCCCAACTCGCCCCTGAGACCTCCAATTTGGCCCGCTCGAATAATCGCCGTTAGAACTACATCTCCGCCGCGGCGTCTAGAATGAGACTGCCGGCTAGTTTGGACTGGCCGTAGCCCATTTGTGCAAGACCCAAGTCGCTTAGCTGACGCTCCGGCATAAGCTCATTTGATGACCATGAAGAGGCGGTACTGGCACTGGAGATGAAGATGATTGGCACGCGTTTGGAGGCCTTGCTGCAGAAATCCACTAGGTGATGCGCGCCTCGGATATGTGGTTTGAATGATGAGACGCTAATGATAAAGTTGACGGGCCACGCATTGTGAATGATACGATCTGCGTTTATGAGCAGCTCCTTGTACTTGGTAGGATCAAAATTCCGGCCTTGCTAAGACAGATCAACGTCGAGAAACTCAACTTTTGGAAAAGTCTTCAGCCAGGCCTCTGGCCGAGTTGAGAGCCAGTTGGCGCGATTGGCCGCCGTCGTCCCCTTGGTTCAAAGCGACTACCTTGCTAACTCTCGGTTTGAAAACAGTCCGTCGACAATATAGGCTCCCAGCGGTCCAGTGGTCCCTGTTATCAACACCGTTTGCCCCTCGTCGGCTGGTTGGGCTTGAATCAAAGTTGGTGGCGGAAGACGGGTCGTGTACCGCAAAACCATCTCCGCTAGTGCTTCCACCTCGTCAACAGTTTCGTCATTTTGTAAATCCTTGCCAGTCGAAACTTTGAAAAGTCTCGCAGCCAAGGCCCTGGGGGTCGGATTTGCGTAGATGACTCGTGGAGCGACTGTATTCTGGTCCAGAGAGACGCTCTCTGCTCCTAAACTGAGGCGAAGCAGCTTTGATAGTCGGAGAACTTAAAGCGAGTTATGACGTTAACAGCTATGAAAGCAGATTAAATAGTGGAATTATCCTTGGGATTAAAGCTATCTAGGTTCGGAAAATAGGCCCTTATTTATAGATATTAAGGTCGTCTAATAGGTTACCTAAAAAGTAATTAATTTAAGGGGTTCTACGGTATCTAGCTATTAAAGGTTCGGCTTTAATAGGGTGGTAGTGCGAGCCTTCTTTTAAGGCTTTTCGTATAATTAAAAAGCAGCTATTTAAGGCGTTTTAGAGCTTATTAGAGTCCCTAATAAATAGCAGCCTTTTTCTATTAAAAGGGGCCTTTAGCGTTAATACACCCCTATAAATTAGGTTAATAGCTAACTATTAAAGCTATTAATAGCTATTAAGGCAAGTTAAATTAGTTAATTTAAGCTCTTTTAATAATATTAATAATATTAATAAGCTCTAGTTACTTAATAAAGCGATTAAATTATTAGCCTATTAGAATCTTTATTAATTTATTAGCTAGATTATTAGCGCTTGAAATAAATTTAATATTAAAGGTCTCTTATTAATAGGCTTATTAAATCTAATTATTATAAATATTAATATAATAAAGAGCGGTCTTAAGCCTTAAAAGATTACTATTAATAAGCTAAATCGTTTATAAGTTATTATATTATATTATAGGCTTTAAATAATCTAGCTAAAGGTCTAGCTATTAGAAAAGCCTAAATATTATAATAGTCTCTTTAGCTATATATGTAAAAGCTAATAATTCGGCTTTAATAAACGATATTATAACTGTATTTTACTTGCTAGTCGTTTAACTAATAGGTCTATTAAATAGTCGAATTATTAAGCCTTATAATAACTTTTAAGTCTATTAGTCGTTTATAAAGGCAGTATTAAAAGCTATTTAAAGCTTTAGGTTATTAGAATTCTCATTAAACTTAATTACTAGGTATCGCGTTAAATATAAGTACTTAATAACTTAATTAGCAACCTATTAGTGGGTTTTTAATAAATTAAAGAGAAATTTAGCTAGCTTAGCTACTAGTTTAGCTATATTAGGTCTTTTAATAACCGCGATATAATTAATAGAGCTAATTATCTGTTAATATTAATGAATTTAATTAGTAATTATAATACTAAGATTAGGTTTTAATTGATTTTTAGGTATTAAACTTTCTTTAAAGCTATCTCTTTTAGGGATATTAAATTTCGTAGCTAGTTTTTTAATATAAAAATTCTAATATAGCTAAAGCTTATAAGTAACTTTATTTTAAAGGACTTAAATACATAAAAACTATTATAGCTTACTAAGATTCTTTATATTATAGGCAGAGCATTGGAAGTAGTGTAGTTTTGTAGTTTTTAGTGAATTTTAGTGTAGTGTAGTGTAGTGTAGTTTTACTACACTACATTACATTTTAAAAATTAGTGTAATGTGTAGTATTAATTAATTTATAAGCTATTATTAGCTAATATAATTAGTAAGCTAAAATAGAGCTACATTTGCTTACTAATATTAATATTAGTAAGCAGGGATTAGCTAGCTTAAATAAGCTAAAAACAGGGATTAAAAAACTAATAAAAATAAAATAAAAATAAAATAAAAGGGAATTATAAGGGAATTATATTAAGTAAGCAAGTATTATTTTATATTATTATTATAAGTAAAATATATTTAATATAATAAATTTAAAAATTTCTATTATTTATGTATAAATATCTTATAAAATAATAATATTTATAATATTACCCTATAACTTAAATATAAAATATTAAATATTAAAGTTATAAGAAATATATTAAAGTTATAAATAATATATTTAAATACCTTAAAATTTTTCATATAAAATAATATTTTATACTTTCTTTTTATATATATTATTTCTTATATTATAATAGATTTTATATTTCTTACTTAACTTTTTTATTTTTAAATTTTATTATAAAAAGTTTTACTAAAAAAAAGCTTATATAAGCATATTATATATGAAAATAAAGCTAAAAATCACGTGATTTTAAATCTTTAAAAATTAACCTTAAATTATGGATATTAAGCGAGATATTAAGCTTTTAGTCTCTTATTTTAAAAAAGTGGATCTTAATTTTTAGCTAAGATTTAACCTATTATAACTCGCTTAATTTATAAGCTATACGTATAAAAATTAGTGCATTATAAAGAGCTAAATTAGCTCTATTAAGGTATAATAATTATAACCTTATAAGTCTTATAATTAACGTTATATTTATAATTAAAAACTTCTCTCTATAATTACACATTACACTACAAATGTAGTTGTAGTGTAGTTAAACTACACTAAAACTACAAAAACTACACTACACTAAAAACTACACTAAAAAACTACATGTAGTGTAGTTTTTTTGTTAATGCTCTGATTATAGGTTAATTTAAGCTTTTAAATTATTTAATTAGTAGCTTTAAAAGCTACTTAATAATATAAAAAGACGATATTATTAACGTAAAAAAAGACTATTAATATTAGGCTATTAAAGATATAAGAGTCTTTTAAATAAAGTATTAAACCTAATAGCTTAAAGGTCTTACTAAGAGACTATTACTATAATAAGGCTAACCTTTATAGCTTGTATAAAGCTTATAATAGCCTTATTATTTAACCGGGCCTTTTAAAGCCTTTAGGAAATTTAACGTAAACTTCTTCGTTAATTAAGCTATTTATAAAGGCGTTTATCGCGTTAAGCTACCTAGCTTTAAGGTTAAATTTAACTGTAATAGCTATTAGAGTTTAAAATAACCTTTTAGCTAGGGTTATAGCGTAAGTCTTCTTATTATTAGGTAGTTAAAGGTTATCTTATACGTATAAACGAGCCTTAAATTTATTAATAAATTCGTATTTATCGTATTTATATTTAAACACTTAAGTTAATAGTAATAGATAATATAATCGTTTTATTTAATTAGGTTAAACGAGTTAAAAGGTCTCTTAGCTAGTTAAGGTATTATATTTAGCTTAAGTAGCCTTTTTAAATTTAAGCTTATAAGGGTGCTTTTATAGCTCTTTCTAATATTAAGGTTTAAGCGGTAGGCTTCTTTTATATAGCCTTTTAAGCCGTTTAATTAAAAAGCTATTATAAAAGCTACTAAGAGCCCTATTAGAAATTCGTTATAACTATTAAGGTCTTTTATCTTAGTTTAAAGGCTTTAATAAAGCTAGCGTTAAAAGGTCTTAATAAGGGCCGCTTATATTAGATTTAAGGTCCTTAAAAATGTTAGATTTAAATAATTAACTTTCTTTTTAACTAGCTTAAAGGCCTTAAGTATTAACTTTAATAATAAATCGTACCTTATTAGTATTACTATTATTATTAGATTTAATATAGGTTAAAAATTTAAGCTATTATAGCTTCTTTAGTTAAATTTAATAAATTTAGCCTTAATAGAAGGTTTTTTTATTAAAGGTTATATCTTTAACCTATTTAACTTTTAATTTTAATAGAATTTATATGCGAAAGATATTAGTTAAGTTATATTTAATAAGGTAACTAATTTCTACGTAGACTATTATCTTAAGAGCTCGTTTTTAAATCCCTTAAAGGGCTTTCTAGGTTATTAAATAAGCCCTACAGCTATACGCGACTAAATGTGTAATATTAGGCCTATTTAAATAACCTATATTGCGATTATTTAATTAAAGCTACTATTAAAGCTATTAGAAGGGCGTCTTTTAGTCTAAGCCTTATTATAGTAATAGATTATAAAGGTAAGTAGTAGCTTTCTAGATTTTAGGCTATAATTTAATAGGAAGGTTAGCTACCAGAGCATTAACAAGAAAACTACATTTTCAATTTTCAAAAAAGCTTAAATAATTAATAATAAATCTAATAAAATACTTGAATTATAATTATAAATGCATAAATTAGCTAATATTATAACCAATTAGCTTATATTAAAAAGTGGGTCCTTCTAGCTTATTATAAGCTTAAAAACTAGATTATGTAATTTTCTAAAAACACACTACACTACACTACACTACAAAAACTACAAAATGTAGTTTTTGAAGTTCTAGGCTTATAAGAGCTTATAAGGACCCACTTTTTTATGTTAGCTTATAGTATAAAATTTATACTATTTATCCGTAAGACTTATAATCTTATAAGTATTTTATTAGATTTAATATTATTTATTATATTCGAAACTACAAAAACTACAAAACTACAAAACTACACTACTTCCAATGCTCTGTTAGCTACTAGCTATATTATACGAGCTTTTAACCCTAGAATACCCCTAAACCTTTTAGTAGGGCCGTTTTAAGCGGGTGTATACGGTAATATAGGCTCGTTAATAATGCCTTTATAGTTAATCTAGGCCTTATAGGCTATTTAAAGGCTTTTATCGTTATCTTAATAGATTTAATAGATACTTAATTAATACTACCTTTAAATTTAAGCCTTAAATAATTAAAGAGCTAATAATAGGGTATCTTAAGTGGTATTTTTAAGCTTAAAGACCATTAAAAGGCCTAAGAATTCGTCTTTAACTACTAGAGCTATTAACTTATTATTATAGCTAGGCTTAAATTAAAAGATATTAATATAAATCCTTTAAAAGGGTCTTAGGCTTATTATTTAAAAGCTTTTATAAGAGATAACCCTTTTAGCCTTAGCTTTAAAATAGGCTTTACAGTTAATTTATACGGGGCCTTAAATCTTTAACCTAGTAGTCTATTAGACTAAATGTTTAAGGTTATTTGCGTTTAAGTAGCCTAGCTATTAGTACTAAAGGTTAATAGAGGCTATTTTCTAGGGTTAAGGTAGCGTTAAATTAAATTAAAAGCTTTTAATTTAATGAATTTCATTGAATTTAATAATAGGCTACTTAAAGTAACGCCTTATATAAAAGATAACCTTATTATCCTTTAATATAGCTCTTATAGTTAGGTTTTAATTATAGCCCTTTTCTAGAAAGCTATCTAATAAGGCTATATTTATATAAAAGGTTAAAATAAAGGCTACTTACTCTAGCTAAAAGAGCCCTATTTATATTTATAGAGAGACCTTTTTATAGCCTTTAATTTAGAGCTTTATATCGCTTATAAAGGCTTCTTTAAGCTATTAAAGAACTTAATAGTCGGTAAATCGATTAAGGTTATTATAAATGTGTATATTTAACCTAGAATCTAGAATAAAAGAGTCTCTTAAAGGGTAAATATTCTTATAAATTAACTGAATAAATAACGCGGCTACTTACTTCACGTAATTTAACCTATACTTTAGTTAATTATAGCCTTTTTCATTAATTTAAGTGTTTTTAGCGTTTTTAGCGTTTTCTGCGTTTTTAGGCCCTTTAAGCTACCCTTGTTTTTTAACCTTTTAAGCTCTCTAATATCTAGACCTTTATAGGCTTTATTATTCATTAATTTTCTAGGCTTTTAATACTTATAGAAAGCGTTTATAAGCTTCTTTAATTAATGCTCGTAGAAAGCATTTATTAGCTTCTCTAATTTAATGCTATTAAGGCCTAAATTACCCTAGCGCTTATAGAAGGCCTTTATCTTATAAAGGACCTTATTAATAAGAGCCTTTATTTTAAAGAACACCTCGTTATTATTATTAAAGTTAGCCCGAAAACGTAATGTAAGATTATAAGAGGGACTAGAAGTTAGGTAGCTAAAGTAGGGGTAGCTGTATTATAATAACTAAAGCTTATCTTATTTTTTAGTTGTGTGAAATACAGGGGATATAGTCCTAAAGCCCCCGTTTTATATAACGTTATTAATTACGTTACAGGTAAGCGAGGTTCCCTAACCACCTTATAATTATCCCCTTTTACTTTAGCCGGGTATTAGATAGCCTTAATACTCGCTTATTAACTATATAGCGGTGTATTACTAATTAATATATAAATAATTTAAACGTTTAATTAAAGGTTAATCGCGTTATTATATAATTAATTATATATATAAATTAATGTAGCCTTTTTATACTTTTACTAGTTATTTCTCCCTTAAATATTATTACTTACCTTATTTTTTCCTATATTACTTATTTAATCCCCTTTTTTTACCTAAGAAACCTTATTTTATTAAGCTAATTACCTATTATTTATTATTAAAATAATAAATATTAGTACTAAGCGTTATTTTTATATATATTACCTACGTATAATAGTAAATGCTTACTATTATAGCTTTTTAAAGAAGCCTTAACTTCTTAAGATTTCCTATACTTTTAATAATAATATAAGCTTAAATACTAGCCTCTTTAAGCGCTATTAATAGTGCGTTATACGCGTTAATACGTATAATCTAATTAATTTATAACTTTAAAGGGTTTTCTTATAGTTTTATTATATCTTTATTAACGTTTATATAACTTATCCCTATTATAGTTAAAGATATAATTAATCTCTTATATCTTTTAGGCTATCTTTAATAGCTTATAATTACCTTAATCTTAAAGAATAAGAATAATAGTAATAATAATAATACTAGTTATATTTTTTCGCGTGTAACTTATATACGCTTTACCTAGCTTTTACTAGAAATTATTTATAGCTTTAATTACGCTAAAACCGCTTATTATATTACCTATAAGTTAACTAGTATAATAAAGAGCTTATAAATGCGTTTTTCCTTAATTTATTATAATGTATTTACTAGCTAATTCTCTTCTTTTAGCTCGCTTAAAGTGCCTATTATTAATATATAATAGCTTAAGAGTAGCTTTTAATTACTTAAATTCTCTCTTTATAGTTTAGTAATATAAGTAAACTTTTTTACTAATAACTTCTTAACGTTTTACTTATTAATTATCTTTAAGTAAATTATAATTAAGTCTTTAATAAATAAAAAGTAACTTAAGTCTTATATTTACACCTATTTAACCTAGGTTATATCGCTTAAATAATAATAATTTACTACCTTTATAATAGTATAAAAAAGGTAATTACTATTAATAAATTTAATAATAACTTACTTAAAGAAGGCGCTTTAAGTGCTTTTTTACTAGCTCTTTCTACGCTTTAAGCGTTATTTTATTTATTTTTTATTTAATAGTTTACTAGCTTAAAAGTTAATATAAATAAAATTAATAATAGTAAGAGTATAACCGTTTTATATAATAATCTCTTACTTATAGTTTTCTTATAACGTTTTATTAGCTTTTTATTTATTGTTATTTTATTAAAATATAATAATTACCTTAAATACGTTAATTATATCTTTAATAATTACCTATTAATTATACTTAAAGGGCTATCCCTTTTACTTTACTAGGTAATAAATACTTTTTTAAGACTCTCTTTAATTCTTAACTTCTTTAACTTTATACTTTTTATTATTCTCTTTAAGGTTTAGTATTAAAAGCGAGTTTTTACTAGTATTTTCTTATCTTTTTTATAGCTTTAATAGGCTAATATAAAAGACGTTATAAAGGTAATTATATTATTCTAATAGCGCTAAGTAGTATACTTATTTTTTAATAGTTTTTAGAATTTAAAAGGGTTTAATATAATAGGGAATAAGCTTTTATTTTCTTACCTTAAATTTAATATTCTTTATAATTAAGCCTATTAAATCCCCCTTATATAAAGTAAAAGGTATATAATATTAGTTATAATACTTTACTTAAAATTCTATAGCTTTTTATTAGTTAATTTAAAGTTATTTTTATACTTTTTTAAGCTTAATTATACGGGTTTTTACGGTAAGCTGTTACGACCCAGTCACAGGCTGCAGCGTAGGCCGCAGGATGGGCCGGTTGCATGAGCCACCCAGTGGCTCAGGGCACAGCGGGTGACGGATTAATGGTCGGGACGGGCCGCCAATGAGGAAGAGTTCACTGACTGTTCAGTGAACTCTAGACGAACCAGTAGCACGCATGTAACCATAGTTCACCAGGACTTCAGTGAACAATGGGTGAACACCGTAGTATATAGGGACCCCCAAATTCGCTTCATAGATAGACTCTAGCTCCTTAGCTTTCAACACACAGATCATTACATTGACTAAGCTTCGCTTACAACTCTTTGACTCTGATCACTTGGTTACGGTCTACGACCTATTACCAACGTAACACCCAACTGCTCAGATTGACTGCCCTAGTGGCTCTGCCAACATAAACTACGACCTAGTTTATCCCTTGGGAACCTAGCGTTACACGTCGAAGACTCCTATTGGACCTTCCGTGCAACAGTCGTTACACGTTGAAAGCTCTTGTTCAGACTACTACTGCGTCACTCTGAGCAATATCTGATAACTGTCAAACATGGCACCACGCGAGGCTACTACCGCATCTGGATCGAACGAAACTCGGGAGGGGCCACCAACCATCTCTGCTCACGAGATGCTCGCTGAGATCATACGCCTCCGCGAACGGGTTCAACAGATGGAAGAAGAACGACAGGAACAAGCCACGGCTGCTGCCACAATTAAAAAGGACTTGGGAGAAATCCTCAGACCCAGGGCGCCGGGACCGTACGACGGATCCCCGGGTGCACTTCAAGGATTCCTCACTCAACTCAGGGCTTACCACCGACAATTCCCAAACAAAATGGAAGAATCCTCTGCCAAGGTACTTCACGCAGGAGGATGTATGACGGGAATAGCACTAGCATGGTTTGAACCCATCATGAGGGACTACCTTAACAAGGAAAAAGACGACCGCGAAAACGAAACCAACACCATTTTCGAAAGTTACGATGAGTTCGAAAAAGCCATCAAGAAAGCCTTTGGAACAGTTGATGAAGCTAGAGCTGCCGAGTACCATATCGACGGACTCAAGCAGAAAGGATCGGCATCCGATTATGCCGCTCGCTTCAGACAACTCGCATCTCAGCTTGACTGGGAGGACGAACCTCTTATGTCAGCATTCTATAAGGGACTCAAGGAAGAAGTTAAAGATGAACTCTATAGAGAGAACAGGCCAGACAATTTATCGGACTACATCGCTATGACGGTACGGATCGACGACAGACAGTATCAGCGACGCATACAGAAAAAACAGGGTAAAGGAACCTGGAACCCTACTAAAGGAAAGAGTTACCAAGCCAATCAACGCAGGAAGCGGGACGAACCTATTGCCTATGGTCACACTCTTAATCCTGGACGAATGGAGCTTGACGCTACCAAAAAAGATGACAAAAAGGAAAAGAAGTGTTATAATTGCGGAAAACCAGGACATTTCGCCAACAAATGCAAGAAACCCAAGAAAGAATGGAAGCCAGTACCAGAAGGAGGTAAGAAACAGCTCAATGCTACTAACCAACAGAAGATCGAAATCTACGAACCAGAGGTAGAGCACAAAAACCTAAGCTGGACCTTCTGCTACGATAACAACTGCTATACCCACCTCAGTAGCAAACAAGGAACCGGATGGTTTCCGAAAGAACCCAAGAAGCCGAAGAAAACGCAAAGACAGATAAACCGGGCATTGGGAATCACGACACCACCACCACGAAAACCAGGACACGAAAAGCTACAAAGGATACCAACGCCGGAGCTTGAGGAAATACGCGCAGGAATTCAAGCAGCGCGACAAGCGGTACAAGAAGACCTGGACGAACAATCAGTGGAAAAAAGAACCCTTGCGATGACAGGACGAAAGGAGATTTTCGAACCAAAATCGCCAGAATATTTGAACGAAGACTCGCACCAAGAAATCCTCGATTGGGTGCGACAACAAGCAGAAGCAAGGAAGATTCGAAGGGAACAACAATATAGGGAGGAACAGGACGCACAAATCCTCACCACCCTCGATGAACCAGAAGATAGAGTAAAGGAAATGAGCGTCGACGACAACTGCGCAATCCTAGATACTCCAGAAGCGTCCGAAGACGAACAAAGCGAGGAAGAAACGCCTGCAAGGCTAACAGCCACACAAGAACAAGCTGTACAACGATATTTTCCCGCACCAACAGGAAAACATTTCGCAATCCCTATCATTGCGGTAGACACCACCACAATGTTAAGAAACCCGACACTATGGTACCCAGAAGGGGACGACCCCAGACTCTCACCAAGACATAAGGACCATACACGATTAGCATGGGCATCATGCACATTTATGATGTGTCAGGCACATTTTACAACCAAGGCACGACTGGATGCATTCCCGATCCGAATGAGAGGATATCCGATCAAAGCACCATACTTCCGATGGGAACTCCTAGAATGGAGAGTGAAGATAATCAACGATGACCAAACTATGATCTTGGAACCCGATTCAAACACACCCATCAAATGCCGAGCTCATACAGACCCTACGGATGTATGTGAATCAGACACATGCCAACTGCACGTGTATACGAAGAACAAACAATGGCATCAGTATGTGTATGAGGGAAAAATCCCAACACACAGAAGAGAGTTGTTACTCAAGTCACCTCGATGTGAAACGAAAGACCACATGGTATGCCCACTACCCAATTGTTCAGAACATATGGTAGATAAGGCCAGGGAATGGCACAAGTGGCAATGTGGCACACCAGCAGCATACAAACGGGCACAACGAGCATTAGACATACTCGAACACAAAGACCCCAGGGGAATCACAGAATCAACATACCACAATGAGCAAAGGCTGGATAAGTGGTACAACGAACAGAAGTTCAACCCCAGATGCAACAAGAAATATGCGGTAAACTGCGACAACCCAAGATGCGAGAAGCATGGAGAAATGAAAGATCAAATTTACAACCGCCTATGTCAAATGTTTAACGATGGGTTTTGCTTTAAACACCCACAGAATGGAACTGGACCTACGGAATGGTACCAGGAAATGAAACGACAGATTGCAGAAGAATCTATTCCGGAAAACTCAAAAAACGAGGCACGCCATCTGTAAAAGGGCTACAGGCTGGCATGAAAAGAAAGACGCTAATGACCCTCAACGCAACCCAGAACGGACGAAGCGATAAGATGGTATTAGACGCCGAAGTCATGGGACATCGCGTTCGCATACTTGTGGACAGTGGCGCGATGGGCAACTATATCTCACCCAGAGTTGTGAATCGTTACCAACTACCGTGGAAACACAAAGAGGCACCATACGAGTTAACTGATATCGAAGGAAAACCTTTTGATTATAATGACGGGATCATTAACAGAGAGACTGATCATCTCAAAGTACAGATTCAAGATCATTCAGAAGTGATTCAACTCGATGTTATGGACGTATCGGAACACGACCTAGTGTTAGGGTACCCATGGTTATGGGAGAGTAACCCACTGATCAACTGGAGGACAGGCCAACTGAAGTGGAACGAGACTTCAGGCCAACAGAATCAGCAGATTTCGGAAGAAAGAACGAAATTTCGTCATAACTTAGCTCACGAACAGAGTTCTGAAGAAAAAGAACCTTCAAGCAAGTTATCCAAGGACCAACGACAACAAAAGAACAATACAGAAACAACGAATACAAAGAAACGAACGATTGGATCCACCGTAACGACCCCGACGGCGCTACAAACCGGAATACGAACAACAATAAATAATAAGAAGACAAGAGCCAAGATCCGAAAGGTTATTGCCGCCTTACGGAAAGACCTCGCAAACACAAATAAGAAGCTCGAAGGAGAAAAGAACAAAAACGATAAAAACGACAAAAGCTCAATAACGAAAGAAGAAAGACTCAAAAATATCCCTAAGGAATACCGGAAATACGAAAAGCTATTCGCAGAAGAATTGGAAACCGGATTACCAGAACACAGTCAATGGGACCATCAAATCGAATTGATAGATGGAAAGTCGACAACATTTCATAAGATTTACAACTTGAACGCAAAAGAACTCGAAACGCTACGAGAATACATCGACGAGATGTTAGCGAAAGGCTACATCAGAGCATCCACATCAGAAGCTGGATACCCAGTCATGTTTGTTCCAAAGAAAAACGGGAAATTGCGGTTAGTAGTGGACTATCGACGATTGAACGCGATTACCATGAAGGATCGAACACCGTTGCCGCTTATCTCCGAATTACGAGATCGACTGCACGGAATGAATTGGTTCACCGCTCTAGATCTAAAAGGAGCATACAATTTGATTCGAATAAAGAAAGGCCATGAATGGAAAACAGCCTTCAGAACGAAGTTTGGACTATTCGAATACTTGGTAATGCCATTTGGGCTTACCAACGCACCAGCAACATTCCAACGAATGATTAACAGCGTACTACGAGAATATTTGGACAACTTTGTGGTAGTATATCTGGATGATATACTCATCTTCTCGAAAACCCTAGAAGACCACAAGACGCACGTACACAAGGTACTGCAAGCGCTACAAGACGCAAAACTATTAGTTGAACCAGCAAAAAGCAAGTTCCATACACAGGAAGTAGACTTCCTAGGACACACAATACGACCAAACGAGATACGAATGGAAAAAACAAAAATCGAGGCAGTAAGAAACTGGCCAACACCGAAGAATGTCAAGGACATACAAAGCTTTAGAGGCTTTGCGAATTATTACAGAAGATTCATCAAAAGCTACGGCGAAATCGCAGCACCCTTGGATGAACTCACCAAGAAGGATAAGCAGTGGAATTGGAACGATGAGGCGCAATGTGCCTTTGACAAGATCAAAGAACTCATCACATCCGAACCTGTTTTGAAAACCTTTGACCCAGAAAGAGAAACGGAATTAGAAACCGATTCATCAGACTTTGCTCTAGGAGCACAAGTTGGACAAAGAGACGATGACGGAAAACTGCACCCTATTGCGTTCTACTCAAAGAAACTTCACGGAGCAGAACTAAACTACCCCATCTACGACAAGGAATTCCTAGCAATCATCAATGCTTTTAAGGAATTTAGGCACTACCTTATGGGAAGCAAACACAAAGTCAAGGTGTATACCGATCATAAAAATATCTCTCATTTTGCGACGACGCAACAGTTGAACGGACGACAAATCCGATGGGCCGAATATCTTTCAGAATTCGACTATGAAATCATCCATCGAAAAGGATCCGAAAACGGACGAGCAGACGCTCTAAGTCGAAGAAGCGACTACGATACAGGAGTACCTACAGCAACAGGACAACTCCTTGAGATCAATAAAAATGGCAATTTTCAGCAGAGACAACTGAATGCCATACTAAAGGTACAAGACGGAGACCCAGTATACAAGAAAATCCAACAATGGGCAAGGAGAAAGGTCAGGTTTGCAGACACGCCAGAAGAATGTCTCACAGAACCCGGAACTATCCCAAAGTACCATGGAAAGACCTGGATACCTCCAGAACTACAAGAAGAATGCATCAAAGAAATGCATGAACACCCAGTTTACGGACACCAAGGAATCCGCAAAACACTGGACAAGATACGACGACAATACGATTTCTCAGGAATCAAGAAAATGGTCGAAAAGGTTGTCAACGAATGCATACAATGCGGAAAGAGTAAGGCTTCTCGACATAAGCCATACGGAGAATTACAACCATTACCAGTACCAACACGACCATGGGAATCGATAGCTTTCGATCATATCACGAAGCTACCAATGTCAAGAGAACCAATGACCAATGTGGAATATGACAGCATATTCGTGGTCACGGACAGACTCACAAAGTACGGATACTTTCTACCGTACAGAGAAGCAAGCAATGCAGAAGAACTTGCATATGTGTTCTTACGAACAATAGCAAGCAATCATGGGCTGCCAGAGGAAATCATATCGGATAGAGGAAGTACATTTACCTCTAAGTTTTGGCAAGCACTTATGGCACAACTTGGGACAAACCACAAGTTAAGCACTGCATATCATCCACAGACAGATGGACAAACAGAAAGGTTGAACCAGACGCTTGAACAGTATCTGCGATGCTACATCAATTATCAGCAGGATGATTGGGTAAAATGGTTACCTACAGCGCAATTGGCTTACAATAGCTCGATATCGGAATCGACAAAGCAGACACCAGCCTACGCCAATTACGGATTTAATCCCGAAGTATTCCGAACACAGCGCGAAGGACCGCAAGCAGAACGAGCAATGTTGCAAGCAGATGAACTGAAAAAATTGCATGAAGAAATGCGACGCGAATTGGAATTCGTACGAAAAAGAATGGCACAATATCATAATCGGAAAAGATTGAAGGGACCAATCTTTGGGGGGGGAGACATGGTCTACCTACTCCGACGAAACATCAAAACAACGCGACCAAGCGACAAATTGGATTACAAGAAACTAGGACCATTCGCTATCAAAAAACGAATATCGACGAACAACTACGAACTTTCATTACCAAAGACTATGAGGAATCATCCTATAGTACACATTTCACTCCTTGAAGAAGCACCAAACAATGCACCAGCAGAAGAAGACATCGAAGTCATGGACGAAACAGAGTACGAAGTGGAACGGATCCTAGACATGAGAACAAAGAACAAAACGCGCCAATATCTCATTAAATGGAAGAATTACGGAAACGAGGAAAACACATGGGAGCCTATGACTAATTTGAAGAATTGCCAGGCACTGTTGAGACAGTACCACCAGCAGCTTGCGACTCAGCGCTAAGCAACGCGCCCCAGTCTACAACATCAAAGGCACCCCAGTTTTGAGCATCACGAACAGCCTCAGACTCTTGCTGTTGAACCTGCTCCAGCTCACGCTTTCGAGCCTCCTCCTCCTCCTTCTTCCGATCCGCATCCTCCATTTCCTCCAGAGAAGCGAAATCACGACGGGCCATCTCCAGACCCTTTTCACGCAAATGACGACGCATACGCCGAAGGCGCATCAGACGATTCAAGGCCTCATCTATCTCCAACTGAGCCTTACGACGCCTTTCGATTAAAAGCTCCTCCGTTAACTCCTCCTCCTTCTCAAGCCGACGAAGCTCCTCGGTGATACGGTTTACTAGGAATACGTCAGCCAAAGACACGTCACGACAGACAAACCCCGCACGTACAATTCGCCATGGGAGCGCGAGAACTGTCACAAGAACGACCCAGGGAATAACAAAGCGCACAACGACCGATGCTTCCCACAACCCAACAAGGACCCTTCTTTTCGAAGCAACGACTACAGGGCGACACTTCAAAACCCTGCTCACGAATGAAGGCGGCGGTGGCAGCGCGGTTAGTGGTAGAACGGGATTTCTTAGGTTTTTCCACACGGTTAGACATGATGAAAGAAGGACATTACGGGGAAGCAGAGAACTTACGACCAACGGAAGAAAGGGCGACAGGACTATTTATGAAACCAGGCTTGGGTCTTGAGGACAAGACCATGGGAGAGGGGACATCGTGTTACGACCCAGTCACAGGCTGCAGCGTAGGCCGCAGGATGGGCCGGTTGCATGAGCCACCCAGTGGCTCAGGGCACAGCGGGTGACGGATTAATGGTCGGGACGGGCCGCCAATGAGGAAGAGTTCACTGACTGTTCAGTGAACTCTAGACGAACCAGTAGCACGCATGTAACCATAGTTCACCAGGACTTCAGTGAACAATGGGTGAACACCGTAGTATATAGGGACCCCCAAATTCGCTTCATAGATAGACTCTAGCTCCTTAGCTTTCAACACACAGATCATTACATTGACTAAGCTTCGCTTACAACTCTTTGACTCTGATCACTTGGTTACGGTCTACGACCTATTACCAACGTAACACCCAACTGCTCAGATTGACTGCCCTAGTGGCTCTGCCAACATAAACTACGACCTAGTTTATCCCTTGGGAACCTAGCGTTACACGTCGAAGACTCCTATTGGACCTTCCGTGCAACAGTCGTTACATAAGCACTCTCTCTTAATAAGCCTTAGCTTTAAGGTAAAAGTAAAACTTTAGGTTATACTCTATTAAACTATAGCTAAGTAAGTAATTTATTATATTACTCTTTACGTTATTATAAGTAAATTAAGCTTATAATAGTAATTACGCTTATATTAGCTAATTACTTATAATAAAATAGTATAGGTAATACTTTATAATTTAGTTTATTCTTTTTATTTACTTATTTATTTACGAGTAAAAAGCTATTAAAAGCCTTCTTTTTATCTTAAATAAGTAATAAAAATTTAACTAAAATTAGCTAGTAAATACCAGAGCATTAACAAGAAAACTATATTTTCAATTTTTAAAAAAGGTTATATAATTAATAATAAATCTAATAAAATACTTGAATTATAATAATAAATACATAAAATAGCTAATATTATAACCAATTAGCTTATATAAAAAAGTGGGTCCTACTAGCTTATTATAAGCTGGAAAACTAGATTATGTAATTTTCTAAAAACACACTACACTACACTACACTACAAAAACTACAAAATGTAGTTTTTGAAGTTTTAAGCTTATAATAGTATATAAGGACCCACTTTTTTACTATAAGCTTATAATTTTAGATTTATACTAGTTATTTATAAAACTTATAATTCTATAAGTATTTTATTAGATTTAATATAATTTTTTATATTCGAAACTACAAAAACTACAAAACTATAAAACTACACTACTTCTAATGCTCTGGTAAATACTAGCTCTTTATTAAAGATAATACCTTTTAGTACGTTAAATTAAAGTTTAACCTTATAGTAGAAGAGTTTTATTAGTTTTATAATATTAATACTAGTATTAATTACTAGAAAAAGGGAATACTTAATAAATTAATTTACTATTACTAGTATTATATTAACGCTTTACTTAAGGTACTTTATTTTAAGTAGCTTTATTATAAAGTCTATTAATATTTTAATTTAAGGTTACTATAAAATTAATAGTAATTTAAGCGTGTTATATAGGTAATACTATTAAGTTATTACCTCTTAGTAAATTATATAACTTATAATATAATCTTTTACTTTACCTTATATATATAACTAGTAAAAGTTACGCTATAATAATTCTAAGATTCTTTTTATTTTAAAGTAATTTATTAATAGATTATTATAATATAGCTTAAGTAACTTTTAACGTATCTTTAAATCTTAGAGTATAATTACTTTATTCTTATATAATAAAAGATTACTTTTATCTCTTATTTAATTCTTCTTTTCTTCTTATTTTACTATTAGCTTACTAGTAAATTACTTTTATATATTTAGGTTATAGCTTTAAGCTTAAAGTAAAAGTTCTTTAAGTAATATAACTAGTTTATTCTTATAAATTAACTATTATCTTATAGTATACCTTACTTAACTTCGTATAATTATACTTATTACATTTACTTTCTTCTTAAATTTATTAATAAAATAAGTAATAATTATTAGACTTATAATAGTTACTTAGCTTATATAAGCTAAATACCTTTCTCTTAAAGGCCTTAAAACTTTATATATTTAATTAAATATTAGCTTTTTATTATAATTTTTATAGTTTCTTAGAGTATTCTTTACTTTTTCTTAGGTAATTATTAGCTTCTTTTATAAGTTTAATAATAGCTTTTTATTAAATATAGCTTTACCTTCATAATTAAATTATCTTAATAGTTTATTTATTAGGTTACTCTTACTAGATTAATACTTAATAATAAAGTTAAAGGGTAATAAGAATATATACTAATAAGCTTAACGCTTATTTAGCTTAAGTTACCTTATAAATATTTAAAGGTTATAATAGTCTAATAGAATCTTAATTAAATTTATTACCCCTTTTATATAATATTACTAGTATTTAAATAATTCTATTATAGTAAATAATTTTTAGTTTAATATTTTATAATTTCTTTTTATATTAATAAACTTTTAAGATTAAAACGTAATAAGGTAATATTACCTCTTATTATTTAATTATAAGAGAATTCTAGCTATTATAAAGTTAAACGCATTTATTTTAATTTAAATTACTTTACTTAAGTAATAATATTAAAGAAGAAAAGCTCTTATAAAGGTATTCTTTAAATAGCTAAACATTAATTATTCTTTACTTATAAAGGTTAAGTAATTAAGCTTCTTACTATTTTAGCTTCCCTTTAATAAGGCGTTTAAAAGTACTATTATTTTAAAGTAATCTTATATAAATTATTAATAAAAGTTATAAAATTCTAGGAATACTTATATCTTATAATATATAATTAATTTTTTTTATTCTTAAATAATTTATACTTATTATAAATCTATTAAAAGGCTATTAATTAATAAAATAAACCTTAAAAATTCTATAAAGGTTTAATAAAAGGTACACTTAAATAGCTTTATAAATAGCTTAATTACTTACATTTATTTTAATATTTAGGTAATATAAGAGGTATATTTCTCTTTTATTTTTAAGAAGATTAAAATATTATTTAAATATACTATATAAATAATATTAATTAGCTTTTATAAGGCTTAATAAATATAATTCTAAAAAGTAATAGGCGCGTTTATAAGGTTAAAGAGTATAATTAAGTATTTATAGTACTTATAATAGGTTTAAAAGGCTATCTTTCACTTATTTCTCTCTTTTATTTATATTTTATAATAGGTATTCTTAATATTAATCTTTAAGAAGAACTTAGCCTTTAAGTATCTATTAAGTAACTTTAAAATTAAGGGTAATACGTAATAATTCTTTTAAATTACCTTATTTAATCCCCTATAATTTATATATAACCTTAAGGTTTTATTCTTCTTAAATAAAAATAAGATTAATACCTTAGCTAGGCTTTTTAAGGGTCTTATTTGTTTATTCGCTAGGTTTTTATTAATATACTAGTAAAGCTTTTTTAACTTAGCTTAAAATAGCGGGTAAATAGGTTTATAAGGTAGCGTAATATTAGGTAAAAGGTTAATATTATAATTAGTATTCTTATATAATAATAAGGTCTTAAAATAACTATTTATAAAGATATTCTTAAAGTTATAAAGCTTTATTAAGATATTATTTATAGAATTATACCCCTTTATTAGTTCTTTACTCTCTTAAGTAAGAAAGTCTTTCTTAAGTATACTAATAATAGCGTAAATTTAAGCTACGTTTTAATACTTCTTAGTAAATTTATAGGGATTATCTAGTAAGAAGCTCTCTCTTTAAAACTTATACTATTACTTTTAGCTATATATAATTATATGTATTTTTTATTTAACTAGTATATATATCCCTATTAAGATAAGGTTTCCCCTTAAATTTAAGTCCCTTTTAATAGTAATATATAATAATTTTAAGGTACGTTTACACTTATAAAAGTTAATAGCTTAAACGAGTACTTTATATATATTATATTAAGAAATTATAAGGGTTTTAATTAACTATAAAATAAGAGCTATTACCTTTACTTAACGTAATTTTTATTACCTTATAAAGTTAATATTAATAAGGTTAAGTATTATATAATTATTAAGATTAACGTAGATTTTTATAATATTACACTTATATATAATAACCTTTATATATAAAGTATTAACTTATTAATACTTTTTAGCTTAAAGTTAAAGTAAAGGTAATTACTTTAACCTTTAAGCGTTTTCTTAATTATTTAGGTTATTTTTAAGTGGTTTATTATAAGTGAGTTAAAGGTAATTCTTATTATTATAATTATAATAATATAGCCTTTCTTACTTAATTAAGTTTATATTTTAATTATAATAATTTAATTATAAGAATCTCTTATTATTAAGGTAAGCTTTTAATAAGTTACTTCTTTCTTATTAGAGTATCTTTAAAGAACTTTTTAATTAAAATAAGTTAACCTTTTACTTATTTCTCTTTAATATAATATCTTAGAATTATTAGGTAATTTAAATTACTTTTTTTTAAGTTTTTTTAAAGATTAAGGTATATAGGTTCATATAGTCTTAAAGTTTAAGTTATAATTTAATAAAAAGAGTAAGTACTTATAACTTTTTATTAACTCTTTTTAGGTATTTCTCTAGTAAATTTAAGTAAATATTAAAGTTTATAAGGCTTTAATTTTCGCGTTACTTTACTTATTTTAGCTGTATAGCTATTTAAGCCTTATAATTTTCCGCGTTCTTTAAAAGTATAAGGGTTTAATTCTAGAATAAATTCTAATTATTCTTAAGGTCTTTCTTTTAATTTATTAATTATTTATTAAGGTATTAATTTTATCTTACCTTATATCTTAAGTTTATATAATTTAAAGTAAGAAGAATTTTCTAGTAATTCTTATAATACTTACGTTTTACTTTATTAAAAGTATAACTTAAGTTATTTATTTAAATCTTATACTTTTAAGGGTTTATTAAATAATAAAGAGAGTTAATATTCTTAACCTATACTTTTTAATTATTACTTTCCTTTAAATTATAAGAGTTATACCTCTTTTTTATTATTAAGTAAGTGGTTTTAAGAATTAATCTTTATAGCTTCTTTTTCTTTTCTTAAAGCTCTTATAACTTCTTTAATTAAGTAATTTAATTTTAAAGAGTTATAATAGTCTTATTTAATTATTTAAGTATTTTCCCTTTACTTAAGGCTATTATATTCTTCTAGTTACTTAGTAATTCTATTAAGTTCTCTACTATTAAAGGTAAAGGCGCCTATAAAATAAGGGTTCTTTAAGTACTTATCCCTATTATTTTAATTAAGTAACTTTTTAAAAAGCTTTAAAAATTATAAGATTATAAGAGAGACTAAAAGTTAAGTAGCTAAAGTAAGGGTAATTATATTATAATAATTAAAGCTTATCCTATTTTTTAATTATATAAGATATAAAGAATATAGTCTTAAAGCCTCTATTCCACGTAACGTTATTAATCGCGTTACAGGTAGGCGGGGTTCCCTAACCACCTTACACGTAATGCCTTTTATTTCTAGGTTTTCCTATTACTTTTAATTAATTTAATTAAAAGCCCGTTAATAAGCTTAATTAACTTTCGCCTTAATAGACAGGTCTAATAGCTTCTATTAAATTTAAGCTTTAATTTTAGCGTTAAGCTTTTATATTAAATCTCTAAGAGGCTTATTTAGGTATAAACACTTATAATAGTAATGTTTTTAATTATAAAGGCACTTTAAAGCTATCTTTAACCTTTCTTATTAATTATTTCTAGGTTAATTAAATGCTTATAATACATTTAAGGTCTCTAATAATAATAGACTTTCTTAGAAGATAAAGGTTAAAAAACCGCTCTTACCTTTTATAGCCTTTTAACGCTAGTAATGCTTTATATAAATTACTAATTTAAAAGCTATTTAAGACCTTATTTATTTAACCTTTCTTATTAAGGTTTAAGAGGTTTAAGATATAATTATTCTAGTAGCTTAAAAATGTAAGGCTAATTAAGGCTATTATAGCTATAAAATCTAGGGTTAGTTAAAGCCCTTTCGTATTAAATAAGTTAATTTAACGAGCTTTTACTAGTACCTTCTATTAGCTTATAATTTAAGCTTTAATTTTCATATAATTAGCGCCCTTTAATACCAATTTATATTTTAATAAAACCTCTCTTTTATATTCCTATAATATAGGTTATAGCTAGGCTTATAGTAGCTTTAATTATCTTAAAACGCTATCTTTAATAGCTATTATATTATAATAACTACTAATAGTCTTTATAATAAATTACTAAGTAACTAGAAGAGCTTTTTAATGCCTTTAATAGGCTTAAATATTAACCTAATAGTTATTTATAAGAAATTTAAGCCTCTTAAATTAAACCTTATTAAGGTTTATAATTATTATAGCCTTAAGGTTAACATTATTAGGTTAGGGTTTTTTTAAAGGGATAATAGCTACTTTATTAGGCTATTAAGGGTTAATTAAATACTAAATACTCTAATTAATAGCGTACTTTTTAACGATAAAAATCTACTAAAACTAGCTTTTTAAACCTATTAGGGTTACTAATAAAGAACCTTTAATATCTATAGCTAGGTTAATTAAATCTTTTATTAAAGTCCTTAAATGTATTATAATTTAACGTTAAAATATCTTAAATTTAGTGGTAAACTAGGCTTATAATTATAACGTTAATAGCTATAAAAGCAGATTAAATAGTAGAATTATCCTTAAAATTAAAGCTATTTAAGTTTGGAAAATAAGCCCTTATTTATAGATATTAAGGTTATCTAATAGGTCACCTAAAAAGTAATTAATTTAAGGGGTTTTACGGTATCCAGCTATTAAAGGTCCGGCTTTAATAGGGTAGTAGCGCGAGCCTTCTTTTAAGGCTTTTCGTACAATCGGAAAGCAGCTATTTGAGGCGTTTTGGGGCTTATCGGGGTCCCCGATAAATAGCAGCCTTTTTCCATTGAAAGGGGCCTTTGGCGTTGATACGAGTCCATGCCCACACTAAAGAGATGAAGAGATCGCTGTCTAAATTTACGTTAGAATTACCAAATTGGTGCCCTAAGACATCTACAATCGATTGAGTCAAAGTGCTTTCGCTTGTCAAATCTAAATAAACGGTCTCGTGCGAATGAGAACCCTCATCGCATTTTTGATATAGTTCGTTAATAAAATTCGCATAGGCTCTCATGGTCGGGTTTCGTTGAACAGTCCCCTTGGCGCTCGCGAGAATGGAATAGCTGGACTCTAAAGAACAATCATGTCGCGTGAGATGCGTCCATGAGCCACGGTCGCCTTATTTACTTCCTGGACAAGAGACAACACGTCTTGGAGGAGAGCTTCTGCTGCCACATTGTTTGCGGGTATCTCGACTGGTTCTACATTGAGCGCAGGCTGGAACCTTTGATCCCCGACCACGATCGCTCCCTTCACAGCCTTGTGGCCTTGAACCGCTTCCTCTATAGTAACTGAGTTCAACTTCTCGCAGTTGGAAAATACAATAATATTGTCAGCCCTTCCAATATATCTCCAATGGTTGGGCAGCGTTGGGTGTGGCTCATAAAGGTTGCCGGTCCGCCACTCAGTCTTTTCAGGCAAGTTGTAAAAAAACGCTTTGCGTCCGGGATCATTCTCATCGTCATTGCGGAGAACCATTTCGTAAGCTTCAAGATTCACCTCAGCTGGCATGAACTCGGCGCCCATATCTTTTTCATTTACAATAAAATGCTGCCACAGTTTTGGAAATGGATCGTATACGGGAGACATCTACTCCGGTATTAGTCCCCACAGGGCCAGACAGGTGACCAGACAACTTACTCGGTAGAGGAAATTAAGCTACCTAAAGCGACACGACTCTCAACGAGCATGCCACCAGCCGCCGGGGCAAGACTACCTACAGATAAAGGTTGTACGTGAGCAAAGATGCCCCTATGATGGAAGACAGTGTTGGGGACTCACCTACACCGAATGCCACGATATCAAGACCAGCCAACACAGAAATGCCCACCTCTGTCAGGCTCATTTTTTCCACAACAGACGGTGGGAGAGTAGCTGCATCTGCACCAGAGTGTACTAAGCTTAGAATTGCCAGGTCAGCACTCAATGGCCCATCTGCAACTCCGTACACCAAAGTCGCGCCGTAAAAGATACCCGCGTTTATCACCAGAGCAACGCCAGCGACGTGGAACTCAGGCATCGGAATAGAAAGCGTCTTAACCATGAATAAGTGAGCAAAAGCACTAATAGTGTCATGAAATTCAGGACCGTTTCGGAGCCCATCAAAAATAGTGAAACACTCTTGCAGCACGACAACAGGTTTTGGGATACCAGTGCTGCCGCCGGTATGTAGTACCACCTGGGGATCCCATCTGCCATCCTCGTACGACCGATCGTAGGGCAGTGAGACGGGCTCCGACTCAAGCCAGACTTGAGGGGCCGCGGCTGGAATAACGGGCATTGGGTGTCTTTCCAGCCACGGTAGAATTGTCTCCAGATAACCTTCTGCAAAATATGGAGCTCTACAATTGGTCGCTTTGAGGAGAGATATCTGGCCCTCGAGGCTATCCGAGGCGACAAGAAGAAAGCCTTGTGCCGTGCTCTGATACAGGCCAGCATGAACATAACGTAGCGTATATCTCCAGGGCCGATGTACGCTATCGTGGGAAATCCTCACTCTGATATCGGCAGTCGGCAAATCGCCGAACCAGTTCGTGACCTACAAAGTTCACAGCGTTGGCAACCTGCATGAACGTTACCTTTTTCCATCCGTCCTTCGGATCGCTGGAAAGGGAAAGATACGCGTAATGTCTGTCCCGTTCATTTTATGCATACTGATCAAGAACATTGATAAGCAAACGTTTCCTATACTCCTATCCCTTCGAGTCAGAGAACGTTTTCGAGGTATGTCGGTGCGTCTAGTCTTGTATGTGCGTTTTCATGATATCTGGCAAGGACTTGGTAAAGTTTTCAAACGTTTCACAAATCTAGATAATAAAAGACCGTTGTCGAGTCCTAGGAGAAGTGAACTGTCGGGAATCCGCGTTCAAATACCTTTTCCAGAGCGAGGAGCAACTGTTGTACGTAATCGAATCGGTGCTCTTGTCCGATCAAAAGTTAGGCATACTTTCCGACGTCCCCCAAACTGAGAGAAACATGACGCAACCACATGCACATGCAACACCATCTTAACCCATAGACCCTTTGACATGGATGATAACTTGCGGAGCTACCGCAGCAAAGGCGGTAAGCAGATTAAATGACGAGGAAGAAATAATTGCCAAAAAACTACGGTGTAGTAGTTACACATCAACTTGCCCAGTGGGCCCAAAGAAACCCAACAAGAGTTGTTGAGCATTTTAGAGAGGTTCTAGCAGCCTGAAAAGAAACCCAGCCGACTCAAGACATGCATACACTCTCTATTACTGGTCAAATTCCCTGCTACGTGGCCACGGCCGCGTCGATGGGAGTTACTGCCGAGGCATCCATATGCATATTAGGCTAATCGTTTTCAAACACAAATATAACACGTTCGATACGAAGTAGTGTGTCCGTTGTACCACCTACCAAAAGTGGAGGAACCTCCGTCGGTAAAGGTGGTTATCCCTCTTTCTAGGAACCCCGAAGCCAAGTCATGGCTTGAAATTTTCTAGAAAAATATTCGGAACTAATTTTCATCTTATAAAATATTTCCCTTGACCCTATTTGAGACATCATGTCGTATCTATGCGTTTCTTGCAAGAATCGACATGAGGATTTACACCTTGGAAAACACCTAACTTATACAGCTAGGCGGGTTAATTGCAATTATATATAAGGACCAGATATGAGCTCTTATTTGGCTATTCTAGTGGAAATTAATAAAAAGAGAGCACCCAAGATGCGGGCCAAACCCAACTCGGGTAGAGACATGAAGCTTGCCGCCATCTGTTTTACACACTTGGAACTACTGGGAAGAGGAGAAAAAGCAAGGTCAGTTTGACACGTCAATCAGCACTCTTAACCTTTCACGGTAGCCCGCTTCTGGCATGCCCGAGACAGGGTTGCATTCCCAATGCCTTGTTACACAACATAAGTGGCAACAACCCCCGTACAACTGAGTTGGTATTAGTAAAACAAAGTAAAATGTCCACCACGCGGCAGAAGTGGCGGGAGCATTATTCATACCCAATTCAACTAGGAGAGTATTAAGATCGTTCTGAAACGTTGGGAGTTCATCCCCGCCGGCAGGACAAGATGGAAACGATGCTGGTATTTCTTGGATGGCACGAAGTTATCACAAGCGTAATTTCAGACTATAACGCCGACATAAATGGGTTGGACCAGTCCATAAAGACCTCTCTCATAGTTTCTTTAAATGAGAGATTCAGCGACATTATAATCATTCTTGTCGAAGTAGGCGTCGAAGTCGACCCCTCTGAGGAGTCGGGCCGTGCTACCGTCTTGCATAAGGAAGGATTAGATAAAGTCTTCACGTCTTTTGTGGAGAATATTCTGACACAAAAGATCACGTTCAATCTTCTTTAATGCATAGAATGGTTCAAGATCTGGGGGCTATAGCTCTTTCACCGCTTCATTCTGTTCCCGCGATTCCACAGCTGATCCCATCTAGCTTAGGCTACACTTGACTATTAAAATGACCAGAAAAGCAGTAAATAAAACGGCAAAGTACATGTTAGCAAGGTATGGCGCAATGCTTTCCCCAACATTTGATTGACCAGCAATAGATACGACTCGGTGCCTCTTCGCGGAGCAGGCACAAACGGATATTCCAATTGCGCCAAAGGCTTGCTTGAGAGTGGAGAGGACCCTTCAGCTCCCGGCGGCGCAGGTAAAATACTTTTGCATCTCTGAAAGTCCGATTTTACACTACAACTGGCTGCTTGAGGAGACTGGAGGAATGGAACGAGTTTAAGTTGCATCAGGTCGTCTCACGATGGTGAGTTTTATATGCTAGCGTGACGACTTCTTCTACAACTACCGCTCACACTTATCATTAAGTATGTTTCTTACAAGTACGAGGAAACTCGAGCCTATAGCTAAGAGCA
This sequence comes from Metarhizium acridum, assembly GCF_019434415.1. Taxonomy (NCBI): domain Eukaryota; kingdom Fungi; phylum Ascomycota; class Sordariomycetes; order Hypocreales; family Clavicipitaceae; genus Metarhizium; species Metarhizium acridum. Next base: position 2,596,543 of record NW_027094018.1, on the reverse strand, counting down.
TAGCACAAGTATACCATGTAAAATTAGTCTCGAATATACCAGCACCCCCTATCACTATTTACGTGAGGCGTTAAGAGTTATATTAGTTATAACTACGGTAATCTTCCATCCGTAAAATACAGTTACTCAAGCTGACCATCTATAAAAGTTACTCAACCCCAGTCTTAGTATATGCCTCTACAACCCTAACCCTATACACTAGTTTACCTGATGCCGGTTAACTGCCCAACCTGAGCGTTTCGCAAAGCAGGTCCTCCGTTCGTGCAATAACGTATCCTGAGCATTCTAGATATTCTCTCAGCATCAAGTGAAATGTTTCTCCCCGGAGTACTATCTCGCTCCGTTGCAATAAAAGTTATGGCGTCTCGGCCCGTGCAACTGGGCCTCGGTACGAGGTGACCCTACCACAAGGACGTCATGCAAGCCTCCGTCTCCCCCTTCCCTCCAGAGAAGAAAACCTGTGGCGGATTCGTGCAGGGACTAAAAAGTGTTCTCATGTATATATTACCAATGACCTTTCGAATTTGTAATGTGTTGTACAGAGCGGGGTGGCACACGCAAGCCGGCTTGTTATGCGGCCGCTGGTCGGGTCTGCAGATGCTTTACTTCTGCTCTGCGTAGTTGACTGGCGCGTAACGACGGTTTCTGAGAGGAACTGCGTCATAAGTTGTATACATATAACGAGACAGATTCGTTTGTGGCAAGAGAGAGTGGTCCTTCCTATCCATCCCCTTTCAGCAATTCGTTGGCGGCCTCAAGACCCTGAATTGCTGCTCGACTCAAACCCACAGCCTTCCCTCCTCAGCATACATCATGCTGGATTATCAATATATCCCACTGGAAAAGTCTCAGCTAAGAGTACTGACCCTCCTAGCTGGCGAGTTTGATGATCCTCTGACCGGCGTCTTGACACACCAACAGTTCCTCCCGGGAATTTCCGACATTCCAAAATATGAGGCGGTATCATATTTCTGGGGTGACCAGATGGAAATGACGACAATTGTCATCTATCAAGGTTTCCATCGGAGGAAAAAACTAATTAGACCTTGCCTAGCAACTGCCCTGCGGCACTTCAGACAACAAGACCAGCCTCGAAATCTTTGGTGTGATTCCATCTGCATAAACCAAGACGATCTTGTCGAGCGAGCGGCTCAGGTTCTTCTCATGGGCGAAATATATCGAGAAGCTGACCGGGTCATTGTTTGGCTTGGACCTGAAGAAGATGATAGCTCCGTGGCTTTGAAGATACTCGACCACATTGGATCCAACGTACGTTTCGATCCTGCCAGATATGAATTGTCCCCTCTCCCGGGGACGAATAGTAGATTAGGAGATTTGAATTCGGCCCTCTCGTACAAACAAAGGGAGTGGCTGGCGATGAAAAAGCTCTTTGCCAGACCTTGGTTCACAAGGCTCTGGGTCAGGCAGGAAATCGTTCTGGCGAAGCCATCCGCCATCGTCGTTGCCGGATATTCAACGACCACCTGGACGAGATTTGGGCAAGCAGTGGGATGTATCGAAGTCAAGATTGCTTTGGGCAACACAAACTCGCCCTTTTTGACTCGTTTCGTCCACGACGTTAGCAATATCGTGGCTCTCTTTCGAACCACATTGTTCAGACATCCGGTTGCGTTGCTCAATTTTACGCGCTCTTGCCAGTGCAGAGACGACAGAGATCGAGTGTACTCGCTCCTGGGTCTCATTGACTCTAGCTACAAGATTTGTCCCGATTACTCTCGAAACGCCAGAGACGTCTGCAAAGAATTCATGTTTAGCGTATATAGAGAAGACGCGAGGCTGGATATGCTAGCATTTTGCGACTCTACAGCGAGCCCGAGCTGGGTGCCCAACATTCCGGGGCAGAATCCTGCCCACCACTTTTGGCGCAACTTTGCTACTGGATACTCCGAGGCTCGCTTGAACATGATGCAAGGGGACGTGATGGGTGTCAAGGCGGTAAAGTGCGGACTTGTGTCGAATCTCGTCGGCCACATACCAAGAGGATGTGCTGAAGACGAGTTGAAGCAACGAGTAAAGACCATGTTGAAGCAACAACTTGGTACGGACACTAAGAAGTGGGAACATGGGGCGACAATTCAACTCACGCAGGCATTACTAGGTGGTCACTGGTTCGAAAATACCGGTCACCAACATGACCCCCAGTTAATGGGAGTGGTGTCTGTGCTGAAGAACTGGGTCGTTGAGGATTTCGGCAGAACCAACGGCCAAGATGCCTTTTTGGACATGCTTGTAATCTGGGCCATGTTGAACGCGCTGCCTGGATGGTCCGTCTATCGAGCAAACAATAGTCTATTCGGCATTTGTTCAAACATGTGCCTACCCGGCGATCAAATATACGCCGTCCTTGGTTGCAAGGATCCCATTATACTTCGAAAACGCGAAGATTTGACCTGTTACCGTATTGTTGGGCCGGCATATATCCACGACTTTTCATGTGGGCAAGCCATCTTGGGGCAACCTGCTGTTAGTTCAAGCTTCGTTGATTCATTTGACAATCCATATTTAAGCTTTGAGAGAGAAGATGGCTTAGGGAAGAAAGGCGATCCACATCTCCAACATATCGACTTCCCCTACAAAGTCGAGGACGATCATCCACTCTGGCATAGAAACAAGGGCTCTATCGGCCGTACCGAGGTTGGCTCTTCGCATCTTGAAGCATTCCACGAACGTGATGTTCGAGTAGAGGAAATTCTTCTTCAATAGCGATGTGTGCTTTTACCCATTTCCGTCCGAGTATTCACCTGTACTCATCCAGGTCTGACAAGCAAGAATTGCGTTCAGGGCAAAAGAGGAAGCTTGCGGATATGGAACCCAAGACTACTTCTTACTGAACATCTGCCATTGCTGAAAAGGATTGTGAACTTATAAAGCTTATTCTTCCACTTTGTTCTGTACGATTTGCTGTTTCCAGGTCCATCTCTCTTCTTCACTGCATTTTGAAGCCGGACAGCATCGCCGTGTTCTGAAAAACAATGCCCTCGGGCGAATTTCGCGTGATGCCATCAAAGATGGTTGCCAAGCGTTGGCTCGACCGCACAGAACTCGCGATCACACTGTTGATGTCCTGTTTGTGCATCCAGAGCTGGTTGACAGGCACAGTCTTGATTCGGTTCGCCAACAGATTCACTGTCTCTTCCAACTCAGCCCCAGGAACACACATCAAAACGAAGCCCATCGATGCAGCTTCCTTGCCATCTATGAGATCACCCGTAAACAGCATTCTCTTCGCCTTTTCCGGACCAATTCGATGCGCCCACATGGCTGTTGTAGGACAACCCCATACCCGACTCGGCGCGTAGCCAATCCGAGCCTCGTCCGCCAGGACGACCAGGTCGCAACATAGGGCGATATCACTTCCACCTGCGACAGATGTCCCGTGAACTTACGTTACGGTGCGTTCGCGGCTTCGGAAGAGTTCCGAGTAACACTCGGTCGCTTCGTCAAATAGTCCTCGAAGGGATCGTAGCCTTCGCTTAGATCCTACCGCCTTCGGTTTGGCCACGTTGGACATGTTCGGCATAAATGCCCAAGCCATAGCCCCCACAGAATCCAGGTCCATTCCCTTTGATAATGATACAATGTAACTTGGAATCGAAGTTGGCTAGACGAACAGCGGCCCATAGCTCAGCCGGGACAATCCTGGTCGATTGCGTTGAAATTCTTTGGCCGGTTCAGAATAGTGTACGCTACTTTCCCATCTGATGACGTTGTGTAAATGATAGATTTGAAGTCAGTATTCTCCATTGTGTTTATGGATTATAGGTAACTAGGCTTGTACTGAGCAACTTGAGGTGTCGGCGGCCAGGAGCACTGAGCAGAGAGATTGGAGTATTATTCATCGGGGCGTCCATGTGGTTGGTTTACTCATAAAGCCGAGCTACCCCACACCTCGGTCAGCTCATCTTCCCGTAGCCAGCAATCGTCGTAGACTCGTAGTTTTTTCTTGCTTGGTTCAGAAGTCTGCAGGGCTATCCGTGTCCGCGCTTTCATCTGTCCATGACGACTTAGCACGGGATTGCGTGGCGACTACACGCGTATTCCGCGTAGCTAACTGAGGCAGTTCTGTCAGGAAGGAATTTCCTGGAACGCCGCGGATGCGTCTAAAATTGGATTGACTATAGCTACTTTTTCTGGCTTATTCGCTAGAAGTCTGTGGAGTGCCTTTGGCGTTTGGCTGGCTGACTGGCTGACTCGGCCACACTTTGGTCATTTGATGCTTGTAGCTGAATGTTCACTATGCCAAACGAAAGCCATCAGGCTTCGATTTCACGAGTCTGGAGCGCCGCGGTGTTGGTCGACAGTAGATGCTGGGGGCACAGTCTTCCAACCATCTGACAGAAGCTCTGTCCTGTAATATATTGTTGGCTCAACCGCTGCGTGACGCCTCTTCGGACGCCGTCACGGAGTCGTAATGGGAGCGACTTGCCACCACTGGTCGGACAATAGCAGAGATGGTTTGAGGTGTCTACGCTCGTCCGGTTAGAGAATCATGCCAGAGTCCTTGACGACGAGAGCGGGTGCGAAGTGATTGGCGTAGCACAGGATCATCCAAATATGCTGTTCACAACATGATCGGCCCTAGAAGAAAGCCATGAGGCTCAACCTTGTGCCACCCCCTTCCACAGTCCATAGTCCTTCCGAAGGTGCATTAAATGCCCCGGGTCATTGCGGTCGCGACACGTTGTTCCTGAGGAATGGAACGAGTCAGGCGGGCAAGCGTTCGTGTGTCACTCTCGCAATAGCACCATGCGTTGCATGCCGACTTCGTTCTCGTCAAGGAGACGGTGATGCCTCCGTGCGCCGAGTGGCTGTGGCCATCAACTCAGGCTCCCTTGCCGCCTGGCACCTGAAGGGTGGCTGGAAGGAGATGGAAGCGGCGAAAGCTTGTCGACGGGTACTTGAAATCGTCACCTGTGAGGACTCGGGCACTCTAGTAATTTACCTACCTTGTAGTTAGAAATAGCAGTGGGGTCCACGGCCGAGTTTCGAGCGGCCTTGTCTTCACCTGTAGACCAAAACATCCGGAAATACCGAATAGCCACCCAGTGGAAGCAAATATAGCCTGTATGACCGCACTGCGTTGTTTCTGGGCACAAAAGATAATGCGTGACGGCCTCCTTGTCGTGCATTTCACCATGTTACAGGGTCAGCAAATTTCCTTTGTTCTGTTCCTTTCATCACTCGGTACTTTGCTCAAGTGCGGCTGTCGCGATGCTATTCGCGGTCAGGATTGCTCTTGCCCACCTGTGGATGCAACACTTAAGGAGCCACGGATGCTGGTATCTAGCTGCAGAAGGGTGTATCTAAGTAACTGGACGCATGCCACTATGAACTTTGATGTGCTAGTGTGTACCTGGATCTAGGTGCACAATACATGTCGCCTCTTGTTCCGAATCTATTTGCACGTAATGCACCCCCCTTTTGGTTGGGTCCCTTGGCGCTAAGCCAGTTTAGGAAACATCACTCAATTGGCAGCAAAGAGAGGCAGGGTCGGCGGCGGGAGAGGAACCTCCAAAACCCACACCCCCTTCGCCTGTTGGTCTTGGGTGAGCGTCACGGTCCAGCCTGCGCCAGCGTCGAGAGAGAGAGAACCTTTACCCGATTTCTTGTGCGCCGCCTCTGGCACCGAAAATTGAGGATGAGACCGTGGTCTACGAGACAACGCAACCCCAGAAAAAATGAAAGTGCCTCCGCCCTGCCTCCGTCCCCAACTCTCCCCCATTCATCATCCTTTTTCCATCGCCATCATCACCAGCACCATCATCGCCGCCGCCGCGACTTGAGAACAGCGACTACAGTGCAGTCTAGCATCGCTACAGCTCTACGCCACCCGACGACTGCCCCTGGTCTGCCTCGACTAAATCACACTTTCACCATTGACGCTATACGGCATCACAGCCATTGAACAAACCTTGACAGCACAGTAGCCTTTGTCATCGACTCGTGCCCACAGCACTACCCACGAATATTCCTTCACCCTCGCCTGCCTTTTTTCCTAAAAAAAAAGAAGGAAAAACACACCTCACCTCTGTCATCAGAAATCGGTCAAACAGTAGTTGCCTAGGTCAAGGTATGTTGCCTACATATACCTGATGAAAATTTTAAATATCGACAGCCGAACATGCGCTAATACATCACGAACTATTCAGGCACCTTACGCGACGTTCCGACAGTTCCAAGGCCACATCAGCGAAAATGCCTCCAAAGGCTGACGGTCGGCGTAAATCTGGCGGCAAGCCAGGGTTGCTTGTTACTCTTAAAATTACCGCGTCTAGATTGCGCGAAGTGATGCACGCTGGATCTCCGGATGCTGAGTCGCCCACCCCAAAGGATTCTTCTGAGCCCAAGGACTCGCCTGCTCCGTCTGCCCACTTGGCCGTGTCTGCCGTGTCGAACGGTGACAACGCTTCCGATTCCAACGCTGCGACACCGGCAGCTGAGGGAACTCCTGCACCTGCGTCAATGGCGCCTCCAACAGATGGCCGAAAGAAAGGCGCAAAGAGGTCTGCAACTACGATAGATGGAGTGCCGAAGCCGCGTGGAAAGCCTGGCCCCAAGAAGAAGCCCAGATTGTAAGTCTTGTCTTGCCGCCAGCATATCCCTTGCAACAGGCAGATGTTTTTTTTATACTGTCCGTACTCAATTTCTAACGTATGCATTGCTGCAGGGAGGATGGCACAATCGATCACGCCGCTGTCGCTAGAATGCAGGCAGCCAAACTTGGCCCCAAGGCCAACCAGGGAGCCATCAATGCTGGCCTTCGCGCGCTCGATCGATCCGGCAAGCCTTGCCGCAGATGGGCTCGAGGTGGCTTCAAGCTGAAGAGTTTTACCGGTGTAGTTTGGGAGATTCCTCGCTGGACTGCTCCTATGACAAAGAAGCCTGGCGATGATGACAATGACGAGTCTGGGGCGGCTTCGGCTTCGGCTTCGGCTTCTGCTGATAATAGCAGCGGCAAGGAGAATAAAGCCAATGGCCAAGAAGAAAACAGTGCCAACAACAGCAATGCTGGAGGGGATGTCGAGATGAACAGCGCTCCTAGCATCAATGCTTCGTCACCGGCTCCTATTGCTATATCTGCCGCATCTTAATGGGTGACCTTTTTTTTTATCTCAACTATTTTCGTCTTGCTGCTTGCTTTTCTCATTTCCATTTTCCCATTTCGCGAGGGTTGGAGTTGGCTAGGCGTCTTCGTCGGGCCACATGGTTGACGTGTCACATATTTCGGGTTATCACGGTACTGGACCGTTGGCGTTTCAAAGGTTTCGGGAGCAAGTCATTGGAAGCACGGCCCAAGAATTAAAAGGATACATTGGGGTTGGCGTGCTGCATGTACATTACTGTTAGAATTGGGTCTGTGTCAACAGCGAAGTGATTAATATACTGTGGTATCTTCAGGCACACTATGGGGAGCTTTGAATGTAAATATCGGCGACTGAATGGAAATAGTCTTGTTTCCGACATGTTCATTACCAGAAGCCCCCAGCCTTGAGCATCAAATATATACAGATGTGCCATGGCATCCGCAAGTATCTCTACAAAACGCCTCGCCAACGCCGAGCTTGTACATTTAAACGAATATGCTGGAAGCATCTACAAGGGCATCGAGTGGGTGGCATGCGGCATTCCAGCAGCATGATCTTCAACCGTTGGACGCTCCGATGGTGCGTGGGTTGGTGAAGGGAGGTGTTGGCCCAGGACGCACAGTGCATTTTCTCGCTACTTTGCCAGGGGAAGCTGCAGACCGGTTCTGCCTGGTTTGGGCCCGATAGTCGCTACTTTTGGGCAAGCAAACAAAGATGGATTCATCCGTGATTCATGTGTGAATCAGGCCTTGTCGACTCGACGTGGGAACGTTGTTCGGGAGTCCGGACTGGCGGGACAAGCTTAGTCAGGCGCTTCGACGGTTTCGGCGTGCCGGACGTGCCCAAGTCAGCCAATGCGGATTGGTGGCTTGCACGAGAGGAGTTTTCTTGTTCGTGGTCAAGCTCGACATATGCTGGTACAGTCGAGAACAGAGGGAAACAGAAGCTGGTACGAGAAGCACGCCTATTACAGTGAAGATGTTTTCGTTTACGAGCATGCTGGTGTGGTTTTTTTGGATGATGTGCGGTTGATAGGTGGTGCTGCCGAGTTGGAGATTGTGGGCGTGGCAGTGGCAATTTCAGTCTGCTTCGCCCTCATTGCAAGTTGGGAGGCGACGCAGCGCGATGGAGAATTTGATGAAGGTTCTGCAGACTGCCGGCATCAAAATCGGACTCTCTCTGGTACCTGGGAAGGGAGGAGTTACTCTGCCAAGGTGATGACACCTGGCAGGCTGTCGAGGCTAATACCAACATCCGAGCTTGACATTCAGACCACTCCGTACGGAGTACATGTAGCCGGTTGGACGGCTCCAGTCGAGGCATCGCGCTGGGCCACTCATGTCTTGGACCGCACGAGTGGTGCAATCGTACTGATTGCCCCATTTCGCCGACCTTCGGGGTCCACCAAGTATAAAGCACATAAAGGCATAGGCAGGACATTGCAGTTACAAAATACACCCGGCGTCATTTCAAGACCTAGTTTCAACATGACATGTCAATACTTTTATTCGGTATCACAGCTCTGCATAGCAGATCCCCTCCCTCTGAGTATCTAACAAGTACAAATCCGGGTCAAGCCAACCCATTTTCCAAAGACTCCCTTGTGTGAACAATCGAACGGCAAAAATAATTACACAGCTTATTTCTGGTTCTCGGGTCGCAGAGCACTATACAAAACAAGAGTTAGTAAGCCACTATAATCTGAACGAGAAATCCGTTTGCAACTTACCGAACAGCCTTGCCGGCTCTCCAGATCTCCAGATTTCGGATTTCTTCCATCTCAGCCTCGTACTTCTGGCGATAGTCGGGCTGGCTGTTGTAGTCCAGAGATCGCTGAGTCTCGGTTCCGTCCCTGACGCTGTCGTACAGGTTGTTAAAGACGGGCTTCAGGGCGTCCTTGAACTTGGGGGTCCAGTCAATGGCACCTCGGCGGGCAGTGGTAGAGCAGGCCTCGAACATCCAGTCCATGCCGTTGGCACCAATCAGGGGGTACAAGCTCTGGGTGGCTTCCTCTACAGTCTCGTTGAAGGCCTCACTGGGGCTGTGGCCACGCTCGCGCAGGACCTCGTACTGGGCAAGGAACATGCCGTGAATACCACCCATTAGGCAGCCACGCTCACCGTACAAGTCAGAGTAGACCTCCTTCTCAAAGGTAGTCTCGTACAGGTAGCCAGAGCCAATGGCGACACCCATGGCAATGGCTTTCTCCTTGGCCTTGCCGGTCACATCCTGGTAAACGGCGAAAGAGGAGTTGATACCACGACCCTCACGGAAGAGGGATCGGACGGTGCGGCCGGAGCCCTTGGGAGCGCAAAGAATGACATCGATGTTGCTGGGAACATCGACCTTGGTGAGGTCCTTGAACACGGGGGAGAAACCGTGAGAAAAGTAGAGAGTCTTGGGGAAAAAAAAAAAAGTTAGCCTTATTCATTATTTTCATTTCTGTTACAAGGAATGGTAGCTGCTTACCTTGCCCTCAACGAGCTGGGGCTTGATAGCAGGCCACGTCTCCGACTGAGCGGCGTCGGAGAGAAGGTTCATAACAATGGTACCACGTAAGATGGCATCGTCAACCTCGAACAGGTTTTTTCCAGGAACCCAGCCATCCTGAATAGCATCCTGCCAGGACTTGCCGTTCTTGCGAACACCGACGATGACGTTGAGGCCGTTGTCCCGGAGGTTCAGACCTTGGCCGTGGCCCTGCGAGCCGTAGCCGATGAGGGCCAAAGTATCGTTCTTGAAGTAGTCCTACTGCGGGTTAGCACTTGCAATGCGCCAATTGACCTCTCAAAAAGATTCCGTGATGAATTGTATCCTGCTTCTAAGCAATTCGGGTGGTGACTCACAAGGAGCTTCTCCTGAGGCCAGTCGGAGCGCTCTGTACAAAAAAGTAGCCGTTAGCTCATAACCGTCAGTAACGGCGTCAATTGGATACAAAAAAAGACATACCATAAACATCCTCCTTGTGACCGGCAAAGTCGATGGTCTTGACACCACGAACCTGCTGCTGAGCAATAGCGACGACAGGACGAGCAGCAGTAGCAGCTCGCACCAGTTGTCTGGCAGCGATGTACGAGCGCTGCTGGACACGAGGAGCAGCCAGCTGGCGAGCTGCACGCAGAGACTTGGAGAAACCTCTTGAGGCCATTGTGTACGGAGGAAGAGGAGATTGGCGATGAAAGGGATTGGCGAATGTGCGGATTGGGAGTTTGGGGAAAAGGGGAGATAGAAGGTGGTGAGTAGATTATCCTTTTGGGAGGATGGAGATCGGAACCGGATTTTTCTTGGGGGAAAAAAGCAGTCAGAGCCGGGGGCCGATTTCGGTGGTGGATGCCGTGTGTTGCGAGGGTCGGCGGCACATGCGTCAGAGCATTGCTATTGGCGTACCAAGTCACCTATTAGAGTATAAATATCCTAAGTCTGTATCTCTCATGAAAATAATTTACATATCATAAGTCCATCAATAAGAGATACAATTATGAAAATTAATATCTGTTCTTTTACCTTCTCTCTCCCTCCCTTAAAACTTACCCATAGTTAGAAGGTAGAAAAGTAAGGCATTATTGGTGCTGGTCCTGGAAAGTTATGCTGTAGATTGATTTGGTGGAGCGTTGACTAAATAGGCAATTAGTGGAGCATGCTGCCCGGAAGGCAATCTTTTGTTGCCCCCATGGCAACGCTCATGCGCACTGTCGACTTGGTGCTGGAACACCCAAACACGCAGCTCGGGTTTCCGGACGTGCAGCTCGACTAGTCTCAATCAGTTCGTATTATATATGCGGCTTCTACTGCCATAATTTAAAAAGGGCATATTGGCGCTTCTAATTTTCGCCAGGCGAAATCTAACACTGGCAATATTCGATGTTTGGTGTTTTGAACAGGTCTTTTTCTATCGAGGCTGCTTCGAACCCTGAAAACCAAGGCCCATACATGTACCTGATAATGTCAAACAACCATGGCGGTACTCCGTAGAAGCCACCCATAAAAAGGTGCGGAGACAGACTACCGGACCGACTTGGACTTGTCGAGCTCTATGTTCATTCGGTTGTTCCATCAAAAGGACGCATATGGCCTGTACTCCGTTATTTATTAGGAAGGCGTTGGACATGGCACTAGGGTCTTGTCTGGTACTAGGAATGGAGCACTTGCAGCCGGAGTACGTGCACATGTGAGCAGACACGAAGGGCGGACATTTGTGCCCAGCTCCTCTGCCGCTCGCTGTTGGGCATGCCTTTATGCATGTTTGCACCGGCAAGAATTTCGGTGACAAGAGGCAAACACAAGCCAATTTTGGGCATGCTAGAGTCGTAAGAAGCCGTCATAATCACGACATGTCGGCCTCTCGTCCAGTCTCTTGGCATCATCGGGTCGCTGGCCATTCAACCATGGAGAGCCCATGAGAGGCTGGGGCAGTGGATCCAATGTGCCGCCGTCCAGGCGTCCACCAGTGATTAATGGCGGCTTCAGCGTTCCAAACGTTCAATGTTCCCCATGTCCCACTACCACCAGATAGATCAACTTGCCATGTCATCAGTGCTGGCGCCTGCGCGCGGCCCACTGCTCAGGTGCCGCCAGGCAGTGCCAGCATGCCCAGGTGTCGGTCTGGTACTTTGTACTCTGTACCAGACTCTTAGCTCTGCACCCTGTACTCCGTTCTCCGTACTTACCCATGGAATCACCAGGTGTCTGATCCTCCAAGCGCTGGCATCTACCCAGCGTTTGCCGACGACACCCTCGTATCACTCGACCAACCTTTCATTCCAAACCTGTGCAGCGTTTCAATCACCGCTCGGGCCGTGACAGAAAACCGCTGGGGAAAGAGACCAACACATCGCTTTGAACCAGGGCTCCATCGTAGCCGAGCCGAAGCTCAGCAGCTCTGTATCTTGCCAGTCGGCTAACATACTTGAGTAGAGTGGCACACTTGCAGGCACACTGGTCCGATCAAGCAAGCAGCTTGGCCTTTCAAGGGTCACCAACTTGGGTGCCGAACTCTCGTCTGGTCGAACATAGCCGGTCAGGTACCGCCTACGTGCATAGCTCGCCCACTCTTGAACCACCTTGTCGAACAACATCACAACATCGCGGCAACTACCACCGATCCGCACCACCCGGCCAACTTGACCCTCCAGGCACGCAGAACACCCCCTTCGCACTTTCCGGACCTGTATATCATGGCTAGCTTGGAGCAGCATGGCTCATCTGGTTTCTCCGACTCAGACTCGTCAGCTGGAAGCTCTGGCCGACCGCATTCCCGCAACGCCGCCACGTACACCCCCGAACCGCCGCATCGCTCCAGAGCCAGCTCTCGTTTCTACACGCATCCTTCCCGCACGTCCATCTTGAGTCCCAGCCGTGGTCTGCTGCTCGATCCTGTTCCCGGCCTCGCCTCGGCGACGTCGCGTCGCGATACCAACAACCTGGACGACTCCAGCCTCAACGATCTGGCGACCATGTGGAAGGCCAGTGGCACCTTACCTTCCTTTTCTCGCGGCTTCGATATGTTTATGGCTCCGATGTATTCAGAAAGCTCAGATACTGCTGCCAAAGACCACGATTCGTTCTTCGTCCCGTCATATCTGTCCGAGTCCACCTATGTTCACAAGTTGGAAGCTGCGCACAAGTCCAGGCTTCAAGCTCGGAACGAGGCTTTGAAGGAACACAACCACGAGATGGCGACTGAATTGGCTCGCAGTCAACCCGGACTGAGGATGTATCCCTCGTCAGTTAGTACCGGGCCAGGACTGCCCCGCACGAGCCTGGAGCGACTGAGTTGGCCAAAGTTGGAGGACGAACTGACGCCGCTGCCGAGTCGCTGGAACCCTGGTGATTCTTGGGGGTCTATTGAGTTTTTGGAAGCTGCGCGATCTTTGAAGTTCATCGGGCCCAGAGGTCACCAAGACAGGGATCACGAGGCGGCTGCGGTGCGAGCCGACTACCCCATGCCCGCAGAATGTGGAATATACTATTACGAGGTTCACATCCTATGCGGAAAACGCGACGAGTAAGTCATGTGGACCTGGAAATCATGTTTGGATATCCGTCAACGCAAGAGCAAGCTGACAGTATAGTAGCACTACCATTGCCATTGGGTTTGCCACAAAAGGTGCGACCATGTCGCGGCCAGTAGGTTGGGAAGAAAATTCTTGGGGGTATCACGGAGATGACGGCCGTTGCTTTACTGGGAACAATACGGGACGGCCATTTGGTCCAACGTTCAGCACAGGAGATGTCATTGGCTGCGGCGTCAACTTCCGCGACCACACTGCTTTTTTTACCAAGAATGGCGTCAAGATCGGTAAGCCTCCTTGATCGTGGGACAATGCCGTGTGGGTGGCTCTGCTGATAGTCCATGTGCAGGTGTGGCCGTCAACGACGTCACCCAAACTAAGGTTTTCCCTGCTGTTAGTCTGAAGAAGCCAGGAGAACATATCATGGTCAATTTTGGGCAAACGCCCTTTGTTTATGACATTGATGATATGATGAGAGTGAGTATCTTGTGCGATGTTTTCAGACAATGCGCCATGCCACCACACCTACTAAACGGGAGATAGGAGCAACGGAGAAAAATCCAAGATGATATCGAAAAGACTGACGTCTCCAGGCTTGAGCCTGGACTGGGCGAAACAGACCTCATACAGGCCCTGGTTTTACAGTTCTTGCAGCATGATGGCTATGTGGAAACAGCCCGAGCTTTTGCAGAAGATATCAAGTTGCAGAAAGAGGCTTTGAACTTGGATCCTAATGTCACTGTCGACGGAATCAACGTCAAGGATGACGAAGACGCTAACAACAGGCAAAGTAGGCTGACAACTCTCCACTTGCTGGTCGCTGGTACTAACACATAATGTAGAGATTCGAAAAGCCATTCTTGATGGTGAGATTGACCGTGCGTTGAAGCACACACACGTTTACTACCCACAAGTATTCAAAGAAAATACACAAGTTCATTTCAAGTTGTGTTGCCGGAAATTTATTGAAATGGTCCGGAAGACGGCACAGCTGAGATCCGCAATTGACTCGAAACTGAGCAACGGACATAGACCCGGCTCCAGCCCTATTTCGCAGAACATGGACGTTGACGTCAACGGCGGGGACGATATGGCTTGGAACGAGCATACGAATTTCGAAGCCGATATGCAAGGCGCTCAGTTCGAGTTGCTGAGGCTGGAACAAGAAATGCTCAGCTACGGACAAACCCTGGGGGCCACATATGCAGGAGACCCGCGAGTTGAAGTCAGCAAAGCACTTGGGGAAATTTGGGCGTTGGTGGCGTATTCCAATCCTGTTGTGGAACCAACAGTTAGCCACCTGCTTGATAAGAAGGGCAGGGTAGTTGTTGCAGAGGAACTCAACTCGGCTATTTTGGGTAAGTGTCGTTGTGAGCGCAGCATCTGTCTACGCCAAGTCTTGTTGCTAATTCATGGACAGCGTCCCTGGGCAAATCTTCGCAAGCATCTCTTGAAAAGCTCTTTGCCCAAACCAGTGTGCTACTTGAAGATCTCGGGGCGGATGGCGATGCAGGTGCATTTGTCTCTGTACAAGATGTTGTGGACAGCATCAAGCCCGGCCCACGGTTGTAGTAGAATTGGAACTAAAAAATGGTTTGTTGCATTCATCACAACCTATCCAAGCCATCCTTTCCCACTGTGTTGCATTGATTAGGCGGCGTTCCTGGCGCTTGGTAGCTTTTCTATTTTTATATTTTTTCCCTCGCAATCCAACATGACAACTGGGCGGGTGGGTTATAGTTTTTGTGAGCATGTGGTATCTGAATCCAGAGGTGGCGTTGCATGGATTTTACGTGCGCTCATTTGATTTACGAAATTGGATGCTCGAGAGAAACAGTGGTATCCTGTATGGTTCCCATCAGCACTTAGGATCGTACCAGTAGGACTTGTGGTAGATGATTCAGAGCGGGGGGGGGACGGACGTGTATGTTAGTTGAGAATGATAGCGGAAGCGGAACAGCGATAGAGACGGTGTCAATATCCAGCCGTGGCATGCGGTCGTGTATTCAGAGACTAGCGTCACACGTGTGGTATTGTTGCATTGCAACCGTGTTTCTGCGAATTGAATAGATCAAAAACCGTATGGGTTTCCATGCTCCCATGATTATTGGTATTCATGCTCGAGACAATCCATAGTACGCAAGGTCCGCAACCTCGCCAAAGATGGGGTGGGAAAAAGCCAAAAAGCCAAATATCCCTGATCCCAAGTCATATTTTCACCATTTCAGACAGGCAAACGGGGCAGAGTAGTGTCGCATGTGCCGCCCTTCTATACAATCAGGCAAAATCTATAACCAATGCTTGCGCTGGCACCAACACCTCTAGTGTACAGGAGTAAATATGGAATCCGACCGCGCGTCCCCCGTTTCTGCGTGCCCGCTCACACGGCTCCTAGTGCCAACACCATTCGTACAGTCTGCGCCGGTGCTCGACGAGCCTGCCACACCCCTCGAGGCAGGCCCGCAGCGCATCGTCTTGCCACCCGAACGAGGCATCTAGAATCAGGTACGTGTACGCAAAGACCTCGGCGTCGAACAGAGCTGGCTCGGGCGCGCCAAAGAACCACTCGTCGGAGCCTAGGACCGTGTCGAGCGTCTGGAAGGCGGTCCTGGCGTCGCCGTACAGCTGCTCGGGGAGGAGGAGCGGTCGGCGCGTCGTTTTGAGGATCTCGCTTGTCGCTGCGGAGCGGAGGGTGTGCAGGAGCGGCGTTGACACGAGGGGCGACGGCGGGAGGTATAGTCTTGCGAGGAGGGGGGTGTGCCCGGGCGAGATGTAGAGCGCGTGGAGCTGAAGGCGTTTGGTTAGTGTGCGGTTGGTTGTGATGGCCGGGGGGGGGAAACATACCCATGCTGGACGGATGGATTGGGATATTAGCGCGAGGTACGCTTCTGCTCGGGGACAGGCGGATTCCCGTACTGACGAGTAGCTGGAGTACTTGTGCGCGTAGCGGGATATGTTGGTGCCCGTGAGGGGAATGTCTGGTCTCGAGTCGGTCGTTGGGGGGAGGAGGAATGGCAAGGCGCCGGATGGGGAGGCGTGGTTCGTGGACGGGACGAGGTCGACTTGGATGTTGGCCATGCGCAGATATGTCTGGGCTTTGTTAGAGGCACGCGGTTGATGGGATCGGACTGGGCTTGGCGTACCTGCCACTTTAAACAGGTGGGATTGAAGCTTGGTCGGCCCTTGAGCGCATCCTCGTCTGATGAGAAGATGTATAGTTGTGCACGGGGCCGCGACTGTTCTGGCGCGCGGGCGGGAAGAGGCTCCGGCTCGTAGGTGTGCAGCGGGAAGAGCTTGAAGAGGGAGCGGATGGGACGGGGGACGGCGAAGATGCTGCTGGGTTCGGAGGGCGCGCCGGGGGCGGCGGTCGCAGCGGCCATGGTGGCGGGTGTTTCTGGGATGGAATACTGGAATTAGGATGGTGTTTCTGATATGTATCGGTTGTGTATGCTCTTGACAGAAAATTGATATAGAGGTGGCTAGCGGTGTCTGATGCTAGGACTGGTTGGGGCAGCCTTTCAGGATGTCGAGCTTGGGAGATTTTTGGAGTTGCGACGACGTCAACGGCAAGGGGGGTGGGGCGGCAGTTGAATTGGCCCCACACGGTCTCGGTCCAAGGAAACATTGACGTGCAAGTGAGTTGCTGGCGCAGCTTGCCAACGCGTCTTGTGCCGGGTTTCGGCAACTAACCATTCGCTCTGTGTTGCATGGTATTCGGGCCTTTGCCCGTGGTGATTCTTGAAATGTCGGATGTTGACTGCCGGGGCGGGTCTTTCAATGCCCGACATGTCGCAACGTAAGAGCACGCTCACGACGAGGCAGCTTCGTACATAGAGCCAAGTTACAAATCTGTGACAAATATCCGAACAATGTCCCCGAGAATTGACACGTCTTCGTTTGTCATGAACTAGTCAACCATCTAGCACACTCGCACAACTTCCTACTCGTACCGCCACCGGCTGGTCGTGCTTCCCCAGACGCCTTCCCCGTCCCGATCCGAAATGTAGCGTTCTGGAGCCAAAGACAACATTGACTTACACGCTGCAGTGGAAGATGATTACTGCCAATACTCTGCGGACTTGTCTTGTTTTTGTGACCGAAACGGACCCTCCACAAAGTGCTTTGCTTGGGGTTCGGTGACAAATAGCATCTTCTATACAAGAAATTAAGGGGGGAGGTTGTACAGATGTAAACGTGACCATTAATAAGTTGATAACACTTCTCCCAGAACTACAAATATCTGCCAGAATCTGCCCTCAACACTTTGTTTTAGGAGAGCTAGTAGATCATACTAATCCCATCATTCCGCAAACCCTAGCAAGTGAACCGTAAACGCCCAACCATGCCTGCCATCGTCGGCAAGCAAGTCGGCCCCATCGGCTACGGCCTCATGGGTATTTCCATCCGTTCCATCGCCGACGATGCTCACTCGACCCATCACTAACATCCTCCAAATCTAGGCCTCACCGCCCATCAGACCCCCAATTCAGACGAAGCCAACTTCGCCGCCATCAAAACCGCCATAGAATCCGGCTGCACGTTCCTCAACGGCGCCGAGTTCTACGGCATTGGCCCAGACGAAAACTCACTCACCTTGCTCCGCCGCTACTTCGCCAAGTACCCCGAAGACGCGGACCGGGTAGTCATCAACGTCAAGGGCGGCCGGGACTTCAAGACGCTCGGCTTCGACGGGAGCAGAGAGGCCGTGGCGCGGAGCATCGAGCATTCGCTGGAGCAACTCGGCCCCGTGGGACGAATAGCCCAGTGGGGGATGGCGAGAAAGGACCTGAGCCACGACTACGAAGACGAAACACTCGCTGCCATTGACGGGTACGTCGAGAGCGGCAAGATAGACGGCATCTCGACGAGCGAGATCAACGCCGACACGTTGCGGAGCGCAGCCTGCAAGTTTCGCATCTCGGCGCTGGAGATTGAGGTCTCGCTGTTGCACACGGAGGCCGTGACGCACGGTTTGTTGGCTACCTGTGCGGAGCTCGACATCGCCGTCATTGCTTACTGTAAGTATTCAGTGGCCAGGCCATCCTTGTCTTTTCCTTTTTTTTTTTTCTTTTTTTTTTTTTTTTTTTTCGCAAGCAGCGTCTTGACGAGAACCCCCCAGCCCCTCTCGGACGCGGCCTACTCGGCGGCCGCATCAAGACCACCGACGACCTCGCTCCGGACGACATGAAGCGCGACCTGCCGCGGTTCAAGGACGGGAACCTCCAAGTTAACCTCAAGCTCGTGGAAAAGGTGGAAGCCCTCGCGAAGAAGAAGGGCTGCACTCCGGCCCAGATTTCCATCAACTGGCTCTTGGCGCTTTCGAAGCGGCCGGGGATGCCGGTCATCATCCCAATCCCTGGATCTTCCGACCCTGAAAGAATCAAAGAGAATGCCACCATCATAGATCTCACAAGTGAAGATATGGCAGAGATTGATGGCATGCTTCAAGGCTTCGTGCCGGCTGGAGACAGGTATCCTGCTATTCATATGAAGGACTTGCAGTTGTAAGCCTGTTTCTCTGAGAAGTACTAGTTCCACAGACATCGAATGTCCCGAGGTGGCTTTAAAACATGATTTTGCGTCCAATGTTCTACCAAGTCCATCGTATGGCTGCATTCGCTTTGACCAAGATGTGGTGGCTTTTTCCGCCGTCTTGATAGTGTATTTTTTTTTGGTGCAGAAAGGGTGCCGGTGAACCTGTAGTTTGAAAGACGTTATTTCCTTTTATTTCCCTCCCTATTAGCTATTAATATTAAGGCTATGCCGTAAGCATGTCTTATAAATAAAAATCATCTGCTTATAACCTACATCACTCAAGCAAATGCCCGCAAAGACCTATCACAGCATGGGCTCTCACGCCTGAAAAGACTACATTTAAAAGAAGAAGAAAGGGTTCCCGTGGCAGGTCAAAACGTAGACCTAATGGATACCTTACGTGCCGAATAGTCGTAGAACCGAATACAATGTCCCGAAGTAGGCGAATTCACCGTCTTCTGCAAATTATACAAATCCTCCTCGACCTTGACCCACACTTCGGGCTCCAGCTGGCATGTCATCCAAAAATTACCGCCGAGGTCCTTCCCAAGCACAGCGCAAACATTCTCATCGAAGTTCGTGCTCTCCATAAGGTAGTACGCTGTGGTCATGCGTCCCGGAGGGTTCCATCTGGGACCGTCAAACGCACCGGCGCAAATAACAGCTGGCGAGAAATCGGCGGCAGAGAAGAGTTGCAGAGGGGAAAAGTTATGGAATTCAAGAAGGGGGGTTCTGGATACATTGTATATGGGGAGCGGGTTCTTACCGCGCTTCTTCTTGTCGATGATGTGCTTGACCAGGGCGAGCATTTGGTGTTCCGAGGTCTGATCTTGCATGTTATGTTTTTGTTGGAGGGCTATGGCGCCGATCGTGTCGGTGGCTTCTTCAGGGGAGATATAAGAGTAGCACGGCAGTGTCAGGTTTTGAAGATACTCCCCTGACGGGTCGCGAAGGGTGGACATGCGACATCGTAGGTTGACCAAGGATGTAGAAAAGACACCCCTTGGCTTAGGGTCAGCTGCGGCCTGTAGCTTGCTTATCCAGGCTAGGATGATGTCCGCGGCGGTCGTAACTGGTCGCTGATCATCATCCTTCAATATGCTGGCAATGTCTTCACGAATCTCTTTCATGAAATCATCGTAAATTGCGCGAGGGATGAACACCATTCTGCTCTGTAGTGGTTGGTGACTCCGTCGCCTCCACCATTTTGAAATCGGGCTCTGAGACAAAGCTTTGAGTTTCCTGTCCATTCTGAGCTCTTCGAGGGCTTTCTTTTCTTCGGCGCTTATGACCAGCTTTGCAAGGGCATCCTCCCGCGCCCCAAAGACGGTAGCAACCTCATCTGTGCGTCCGGCCATGCATAGAGACCAGTTTTGCAGGAGGGCCTTGAAGCCTGCTGTATCCATGGAGTTTGGCGGCCACGAGAGCGTTACGACAGTTGCGTCTCGAAATGAGAAAACACGGAGGACTAATTGGGACAAGCCCCCATCGACAATGTCCTGCACAGTTGAGGGGACCCCTGGCGGGAGGAAACGACGTCGGTAGTCTGAGGGGTACCTTTGAGTGAAGGCTCGTTTGTTTGGCAAAATAAAGTGCTTTCCAATGGGGTCTCTTTGAATAGGAGTATCGAAAAACTTTTCGTGGAGGAATGTGCAAGAAGGGTTCTGCGCGGTGAATACCTTGGGTGCATATGCCTCCATTAAGCCATCATCCTGTGACAGTAAATGGTCAGTTTTTGTATGCTCGGAGTGCGGATTCTCACTTCATCATCTTCATCATTTTCATCATATTCATCTGGAACCAGAGACAATCATCTTACCCGGACCCGTAGTCGAGTTCCAAGCTTCTTCCAGTCCCCAATCGCAAGGAGAGTGCAAAGAGATTGGTGCAAGGGAACTGCAGAAAGCACGTCATTGAAGCTCATGACCCAGGTGACCAGTTCCTGCTGTAATGTAGACTGGTCCAACAAATGAACCGGGTATACCACCTCGTCATGCACGGGGGTCAACTTTTCTGTCCCAGCCTTCTTAGGCCGTTGCCCACAGCACGACAAACCCATCTCGACGAAGTCTGAACACTGCTCACCTTGAGCTCAAGCTCGGCAACTAGGGAGAGACGATGCCTGGAAGCATTTCGCAGCTGCCCTTGTGAGGGGGGAGGGGGGACTGGGTAGACACGCGCTTTTGTAAAAAAGGTTCACGCTGTTCAAACCATAACGGACCTTGTGTTCAATTTAGAGTCTAGAATAAACGCACCCGTCGAGACATCTCGCCTTTGCCGCATTTTCAATAGGTCCGCAAAGAGATGTGGATGGTTCAGTAACAAACACCCTAATTTGAGACGTTCTCGGGAGATCCTCCTATGACCATAGGAGCCCAAATAGGCCCTGTTGGCAAGGTGAAGATGGGTATGCTGAAAGTGAGACATCTGTTAGCGGAAAGGCTTCGCATAGATGTGTCGATCCTTCTCCCACAGCCTCTAGTCCTGCATCCGCTTTTGGAGCTAGCCCCGATCGAAAATAAACTTCGTACATCAATAAACAATGACCAGACTGTAGACTCGGATTTTTCATTCAAATGGGATAATATTTGCGGTCCTTTTTCGTGGCCTTGAATGATCGGTCAATGCATCGCTGAGTAAGGTATCAAGTCAACGACATTGTCTCACCGCTTGCGGGAGTCATAGCAACATGGCTTGTTTGGCTCTGGCAATCGGAAGTCTTTGATGATCGCAGCTCCTTGGTACCGAATGCGCGTATCTAGTCTTCACGAGCATCTTAGAGGCTCATCTATTTCAATGAGACGCTGCGAAGAGTGGCATTAGACTTGTGAATTGAGCATTGAGACCTCACCCTCGCGCCTAGGATCATCACACTGCCGTCGTCGACCGCCCAGAAGCTGTTGATGTTTCGAATTCACATCTGTTTCCTACTGCGGAGATAATGCTGATATGTTTATTTCCTCCCGGTCTGCATTTGGGTGTGACACTCGAATCGCACATCCTGCACTGCAACAACAACATCAGTTGGCACTAGGACTCCTAGGGTTGAAAAAGCTATGATAACCAGACAAAGACGAGAATCGAAGACACCTGCGATGCGAGTTTCGAGTCAAAAGAAAGGTTCGTAGCAAATAACCTCAGATGGCTCCATTTGGACGCATGGTGTGGAAGACCATGGCCCTTGAAGCAGCGGTTTCGGTTGAAACCAGGATGCAAGGTGATGGTGGATGGCGACGTGTCGCAGATGTGGATGCGTGCTCTTGGCAAAATAGAGAAAGAAGAAGAAAAAAACCAACGACCTTGGCATAAATCCTTCTTATTGTAAAACAGAGCTGCATTGAGTCGTGGCCAGGGTTCATGTCGACCAAACCGCACGCAGCGCAGCGATGTGGATTCCGCGAAAGGTGGAGATGCCTGGACCTGGCTGCAAAATCGGCCCAGGGTAATCTGGGCGTCAATTGCTCGGGGCGCTCATCCATTTTACTCGGGGCGCTCAATACCCCACCACGCCCCAATTTTGGTCTAGCGGCCCCGATTCCAGACCCCACAGTACATTTTCAGTTCAAATGCATGGCAGTAAATGCCCCCAATCATGATAAGGTGCTTGTGTAATTTACATGATTTTTTTAAGCCGTTGTATACTTTTAGACTAGACTTTTTCTTTGTAGTATTAAAGAAGAAAAAACACTATTACCCGCTAAAAAATTCATACGATTATAGCTTTATTAAAAAATCCGTTAATTTTTAATAGAGCTTTTTAGTGTTAAGTAAAGCTGCCATACATTTATACTAAGAATGTATTACGGGGTCTGGTAGCGGGGTTGACCGCAGAAAAATTGGGGCGTGAGCGCCCCGAGTAAAATGGATGAGCGCCCCGAGCAATTGACATCTGGGCCATGGCACCTTCTTGCCTGTGTCAGTTCCGCTGGAGCTTGGCAGGCACGACATAAACAGCGAACAAGGGTCCGCGACCAGGAAGCATGTCATGTCAATGCCCACTTTCAAAACTCGACATGGTCTCCAAAATGCTGCCGTATTTCTACCGTGGTGCCGTGATGCCACACACCCACATACGTGGTATCCCAGAGTGCTCAAAAAGCCCAACCCGCTCAGGAGAATTAGGGCTGCTCAGGGCGCTCAGGGGCAGCCTCACAAGCCATGACAAGCCCCCATCGCCACACACGAACTCAGCTATTGTATTTGAACCCTGCGTACGAGTACTGCTCCAAAACGGCCATCTGCCGTAGGCCGGGTGGCGGCACGCTGACAAGACAACCAGGCGGGTATCCGGCATGGCCTCATGCCTCATCCCATTGCGCATTGAGGCCAAGACAAAAGACCACGCCGGCTCACCGTCAAGACGAATCGGCAATATCGGCCTGCCAAGCTTCTTGTTGTTTAATTGCCGTGACGCCATATAACGCCGAGTTCCGTTCCCAAGGCACAGAACATACAGAGCATTCGGCGCCCTGCAGAGAAGCATTGAAGGGGAAACTAGACTACTTAAAATGAGCCACAGTTCCTGGGGAGCCCAGGTGCCCTTTGGCTGCTGAAGAGATGGATGCTGCATCGCCATCAGACTATTGGCCCGGCTATCTTTAGATGACGCGTGGCACGGCCGGACGTGATTCTCCCTCCAGCCCATCCGAGTTTGCCGCGGCGGCGGGGACAGGTGTGGTGGGTAGGAAGGAGGCTTGTTGCATCAGTTGCCGCTTCGTCTTGGGCACAGCCAGTGTGCAAAAATGAGGCTTCAGTCATCCGGTCTTACTGCCCAGTTGTCGAAAACTCGTAAAACCCAGGGACCTGGCACTCCTGTGGCGTTTTGTGTTTCGAGACGCGGTTTGCACATTATGTGAGAGAGTCCCCTCTTTAACACTCTCGTTGTCGCCATCGTCTTTTACATCCCTCCGTTGTGCTGCACCATTGCTAGTTGAGGAGAGTGTTCCTCCCTCGATTCACTCGCTCTTGCGGAAGTCGGTTTTTGTTCCATAACTGCTGCTTGTCTCTTTCCTCTACACGCTCTTGACTTTTCGAGCGCATATGAACCTACCTAGGTAGCTACTTACGCAACTCAAGAGGACTTGTGGTGGAACAAGGAGTCGTCGCAATTGTTTCAGTTCCAACGTCCGTCACGCCAATACGAGATAAAACCGACGCAAACTATCACTGTATCCCGATTCCAACTTGACTTCGTCATCATAGAATCTTGCTTCAGCCTCAAAATGATTCCTTCCAGTCTCTCATTATCGCTTTTGGCCCTGGCGGGTGGTGCACTTGGCGCCGACCTGCCATCCATCCAAATGAAGGTAGGGCGGGCAGCTTGTTCCAAATGTGACGTCTTTGGTCGTCATTGACTAACAGGATACTCGTTGCTTCCAATAATATAGGGCTCCAAATTTTTTTTCCCTAATGGAACTCAATTCTTCTTCAAGGGTATTGCGTATCAGCAGCAGACTGGCGCAGCCGGCTCGACACCTACAAATTCGACCTTCATAGATCCTCTGGCTGACACCAAGCGCTGCGAAGCCGATGTCCCTAATCTCGCTGCGCTCAAAACCAATGTCATCCGAGTTTATTCAATTGACCCTGCCAAGAATCATTCAGCCTGCATGAAGCTGCTCAATGACAACGGCATCTATGTCGTCGCAGATTTGGGCGAACCAAGTCTTTCCATTAATCGCAATAGTCCCGCGTGGGACACCGCACTCTTCACCCGCTATCAGCAAGTTGTTGACGAGATGGCCAAGTATTCCAACACGATTGGTTTCTTTGCTGGCAACGAGGTCAGCAATGCGGAAAACAACACCGGTGCTTCCGCGTATGTCAAGGCTGCTACCCGAGACACCAAGGCCTATATCAAGTCTAAGAAGTACCGCTGGATGGGTGTGGGTTACGCTGCCAATGACGATAAGCCCATCCGCGATCAGATTGCGAGCTATTTCAACTGCGGTCCCTCGGAAGATTCAATCGATTTCTTCGGATACAACATTTATTCCTGGTGTGGCTCCAGCGACTTCGAAGCGTCCGGGTACAACCGGCTCATTGAGTTTTTTAAAGATTACTCTGTCCCTATGTTCTTTGCTGAATATGGCTGTAACTTGCCAAGCGGTGGTGCTGCCCGTACTTTCGACGAAACGACTGCTTTGTATTTGAAGAACATGACCGACGTTGTTAGTGGGGGCATTGTTTATGAGTATTTCCAGGAGACGAATGACTATGGTAAGTCACTTTCTTCAGCGATACGGCGTGTGTCTGTACTCGTATATAATAAAGCCTAAAAAAAAAACTAATATGAACCCTATTCAGGTCTGGTCAACGTCAGCAATGACGGCTCCGCCTCCAAGATGAAGGACTTTTCCGCCCTCCAGAGTAAAATCAGCGCCGTCGACCCCAAGGGTGTCACAATAGATTCGTACAACCCCACGGCCAAGGCCATGGACTGTCCT
Organism: Metarhizium acridum; assembly: GCF_019434415.1. Taxonomy (NCBI): domain Eukaryota; kingdom Fungi; phylum Ascomycota; class Sordariomycetes; order Hypocreales; family Clavicipitaceae; genus Metarhizium; species Metarhizium acridum. The sequence goes on along the minus strand of NW_027094018.1, from coordinate 2,571,445 downwards.
GCTGTCGACTCATCCTGGGAAGCCAACGCGACCCTGCCCCCTACCCCCAACGACTCCGCCTGTGACTGCATGTTCAAGGCGGCCTCTTGTGTTCCTGCAAGCAGTCTCAAGGCTGACGACTTTGGCGATATCTTTGGTTACGTCTGTGGCAGCGACAGCTCACTCTGTGCTGGCATTGATGGAAACTCTACTACAGGAAAATACGGCACCTACAGCATGTGCTCCAGCAAGCAGAAACTTGCCATTGTGCTGGACGCGTACTACAAGAAGAACAAGAATGCTGCTTCGTCATGCGACTTCAACGGTCAGGCCACAACCCAGACTGCGAGTGGTTCTCAGTCTAATTGTGCCAAGTTGGCCCCTTCAAACGGCGGAAACTCTACCTCTTCAGGTGGAAACGGCACTGACAGCTTTGCCGTGATGGGAGCGCCCCTGACCAGAGTTGGAAGCTCTGCTGTTGGGCTCTACCTGGTTGCTGCTCTGTTTGTCGTCGGCATGGTTGCCTGGTAGGAGACAATTTGGCACAATGCAGTATGTGTTGCGGAGTTGAAACCGGGCGGAATGGGGAGTTATTTGTATCTTTGCGAAGCACGCGTGTTGTGGTTGTAAGTTTTTGGACTAGATGCTCGAGCTTGTATAGATAATGTAGAAATGCGAAATGGAAATTCTGTTTGTGTCCCCTACTGCCTATGCAACAAGTCGGCGGTCTTGGTCCTAGACTCTAGAGCCTCGAGCTGTCCTGCTCGATCCGTTACCCAACCAGCAATGAATGAAGATATGTCGTCGGATTTCAGCTTGGGCTGACGGTCAACTCGACGATGGCCTGGTCCAATGGATGTGCTGTCGCTTTCCCGACCGCGACCGAGTCATGACCAGACCAACATGAAGCATCATGGGGTTCCAAAGACGAGAATTAAGGGGGCCATCCGAGGCCATGGGGGCAATCCATCGCTGACCCACAAAGCAGAGATGGACTGACGAGGTCGCTCAGGAATGGCAGAGTTCCGATTTTTCCCGGTGGATCAGTCGCAAGTATGTACATGATAACTCTTGGGAAATGCTCGTCGTGAATAATGACGGTCAGGATGGCAGTGATAAACCTGGTTGAGCGACCTCGTCCCTCGTAAAATCGTACATGTTATCACTATTGGCTTATGACCACCTAGGTAGCTAGTTGAGCGCTGCTGTTCCGACGACTGTCGACGTATTTGCATCTCGCGTCGCGTCATGCAGCCGCCAAAATGTGTACCAACGGGCACAATATTTGTCCACGGTGAATGCAAAAACGCCATCTTCAAACACACGGGTGAGGATTCCCTACGGAAGTTCCTGCATATGTGACGCCACGGGCACTGCAAGCCTCACTGCCCGCGTGGGACAGACAGTTGAAGGCACGCCACGTGCATTTCTCCCCTTGGCCGGTCAACATTGAAGGCATCGCCGGAAGCTTGGAGACGCCATCGGTCAGATCCGATATGTGCTGGGCAGCAGCAGGAAGGATTATGGCGGTGAAGAGAGGGTGCAGTAGCCTCTGGCAATAAATGAGGCGGAAAACGCAGTCAGTAGCCCGTGTCACAATGCCATTGTTTCCATGAAGTGCAGGAAAAACAACAATCGAGCGTTGCATTCCCCCACAAGGTCGGGGGTTTCCACAACCTCGGAGCGGGTGGGACGCAACACTTGCTAGTTACATGAAAGCCCATGACAACAAGGTCAGCACTGGCTGCTTGAGCCGCGATGCATGATGATTAACATAGGTAGGGTTCAATCTACATACGTCATGATTAGTAGCTGAAACGAAGCGGCCAATGATTTGACCGACGGTCGAGATTGTCGGCATCGTTCAGTCGCTGGTGGCACGGCCGGAGGGACGTAGGTTTGACGCGAATCATCGCTCGGCAGCATCAACTTGTGCCCAGAGCAGATGGATGGGCATCTGTTGTGCGCCTCCACCGCCAAGCGGGTTTGGCACATTGTCCCCCCGCGCTGCCTGTTGTCTCGATGGTTCCAAAACGCGAAGCTGCCCGAGTTGGCGGCAGTCCGCTTCATTTTCTTCATTCAAGCTTTCGTCGCTGCTGGGTATTCAGCCGTCAGGCCTTCGCGTGTCCTTGGAGGAGCTGCTCGTCTGTCCTCACCCCCAAAGCATCATCAATCATCACCTCCATCTGTGGAGTGTGTGAAGAAGCAGTAGCGAAAACGATTCATGCAGCAGCAGCTCGCCCCCGCAATTCCAGCCTCTGACGTTTGTTCCCTCGCGGCCCTTGTATCGCTCATTGACTCGCTCGCTCCCAGGCGGGGGAGCCACAAGTCTAAATACATCTATTTCGTTTGCCAAATACCCACCTTTGCAGCTTTCCCAGGCCGAGGCTTTCCCAATCGCTCACGGGATCCGGCGCTATCGCGGAGACAAAAGCCCTGGCCTGATATCAATCGTAGACAAGCGCTAGCAGCGACGGCTACACGGACAACCGGGGCTGCTGCTCACTTGCACTCGTACGTTGGCCTCGTTCTTTTTTTTTTCCTTCTCTCCTCCTTCTCTTCGTCGCACCTTTATTCTTTTATTTCTTTTCCTTTATTGGTCTCGCGTCGCCTTTGTGCTCGTCCTGACCACCCCGCAAACGTCTGGGATTCCTAGTCCCTTCTTCTCAACCACCCCCGCCGTCTCGAAGAACCAATTCGGCTATTGACGTCGCCCGTGGCTCCTTCCGCATCTGGATCCCCCATCTCACGTCTTCCCCCGCCGACAGAAAAGGCCGACGACGTTGACAAAAAGTCCCCTTGCCAAAGCAACATTTTCCGGCATTCATCTCCCACGCTTTCTTTCCGCTGTGCGCACGAGCCGATCTTGTCTCTTTTGGTCTTGGTATTTGAAACGACTGTCGGTCAGTCGCCGTCCAAGACTACAATCACACAACACCCCGTCTTCTTTTTTTTGGGTTTGCACCACCGAGATGAACGCCCCGATTTCGTCTCCCAGCACTGCTGGCTCCTCGGCTCCCTCGTCGACGCAGCAATCCCCGACCAACGCCCAGCCGTCGCAGTCTGTCCCCATGCTCGCGCCAGTCCAAATCAAAGCACCCTCGACCGAGACTTTTCTCAGGGATGTCAACCTTGTTGCTGAAGCCGCCAAGCGGGCGCAACTTGCTTGCCTCACCCGCGACTTTGAAGACTGTGGTCTTTGACCATTGGCCTTTCTTTTTTGAAAGTCAAGCGTCTCTTTTTTTTGTTCCTGAACAGCCGGCGTGCACACGACGACACCGTGGGACCAGAACTTGAAGCTTGTTTGACGAGACCACCAAGCTGTGCTATTTTATCGTACCACCAGTTCACTCTATTTTCATAACACGTCACGGATCCATCCGATAGACTCGATACATTAGCGGAGGAGTCATTACTTTGGGCCTTTTTTTTTCCTTTTTTTTGGCCTTTTATAGTCGGCGCAACAAGGCATTATATCTAGGGAGGAGTCTGTTCTGCGGCCAGGTTTGCTTTGCCACGGCGGGAGCTTCTTTGGCGGCCAAACAAAGTTTCGTTTTGCCCGTCTTTAACAGGAACGATACCCCTTGAAGGAGGAGCAGTAGATACATGTAATAAGAGATGAGGCGAGGTTGTACCTCATTTTCAGTACATTGCCAAACACTGCCCACGCTTAATATATACAAGTACATTCTCGGCAAAAGAAAAAAAAAAGAATACCCCGCTTGATGTGAATTTCCCATTCCTTTCTTCTAAATCTTGGCCACCAACGACGCCCCTCCATCCACTCTAATCAGCGCGCCATTCAGATAGGCCCTATCACATGTTAGTCCGGAAAGAAGGAAAGAAAGAAACAACAAGATGGTACAAAAAAAACATCACCTCACCCAGCCTTGCTCGCCAAAAGACAGCCGAGCCAGCAACGTCCTCGTCCCTCCCGATCCTCCTCAGGGGGATATTCTCGGTGAGCACATCCTCGGCAGCATCCAGCGCCGCCTTCATCATCCTTGTGCGGAAGCGCCCGCAGGCCAGCACGTTGGTCGTGACGTTGCGGGAGCCCAGGTCCCGTGCAATGTGCCTCGACAGGTGGTGCAGGCCGTCGATGCTGCCGACGTGGACGACGCGCGCGGGTCGTCCCGGCTGCCGGCCCTCTCGAGCAGCGGCAGGCACAGCTGCGTCAGGGTGAAGGCGCGCTGCAGGTTGCAGGCTGAGCGTCAGGAGCTTGGTCCACGCCGCGTCCGGGTGCGAGTCCAGGTCGGCGCCCCAGGCGGCCCCGGCATTGTTGAAGAGGACGTGCAGGCCGCCCGGCTCGAGGCGGGCCAGCGAGGCCGCGAGCGCCTGGCACTCGTCAAGCTCCTGGAGGTCGCCGACGGCGGCGTGGCAGGCCGGCGCGTCGCGGCCCGTGATGTAGACTTTTGCGCCGTTGGTGATGAAGCCCGTTGCTATCATGCGGCCGATGCCCCTGGCGCCTGTCCGGGGGGGGTTAGTTTTGTGAGCTGGAGGGAGTCACGCACCGCCGATGATGAGGACTCCAAAGAGAGTGTTTAGATCCATGATTGTGGTTAGGTGGCTTTGGTTCACGACGGAGGGCGAATTAGTGAATTGGTCATGTTGGATGCTCTCTGGAGAGGTGGTTGAAGCTCGATAGTAAAGGTGTCGAGATGCCGAGGCACGGTGGTGCAGTGGAGTCGGCCAGGTGGAGGAGGCGGGGGTGGGGCGGGCGACGTGAACGGGACGTGGGCGGCGGCTGTTGCACAGGGGGAAGACTATCATGTCTCACAGGAGGGAAAAAAGAAAAAAAAGGAGAAAAAAAAGGTGCAGCTGTTGATTTTGACGTCCTATTCCGCGATTGATGCGTGTGGGCTCCGACAAGGATTGACAAGAATAACGGCAGACTTGTTGCGTAGCGGCCACCGAGTCACTCCGAAGCAGAAGCAGAAGCCCAAGGGGTCGTGAACAATGGCCCTTGATAAGCAGCCGAAAATCGAAAATCAACGTTGCACCACCCTCAATACTGGCGAGGCCGTGTCTCACTGCCGGCCGCCGTAGGGCTGGGCAAGCTGGAACCACCCGCAGCCGCCGTCGTACTCGCGAGACGTGACCTGCAGGTTGCATGAACGGCTCACGCGCGCGACAGAGTGTAGATGAACGCCAGGCCTCTTTTCTTTCTTTTAATTTTTTATTTTTTATTCTTACTTTTTGTCTTATTTTACTTATTGATTTTTGAATTTTTTTTTGAATTTCTTTTTTTTTTTCGGGTTGACGTCTGCTCATCCCGCTCGTCCGCCTTCCATCGATCGTGTGCTTCTGCGGCGCCCTGGATCAACAACGCCTTTGGCCGTTCAAAGCTGCTTTGTCTGCGCAACGCCAAATGGCCAGCATCATAACATTCAAACACAAACACCATGTCAATGTTGAATAACGCTGTCCAGTCCACTACAAACGGCTGCCTCACGTGCCATCCACCAGCTGGAAGTTGGAATCAAACGCAACCCCTGACGTGGGATGATCGGATGGCCCCATGCTGCAGAGAATCACTCCACCCCCACGCCAGTTCGCGGCTGAATCGCAAGACCAAGACCAAGGCCTTTCTTCCATTGGGGAGATTTCTCCTTTGCGCCCCGGCAGAAAATCATCAACGTCCCGATTCCAAGGCGCCCGTTCCAAGATCCACTGCCCCTCCCCCAGCCCGGCTTGCGCCATCCCACCTCCCATCCACCCGAAACACCACGAAGCCTCCCATCTTCCTCTTTTCTTCCTTTCTCTCTCGTCTCCCCTTTCCCTTTTGATCTCCTGTCCCCTACGGCGGCTCTGCTCCATCATTCAACAATTCCTTGACTCACCCACCCGCCGCAAACATGGCCACCACCGCCAACCCCCCCAGCCGCCTCAGCCAAAGCTTCCAAAACCTCGCCTTCTCCGCCCACGGCGACCAATGGTCCCTCATGTACAAGGACGGCTTCCACCCCTGGGACCGGGACGGCCCATCCGACGCCCTGGAGGAGCTGCTCCTCACACGAGACGACCTCGTGCCTCGAGCCCAGGGCCACGACCTGCAGGGGAACCTGGTCCGCCAAACGGCCCTCGTGCCGGGCTGCGGACGCGGCCACGACGTCCTGCTGCTCAGCAAATTCGGATACGACGTCGTGGGATTAGACGTAAGCCCCGACGCCCTGCGCATGGCCGAGGAGAACAGGCAGAAAGCCGAGGGGACGGGACGATACGAACCCGAGCCGGGCTTGGAAAGGGGCGACATCAAATGGGTTTCGGGCGACTTCTTCTCAGAAGGCGTGCTGGATGGTTTCGGGACCGACGGTTCTGGCAAATTCGACTTGATATACGACTACACGGTACGGCCCGGCCTGCCCCCCCAACCCCTTCTTCTCCTGCAAGCGACTAACAGCAGCGAACATCGCAAACAGTTCCTGTGTGCCCTGCCCCCCGAAGCACGCCCCAGATGGGCCAAACGCATGTCCGAGCTCCTCCGCCCCTCCGGCCGCCTCGTCTGCCTCGAGTTCCCGTCCGGGAAGCCCCTCTCCGAAAAGGGCCCCCCCTGGGGTGTCACGCCGGAGATGTACGAGGCGCTACTGAGTGCTCCCGGGGAGGAAATATCATACAATGCCGACGGGAGCCCCGTGGAGACAACCGCCGCCAAGCCCGACGCCAATGCATTGCACCGGTCCGGCTTGATCAGGCCGGCCAAGACACATGCCGCGGGTACGAACAAGGACGGGACAGTATCGGATTTCATATCCGTTTGGAGCCGGTGAACCTGGCGGTATAAGAGATGAACAAAAAAGATAGACTTAGAAGACATTGGACAGCCGCATGGAACGGGGCACATCCCCCATAGAATTTTCAAGATATACAAAAGCCATCGCTATAGCAAACAGAGAGCCATTCACCCCAGAAAAAAAGAACTACATGCTCGGGCCCCAGAATCCATGTGACAAAGGGACACCCAACTCGAAATGCCTTCACTTCCTCCTCAGAGAATTGTAATGCTCGCCCAGCCCATAGCCGTGGCGATAATACGCCAGCCACAGCACCCTGCCCGTCTGCGCGCCCTCCTCCTCCCCGATCCTCTCCATCCTCCCGTCCTGCACCACCCGGATCTCGGCGCCGTACCGCCTGGCCAGCGCCATGAGCTCCAGCTGTCCCCCCCACTCGGCCGTGTCACGCACCTTGGCGAGATGACTCTCCAAATCGCCCTCCAAAAAGGGCGCGAAGTCATCCCCGTTGTCGCCCATGTACGCCGCCGCCGCCCGCCGCACCGTCCTGTACTCGGGCTCGCTCGCGTCCGTACGGCCCGTCGGGATCCCATTCTGCGACAGCTGGTCCGCCACCGCCGAGAACAGGCAGTGCCCGTCCGGCTCAATGTCCTTCTCCACGAGGCCGTGGGCCGCAAACGTCTTCTTCATGTACTCGCTCTCCCTGGCCCGGTGGTCCGTCATGCCCGACGCCTCCTCCTCCGCCTGCTGGGCCGCGGCCTCCTGCTCGGCTGCCCGCCGCGCGAGACGTTCCTTTTGCCGGTTCCGCTTCTTGCCCGGTGCCGCCGGCGCGTCGCTGTTCAATCTCATCTTGTCCACTGCTGTGCCTATTGTCTCGTCATCTGCCTCTGCTGCCGCCCGCTCCAGTCCGTTGGCTTCGTTGTTGCTGTTGCTGTTGTTGTTGTCGTCGTGTTCGGGCCCGACGTCGTGTGGTGTGCTGTCGAGGGAAGCAACTTCGGCGGCTTGCTTCTCTCTTAATTGCCGCTCCATTTCAGAGCATTCGTCGTTGACGCCCTTGCGCGTCTTCTTGGTGGCATTCTTCTTTTTGCTGGTGATCCGGCCTTGGAGGTCTTTGAGCTCACGCCGGTGGCGGGCCGTCATCTGATCCAGAGACTCGCCTTCCATCTCGGCATGTCCCTTTGTGTTTCAGCTGAGAATAGTACAAACGGCGTGTGTGGTGTGCTTGGGAGTAATTTGGAAAGCGACAGAAGCTTCGCTAGTCGTCCCGAATTTCATATATAAATGACTACGGAGTAGCGTAACTGAGGATGGACTCGCAACTTTTCCGTGGCGGGGCGCGCTCCTCGTCTTGCCAGGGACAGAGGGGCATGTGGGGAACCTCCGAAGCTTGGAAGCTTGGGAAGTTTGTCGTCGTCGAACAAACGGCAACGAGCAGCATTCATCCGAAATCCACTCCAAACCTATCATGTTGCATCGACAAATTCACCAAAACAGCTGTTAATCATATAAATATGCATCTACAATGCGCAGGATCCTCAGAATTCGCTTCATTTTCTCCAAAGATACTATCGCTAAATCTTATGCACGCGAGAAATTTCCCCTTCATAGCCAGGATGGAAACCACCAACCCGATACAAGAGACACAATGTAAAATCACTATCGGTAGTGCTAGAAGCATTTCCCCTCGAATAGCCCACTCGCACCAATGACTGCATAAAAACGGCCCTGAGTCGAGCGCACTGTAAATGAGCGTGTAAGAAGAGCAGACATGAGAACACCAAACGCCGTGCATAATAGAGGAAACTGCCAACGGAATGGAGACTGCAATATGAAAGTCGTCGATTCGGGACGTTAAGAGTCCAAAGACAAAATGAGAAAAAAACGGCGAAAGGGTATCCGTAATGGTGTAAAAGTCGGGGCACATAAGACTCAGATGACGTTGATTGAAAAGTAGTGTAGTGGTGATCTTCGAGGGCGATTCTAGAATCCCTTGAAAGGGTCGTCACGGAGGAAGTAATCTTCTTCAACTGGGAATCTTCCTCTAACGTAAAAATCCTCACTTCTTCCCGCTCTGTATGAATAGCTGTCTCGGTGTCGGTTGCGGCTGTTTCGCCTTCGAATCTCCTTGCTCCTTCGTCTGGAATTCTTGCAATACTCTTCACAGTGATCATCGGGATAGTCGGTATACTGGGAGTAGGCTAAAGGACTAATGAACGCTTCCATCCTCACAGTTCCAATGGCATCAAAAAAGTTACTAGGGCGAGATGACGCCTCAGACGTGCGCTGTGATGATGCTGTTTGACTCATGTTCCAAGTCGTGTTGGTAGAAGCTTGGCTTTGATAAACTTCAGATGACATTGTCGTATCGAGACTTCCATTTGCCGTGCTCTGGCCTGAGTGGTGAAGTCCGCTACCGCTTCCTGCCGGTCCAGAAAATCCTCTAAAAGAGAGTGGAGGCGCAACATGCCCTCCAGTGTTACTTCGTTTACGCCCATGTGTTGCCACGGAGTGAACGGTCCGCTCTGAAAAGCGAGGGATGAACGGTGGCTCTGCCGCTTCTCCAGACTGCTCACGGCTGTGCCCTCCAGAAACTGCCGATGAAGAATCCTGCAAACGAAATCCTGTAGCCTCGCTCCTTCGAGATGATGGAACACTGGGAATGCTAGATACACCAGGAGCGCTAACCTTGGTGGCCGTTCTGCCTTTGGCGAGCCTAATGGAGTCTCGTATGCCGCTTCGTTTATGCTTTGGCTGTGGCGCTTCAAATTCAGGCAACGGCTGGTGCTGCTGCTGTTGCTGCTCTTTAGTATTCGGGTGAGGAGCTGAGATGATCTCGGGCACCGCTTGAGATGAATGGGCCAGGAACGATAGCGCCGTGAGCCAGAGGTAATGTCTCTCGGCTGATGATGCCGTAAACTTCAAGGCTCTTTGAGGTGTCAAAATTAGAATCGATCGGTTGAAAACAGTCGGCATGACTTTAGGGGCGGGATTATCATCCTTGACGTCCAGGACTGACTGGATCGTGACTGTAGCATTTTATTAACAATGCATCCCCAAAGCCCCAGACATGAGACGGTTCACTTACGTTTGCGGCCAGTCTTGCCTAACAAGGCGCTACCCGACGAGGGTTGTTTGCTGCTCCAGAGAATGGATCTTTCATAGGGTGCGAGCCACACCCATCTCCTGTGCCGGTCGTTGCTGCTGTCGTCCTTGCCTGTGTTTTCAGGAACACTGAAAGACTTGCGTCGCCGAACATACTTCAACATCCACTCACCCACCATGGTTTGAGCTATAGCGTCAACAATGCCTGTTGTGTGAGAAAAGCCGGTATCCGTCGTGGGCACGGTGTTATTGGTATTGTCCGTGTTGGTCGACAGGTCATGTCGGTGTTTGCGATAGCTGGAAAAGCCTCTGTCGCGTCCATTACGAGGAGTGGTTATGTCGTTTCGAGGCAGAGGTGGCAAGCCAGGACTTTCCGGTGCTTCGGTTGATGGAGACAAGGGTGGCGGAGATCTACTTCCGTGCCTGCGGTATCGATGAGCCCTTGGCAAGGCAGCAGCGGAACGAACTTTGCGTATACTGTGTGACTGATAAGACGAACGACTGCTACCTCTGCGGTGCCAAACATCTCCTCTTGTGGGACTTTGACGGCCATCACTTGGCGAATAAAGACCAATTTGTGACCTTCGCGAGCTTGCCCGGTTAGGTATAGGAAACGGGGGATATTTGCCGTCGGGAAGACTAGGGCTTCTGGAGCGACTTTGCTGGGTAACAATCCCGCTCTGAATGATGGCAGCCTTCCGTATAGCGCTGGTACGATTGGACGTATTGGGTGCTGGAGTTGGATGGGGCTTCTCATAAGCTCGACTCGACTTTCTACCATGTCCCTTCGGCTGATTTTCTTTGTCAGCAAGGCCAAATGCATTATATAGCTCAGTACCGATAGGCTTCGCTGGGTTCCTGGTCAGTGGTTTAGGTCTTTGCTTTTCGGATGATGTAGTGGTGGTTCCAAAAGATCCTCGCTTGGTTGCCCTGGTTGAATTTGACTGTGGTCTAGGTGCAGACAAAGCCGTTCGGTATTCTGCATCACTGCCATCCAAGTCTCCAAATTCGTCACCTTCGTCGGAACTAGCAGTATCAAAGCCAGCAAGTATGCTGCTAATGCGGTTGCTATGTCTAGTGATCCCTTTTTGAGACAACGATGGTTGGTCGTCATGTCGGTTTCGATAATTGTCTTGTAGCTCCTCGTCGTCTCCTCGCGAAGTGACGGGGGATGACGCTAATTCAGGTCGATCATGACTATTTGTTAACCGCCTTGGGTTTCGCGGCGGGACCGGTGTGAAGTCATTGTCTACCCTAGGTTTTGATACGTTGGGTGATGTCGGTCGGGACGATATAGACGAGGGCTGCAAATGTGCTGGCAAAAGGGCCAATCTTTTGTCAACTTGGATCCCTTCAGTTTGCATAGAAGCATCACTGGTTAGGGAGAGTCGATGAAAGATTAACTTGGCACCCAAAATGCTTAAAGTGCTGCGGTAAACGAGGCTCTCGCGGAGTTGTTGGCCGACTCGTCGGAGGCTGGATGTTGATTGTGGGAATGTCCAACGGTGGCGGGGACGGTGCCCTTCTCGATGGTGGCATTAAGCCTACGTCGGAAGCAACAGGAAGTACTTCTTCTGTCTGAGTTGAGGATGTGACCATCAACACAGGAACATGTTCGAGTTCAAGGAATGGTGTCTGTGGTGTTTTAGGCGGACTGAGCGGCATCTCCACGGTCTGGGCAGCTGCGGAGACCATCTTGTTGTCATGCTTTAGAGGTTCAATAATCAATGGCTGGACGACCTGCACTCTTTTCTTGCGCTGATTCGCCTCAATTTCAGTATCTGCCCGACTGGGCGTCTCATATTCGGGAGTCTTGACACGCTGAGCAGGGACATCTGGGGCTGATGATTTGAACCGCAGAGCAGGTGAAGGGGGCGGAGAATACTGTATGCCGCTGTCAATGTAAGACACCCCCCCGGTGCCGCCGCCTGAAAAACTTGCGATTCAGTTTCTTCATCCTCGCCTTCCAATGCTTCCAGGACCGATGGGTTCATAAAGAGTTTGCCCCGAGCCACACTTCCAGGACGCTTCAGGCTTTCAATGCTATGGTTTCTGACGTGTAATCTACCAGCCACACTATCACGGCTAAGGGTTCGCATGTGTTTCGGACTTGTTCGTATAGACAGGACGCTGTCACGGCCATCGACATCTGCCTGATCGTCATCATCGAAGTTTAGTTCGTCGGCGAGTGAATTTCCAGGCTGCAGTATGGGACCACTCATCAAAGAGTGTCGAATACTGTTGGTCATGCTCATGGTCCTAACGCTAACAGCATCATTTTCTTTGCCACTTTCTTCCGCGTCGCTCTCGTGATCATGAAGAGCACCGTTTAGAGTCTTGTTCGCAAGATTAGCTTGATACGCCGCAACTTCGTCGAGAACCACCTTCAGGCGACTCTCAGCAATATGTAATTTTCGTTCGTACTTTCGGCGTTCGTCCTCCCAACCATCTTTCTCCTGTGCCCAGAGCTCATGAACCCGCAGAGAATCATCTTCCTGGCTACGAATCTTCCTTTGCGCCAGATCTAGCCTCTTCTTTGCCTCGGAAATAGAATCAACAGCTTCGTCTCTTTCTTTAGCAAGTTCTCCGAGTGCGGATGATGTTCCACCCTCGAGAAGCGAAAGTTGTCGTTTCAGAGATCGACTTTCTTTTGAGGAAGTAGTCAGGCTCTCTTGTAGTTGTTCATGCTCTTCCTTCACGGAATGGAGTGCATTCTCTAAGCTCTCTATTTGCTTGGTCTTCTCATCTTGGTCCCTTCTCAATGCAAGGATCTCGGAGACTAGATTGGCATGAAGTGTTGGGGTAAATCTCCGAGGATCTAGAATGCTAATGGTCTCATCATTCGTTACGTCTTGGGACGATCTCTTGTCTGTACGGTCGGTAGACATGTTGCTCGGTGAAGAGTCTCTTGCTGGAGGAGTCACGGATCGTCGACAGGATCGTTTTGACTTTGTTGAAGGCGAAGGCGTTCGAGAGCAGGTGGGCTTTGAGGTTGTTGACAATACAGAGATTTCATGTCCTTTCGCCCTGTGCTCATCATCTGTTTCCCACTCCGTCATATCTCTGAACACGACTCCCGGCGCAGTGGGAGGGCACTCATTGAAAAACAAATCACCCTGAGCTCTTAACAAGTCGGTCCACGCATCAGTCAATACCGTGGTCAGACCCAACTAGCAAGGAGTTTTCTGGGACAAGAGAGTATGTACGGAGTACAAGCTCTAGCACTTTCACAAATACGCAGCCGACCCCTGCAGTTGAGAACTGACAGTGAAACAACGATTCAGTCAGCAACACATCTACTTCTCCCAATACTTTCAGTGCATTAGCCCCCCACAAAAGAAGAAATCGGCATGCAACAATTTTGCACTCGCCAGTGAACCAAGGGGAATTGGTATTAGGGCGTAGTTTGTTCAAGGGAGTGCCACTCACAGTAGCTGATGGCAAGACGTAAGCAAACCTCTAACAGCATGTAGAAGGTATAGAGTAGAGCGCCAAATTCAACGTCGTGCTTGGAGCGCCTGCCCAACAGTCATCAGCGCAAGTTCTCCTATTTTACACTCATCGCAATCAGGCTTATCCATGCAGATCATAGTTACACTCACATACCAGGAGAGGGGTTTCACTGTGATACTGCCAAATATAGGAGGCCAAATACCGTGTCTCAGCAGCTTGGCCCGTAGTCCAAGACAAGCAACACAGGGTTCTCAAGTGAAAGCAAGTGGGAATCTCCCGACAAAAAGAAGACAAAATTGTTTGTTCTTTCCAAAGAGTGGGTGTGCTAGTTGAGAAACGGTCGATTAAGAGAACGTTCGAGTGAGCTGTTTCTTCCTTCGGTTGCACACCACAGTTCAAGCTGCATGAATATGTCTCCCAAGATACGAGTGATGCGAACAAATGCACAAGAAACGAGTCGTGATCGGAATAACAATATAGCCCTAACAACTATCCATGTTCCAAGTCAGCACGGCACCTGTAGAAGTCCGGGGATAGGAGGTTCCAAAAGAGACTCGTGGAAGCTTCCCCAAATGGGGATGATTTACAATGAGACATGTATTACCAGAGAAAGCTCCTCGTCTGGGCGAAATGAGTGTGACGTCGATCCACGACGCAACTGGAAACAAAGAACACCCGGCGTTATGGCCAAGGCAAAAAGTGAAAAAGGATAGGAAAGCAATTATTACAGAGTGGTAGACGTTCAGATAGTTTCCATAGCAGACCACTTCTGACTGGAAATTGGACAAAGACGAAGAGGTGACAAGGTCCCGCACGGTTGGCCAGGCTGGAGTGAGATGCTGGCCTGTTATGTATCCACCCTACGACTTGGCGAGATGGAAGAGTCGTGTCGAAGTTACTGACCCCGGAAATTATTTGTCGAGACGGGGTGGCCAAAGCAAGCCTTGACGATCCCAGATATCCGGAGACTCTTGATGGGCGACCCCGTGTGCCAGGCCAACATGATAAAGGGGTTCCAAGTTTGGTCACTTGCGCAAGGCAGTTCCGCAGCCCAATGAATCTAAAAAGGACTTCTCCATGTGTTCGTAATCAAGGAAAGGAACACAATTGGAGCTCCTGCAGGCTGGGTAGAAGACAACAGCCCGTGGCGCCAGTATGGAGGAACACTGTTGGAAGACACTCTGCAGTTGCTCTTCCATACCCTGGCTCGGCCATGGTTTATCTTCCAGGGGGCCCCCAATTTGAGTGGATTGAGCTCATGTCCGCTGTTACTCTCGACCAGGGGACTGCCCTGTTGCCTGCAGCAGCCCAGGCCTGAGCACAAATCGTCGTCCGGAGCTGGTGGGAGCAGCCTGTCGGGTGGCATCCGCAGGGGAGGATGGACCGTGAAAGGACGGGGGCGCCGGCTGGCATCAAGGGAGCATGTCCAAGGTGGCGTGAAAGCGCGCGAGGGTGCAGTCAACGGCAAAAGAGCCTGGCGTATTACAGCATTGCTAAATGGCACCGGCACCATTTCATCACGACCAGGTTTGGCGATGGAGGAGCTCTGCAGGCCCAGTTGGCTCGGGGCACTGCAATTTCCTTCCGTGAAGCCGAAGAGGAAGCGGCGTCCTGCGGCGCCTGCCAACTGGGTGGCACTTGCCCGTTCTCAGCCTCCATTGATGCAACCATCATTGAAGACCCTGCTCCGTAATGCTCCGTCAACCTCCATCATAATCCAACCGCGATGGGCCCGATTGTGGCAAGCCAGATCCTTCTGCCGCCTACGACATCCTCGCAGCTTCTTTTTCACTCCTTCAACAGAACTGCCTGTTGACTGTTGACCATCCCGCAACAGGGGTGGAGAGTCCAACCCATGGCTTGGTTGCTTGGCTTTTGCGCAGACTTTGTTGAAACTTCTCTCCACATCGGTCTAGTTGCTACTTCCAAGTCCGCGCAGCTTTCTTCATTCACAATCATTGACCAATATGGTATCACTGCGAATAAGGGAAGTCGCCTTCCTCTCCCAGGTTAGCCTTTTTCAGGCCCCAGAGCAAGAGGCGAAATGCAACTTGACGACGCACAACAGCAATACATGCTCACATCTCATGCGAGTTTATCACCAAGCTAGACCACGGGTCCCCTGGAGATGCCTCTCAACGCCCGCCCAATATCGTGACTTCGGACCTGGCAACCTCGCTACCGGGGTCAATGGAGCATCAGCTAATACTGTACGCCGTACGGAGTACACCAAGGAGCTTTTTGTGTCTAATGAGCCATGATCGCCATGTGACCCGTGTTCTCGGTACTCATGATGCCGCTGCAAAACGTACATACAATATTGTATCAGCATACGGAGGACGGCGTGCATGCACGCAGAGTAAACATATTACGCCATGCGGAAGCAGGCATTATGGCAGCAACGCCTCTGTCATAATACTACGGAGTACTCCGTAGAGTTTGGCACAATCGTTGTTGTCATTTCTGAGAACGCATGTCCTTGCCCCGAATCTTACTACAAACGCCATCAATTTCAGCTGAAGGCCCAACTGCTGCATGCGTGCCCGGTACATAATTGTGGTCGCTCGAAGCAGGATGAGGGAAACTTCGAATTTCGGTCGATATACTCCGTAACAGCATAAGATCAAGGTTGCGTTTCCTCCCAAGATCCACGGGCTATTCTTCTCGTACAATTGCACTTTGTTTCAAGCCGATGTTGTGTGGAAATTACAAGGAGGTTCCTCGTCTGGGTACTCCGTACACGTCCTGGGTTCGTACTTTTGGGAACACTATGGCAGGTGCCGGACCAACAGTAATTTCTTTCCTTTGGTCAGAGACTGTTGGCCGTGAAAATCGCCAATCGCTCATTCTCGAAGACAGGATATTAAAGCCCCTGGTCAGGGGTGATCTTCGTTCTCGGGAAGAACGAAAGACCTCGTGCCCGTAACATTTTGCAAATGTATTCCTACATCGCTTGCTCGAATTATTGGTCATTCGTTACTCCGTTTATTTGCCAAATTCAATCTTCATGCACAACTTTGCGCCAAAAAGGAGGTCAAAGCTAGGTGCTAATGCAAGCCACCAAGAGAAATGCCCACAGAAACAAGGTGCAGACAAGTCGCAAACGCCTTTAGTACAGCTGTTAAGCCGGGTTGGCGACAAGCATTATTTGGCATAATAAATGGGAACATGAAAAACCTTAATAACTACTCCGTACTAACTTCAGACGGCCAATCCAGAGTGGGCGGCAACTTCACGCGGGTTATTGCAAATCCAGCCAGTCACGGACAAGACGCTGCACAGCTTCATGTGTTTCCAGCCAGGCTTTACATGAAGGCTCGATTATCTACAGCAGACACGAACTCAACTCACTTGGTTCGGGACGAGAACATCACTCTATCCGTTCGGTTTCGGGTTTTTGATTCGCAATTCATCTCTTCATGTTCATGTCCAATGTTGACAAATGTCTACATTGTTACACGAGCGACCGGTCATGTTTTCCGCGAGTGGAACTTGGGGCTTGGGGCTTTTTCTTGCTCCAAAACCTCGGCCAATAGTCAAAAGTCTCGCAATGAACGCTCCATCAACGGGTTCCCCATCCCCGGGCCGTCCACGAGCCGTCGAGCCGCTCCGCCTTTACAAAGATGGTTACACAGCGCTGGCTAAGAGAAGGAAAAAGCAAGTAAGAGAGGAGAAAATTTTCCCCAGACGCCACTGGTCATGAAGTGCTCTACAACTTTTGCTCTGTACTACGGAGTACGGATGGATGGCAACGTGCGCACTCACCTTTGACCAACACCAAGATGGGGTACTATCGGGTTCCGACATGTCTTTTTCCTGTGGCGTTGATCCCTCTCTCCACATGGCGTGGTGTTGTTGAAGTCATGCCACACATTCCAAGGCGCTCATCATCATTTCAGAACCGGCAGCACATACATACAGACAAGCAACTCGTAACCTTGCCCAACAATATCCGTCTGTTCTTGTGAGAAGAGTCAATGAACCAGTGTGAAGTACAAGTCATGTGGCGTTTCATTGTAAGATAATTAACTTCTTACATAGTATTGCGCCACGTAACAACTGCCACGCATATTGTATCTCCTCCAAAAAGTGGTCAAAACCTCATTTATGAGATACATATGTAGTACATTAACCCCCTTGCGACTGCAGGTTGAGGCTAGGGGGGCCATTCCATGACCAGGCTCTTCAACAGGGCTCATCCCCTCTCACTGCATGCTTTTGCTCAGCAGACATGGGTATCAAGACAAGAAGGGTGTTTCACAACTGCCGTATTATGAGGGGGTTCCTGCAGGGAATAAATCACCTCACACTTATCGCTTGACTCGGTATTAGTGTCAGCTGCCATCCAGTATCGGCCCCGGAAAAGGCGCAATATCGTCTCTTGTTTCAGAGATGAGCTTATTAGGTGCACTTTAAGACGCCATGACAACACCGTCATCGGCAGGCTTGTGATTGACGTGTCTAATTGCCGTGTTGAGATACAGGGAAGTAGAGGGTCTTCCTTCAGACGATGGGATGGAGCTACTATTGCACACGCAGCCCATGTTTTATCAAGATGACTATGAAGTGGTATTCATGCATTCATGCAAAACGAAATTGCTAGATCCGAGCGCGGCAAGTTTCAAGTTTCACATTTTTGTTCACATTGTCGTCGTCGGCTTTGTGAATAGCCGAATCCGGATTGCCCAAAGCCAGCCTGACAGCACCTCGCCGGCCAACTCGAAGTGAATCAATGCTAACGGTAGCCACAATAGGAATATGGAATAACATGTTAGTTGCTGCGTATCATACTACGTATTACGCAGAAGATCTCGCAATGCAAGTAATCGCACCTGTCATCCGTGATGCGTCAATGAAAGACGCCTACACGGTAGAATCGGTAGCAAATTCTCCTTTCGTAGAGCCGGAACATCACCAAGACAGATGTTCCCCCTTGCGTTGAAGACATCATCAACCCTACATATGCAAACCACACATCCAAAAAGCAAGTCATCACGAGGCCCCAAGCAAGATCTCCCGGATAATATCACAGTCAACCAGTGTCTCTGCTCTCCCTGAATCATACCGCACCAGCGAGGGTGCCTACTCGCAGGACCTGTGGAGCACGGATTTACCCATCGATCGATGAGATCTGAGGATAGGGGTGGGGGGTTGTAAGGGTAAACAAGGAGAGAGGCGGCGAGGCTAGTGTTTAGAGCTGGAGAGATGTTCGCGTTTGCGCATAGAAAGGAAGCTTCGGTACTCCGTAAAGGGATGGGCATGAGAGATGAAGTATGAAATCGAGTTCATGGCTCAAGGAATTGGGTTCTATTGCTCTCCGTTTGTGCATGCCTGCATCTGTTCGAGTCGTGCGTTGCTGGAAATGCAAATATCAAGATATAGCTCTCCATACTACAAATAAGTCCGGTCCAATAATCTCGTGCCACAGGGCTTTAATTGAGCAATCTTGATTGTCTCGTCTGGGTTATACTATCCTTATGATTCCGTTCCCATTTTGACCTCGATTTCACGGCATGTTTCCTGCACCGCCGCACCAGACATTCTCTTTCTCAAGACTTGGCAACTTGCGTTGGAGGCCGTCGATAGTAGTAGTAGGTATTATTCGTCGTAAACTGAGCCTTGCTGCTTTCGTACCAGTGTGTGGCAAGTGATGCATTCTCCGGGTGTGTCGTGGTGCCTCGGACGGCATGCTCACAGGTAGGATGCTAACCAGGCACTAACAACTGCTACAGTTCCCAGCCTCGCCTCCTACGACGCTACTTCAGACGAACACGATGCCTGGCATTGGTTCAAGCCAAGGATTTCCCGGAGACAAGACGGCCGGCCGCGCGAGCAAGTTCTGAGATGGCGCTACCCTACATCAGATGGTCACTCCAATCCCGACATGGAACTTGTAACCAGAGCATCTCAAATCTCGACGTCGTGTGATCCCAGCCGTGGCGTTTTACACCTCGATGAATAAACACCAAAGAGTAGATGATGTGGTTTACGGCGCGCCATCGACTGCTCATCATGTGATCTACGTTTCCGATCTGACCGGTGCAAGTGCCAACCTCGGCGGGGAGGCGTACATCACGACACACCCATCCCGCAGGCACCTCTGCATCCAGC
Source organism: Metarhizium acridum (assembly GCF_019434415.1). Taxonomy (NCBI): domain Eukaryota; kingdom Fungi; phylum Ascomycota; class Sordariomycetes; order Hypocreales; family Clavicipitaceae; genus Metarhizium; species Metarhizium acridum. The sequence goes on along the minus strand of NW_027094018.1, from coordinate 2,552,072 downwards.
CACATGGCCGCCGATTCACGCCAACAGCGAAAACGACAGCCCGCAAACTACACGGGCATGCAAGCAAAGCACACGACAGATACACCGCACACGAAGCACGAGAATTCGCAATGTGCCCCGCCACAGTGCCACCCCTCTCATCCGTCAAGGCGCTTGCATTCGACGTCTTCGGCACAACCGTAGACTGGCGCTCCTCAGTCACAGAAGAGCTGACGCTCCGCGCGTATCGCAAGCGCTCTTCCAACCCGTCACCCGCCCTCAAGGACCGCCTGGACAGTCTAGACCAAGACGACTGGGCGCGCTTCGCCCAGGCCTGGCGCGACACATATGTCCACTTCGTGAGGTCCTTCAACCCCGGGCAAGACGTGTGGAAGACCATCGACGAGCACCACCGCGACAGCCTCGTCCAACTGCTCGGGACGTGGGGTCTCGAGGGCCTGTACACGGACGCCGAAGTAGACTCGCTCAGCCTGGTGTGGCACCGCCTTGCTCCCTGGCCCGACACCGTGGACGGGCTAGCCAAGTTGCGCGACAGCGGGAAGCTCGTGCTGGCAACGCTGTCGAACGGCAACATGGACCTGGTGAGGGATTTGAATGACTTCGGAGGCCTGGGGTTCCACCGGCTGTTTTGCGCCGAGACGTTTCGGGCGTACAAGCCTCGCCCGGAGACGTATCTCGGCGCGGCGAGGGACATGGGCCTGGAGCCGGGGCAGGTGGCCATGGTTGCTTGCCACATGGGCGACTTGGAGGCTGCCAAGGCGTGTGGTCTGAGGACGATATACGTTGAGAGACCTAGGGAAGAGGCCTGGGATAAGGACGGCGAGGAATTCGTAGCGGCTAGGAATTGGGTGGATTTGTGGATTGGGGAGGAGGAAGGTGGGTTTGTTACTATGGCAGACAAGCTCCTGGATATCTTGTAGGAATGATAACTGTGGTGTATTTTTTGCGCGAGAAAGGGCTACAAGGCAGCGGTGGTTGAAGTGCAACGAGATATCAGTAAATCTCCAAGTTCAACAGTTCTCGGCGTAGTTTTACAATGGAGGCCGGAGAACCTCACTCAGCCATATCCCTACTACATGTTGCTAGCTTCGACATTTATGTTTTCTGACTGATTGCAGTTTCTCTCCAGTTGTTGTGGATGGACCCTTGCCCGAGGTATATACATGAGAGCTCTCCAAGTATACATAGTGTTATACATTGACTAATCAATTAAATTGATACATTGCCCCAAACAACTTGATTCCCAGCTCTCGTAAAACTCAAAAAGTCGTACGGAGCACACTGCTGTAAACTCAACTTCAAGTCTGACAATGCGAAGCCAAGGTCCATGAACCCTTTAGCCCCTTGGGTGACCGACTTTGCTAATGCATACGGTATTTTATAAGGTAATCGATGTCACAATTCTGATTAGGAAAACGGCACGAAAATGTTTTTGTTGTTGTTGTTGTTGTTGTTGTTGTTGTTGTTTAGATGCAGGCCGGGATATGTCAGAACTTGTGTTTAAGTAGCACGACATATGAGAATCTCGGTGGGCCGTCCACCCGCGATATCGCAAGCATACCTGGGTACAGAAAGTCTACACCGAGACGCAAAACATGGATGTGCGGCATTGGCTCTTCATTTTGCTCGCTTTTGCATACTCTTCGGCCACTGAGCAGACAAAGGAGAGGCCTCTCTCTTGGCAACTGCTTCAAGAGAGTTTTTCAATGGCGCTAGCAGGGGATGGCACTGGTACTGGAGCAGGATATCATCAAAAACGAACCTGCCTCAGAGAAACAAGGAATAAGACGCGACGTATTGAAATGTCCCGTCGTTGAGGTGACGAGACTTCGTGCAGGCTGCAGATTCAAAATACTCTGGCACATCAAGGCAACTCGTCATATCTTGTCCATAGTAGCAGTTCGTCAATACGAAGCAACCAATGGAAGCTGCTTGTGATATGCTATGAGATAGGCCCTCGCGGTGTTTCGAATGTGCGACGCCTTGTAATAGCCTGGCTTCTATTCGTGTGTTTCCAATTGCAAGTGAGGCGAGCAGAGTGAGAGGCCAGTCTCGTTACTATTTTGGAGCAGTTTGTCTAGTCCCATAGTAGCATACCCCGGGTGGCGAGCCTGTCTGTAAGCCGTGCCACAGACGATACATCATGGGGTGTAGAGGCTGCCTGGAGCATTTTGCACCACCTCGTATGCACAAAAAGCTGTAGATGGACGGACAATATTGGATTACGTACCAGAACAATTAAGACATGCGTTGAGAGAAGTCAACAGACGGAAAAGCAGAGACAGAGAGAGTAACCACCCAGCTGAACATGTGGTGGCAGTGGAGTACGATGAAATTCAACTATTGGCAGGCGAACAGCAGTAGCAAAATGATACGAGGAGGATATGTGGGGTACGGTATTGCTCCAGGCCAGATCCTAATCGTTGACAGAAACGCCCAGCTCTCCATCGAGCCATCAACCAACCCATCGTTGGATGAGTTGCGGATGGACGGCACGGCCCTGCTGTAAATGAATCAGGTCTCCGCAGGGAGGGAATCCACCCATTCGTTGCGGTCGGGACGGTTCTGCCTCGGAAGATATCGATGGTAATCTTTTCTTGTTTGGCGGCTCTCCGCTGCGGCCGGTCTGATGTCTTGCTGTTGTGTAGCGCCCGGGACCTAGCTATGTTCAAGTGGCAAATCTAGAACCTTACGAGACCGGCGAATGAAAATGCTAGAGGGGGCAATGATATGAACCGTTACGGAGTACATGTAGTATATTCGATGCCAATGATAAATGCAAAGCGGCATGGATGAGCGAAATGACGAGGCAAGATAAACAGGTGAGTGGCCAAGCCAGCGGCCGGAAAAACAGCCGTATGGCAAAGACGTGTGGTCACAGGAGCAGAGGCCCGGAACCCGGAGGTCCAAACGCAGAGGTAGAAATAGAAGTTGGTCGAGTCGACTGAGATGTGAGAACCGGGGTGGTGAAGTCGATAACTCGTGGGCTTGTCGAGGGTTCGTCGAGGCTTTCAATGTTGGGACCAGACAAGAGACAATGCTTCGAGTGGCTTTGACAAGCGCCAGGACCACAAAACATGCACGAGGCAGGCAGCGTGCAGTATTGCTCTAAACGCTCCTTCCCTTCTTTGTCGATGAATGCACTGTTGGTGGCTTTTTTTTTTTTTTTTTTTTTTTTTTTTTTTTTTTTTTTTTTTTGGGAGGGGGGGGCCGCAGATTTTTTATCCAGAAGTTGGCTGAATTGTTTTCTTTTTGAAGCCGCAAAATTGGGAACTAAGATCGAATGTCTTTGTTTTTGCCGCTGTAATTGCATGCTTGTTTACCTTGGCTTTCCTTGGCTCCCGTTACTCCCTCCGGGTCTTTCTCGCCTTTCTGCCTGCTCTTCCTCACGATGCCATTGGTCACCAGGGCGCAACAGAGCTCACGCTCGCCAACCACCACAATGGACATATAACTACTCCGTACCATCGATGCAGCTGGGGGTTAGTGGATGCTCAGAATCACACCAAAGCCAAAGACCCGCCGGGGTGCTTGCTTGGGCCACCCAAATCCATGAGGCTCCTTACTCCCAGGCAGAGCCAGGGTACGTGAGTTGTAGGGTTGGACGATGCTCTTTAGCCACCCAACCAGACTACCACTCTGACAGGGAGGTCGACTACCACGCAGATCGACAAAGAGGCACTCTGTACACATACTAGGTATTCTGGCCCAAATAGCGTTTGCATCGAGTACCATCTGCGATGATGATGAAAACCCAATCCGGCACCGATTGGCCATCCCAACAGTTTGGTACCTGGCACACGTTGCCTCGAAGAATGGCAAGCCCCGTGTTGTTTCGTCGCCGTCGCAATATGACCTTTCCAACCAACATTGATTGCCGATTGCCCCTGTCTGCTGGTTGGATTAAGGAGCCCGGAGTGACATATCGATGATAAGACGGATGAAATGTACATAATACGGTACGGAGTAAAAACACTTCTAGCGGAGTTATTCCAAATATGACAACGGGCCTCTTATTTGTTGTTATTGTATTTCCCACACTCTGGTTATGTATTGTTCCTCAAAACAGCCCGGCTGGGTTAACCATAGTTAGCACAGCATCGCGGCATTCGAGTTGCCTCAGTCACTGCCAATGCCGCCAAAGGGGCCACCTGTATCCAATAAGAAGCTAAATTAAAAAGGTACATTTATTGACTAGTGAATCAAGTGGTAATAAGAGTATTGATGTAATAATGTCCTACAAATCGCTACATCTAACATAATACAGCCCTAACGTTATCCGCTATCAGTCAGCATGGGCATTGCGGGGCTCGTAACCTTACTGGAGCCTTGACACACCAGAGGGGATGGAGTATTGCACCATCAATCATTGGAGGACTTGTCCTTGTCAACACGCAACAAAAGGAACAAAGGCCATCACCACATCTGCGCTAATATTTGCATTGCGATTGTATCTGCCCCGTTAAGTCTTCCAAAGGGGCGACACGCTCTAGACCCCTTGAGCTCCAGCCCAGCCAAGATTGAACCTGCCGGGTCAGCTTAAGAAGCGACAAGAGACCGCAAGAGGTCAAGCTGCTCCACTGGATAGTCGAGGAGGCAGCGAGCCATTCGCCTGTTGCTTTCACCTCCGACGAACAGGCGAGCTTGAGCATCATGGTGGCATAGCTCTTTTTGTGTACCGGCCAAAACCAGACATTAGTGGTGCCTTTGTCCCTTAAGGGTTATACGGATCATATGGAGTAGTCTAGTCATGGGTTGCTGGTACTGGAATCGCCTGCGGCCCATAATATTTCCAATGTAAACTTCAACAGCTTGTCAGTCGGCCAATCATCCACCCATCTAACCTTCGAGCTCTGCCTGCTCTTGGTGCTTCGTCCCTACCAACAAGCTCGGCCAGCTACATGTATGCTGTATTTATTGTATTATGAGATCGGCCCTGGACGGCCCTGGACCATCCCCGGCAAGCTGAGCTTCTCCTACAGCAACTGGCCGTGCACTCGTGTGGTCCATGTGCATCCTACTAGCTGCGAACCTATCAATCTATCTCGGCGGCCACTTAAGCACCCAGTCCATCCGCGGCCGATGGTCTCCTATCAGCGTCCACTGCTGCTCTGTACCGGGCACCAACCATCCTAACTGGCTCAGACAGTGGGCTCTGTCGTTGCGCCTCTACTCCATACAAAGCAGCATGACCCGCTCACCCACCGACTCCACTCGACCCTCTGCCCACCCGAGTCCAGCAGCTCCCACTGCAAGCCAGAACGCCTCAGTAACATCTTTCGAGAGTCTTGTGCTGAGGCTGGAGCAAACATCTTTGTCCTGACCATCCTTCTGTTCTTCCCCATTGACGTCGGCCGCACAATCACAACGCTGCTCTCTCGTCCCAGGCTCCCGTTACAATTCCGAGCTGTGCTTCGCCGACCACCTCCTTTCCCTCCTGATCGACGGCTTGTCCTGTCAAGGACGAGTGTATAGTCTCCCCCATACCTCTCTCCTCGACTAGCCACTTGTCGGCGCACAGCTCGAATTCTTGCCCAGCATGGCGGGCCGTATGGTGCTATACAAGCTGGTGGTGTTGGGTGATGGTGGCGTAGGAAAGACAGCACTGACAATTCAACTATGTCTGCAACACTTTGTTGAAACCGTGAGTCTGTAGCCCTCCAATGTCCCTGCGACCTTCACCGTTCAAAGGTGGAGGCGGGGAAGCTAATCCTCTATTCTGAGCCTCGCAAGCTGATGCAGCCTCGTTACAGTACGACCCGACGATTGAAGATTCGTATCGCAAACAGGTTGTCATAGACGGTCAACCCTGCATGCTCGAAGTCCTCGATACCGCTGGGCAGGAAGAATACACAGCCTTGCGCGACCAATGGATTCGTGATGGCGAAGGTTTCGTACTCGTCTACAGCATCTCATCCCGCTCCTCATTTACCCGCATCAAAAAGTTTCACCACCAAATCCAACGCGTCAAAGAATCATGTGCATCTTCACCGTCATACCCGGGGTCGCCCCTCTCCGCCGCGAATCCCCAGATGCCAGTGCCCATCATGCTAGTGGGCAACAAGAGCGACAGAGTTACGGAGCGCGAGGTATCTACACAAGAAGGGCACGCACTAGCCAGAGAATTGGGGTGCGAATTTGTTGAAGCATCTGCAAAGAACTGCATCAACGTTGAAAAGGCCTTCTACGATGTCGTCAGAATCTTGCGTCGACAGCGGCAACAAGCGTCTCGCCCGGCGGGTGGCTCGAGCGGCCGCTCACGTACAGGTAATGGTGATATTGGGGGCCGCGAGCGCGAGGCACCAAGATACCGGCGCAGCAAGGACGGCGAAAAGAGCAAAAAGTGTATTGTATTATGAGCGCAAATGCTTCCTCGCCATCACCGGCCTTGTGGGACGAAGCATCTGAGAGGGGTGTTGGTTGGTGAGGGGTTAGGCAATTCTTTGCTGCGGCCGTGCTTGTGTCTCGAATGGAAGCTACATACCACCGACTGCCCTTTCCCTCGACGACGGGCTCCAATGGCATGATGAAAACTAAAACGCAAAAATTTCAAAAAAGCACAATCTATTAAAGACTCTGTTATGAAGGACACGAACCGCCGGAGAGAGAGAGAGGGGGAATGTGATTAATTTTCAGCGACTGACGGTTAGGTGTTTCTATCACGTTTTTGTACTTGATGATGCAACATCCCAGCAACGAACGAACGACATCACCTGAATCGGCGAATGGCGTATGAATCAAAAAAAGAGGCATATTCTGGGGCGCTAGGTTATTTTGACGACATTTACAATTGCTTCTGCTATGATTTGTTGGTCTTGGTGATGGCGTCGCGATTATCTTCGAAAGCCGACATGAAGAGAGACGACATGCTTTTACGCCGCCTCGAGCTGTTTCAGCATCTTGAACCATTTTTTGTTTTTTATTCGTTCTGGTTGACAAAGTCTATTTGTTACCTCCTTGCATGTCATGATGAGGCATTGAGAAATAATGACTAGACGCTAGTGGCTGGTATTGCTCCCAAGTTTATATGCAAGCCCCGAAAGGTTTCCCTTACTCATGGACATATGATGACAATGTTAATCAAGTACGAGTTTGGCCCCTTGGGGTCACATCCACTCACCCTGTTTACACATTCATCCACATTTTGATTGCATTTCCCCTTATTTACTCATGTTGATATTTTTCACGTACAATGTTTTCTTTCTGCATGGGTTTCCACCCCCCCTCGGGATTGACACGAGGACAACACGCACACCCCCCCTACCCCCTGGTGTTCAGAAAATCGCTTGCCCTCGCGGGAAGAAGAGCAGGGAAGTAGACGGAAGTGGAGCACCAGAGAGCGGATTTGCACACTGCGAGGCGGCAAGACGTCTGACGGAGACGACGGCTACTATTAGACCTGTCTATACAGTTAAAGGATTTGAATATTTCAGTTTCTCCTTGCTTCTGGATACTGGCGACAGAGATGAGCAACAGGACAAGACGAGGTAGAAGACATCAAAAAGACATGATGATTGATAATCAAAATACACTTGAGAGCACCGGGGGTACATTCTCACGGGTGATGGCGCAAGAAGACCATCCATGGCTCGAAGTGTTTTGTGCACTCGGCTAGACCAGAGTGAGAGCGATGAGCGAGAGCGAGAGCAGAAGCCATGAGCCCCATGGCCCCAGTTTGGATTTTGACGGCCGGGAGGGTCCGTCGGTGTCGCTCAGAATCGATTTCTAAGAATAAAGTAAGCAGCGCCGATGCCCGCGCCAACGCCAAAGGCAACGTGTGAAGCCCTAGGAAGGGAGAAGGCGCGAAAGGGAGGGGTGGCAACCTGTGCAGCTTGGTGCAGCTGATGCGACCAATGCAACCGGCAGAGGACTCGACGGCTAACAAAAGCTTGCATTTGCTGTCTGAGCACCGAGCAAGAAGTGAGGAGTGAGGGGTGCGAGCTCTCGGCTGTGAGGACTTGACAACACTGGGAACCAAGCAACTGCCTACTTAAGTAGCCTGTGACTGCCTAGTAGGCGACTTCCCCAGCCCTTCCGACCACAGAACCATCAATGCGGGCCGGACACATACATGCACCTTGTCCGACCCAAGCGCAAAAGGAGCATGCGACACGCGCGTACAATACACGGTACCAGCAGCATTCGCAGACAAAATGGTATGGGGCTGCTGCCTTGATTGAATTTTTTTTTTTTTTTAAGAAAAAAAAAATCCAAAAAAAATCCCGCGTGTGTGTGCAGCCTCCGTCCCTACCCGCAGCAGCCTGGCGCCGCCTCCGCGGCCGCGGCGGCACATGAAGGGGACCCTCGAGCAAAAGCGGCTTGACGGATTGGCCAAGGGTGCTGTTTGCTTGGTGTGCGCCACGTCTGGAGAGGGGCGGGGGAAAGCCTATCAATTGATCCGTTTTGCGTGGCGTGCGGCATGGCAAGCATGGGAGCATGAACGTGCTTGCTTGCTTGCATGGCGGAGTCTGCTCGTAAGAAGTAAAAAAATCTAATTACTAGACCGAAAAAAAAAAAAAAAAAAAAAGAGAGAGAGACGCGCGATAGGGCGCACATAAAGACCAAAGGAAAAAAACAAATAGGGAATTTGCAACTGTTCATATGGTTGGCGAACTTGACGGCTTCATGCTCGACATTATAGCGGGGGTCCAGGCGAGGACATATAAGAAAATTGGCGCCGAGAAGGAAATGTATGACACCAACTGGCTCCTCGATGCTTTGTTTTCTCTTTTCTTTTTTTGGTTCCTCTTCTCTGAGAAGACAGGGACCAGCTGATGTTTCCTTTGTTGGTGCGCGCTTGAAGTGTCCCATGGTGCGGGCCTCCGTCTGATGTTGGTGGAGGCTAGGAAGGGTTATCCTTGTTGGGATTAGGTAGTTACTCCGTACGGAGTACTCGGTGACATATTTTATGTTCGGTGTTTTCGCGGAGTGGGAACGGTGTGCGTCGACTGTGGCGGATGGAGTTTGTTGCATGGCATTGTGGCGCTCGAGAGAAGCTGGGATTTGCCCTCTGAAAAAAAGCAATAGTGATTTTTTTTTTGGAAGAAGGGGGGGGGGGTTCTGTTACAATCGTTGCCCCCATGACGTGGAAGCAAGATTCGACACTAGAACTGTCGGCGTTGCATGGTGTAGGCTGCAGGTGAGCAGCTGGCCTTGACGATGCGACTCACAATGTGCCTCCATACAAGTCTGCTTCTGCATTTTTTTTAGTCTGATGAGCCTTCAGAGGCCGTCAGACCTAGCTGAAATCTACTTTGAAAGTATGCCACGCGCCAGAACTCTCCATCAACGACAGAGTATATCCCAGGCACGCTTTGTGCGTAGATATCAAGCGGAACCCTGCCTACACATGTCGCCTTGTTTGTTTTTACCACCACCACCTCTGCATGGCTTTCAGTCTGTATTTGGGAAATTGGACATTAGCAACATCACTGCGATTATTCAAACCATACATACAAGAGAAATGATGCAACACAGCTGAGCCGACCGGACATTATGGAAACACATCATTATCGCTTTGGGAACGGAACCAGAAAGGCTCACATGGGGGACAATACAAGAATTTACCACCTCGTATGCAGACCAAGAGCCATCTAGGGACGGTGATGACCATGATTTATCAGGGGGGTTGACCTCCTGGAGGACTTCAAGACCTCGTTGACTGCTGAGTCCCCAATGGCGCCCCCAGAACGGACTGGAACGAAAGAATTGATGCTTGGTTAGTGACCAAGAGGGAGTAGATGACTTCCATGTTGTTGTATGTGGATTGAGTGGGTGTTGAAGGAAAGCAAGAGATTGATCAACCTGTGGAAGAACTCATTCTCTTCCCAGGACGTGGGAAGGTAGCCCCTTCCTTTTCCATCACCAAGGCAAATGCCCTCCTCGGTACCTCTCCTGATCTCCTGACCTGGGCCATGGACACGATGAATTGCAAGTGCGATTCTCACGAAACAGGAAGGAGTGCATGGACGGTCAAGTGGTCTACAGAATTCAAAATTTCACCAACTCATGGTCCGTTGCTGTAGATTCAACTGCTGGCTGCAGTACAACATTACAGGCTCAAAGCGTTTATACCATTGGATTCAATCCACTTGACGCTGTAAAAGAAGATTATTTCACTTGATCGATTGCTACAGGGCTGGATTTTCAAGGCCATGTTGACGTCTCTTCGAGCTATGTCGTCCCCATTTTGGTGCCCCACGGCCTTCCAACGAACATCGACACGGCACTGACGCACTCGTTCCGCGGACTTGCTGACTTGCTGCCTCAACAAGCTGCAGAACATATTTCACGGCGTCAACGGTGTCTATCGTATCCAGCCAGTACATGCCATTTGTGTTGTCAACCGACGCCGGTCCGGCATTCAGTCAAGACCCGATTCAACCTCCGTTACTCCGCGTCGAATCCAAAGCCAATACGCACCCTTCTGTCAACCCAAACAAAGAAGTGCAGATCATGCCCGAAAACCTCAATTGCCGCTATACTTGCATGTTGTCAACAACAGCGCTGATGCTAAGCCCGATTCAAGAAACCACACAATATCTGCAGCGTTGTTGGTCATGTTGCAACCCCCGGAAGCTATGTATATGGACCTACATACCTTTGTCCTCTTCCAATTCACCAGATTCCACGATTGTTCCGTTATATACAAAGGCCCAAGGGTTCTTGTCTGGGTAAATTTTTGGGTGTGTAAATTCGGTCCAAGGTTTTTTTTACTAAATACCCTGGACGCTAAGACCGGCGTCAGCGGTAGATGTGCCGCTGTGGATACCTTCCGCTGAAGATCATACATGTCTTACTACTCACAAGCATGGGCATAGTACTAGTTCCAATCTGACTGTTATCTCCTCCACGAGAGTCCCGCACGTCTGAGATATTCCGCCCAAAGAGACGTTACATGGAAATCACCAAGATTTCAAGAACAAAAAGAGAAAAAATTGGCGTTGCAACTACAATTGGCTGCTCACAACCCCCCCACGGCGACGACCCGCCAACTTGGCCATGTCTCTCCACAACAGGTTGTACACCACTTTCAGCACGGTCAACTCTGGGAGCCGACTCCGCAGCCATTATTACGTATAGTCTCGTCTCCCCAGGTCGCCGACGTCCTTGTGATTTCGTCGCGGCGCTCTGACCACGCCTTCCGCATCCTAGTCCTGTCATTGTCCCCGTTCCTCAAGCTTCTCCGCTCTGAAACGCGCCTCTTTCTTGTGTCACAGATGCAAAAGGGGGTGTTAAGCTACGCTTTAACCTTTCTTTTATATGGCACTGACGTTCCAATGGCTCCATTATAGACTGGGGCCGGGTCTTCAAGTTCCTATCATGTCATGGGGCGGTTCGTTGACCCATGCATGGCCTTCAGATATGTAGGCCGAGCAAGGAGCCCACTTTCCATCTCCACGAAACAAAAAGGAAAATAAAAACGCCCGCGTGGCATCGAGTCCATCATTGTCCCATCTAGTTCGGGGGTTGAGCTGAGTCAAAAAGTGGCAAGCACGCCGGCAACGGCATTGTATAGTGCTTGTCAGTAGCGTATCGTGTCCTACACTGCGGAAGCAAATAGTAGCCAAGTTTCCCAATATAAGAACTCGCAAACATCGAATCATAATTGGTGCCTTGTGAATCTGTGGTGTAAAAGCACGATCCTGTTATTCCCACATCCCCCAACGCCCGAAAAGATTGGGTGAAAAAGCCCGCCCGCCTAGCATGGCCTCCAAATGAGCAGTCGTATCAATTTCTCCTCCTTACCAATTGTACATGTCCCGACCATCCAGGTTCCCGCGCATTAATTCACTCACCAACAGCAACCGCCGCGTCCCTCCGCTTCCAACCTGCCCGCGTGTGACAATGCGTGTGACCGCATATCCCTTTGAATGCTTTAAGGTGCCACCTTCGTACCGAACAAGGATGTCAACCAATAAAAAACCTTAATATGAAAGATACATAACCCCACTAAGAAATAGTATGATGGTATAAGTACCTGTAATCTCCCTGCTTACAAAGAGCTACATCGCACTTATCGCAGCCCTGAAGGTTTAGTGGCTGACCTTGTTGCCAAAAAGGTACCCGCTAGGTATCGCAGAAAAAGTGGGGCCGTTACAAAGGTGGCACCTTAAAGCATTCAAAGGGATGCATGCGCTCGCCCATCTCATCCCCAACTTCTCCCGGTCGACCGCGCCGGTGGCTCGTGCTGTTCGTCCCAAGATGAGCCGACCGACTCCCCTCTGGAGAGAGGTGCGTCAAACGCCTGCAGCCATGTTGGTGCCGCCGCATCAACCGCATGCCAAAAAAACCTGATTATCCCCGGCAAAGGGCCTGCCCGGGTTCGCTGAATCGCCGACGACGCTTCGTCACGGGTGGCATACAGAGAGTCAGTACGGAGTAAATTGCGGGATTCCTATTCTGAAAAAGAAGGAGAGAAAGGAATGGAATACCGCGACTATGGCCGTACGCCCCGTGCGCAAATCTGGTAGCGACAGGTGATTATCAAATCCGTAGTCTGCAAGTTCAAACTGGTACGTCTGCGGCCGCAGTGCTCTGACGCCCAGTACCAGCGCGATGCCTCGCCTCATGCTCCACGAGCAGGCTAGTACTATTAGTTTCACGGTGCCCGTTCTCAGATAGCCCCCTTGCAGGTATACACAGCTGCCATTATTGACCATCTCGAATTGGTATACGTGTCCTGCCAGGTCCAGCATGTCGTCTGGCAGAGTGCAGCTGAACCGTTGCTTCGACAGCTCGGCGCACTTCTCCAATTTAAAGCAACATGAGCCGAAGACAACCTATCCTAATGATATTGAGCTGAAACCAGCTTATTCTTGTTTGCGGCCTCTTAAATTGTACCGCCTCACCATTTCACATCGGCATGCGTCGTCTCACAACGAGGACTATCAATTATTGTTAAACTTATTTCCGCCACTACCCTGGCAATCAAGGCACATTGAAGACGCCAGCACATCAAAAAGTTGGCGTCCGTGCAAAGACTGACCATCATTTCTATTCCAAAGAAATAAATAAACACACATGGTAGGGGATAAGTACTACTAGCTTTGATATGCCGTTCTTTCATCCGTTCCCAGTCAAGTATGTACCAAGTGGCGCCGTAACCTTCGTAACCCAAAATTTCCGTCCCGCTAGAAGAATATAAAAGCATACTGAATCCCACTGTCATCATCAGCCCAAAAAGAATATATATATAGTTGGTAGACGATGTCGAGGGTGAATCATGATTTGCCGCTACAAGCTTATAAATGGTTGATAAATGTCTGCGACTCCATCATTCCTTAGTGGCGTGCTCATCGCCAAAGGGACTCCGACCACGATCACCAGAGCCGGGTCTGTCGGTCTTGTCGACGCCACGACGCTCTTCGGCCTCTTCCATCACAGCGCCTAGAGTAGGAGTGGCAATGGCATTGACCTTGCGCTCCGGTGGGTCCGAGAATGGTCCTTGATCGTTTGACGGCGATTCTGCAACAATTGGGATGGCACCTGAGCTATCCTTGGACGAAGTAGCAGACACCAAAGATGTTGACGAGACGCTGGCATCAGACCTAGCCGCAATTTCAATCTTCTTCAATCCACTGCCAAGCTTGACAACCTGGGCACGCCCGTGTTGAGCGGTGTTTGCGTTATTCAGATATGTTGAGCCGACACTAAAGTTGCTTGCGCCGCTGTCAGGTCGACCGCCACCAAATCTCTCAAAGTCAATGGCAGGTACGGGAGGCGCGCCGGGAGCGCCAACAGCAGCGGACTTAACGCTGACAACGGTGGGCTTAGCGCGCATGCCCGTTTGAGCGGGTGTCTGAACCTGAGCCTGCTTGCCGTAGATTGTAGATGCGATACTGGATCGGGGTGCATACGAGGTGCGGTCGGAGAAGGACGAGATGCCCGAGTACGTCGAGTCACGAAGGTTGCCCGGAACAAAGAAGTGCTGTTCATCCTGACTACTATGACGGCTGCCTTCGGAGTGCTGCATAGGGATCGGGGGAACGGGAGGCACAAGGACGGTGGGCGAGGTGGGCGTAGCGCGGTTGGTAACACCGGGGATATAAGCAATCTGAATAATATTTGATGCTCGTGTGAGGACCGTTGAAGCGATGGAATGAACTGTGTGGGTTGACGAGCGACGCGTCATTCTTGAAGCATCGTCCTTCTCGACGTGGCGGGCAGGATTGATTTCCGACTCGTAAACGGACTGATGAGGGTTCGATGCCCGCTTCGGTTTGATGACAAATTTCCAAATGAGAAACGTGATAATAGCTATAGCGGCAATACCACCAACGACGCCTCCTGCGATTGGCCCTGCGCTGGGACCACCGCTGTCCTTACTACTGCTACCACCATTCTCGACTCCGTTGCCAGCCGAATCATCTCCTACGCAGAACGCCTTTGCGCATTGTGAGCAGGTGACGGGTACGGTATACTGGCAGCTTTCGCCCGCGGGGCAGGCTGGGCACTTGAGCTTCGACTTGTCATCGCATTGAACACAGTTGCCGTCTCGTCGGTCGAAGCTGAGGCGATTGAGAACTGCGAAGACGTTAGCGTAATGTCGAATACAGAGGACTGTCACGCCGGGGTACATACTCTCATCTACCTCTGCCAAGTCCCTAGCAATGATATAAGGTGTTTGGCCAATCATTTCGGGAGCGGTCAAGGACATCAATGATGAGTTCTCGACGGTGTGATGCGGTGTGTGACGCGAGATGAGTTTACAGCTCACGGTAAACGCTGGACGAAAACTACCAAGGCCTCAGAAGACGAATGATGGTTTCGGCGAATCTCGGAGCGGCACAGCCGACAGGATATCCGTAACGAGGTATGCAATGACACAATTTACGGCGTTAGGGTCGTTTGTCGTTGAGGGGAAAGCGAAATAGCAACAGAGGAATCGGAAGCAGAGATTTAGATAGCGAGAGTGGACGGAGAGACTGGCTCTTTTGACAGGGAAGGAAAGGAAAACGATGGAAAAAGAATTTTGGGAGATTTTTTTAAACGAAAGACATCATCGACCTTGGCGACTGAATGGACTGAAGAATGAAAGAGTACTCTGTCTCGATGGCAGCCGAAAAGCAGGCGATTTGAACGGTTCGCGAGGCGGTGGTAGGGTTGAGTCGAGGTAACGAGAGGTGGATGGCGAACGAAGCAAAGACAGCCAGTGCAGGTCTCACCCAAGCGGAGACGGGAACATTGAAGGGACAAGTAACTCCCTAAGTGTACGTACCCCGTAGGCAAGGAGGAAACGACGGGACCAGATTGCACCACCAGGCCAGGGAGGTGGGCCAGGCACACACCCCCATTCGGGTTGCGGATTGCGGGTTGGGCGAGATGCGCCAGAGCTCCTCGATGCTGATTGGCCATACCAGGCAGGCGGCAGACCTTCAAGCAAGCACTAGCACGCTTCTGGACACGGAGTAGCGAAGCAATTAAAGTAGCTCAACACAGTGCGCCCTGGACGCAGCCGGCCCCTGCACGTGGCGCCCGATAGCGAGGAACGCTTCAGGTACAGGCTGGACGACACTGAAGCCCGTGCCGGAGAGTGCGCCAAGGAGCCCCGCTCCGTGCAACGGTGGACGCGCAATATGGTAGAGGGACAACGCGGGTTGCAAAAAAGGCCGCACACCCCGCACCCACAACCACACACACAGGTGTGCGGCCTTTTTTGCAGCCCGCGTGAGGAAGCACTCGAGGGCCCAGTCCCGGGGACAGTGCGGATCATGACTTGTGCTGGATATTGGCACGGCCCAAAGCAGCTTCCGTCTTTGTCTCCTTGCGATGGGAACTACGGCAGTGTACGGAGTAGTTCGGTGCGCCGTCATCTCATACCCGGAAGAACAGATGGAAGCTCGCAATTGCATTCGCAGCTCACTGGCTGGCGCTAAGAGGAGAAGTCTGGTACAGTATGCAGCCGTTCGCATGGCAGTCATGCGTCGTCAAGCAGACTGAACCTTGAGTCCTTTTGCTGTCGAGTGTCGCCAGCAGGAATGTGGCCTTCGCGATCGATAAAACTCCAATACTTGCAGCACCTCACAAAAGTATAACTGGCGCACGGAACGATAGCATGTGCCCTTCCGCTCTTTGTCGTGTCGCGGCATTGTCCTGTCCCAAGAATTGACTGCAGCGCACGGGTGATGGGCCCGGTCTGGTTTCACCACCATCCGAACATTCACCAATCCAAAGTGCGGCCGTTTCACAGACGAGGTTAAATTCACGAAGCAGTAAACACTCTTACTCGATCAAATGGTCCGTGGGCACAAAAACTCTTCATAAGCCATCTCATCCAGCCGACCAAGATGCCTGCTTGGCCCCAATGCTAGCTAGTATTGCATCTGGATAAGCCCTTATGCGCATAAAAGCCCCGTCTCCAGTCTTGAATCCCCTCGACGAACCAGAAGGCCCAGAGCCCAGATTTTCGAGGCGGCATTCTTGTCAAAGCTGGGGGGACGTGGAGAAGCGAGCGGATCCCCTCGTGCTTTTTGCCTGTTGAAGTCGAGTAGATCTTTTCGGCTTGGTTTTGAAACGTGTGGCACGGCCCATTATATATGCCATTGTGAAGGTGAAGTTACTTCAAAACAAGATTATTTGTTGAAAAACATTGTCTGGCCTTGGCATTTGTTTACAATACATGAGGATTCCCTCCTCCACGGCGCATTTCTCTGACTTGTTTTGATGTGGCGAGGCTAAGGGTTACTTATGGGTAGGTACATACGTACCTACCTAGGTAGGTAGGTAGTTATCTCGGAGGCGGGAATTGTTTCGCAAGCCAACAACATAAGAGACTGAAAAGCACCTATTTCTGACTCTCTGACTCTGGCAGATATCATCGTTGTTGTCCATGGGCGTACTGCCCCGACCGACCACACATGGTCAACAAACGCTCGCCATAGGCCTCACATGTCCGTTGTCCCGCCCGGCTGCCACGAGTAAAGTATAAACATCCAGATGTCACCATTAATCGGTACAGAGTCAAAAGGTTTCAAGTGGACCATTCTCAAAGCCGCCAATCGCTGGCCGAGCCCAAAGTCCGACGCTGAACTTAGCTTTATATATCGTCCTCTTCGAACCCACATCATGCCAACTCAAACTAGGTTTATTAGCTAATTATTCACATATCAACATATCAAACTCTTCAATGCTCTGCCAGTACTACGCTGCTTTTAGTGCACATCTGTTAGACCATGATGCTTCACATGGCTGAAGCGTGTCGCCCTCTACGACCCTTCCACATATCTAGGTCTGTACCCCATATCGCCTATGGAGTTGCAGGTCAGCGTCCCTCTGTACGCAAAGAGACCTACAATCTTTATTGCAATCTGATCAACACGCAGCCCGCTTCCCCCTTGCAATGGAGCGCTCCATGCCAAGACCAGCAAGGGCAGCCAACGGCGTGAGAGTTCCTACGAGCTACTAGAGGGGAACAATGCGGCCACAGACATAGAACTGGAAGAATTGGCATCCGAATCACAGATAAATGGAAGTATACTTGACTGTCCAAAACTCTAGGTGTTTCTAGATTTGACCTTCTAGTCACGTCTGGGGGATCCAGGCGCGGCACACCACGTCCCTTCCCCGGTTCAACGTAGAACCTCAGAGAGAACACAGAGACACGAGAAGCCCTCTGAGACATGCCACGCCGAGTATGAGTCTCACTAAGGTGCGAAATGGGCAAGGCGTCACTTCTCAGCAAATGGCTCAAGGCGTCTCGCCTACAATTACGCCAGGGACTCGTCTTTCAGAGGTAAATTAAACCACGAGAGGAGAGCAATTGCATAATAATTGGCATTACCTAGGTTCGTAGAGTAGCTAGCTACCTAGGTAGTTAGTGAGGTCTCAAGATCCGGACCCATCAGAGCATGCAGTTTGCAACAGAGCTTTCGAGTATTGTAGTATGGTCAGATGCCCCGGAAACGCCGCAACCTAGAACACCGGAGCGCATGCTGTTGCCGGCTATTTCTATTATCGCCCAAGCCTTTGTAAACAAGACATTTTTACCTCTGCCTGCTACTTGCTCGGTGCTTCCGTTCCGTTGCCAGCTCCGTCAGTCCTGAGTGGCCTAGGAAACACTGGGGGGGTTGTTCAGTCTTATCACAAACCGTGGCATTTATTTGCAGCAAGTTGTGCAGCATGTCTTGCCTACACCAGCAGCAGGTTTAGCCTTACAAGACTTCAGCCAACGCTCTGAATTGGGATAGTTGAGCGATTGGACTGGTTGATTCACACGCTGAATGTTGTAGCAGGAGGCGTGACGCATCTCAGCATTTCACAGGATTTCTTGCGCATTGTTTCTTCTTCCAACTTGTGTAAGACACTGTATATCGGGGGTTTACAGGCTCATCGAGAATCCAGATATTACTATTCAAACACGGTGCTTCTGTGGAACACGTCATTTGGAGGCGTTTCCATCATATTGCCTGTCTTTACCAGACTCCTCGTATGGGGAAGGTGTGATTCTATATCGTCGTTTTTTTTTCCTTTTCTCTTTGCTCACTCGCATTTTCACTTGTCAGGCCCCGTCTCGGGCTGTCGATATTCGATGATACAAGGCAAAATTAGCCACTCAACGGTTACGCACTATTTCGATACAAGCCATAACCGGCCTAGGTAACAGGTTCATATAGATGAGGTGGTTACCCTAATCACAATAGACGTTGGGGTGCTCCCCTAAGGTCAGTACGAGATAGAAACCGACTACAATTATCTGTTCTTTGCAAAGGACGCTACAGACGAATCTGACCACAACATTTGAACGTGAGAAGATGCGGATGAATATGGCTTCTGGTATTTGCAGTGGCAACCCGCTAAGCAGCATCCCGGCACACACTGTCTTTTGGCACAGCCAATGTTGACTAGTTTGATTACGACCAGTGTCTTAAATAGACATCATCACTGGTCTATCATACAGCAGGGCGAGCCCTTTTCGGGGTCTGTTGGCAAATGTTGCCTCAACTGCCGCGGAACATGCTTACCCCAAAACCTGGAATTATTTAACCTGAGATAATTGTGAGCAAATTCCACTGCTCTTCCCATAGGGAATAGGGGCATCCTGACCGTATGTTAAACGTGATTAATCAAGTGAGGCTCTACCACTGCGTCTATCGCTTACGGCGTATCTGCTTGCAGAGGTTTGTGTTACTACGCGACCCAACGTGGGTAGCAGCAAGCATCGACCATTACCATCCCAAGATACGGCACCCACGGGCCGAGTACACCGCCTCCACAGAATGCAATGGACCAGCCACTTTGAAGGACTGAGGTTGAGGTTGGCTCCACGGGAGAGATCCACCAGTGCTATTTTTGGGACTTTTCTGGGAGCCTCTCCCCCCCCCTTCAATCTTGTCGCACTTACCCGATGCTCTGACATGAGAAAACGTGCAGAAAAAAACTTCGTGGCAGGGCTTGGTTTGTGAGAATGTGATGTGACGGTGCCAAACGTTGCGTACGGTTTATTCATACTGCAATGTGTTGTAGTTGTACGGAGCATGCCGCAGTGATAGTTTCCACCATGCGAAGATCCCGATCGGTTATTCCCAGAAGACGACAATGTCAGGGCCAGTTAAGGTTTTGGACCATGCCGGTTCTAGTTGGCTGGTCCTTGTTGTCAGCTCTTAGAAGCGTAGCGCACTCCCAGGCGGCTGACAGAGGCTCTGTTTTAATCCCTGGCACATTCATTCTAGCTTGAGGCTGTATTTGCGAATTGAGGCGATTGAGGAAAACAAAGAACTGAATGTCTTTGTGCGCACTTCACGCATCAGGTGATGGGTTTTCGTGGAGATGTACCTAACCCTAACAACGGTTTGGCTTGGGTGGGTGTAGCATGGTTTTGTCCAGACAGCCACTGAGCTGGAAGACGCATGAGACATTTGACCCCGTGAACGCTGAAATTCTTCAGGATGGCAAAGATGGCTACGGAAGTCTGAGGGTTGTTCTAGCCATCCTGTCGCCATCTGCCGTTTCGTCACCTGTTTTCTTTGTACGATCGAATGCTCTTGAGGGTGGTATTCCGTACGCAGCCTCGTGAATATCTTGGTGCCCAGATGTATACCTGCAGTACGGAGTACTCTATGTCCTGTAAATCTATATTTCAACAGGAAAGAATTATTTTTGCCCGGTCTGCTGTGCAACGGTCAGCGGTCAGAGCCAAGCAAAGCTGCCGTGGTCGCGGGCTGTACATGTGGAAAGTGCAAAGACAGAGCCAGGAGAAGGCAGTCCTCTCATTTCATCATCATCCCGCGTTCAACGAACAGGTCCTCCGTACCCCGTACTCGGTGGGAGACGATTCGAGTAGGCCAGTCGATTCAAGGTTCTAGGAAGCCGAAGCACAGAAGGCTGCAGAGCCATCTGGTGGATCTTGGGCAGACAAAGTACGGAGTAGGGTCGAATATTACGCTGTGGGTCCTGCCCGACGTCGTGATTCTCGAAGTTGAAGAGCCGTGGGGACAATGGTTCCCAGATGGAGGAGCTGGCTTGTTGGCTAGACATCTCGAGCAATTGACGCCAAATCAACCGGTGGCAACTGGGATCCACCCCAGCTGCCAAGGCCAGCACCCATTGTTGCCCAGCCACAGCCAGGAAGCGAGCGGCGACAGAGACACGAGTTGACGAGACGGCATTTAGCATTTGTACGGGGCAGCCCGACTCTAGAATGCTGGCACTGGGGGCGAGTTTCCAGCATGACAGGAGAGTGGCTCAGCCCACGCTAGCGCGGTCCCCTAATTTTGGCCCGTGGGCTGGTGCCATTTGCCTCTTGCTGCGCGTCTATGCATTCAATGTTGTATCTTGTTTACGAAGCCCGTCGGGTCCAGTGTTCCATGCGCAATGTTCAAAGTTGCTGCGGCTCACGACGCCGACTTGCTGTCCTGTGCTTATTGCATGTGCTCTATTGACCCGTTCCTGTGAAACAAGGACTGTTGCCCACAAGGACCGTTGAAGCAGGTGCAACGGTTTGCATGCTTTAGGTACCAGTTGACGCATTACGTATTGTTGACCGTTGACAGCTGGAGCTTGCTAATGTCTACCAGTACTTGCGTCAAGCGATCGCCCCAAAAATCTCCCTCTCTGTGTACCATCCCCTGAGCGCGCCGCCTTGTTTGGGCACCGTCATCGTCCGTCGAGTACGTACTTCTTTATTCCCACCTTTGTCCAGGGCCTTGTGTTTGTCTTCTCCTTCTCTCACCATCACCTCTCCATGCTTTGTGGTGCGACTTGCCCCTTTTCTCCCCCATCACCGTCTTGTGCCCAGCTTGCACCATTCGATCTTTGTATTGTATGACGCTGCGCTGAGCCTGTTGCCTTCCTCAGCCGGACACCGCGAGCCTTGCCTAAAACCTAGCTGCGCGGGCGCCTGCTCTTTTTTTAGCCGCCTCCTGATTTGCTTGCCTTGGTTTGAGTGAGATACGCTCCAGCACCGCCATCCTGCCGCGCGGATAAAGTACCTGGGTAGCACTACGTACTTTGTCTGGTACAACCAAGGGGAAAAAACCTCCACTGACACCCCCAAGCTCTCCCATCAGCCATCACTTGGATATTTTTTTCTTTTTTTTTGGTATCTGCCCGAAGCCGACCATAACTTGAGCTTCATCAGTATTTCTACAGAATAGTCACATCTGCGCTCGCTTTCCAGCTCGGAACAACTTCACAACTGATCACACCATGGCGTACAACGGCCACGGTCAAGGCCAAGGCCAAAGCCAAGGCCATGAATACGGGGGACACCCCATGCAAGACCTCCCTTCGGGTAACAACGTGGGTTGACCGTTCTCTCCATCACCTCAAGCTTCAGACCGAGTTCTGCATGAACATGGCTAACCGCAGTCATTCGCAGTATCACATCACTCCTCAGGACCACGATGAGGATGCTCGAGGCTATTTGCTAAATGAGCCCCCGGCACACGGCTATGACCACGACCGTCTCGGAGTTGGCACGCCTCCTGACCGACCAGTCTCTGCCTATAGTCTTACTGAGTCGTATGCTCCCAACGCATCACAGCTCCCTCCAGCTGGCTCTGGTGGCTTTGGTGACAATGGCTTTGGTCAGTATGGACAACCTCAAGGTTTCGGCGGCCCTTATGACCGCCCTCTCTCAGCCGTCCACGACGAGGAGGAGAGCTGGATGCAGCGCCAGCAGCAGCCTGGCGGCGTCGGCCAAGCTGGCGGGCTGAGGCGATACAACACGCGAAAAGTCAAGCTTGTCCAGGGCTCTGTCTTGAGTATTGATTACCCCGTACCCAGTGCTATCAAAAACGCCGTTCAGCCTCGCTACCGCGACGTTGAAGGCGGTAACGAAGAGTTCATGAAGATGCGGTACACGGCCGCCACCTGCGACCCCAACGACTTCACCCTCAAGAATGGTTATGATTTGCGACCTCGTATGTATAACAGACATACTGAACTTCTCATAGCCATCACCTACTACAATGAGGACAAGGTGTTGCTGTCTCGAACCCTGCACGGTGTTATGCAGAACATTCGTGACATTGTTAACCTCAAGAAGTCTACTTTCTGGAACAAGGGTGGACCGGCATGGCAAAAGATTGTTGTCTGCTTGGTCTTTGACGGTATCGAGAAGGCAGACAAGAACACTCTCGACGTTCTTGCGACAGTCGGTGTGTATCAAGACGGTGTTATCAAGAAGGATGTTGACGGCAAGGAGACTGTTGCACATATCTTCGAATACACCAGTCAGCTGTCTGTTACCCCAAGCCAGCAGCTGATTCGACCAACTGGCGATAGCCCTCAGAACCTCCCCCCCGTGCAGTTTATTTTCTGTCTCAAGCAGAAGAACAGCAAAAAGATCAACTCCCACAGATGGCTCTTCAACGCCTTTGGCCGAATTTTGAACCCCGAAGTCACTATTCTTATTGACGCCGGTACGAAGCCCAGCCCTCGATCTCTCCTCGCACTGTGGGAAGGCTTCTACAATGACAAGGATCTCGGTGGTGCCTGTGGTGAGATTCACGCCATGTTGGGTAAGGGGGGCAAGAAGCTCTTCAACCCTCTCGTTGCGGTCCAGAACTTCGAGTACAAGATTTCCAATATCCTTGACAAGCCTTTGGAGAGTTCTTTCGGATACGTCTCCGTGTTGCCTGGTGCCTTCTCTGCCTACCGATTCCGAGCCATCATGGGTCGTCCGTTGGAGCAGTACTTCCACGGTGACCACACACTATCCAAGATTCTTGGCAAGAAAGGTATCGATGGAATGAATATCTTCAAGAAGAACATGTTCTTGGCCGAAGATCGTATTCTCTGCTTCGAACTTGTCGCCAAGGCTGGTCAAAAGTGGCATTTGACCTATATCAAGGCCGCCAAGGGTGAGACTGACGTGCCTGAGGGTGCTGCCGAGTTTATCAGCCAGCGTCGACGTTGGCTCAACGGTTCCTTTGCCGCTTCTCTGTACTCGCTTATGCATTTTGGACGACTGTATAAGAGCGGTCACAACATTGTTCGCATGTTCTTCTTGCACATTCAGGTCATCTACAATGTTCTCAATGTCATCTTCTCCTGGTTCTCGCTTGCTTCCTACTATCTCACCACAACTGTCATCATGGATCTGGTCGGTACTCCAGTTGTCGCCTCCAGTAGCGCTGCAGAACACCACGGCTGGCCTTTTGGTGACACTGCCACCCCTATTATAAATGCTCTGCTCAAGTATCTGTACTTGGCCTTTGTTATACTGCAGTTTATCCTGGCATTGGGTAATCGACCAAAAGGTTCCAAGTTTACGTACATTGCCTCGTTCATGGTATTTGGCCTTATTCAGGGATACATTTTGGTTCTCTCGGGATACCTGGTGGCACGAGCGTTCCAGCAGCCCATCTCAGAGCAAATCAAGCTGGACTCCAGTGAAGACTTCGTACGAAGTTTCTTCTCTGGTTCTAGTGCGGGTGGTGTGATTCTCATTGCACTAATCACCATTTATGGTCTTTATTTCGTGGCCTCGTTCCTTTACCTCGATCCTTGGCACATGTTTCACTCCTTCCCGTATTATATGCTTCTCATGTCGACCTACATCAACATTCTCATGGTTTACGCCTTCAACAATTGGCACGACGTATCCTGGGGTACCAAGGGCTCAGACAAGGCTGAGGCACTTCCATCTGCGAACGTTACCAAGAGTGAAAAGAATGAGGTCGTCGTTGAGGAAATTGAAAAGGAACAAGAGGATATCGACAGCCAATTCGAGCAGACGGTTCGACGAGCTCTTGCACCCTTCAAGGAGGTGGAAGAAATCGAGAAGAAGGATGTGGAGGACTCTTACAAATCCTTCCGAACGGGTCTGGTCGTTTCTTGGCTCTTTTCCAACATCTTGCTGGTTGTTATAATTACCAGCGACAACTTTAACTCGTTTGGTATCGGAGTAAGTGGCTTAGTATCATGGCTCGGTTTGCACACGATGCTAACAATTTCTAGAAATCGGCGTCTGTTCGTACAGCCAACTTCTTCAAGTTCTTGTTGTATGCCACGGCTGCGCTGTCTATTGTTCGATTCATTGGCTTCCTGTGGTTTTTGGGCAAGACGGGTCTAATGTGCTGCTTCGCTCGCAGATGAGGCGTACACGGCACGAAAGAATGGACAGCATTTGGAAGGAGGGAATACGGTGGTGTTTGGATGGTATCATCACGGATGTCGACTTGTAGACAAAATTGGCCCATTTGCGAATACCTCTCTTTGTAACGTTTTTGTATCAAAAATTAATGCATGGGAAATATTGATTTTAAACGTATGGATGATGTTAAACGGAGCTTCCTGTTTGTTTCTTTCCTCATCACGAAATCAATGTACCTGTTGAATTGATCATCGAAACTGCGATGACTAACAGTGACTGACGAACCGGAATTGGCAGCGACACAGTGGAAGCCATGACGCGTAAACTTCGGCAAACTTGTGTCAAGTGCGTGCTTATCTTATCTAACCTCGTCATCAGCGGGCTGGTGGGCTGCGGTGCCTGGTGGCGATGGGCCATGACCAACGCCGACATTTCTCTACCTACCAACCCTGCGAAATAAGGTCTCAGCACCTGCGATTAACCGCCCTTCCAACGGCCTGTTGACGGGCATATCCCTATTGCCGTATTACGCTTCTACAGCCTTATTTTTCCGCTTTTCCTCCACTCCCACCTCCGAAAGCATATCGCAAGCTTCTTTGCTTTGAGAGACTTGGGCCCCCTCCTCAGGCGGGCCATTAACGACCAGCCAAGATGTTGAAGATTTGGTCCATGGTATGGACTTCCATCTGTAAATTTCGGATGTCTTGGTGGAATTTTTGTGGCTCTAATTTGATTGTTCTTTCATTTTACAGAAAAAGGAGCAGAAGCAGGCTGAGAATGCGGAGGGTCAAGCCGCCGGTGGGCGGAAGAAGAAAGTTACGGCCGCGCAACTGCGAGTTCAAAAGGGTACGTATGCGTCCACACTGAGCTATCATCGTATTTGATAGCTTATGTACTTGGGGAGAGGATGAGATGGAACAACGCCTTGGTGGGAGATGTAATACCGGTTGAGGCAGATACGGGCGTGCTGACAAAATGATTTTTATTACAACAGATCTCTCCGAGTTATCTCTTGGTTCAACAATGAAAACCGAGTTCCCCGATCCGGACGACATTCTCAACTTTGTCCTGACCATCGAGCCTGACGAGGGCATGTACCGCACCGGCCGGTTCACGTTTGACTTTGCTATTAACCAGAACTTTCCGCACGAGCCCCCGAAAGTAAGGTGCAGAGAGAAGATCTACCATCCGAATATTGATCTAGAGGGCAAGGTATGCCTGAATATTCTGAGGGAGGACTGGAAGCCAGTTTTGAATCTGAATGCAGTGATAGTGGGACTACAGGTATGGATCTATGTCGCTCTGAGCTTGAAACCCTCGAACAGCGGTTCGGATTGGCACGGCGCTTTGGAACTGCTCGGTCAGATTTCGGATCGAGGCTTTGACACAGAGCGCCCATGAGAGGATGGGTTACTAATACTTGGTTGTAGTTTCTATTCCTGGAGCCGAACGCCTCAGACCCTCTGAACAAGGAAGCCGCTGAGGACTTGAGAGGCAACAGAGAGGGATTCAGACGTAACGTACGAACGTCTATGAATGGAGGAACCATCAAGGGTACATCATACGACCGCGTATCGAAGTAGATTAGCCGATCCGGCGGTTCAACGTTGGGGACTGGCAGGGTGAGGTGAAGCTATCTGATGAGGCTGGAAGAGGAAATCTTTGAGAGGGGCCATGTGAAATGACAAAACGAGTAAAATTGGCACAGTCTGCTAGGGTTGGGAGTTCATCGACGTGCATGATAGAGGATGGGCATCGTTTCTGGCGAATGAGATGCTCGAGGAAACTTGACATTTTGCAAGCTTGGCACTCGGTGGGAGAAAGCGAATCAGCATAGTTAGCTTTAGATATTTATGCATTATCTACACTCGGGGACTTATTTGTCGCGGTTTAGGTGTCGCACACGGCACTTGGGGCCGGATGGATGACTGTCGCGGAAGCGGAGCGGGACCTGGGCCCCCATTTCACATCCCCCCCTCTCACCAGCATCACTCATCATCCGACTCGAGAGTTTCCGTCACGCAATCCCGCCGGCTTGTCATGAACCACTCTGCCCCCCCAACATGGCCGACATATCAACCACGCTCCCTCTATCCCGTGCGTCCGTACTGGCCGCTCACGACCTTATAAAACCACACATTCACCGCACTCCCGTGCTCACAAACACTACCCTCTCTGGTCTTGCATCTACGCCCCGGTCTCCCGATGATTTCAGGGGCACCCGTTTCGAGGGCAGGACGCCGGCCAAGCCAAAGATGAGGTTGTGGTTCAAATGCGAAAACCTGCAGAGAATAGGAGCGTTCAAGGTCCGAGGGGCGTTTCATGCGCTGGGCAGGTTGATGATGGAGGAGGGGTGGGTCGAGGGCGGCGGAAAGGAGAGGGGAGTTGTGACGCATAGTTCTGGTAAGTTGCTTTCCATCCTGCCTCATGGTCTCTCTGTCTCTCTCACGCCTGCTTCAAGGCATGCTAACCCACGCAGGCAACCACGCGCAAGCCCTCGCCCTCGCTGCCCGCGAGTCCTCCATCAAGGCGCACATCGTCATGCCCACCATCTCCGTGCCGCAGAAGATCGCCGCCACGAAGGGGTACGGCGCAACCGTCTACTTCAGCGGGAGCACCTCAGTCGAGCGCGAGGCCATGGCCGGCAAGGTCATTTCTGAGACGGGCGCGCGGCTCGTCCCGCCGTATGATCACCCGGACATCATGCTCGGCCAGGGGACCATGGGGATCGAGCTGCAGGAACAGGTGGCCGAGCTGCAGTCTCGGCTGGACCCCTACGCGGCGTCTTCAACAAAGGGCCTGGACGCCATCATCGCCCCCTGTGGTGGCGGCGGCATGCTCTCCGGCGTAGCACTCTCCGCGGAGGGAACCGGCGTAAAGGTCTTTGGGGCGGAGCCTTCCTACGAGGGGGCGGACGACGGTAAGCGCGGGTATGAGGCGGGTGAGAGGGTGGCGGCTGTGAGTTCGCTCACCGTGGCTGATGGGTTGAGGACGCCCGTGGGCGAGTGGCCGTGGAAAGTGATTTACGAGAGGAGGCTGGTCAGTGGGATGTATAGCGTTACGGAGGAGGAGATTAAGGCGGCCATGAAGCTGGTGCTGGAGAGGATGAAGGTGGTTGTCGAGCCAAGTGCCTGCGTTGGGCTGGCGGTTGCGTTGTTCGACGAGGATTTTAGAGAGATGGTGGAGAGGGAGGCAGGCGATCGGGGGTGGGACCTGGGGATTGTTTTTAGCGGTGGGAATGTAGGGGTTGATGCGATTGGGAGGCTGTTTTCCGAGTAGCTGGTGGACGAGGGTGCTTGCGACGGCGATGGGAGGGTCAGGCGGCATATCCATTTACATGGATACACGAGACGAAGACGCATTCTTCGGCTATCAGCAGTAAGCGACGTTGACGGGTGACGAGAAGACAGTCATGATAAAGTTCACATCGTTACGACGAGACGAACCGCCTTCCTGGCCGGCATCCAAGGAAGAAAATTCATGGATAACGTCATATATCATATCTCGTCTAGAAATCTGCACGCTACATGCCAATACCACACGCCCACGATGCATGCCAAATGTCAGTCCAACGCATTCAACGCCTTGTCCATCTCCTTCCTCCACCTAGGCGCATTCCGGCGCAGCGTCCAAATGCCGATATACCCAGCGACGATGCAAAACAAGGCCACTGCGGTCATGACGTATCCCACGCCAATGGCATCAACCCACGGCGCGGCCACAATCGTCCCCACGCAGCTGAGGATGTTGCGGACAAAGTTGTTGACAGCCACCCCAGCGGAACTTCTCTTGCGCACGAACTCCGTGAGCATCGTCGTAGCCGTGCTCTTTATTTCCAGTTTATGCCAGTTAGTCCAACGATACAACTACCCGTCTGCAGTCCCTCTGACAGGGTAATAGGGGGGTCAGGAGGACCAACTTACAAACACGAGCATGGAGGAGATCCCAAAGAGGAACGAGCCGATGGAGGGCACGAACCAGAACACCCCGTAGTTGAGGGTCCATCCGAAGAGAAGCAGGCCGCAGGGGTAGAGGGTATTCGCAATCCACACGTTCTCACGCATGCGGTCCTCGGGCAGGAGGATGAGCTTGCCGCGCTCGTCGTAGCGATTCGCCCTCACCGCCTCGCGGGCCATGATGCTGTCGGTCCAGCTGCCGCCAGAGACGGAGGCCAAGAAGTACCCCAGGCCAGGCGGCAAGTACAAGAGCCCGACGACGAGCTGCTCAAAGCGGTACGGGGCCCTGGCAAACTCCTGCTGGATGGAGATGTTGGCGACGAAGAGGGCGCCAAAGGCAATGGCAGCGAGACAGACGGTGATGAGCACCGGCGGGAAGCGCAGAAACAGCAGCACGGCCAGGGGGTCGACCAGGAACCTCTTGAGGCCGGCGGCGAGCCGCCTCGAGCGCAGCCCGGCCGACTCCCTCGTCGACATGCGCCGCAGGGCGAGAGGGGGAGGAGGAGGCCCGGCCGGCTCGAGCTTGGGCCGCGGCAGCGTCTCCGGCAGGAACAGCAGCAGCATGGCGAGCACGCAGAGCCCGTACCCGGCGAGGAAGTACATGCACGCGCGCCAGCCGAGGCTCTGGGACAGCGCACCGCCCAGCACGGGGGAGATGACGGGCCCCAGCAGCGGGCCCAGGTAGAACATGCCCATGGCGCGGCCGCGCTCGAAGCTCTCCCAGATGTCGGCGATGGTGCCGGCGCCGACGGCCTGGACGCTCGCCGACGCGCCGCCCGTCAGGACGCGGAAGACGACGAGCATGGCCATGTTCCGGCTGACGGCGCACAGCACCGAGAAGACGACGAACAGCATGAACGAGACGAGGTAGACGCTGCGCCGGCCAAACTCCTCGGAAAACGACGACCACCACAGCGGGAAGATGGACATGGAGAGCATGTACAGCGCCACGGAGAGGTTGGCGACGGTCGACGAGGTGCTGAACTCGGCGGTGAGTCCGTGGAGGGCAGCTGCAGCCATTAGAAAAGTGAAGATGAAAAAGAAAAAACCGCAATATTAGCGTAGGGGGAACAAAGAGAGAGAGAGAGGGGGGGGGATGAAAATATTCAAAGGGGCGTGGTGGAGGGAGACCAACGGTAGAAAATAGACGATCCCATGGGCGCGGCCAGCGTCGCCAGCGCTATCGTCGCCGTGATGCCCCATTTCGTTGAATTCGTGTAGTCATACGGCCTCTCGACCTCTGGCGTGACGGCGAAGCCCGCAAACAGGCCTCTCCTCTGCGCGCGCGGCACAATGGCCACGATCCTGGGGCGTGTCGTCGACGATGCACGGGACGCGGTCCGGCCGCAGCCGACGGCGAGGACCCCGGACCCGGCATCGGCCTTGGCCTCGGGCCCGGTGCGTCTGTCCTCGCCGGAGGTGCTCTTGCTCGCCGGGGACGCAGCGCGCGCGGGCAGACCCT
This sequence comes from Metarhizium acridum, assembly GCF_019434415.1. Classification (NCBI taxonomy): domain Eukaryota; kingdom Fungi; phylum Ascomycota; class Sordariomycetes; order Hypocreales; family Clavicipitaceae; genus Metarhizium; species Metarhizium acridum. Next base: position 2,522,116 of record NW_027094018.1, on the reverse strand, counting down.
TCTCGGTATCGTGAGCCGGCGGCGTCTCTGTCGTTGCCGCAGACGCAATGGACGGCTGGCGCGGTGTTTTATCCTGGCGTCGCTCCGGCGGCGGTTTCTCGAGGTCCGCGGGCATGGTGCTTCCGGTCCGCGGAGGGAGGGGGCGCAGATGGCTTCGGGAATCAGAGTCAACAGAGACGGAAACACATTATATGTGAAAGAAGAATATAGACAGCAGACAAGGACGATTGTTCTTTTTGGGAAAAAAAAGAAGAAAGGAAATCGGGCCTAGGAAACTGACGGCGCTGCGAGCAATGCAAGGACATGGTTTAAAAAGGATAAACTCGGCAACGGAAACGGCCCCCGTATGTGCCTTTGAGCTCCGAGCAGAGCAGTTGGGTTCCGAGGCTCGGCAGCGTTAGTGACGGGGGGGTTGTGGGCGTGTCCATGCGCAATCGGACTTTTTTGGTCTGCTAACTCGGTGCTTTGTCCCTTGTTGACTGCGGATAACGAACGGCACGGGTTGAAAGCGCCGGGATGTTACCTTGGAGTCTTGGCAAAGATGCTCAAGTCGGGACGTTTCAAGGCGCCATCTTGACACGGAGGAACCAGATGAGAGCATCCTTGCACAAGGGGACCAAAAAAAAATACATTGCGCCGAATTGCTATGGGGATAGAGAGGAAAAAATGAGCAAGCGAATATCGCGGAGATGGAGACGCTCTCAGCTTAGCGCACCGATATGAACTGCAATGCCGCTAAAACGCCCTCCTTCACGTCCGACTGCAATTGGCCGTCTTTTGCCTGTTGGCAGCTGGCAACGCAGGGAAAGGCGTCCCCATTTACGTCTGCCGTTGGTTACTCCAAACCATGTTTTGTCCACATCCGGCAGGCCCTTGGGCCCAGCTTGGATAGATCCGGACGCAGCCACCACGACAACGGGCGTCGACTACCACTCGAGACTATGGGGGCCTAGAAACGAGACGTCGAAGCCTCGTATTAATATTCTCGGAAAGACAGTCCCTCAGTCGTCGATGGTCCTTTGCTTCTTCTCTGACGGCAACGTGGAGCTGATACGTGACACGCTCACGTCGGACTTTGCAATCTACCCTGACAGCCAAGAGTTTACGACGCCGAATGTCACGCCTGTAATGCCACCAGTTCCCCCGCAGACAAAACGGAGGAGTGTGTGCGTGTATAGCTAATCAGCCGGCCGTCGTCAAGGGCCGAGAGGCCTTTATTGCGGCCTACCCGCCTCATCCCGGGGCGGCGAACTCGTTCGTCACTCTTGACAACTTCTGGGCGTGTCGGAAGAATGCGTTTCGCTGGGAGGCGCCCGGCGGCTTTGGTGGCAAGGTTCCAACTCGCGGCATCGACACGTTGGACCTGGCCAGGGAGGATGGAAAGTGGGAGATTGAGACGGACTACTCGGAGTATCATAAAGTGGGATTCTTGCAGGGAATCGGCTACTGTACAATCTGCTGAGCTTGGTTTCGCGAGAGAGGAGTGGCAGCTTTGTAGTAGTTGGAGGTTCCGTTGCTCTTGTGAAGGCGTGAAAAGTTGACCCTGTTGTTCATGATGCGTTTGGGCGTGTGTGGCTCATGTTTGTTTATAATGCTGCGCTCCTTGTTCCTTGCGACCGCTAATTTTTTATTTTATTTTTATTTTTATTTTTATTTCTTATTTTTTTCCCCTTATAATAGACAGCCGAGTCCCTCTTTTATCAAGGGCCGAATGTCGGATGAGAAATCATGATGGTTGAGAAACCCCTCGGCGGGGCAAGCATTTCTTACACCACCAAAAACGTCATCGCACCTCATTTGCTCTCGTCTTTTGCTCTTGGCCGCCCGCCCAATCGGCTCGAGTCGATTTTCCATCAAATCCCCCTCCTCCACGAACCCAGCCCACCAATTCCAACTCAAAACACCCTCCAACCCCCGGAAATGTCTCTCACCAACGCAACGGCAGAAGCCGCCGCCAAGGAGGCAAAGACGGCGTCGTTCGCACTCGCCTCGCTGCCGGCCTCGGCGCGCAACGCAGCCCTCGATGCCATCCACGCCGCCCTCTCCGCCTCCAGAGACGACATCCTGGCCGCCAACGCCCGCGACCTGGAGCTCGCAAAGAAGGCCGCCGCCGACGGCGCTCTCAGTGAGGCTCTCGTCTCCAGGCTCGACCTCGGCAAAAAGGGCAAGTGGGAGGACATGTTGAAGGGCATCTTGGATGTTCGGGATTTGGAAGACCCAGGTACGTTCAAAGAAAGGGGTGTGTGTGTGTGTGTGTGTGTGTGAGCAGACCGGCCTGATCCCGGCAATAACTAGTTGGAAAAATTCAATTGCGGACCAAGCTCGACGACGACTTCATCCTCGAGAGGGTTTCCTGTCCCATTGGCGTCATCCTCATCATCTTTGAGGCGCGTCCCGAAGTCATTGCCAACATCGCCAGCCTGGCTGTCAAATCTGGAAACGCCGCCATTCTCAAAGGTACGTTGTGCGCCCACACAAAGGAGGAACCTTTTTTTACTTTTCTTGCTCATGCGACCAATGCAGGCGGCAAGGAGTCCACCGAGTCGTTCGTCGCCATCTCCAAGGTCATTTCGTCGGCCCTCGCAGAGACAGAGGTCCCCAACGGGGCGATCCAGCTCGTCACCACCCGCGACGCAATCGCCCAGCTCCTCGCCCAGGACCGCTACATCGACCTCGCCATCCCCCGCGGCTCCAACGAGCTCGTCCGCTACATCAAGGGGTCGACCAAGATCCCCGTGCTCGGCCACGCGGACGGCCTCTGCGCCATGTACCTGGCCGCCAGCGCCGACCCGGAAAAGGCCGCGACCGCCGTCGTCGACGCCAAGACGAGCTATCCCGCCGGGTGCAACAGCCTCGAGACCCTGCTCGTCCAGGACGCGGCCCTCGGCACCTCGTTCCCCGGCGTGGCCGCCGCCCTCGCCGCCAGGGGCGTGTCGCTGCGCTGCGACCCGGCCAGCAAGGCGGCCCTGGCGTCCCTCGCCGGCGCCGACGTCGTCGACGCCACCGACGCCGACTTTGACACCGAGTTCCTGGGCCTGACCCTCGCCGTCAAGACGGTGTCGGGCGTCGCCCAGGCCATCGAGCACATCAACACCCACGGCTCGCACCATACCGACTCCATCCTCACCGCGGACGCTGCCGAGGCCGAGCGCTTCATGAACCAGGTCGACTCGGCCGGCGTGTACTGGAACGCCTCGACGCGCGTGGCAGACGGCATGCGGTACGGCTTCGGCACCGAGGTCGGCATCAGCACCAACAAGATTCACGCCCGTGGTCCCGTCGGCCTCGAGGGCCTCACCATCTACAAGTACAAGATTAGGGGGGACTACCAGGCCACCGCTGCCTATGGCGACGGAGAGGGCAAGCGGCCGTGGAAGCACGAAAAGTTGTCTATTGACTAGTTGAACGACATTAGAACGATACCCATGTTGAGCACGTATAGAGAGATCAATATCAATATATGAAAACAAGTTACAAAAAAAAAAAAGCCGGGTTAAAATGGTCAACCACATCAGGGGACCGACAAGTGATGGACATTTCTTCTTTTTAAATAAAAAAAAAAAAAACAGAATTCGTCAGGAATTACAAGACCCCCTTTCTTTTTACCCGTCAACTAATAGCCCATGATCCGCCGACAGCCTTCTTGACCCGTATCTTTTTCATTGCGCTTCCTCCGCATCCCCTGATACTCCCCCCTTCTTTCACAACTAGTAGAATATACATGTTCATACTGTTCGTCAAATCCTCCCCGCCTAGGGTTCCACACACACTCAGGCATTCATGTCATACTGCTTGATCAACTCGGCCAACTTGTTGCCCTCGCTCTTGAAATCCAAGAACGATGCACTTATTACTTGATATCGGACCCTTTGTGAAAAACATCAGTCTCGAGTCCACAGACAAACATGCTCCACGATGCTGTTAAAAAAAACACACAAAACACAACATACCTCTGCGTGTCGCCAAAGTTATCCATCTTCGCTCTACACCTGAAATTCAACTTTTTGCAATTCACCGCCTCAAACGCCGCCATGAACTTGGCATCGTCGTTCTCCTTGAGCTCCATGAGCTGGTTGGCCGTCATGCCAAAGATGGCCTCGCCCGTCTCGTTGAAGCAGTTGAGCCATTGGTGGCTCGTGTGGTCTGCGACATTGAGCGACACGATGTATCGGTAATCAGGACGCTCGTGGGACACGCTGCATTTCTCGCAGTACCAACCATCCCCGGTCTCGACAACCTTCTTGTTGCAGCCCTCCTTGGAGCAGGCGGGGTAGCAGAAGGTGTCTTGTTTGACAAAGACGATTGTGGCCTTGATGGAGTAGTAGGCGGGGGCGTCCATGCCGAGATTCTCATCCTTGACCTGGGCAATGGTCTTGGTCTCGTTTGCGCGGCCCCCGGCATTGCCCATGCTCGCCATGTTCTGGTGCGTGGCGAAGTTGTCTGTCCGCCCGGAGGAGTCGTACCAGCCCTTGAGGCGGTGGGCGTCGGGGATGTCGGGGTCGACCGTCATAGTACCAGAGGATAGGAGACTGAGACTCTTGCCGCCAAAGTCGGACACCTTGGTGCCCTTGAAGGCGACTACGGATTCGGGGTTGGCGTCAAACGAGTTGGCAGTTTTGCCCCAGACGGTTACGCGGACAGAGTAGCCCGTGTCATCGACCAGAGTGAGCTCTCGCTTCTGGAAGGGCTTGCCTGATGACTTGGAGGTGATTTCGCTGACTTCGCCAACATCCTTCAAAACGCCAATGACGTCAACAGTGTTGTCCTTTTCGACATTTTGTAGCTCCTGAATTGTGCAGAAGTTGAACCGGACCTGGGGCACATTCGTCTGATCCTCGGCCTTTTCGATCCTCGTATCTCGCTCGAATGTGATTTCGTAATCGTTTGGCAGGTTGGAGAACTGCTTCTTTGCCAGATTCACTCGACAGGGGCTGGAAATGTAGTAGACGGAGCCTTCTTGCAGGAGGTCATAAAACGCGTCGCACTGGTCGTTGAAACCAGTGGCCTTGATCTCACCACTCTCGTCGAGGAGGTTCACGCTGAAGAGCTTGCCCTCTCCTGTGGGCTTATGCCATGTCTTGATATCTGACTTCATTGTGACTCGCGCCTTGATTGTCCACTTGTGCTGGAAGGGCGAGAGACCCTCGATAGGATAGATGTTGCCGCCGTCGTGAACCGCTGGCCTTGAAGGCATCGACTGCGGCTTGCTCTCTTCCTTCTTGTTTCCGTAAAAGTCATTGCTAGCGATGGTTTGCTCTTTGGCCTCATTTGTCTCGACAGCCGTTGGGCTGCCAATCTTTTCTTGCACGCCCAGGGATTCAATGACCTCGAGGTCGAGGATGACGAGAATGCTGGCCTGTTGTTAGGCACCACGAGATTCATGCCCGAGGGAGTCGACTTACTTCTTTCCCTTCAGGTTCTGAGGGTTATACTGCTTGACACGGGCGAAACTACCCCGTACAAGCTTTCCATCGTGAATGACGTGATTTGCCTGCGTTGCAAGCATGGCCTGAACGTAGTGGTCGCCGTCACTCATGACCAGTCTGTAACGTTCGCCTCCGGTAGCCGAAGCACCCATAGGCTTGACTTGAAGGCATTGCATCACAGGGACGGGAAAGAGCTTCGCTGCTTTGTCGATGTCGTTGAAGATGACACTAGAATAAAATGTCAACACGCTATGCCCAGGCCCCAAACGATGCCCGACGGGTGTGAATGCGGAAAGACGTACTCAAGTGACCCTCTTGATAGGGCAGATGCGGCATCCATAATGGCTAGGTAAGTTCGTATTGACGATGTGAAAGTGTCTTGCTCTCGTCTCGACGAATAGTATTTGAAGGTGGTGCGTGAGCTTACGCAGGATAGCTTTCTCAAACGATGACCGTGAATAATCTAGACGTCGCGACGCGTCCAGCGCGTTTAGTGGAATTGGCCCCGCAGGCAGCTGCTCAAGTACTTGAGTCAATGGCGGGGTGCAGGCGGCGTGCTGACTAAGCTACAACGGCCCCCTTCAACGGGTGGCGCAAGTCCGAACAGTTATTATCTTGCCTTCTTCTGGTAGCTATGGTTTTTATATTGGCTATCTCTTGTGTGAATTGATCTTGTGCAGCCTCTGATTGATACCATGTGAATTTTTTTCGCAGCTGTCAAGTGACCTTGTTGACCCAGCATACCATCTGAGACTCTTCCCCCAAACTTTCAAGATGACGTCGAGCCTGTTTGGCACAGCCCACTTCCTGCCACATGCCAAGTGGTGGTCAACTTCATAGACGACAAGCCTTCATTATCCAATACTTTCGCCGTGCCACAGTCGCCGTAGCTGCACCCTTCGCATACCCAAATAGCCCATCATGACTGAAGTCGACATGGCCACCAAAGCTCCCGAGAGCGACGCTCAGGAGCGGCAGACTGAGCAGAAGCCGGAGACCATCACACCTGCAGAATCGCCAGGTCAGACCGGGGAGCATTGCGTAACTGACCGTCCAACTCGTGAGTACATCGTCGTGTTGAAACGCTTACACGCCGCTGCTAACCCCAGTCTCTAGCTAGTGGACAGTCGTCAACCGGTGAGATTATCAAACTGAACGATATCGACGTAGGCTCCCAGCTACACCAACCAAACACGAGACACACCGTTCTAACCACCTGCCAGGTCTATATTTCCAAACCAGCCGACTACCCCCATGCGCCCTCAAAGCTCCTCCTGCTTCTCACCGGCGGCACTGGAATCAAGTCGGTCAACAATCAAATTCAAGCCGACAAATTCGCCTCAGAAGGCTACCTCGTATTGATGCCGGACCTCTTTGCTGGCGACAGCGTCCCATTATCCACGGCCATCACCGACGACTCCTCCTCCATCATCGAGCAGGTTAAGCTCCAGGCCGTCGGGGTCGTCAAGTCCTTCTTTATTGACATGTGGCTGGCCCGAATCACCCCGGACAAGGTCATGCCCATCCTGCGCAGGGTCATTGAGGCAGCTCAAGACCAGTACGCAGACGCCATCAAGAATGGTGAGGGAATATACGCAGTTGGGTACTGTGTTGGTGGACGATTTGTCCTCCTGCTGGCTCAGGAGACAGAAGAACAGGGCAGCGATGAGGAGGCAGGTGCGTTGAAGAGGAAGGGCCCGTATATCAAGGCTGGAGCTCTGGCGCATGGTGCGTCGGTCACGCCAGATGATTTCAATAACTTGAAGGCACCGCTCAGTCTAGTGTGTGTTGAAAACGACAACTTGTTTCCAGATGAGGTACGGAAGGCGGGCGAGGACGCCATGTCCAAAGCAAATCTTGAGCACGAGGTGCAGGTCTATCCTGGCGTGCCACATGGTATGCTCTTTTTTCCCCTGTTGCTTTCCATTAAACACTTGGTATTATGCATGCTAACTCGTCCCTAGGTTTTGCTGTAGTAGGTGCATATGCAGATAGTGCCATTACCGAAGCACAAACAACTGCATATCAGCAAATGTTGAGATGGATAAACGAACACTAGCTGGCGTCAATGACGACGAGTGGTTTGGGTCCAGACGACTCTCTTCTTTGTTTCTCAAGCGCCTCAGAATTGGTTGTCTTAGGCCCATCTGACCTTTTTTTTTTGTGTTTTTTTTTAGCTATTCGTATTTCCCATTGATAAGAATAAATCATTTTTAGGAAATAGTGCACACAATCTTGCCCGTGTTCTTCGCATCCTCCATGTACTTGTGCGCCTCCTGAATCTCCTCCCACGGCATCACCTTGTCCACGATGATCTTGAGCTTGCCGGACGCAAACTCGGGGCAGTACGTCTCCAGCCGATCCCTCAGCTTACCCTGATACTCCTCATCCCGACTGCGCAGCGTACTGCCCTCAATACGGATCCTCTTGTACAGGATCTGCGAAATATCTGCATCGGGCACCTTGCCACCGCTCAACGTTCCCAGCAGGACGATCCTGCCGTCCCTCGCCGCGACATCCAAGTTCTTCTGGAAGTAGTCGGCCCCGACGAAATCGACAATGTAGTCGACGCCCTTGCCGCCCGTCCTGTCCTTGATCTCCCGGACCCAGTCCGTCGTCTTGTAGTTGAAGGCCGCGGTGGCACCAATCTCCCTCGTCACAAACGCGCACTTGTCGTCGGATCCCGCCGTGGCGTACACCTCGGACGCGCCAGACGCCCTCGACAGCTGGATGCCCGCGATGGACACCCCGGACGCGCCGGCGTGCCACAGAATCGACTTGCCCCTCGCGAAGCCCAGCACCATGTGCAGCGCCTGCGTGGCGGTGATCCAGGTCTCGGGGACGGCGGCCGCCTGCTCAAAGCTCATGTGGCCCGGCTTGTGGAGCAGCATCTTGGAGCTGACGGCAATGTACTCGGCGTAGGCGCCGCCGTAGGCCAGGCCGAGCACTTGGTCGCCGGCCTTGAAGCTCCCGTGGTCCCCCGGGCCAAACGACTCGATGGTGCCGCTGAACTCGACGCCCAGCGTGGAGGGCGCCTGCGGCGGCAGCGGGTACAGGCCGCGCCGCTGGATGATGTCCATGCGGTTGATGCCGAATGCCTTGATCTTGACAATGGCCTGGCCGGTGCCGGCGGTTGGTTTGGGGGTTTCCGCGTTGATGAAGAGGGCATCGCGTTCGCCTTTGCCGCCTTTGATGTCTGGTGGTTATTAGATATTTGGATGGCGCTTTTTCTCATTGCTTTTGCACTGGTGCGGGAAAAGATGACGAACCGACTGCTTTCATGGTCGCCATGCTGTATTACTACTTTTGTAATGTTCTCTCGTGTTGTGCTCAGCTATATTCTCACGGCGCTTTTTTTATTCTTCCCCGAGGTTGCAATGATGATGATGTTTTTATACTCACGTTTAGGTGTTTGGAGGTCCGTTGCTACCGGGCTGCATTACTAATACTGCCAAACTCGATCCGATTGCCGAACCATGTGTCCGCTTTTCAATGTGCAAACCTTTCGTATCTACTATTTCATCTTCGCTTTGAGCAGAGTCGAGTGAGTCCTGACCATCTAGGACTAAAGACACTTGTCATTATTCGACAGTCGCTCTTACATGGGCTTTTTGGGATCGCCGTTTGTGTCCTTGGCAATCGATCCGACGTTCCTGGGAAACCTAGAACGCATTGGTGGCATTGCAGCTCGCTGCTTAGGTCTCAATTTCACATGTGGTGCCGCAGGTTTTCGAGTCGGCGGCACTGCAAAGGTTGCCTTTGATGCATCAACCAACAAACGGTTTCGGAATGCATCGTCGAAAGGCATCCCATGTCCTGGTAGCTGCGGGGAACTCAATGCGTTTCCTGCAACCGTGTACCGAACGGATCGTCTGAACTCATTGATCATTATGCGCTGCTACAGTTGTATATTGGAACAGAATACGTCGCATTGCATGGGAAATGATGGCCAGGCCCAAGGCCGACTTAACAAATCAAGCAACACCACAAGCAAGCGTCAAGATCTATTAGCCGGGCATGCACATAAAGAGCTTGGATGTCATGATGGATAACAGATTCTATGCAACTTCAATCCACGTGTGACAAAGAAAAGGTGTCCTCATGATGGGGCGCTTCTAGAACTCGGCGTGCTGCCAATAATAAACACAATCAATCAATAATACACCGGGAGCCTCGTGTCCCTTGCATTCGGGGTTGTAACTAGTATCTCGGTAAAAGGAGATTTCTATGTACGCATATTTGCTGCAATTTTACGACTTCGCAGTCCGGACCGAGGTAAGTGAGCAATGAACGGCCGGGTGGTGTGAATTAGTTCTCCATTTAAACTGGCCGTTCCAGCTTGAGATTGTACAGTACCCAAGACGGGGGTCCCTTGTTACGGGCTCTGTAAGGGAGAAGAGGCCCTCAGTTGTTACTATGACATTTTTGCTTTAGCAGAACTATCGCCACGCGACTGTGAGCGCCATCCATCAATGCCTCGTGCGTGTTTGACAACACGCGTCATCGACAGAGAGGCAACTGCTCAAAGTGGCCAAGCTAATATTTCGGTTTATCCAACATCATAGGTAATAGTAGCACGCAATCCGGTCTCTGAGATTCAAAGACCCAGTTGGTCCCAGCTGTGGCTTTCACTATCGGTAAGCCATGGATGCCTTGTATTTTTCCTGTTAATGGTCCGCAAATGGAGAAGCTTCCGCCTTCGGTCAATTCTTTGGTTTCTTGGATCCCGTACCTGGCGCGGAAGCCGGCTTTGGAGATACCTCTCTTGCTGTTGGCCGGACTCGAGATGTCGCGGCATGTACGGAGTACGGAGTAGACGCTTGGACAGCAAATATTTCGCCTGTTTTGTGAAGTGAATACGAGGTGATAAAGCCTCTTTTTTGCCCATGTTTTTGTTTCGGGCATGCTGCTGACGACATCCTCTACAGCACAATACCCCGTCATCCATTATCCCTGAGACGCGCCTTGTGTCAACCAAAGAGACTTACTTATAAGATGATTGAACTTTAGAACCAATCAAGGACAGTAGCTGAACAATTGAGACGCGCAGAAAGAAAAGGGCTCGGCGCCGATCGATCAGCAAAAAGACGGGGTATTCGGCTAGATTCGATTGACTGGAGCCTTTTTCCGAAAGCCCATTTATTGGAATGATCGTCGTGGAAGTACCAAATGTAAACTTTTTTTTAAAATCGGAACATTGCGCGAAAGTCCTTGGACTGACGCGTAGAGGCTAATTTTGCCAATCTCTCCGGTGGACGGGACAGGGAGGCAGTTTCACGCCACGGGGAACATGGGCTCACTATCGGCTAAAAAAAGTGGCAATGAGCTCCTCGTAGATGATGACCCGGGGTCAATCGAAACGACGGTCAGGAAGCTTGGATGGGGGAATCATTTCGGTACGAAGTCGAAGAATGATCGGTGTGATTTGGCGGTCTCGATGTCTCGATGCCTACCTTTCTGATTGTTCGCATTACGGGCATGGCTGAAAAGACGATTCTTGACGACATTCATGTTACTCATCCCAGTCACACCACGCTCCGTATAACGGCCGAGATTATGATGGACTAACTGGCTGGAACTTGCATGCCAAACAGCACGCCTTGTCGATTCTTGCCTCATGGTCACTTGAGGTTTCTGCGCACAAGGCCACGCGGATGAGTCCGACGGAAGGACAGTAATGCTTGGTGCGCCGTAGCACGATAGAGATCCTTGTTGCAGAATAACCCTTTTTTTTTCCTTGTCTTATTAGCCAAAAATGCATGGCCATCAGGTTCAGCATGGAGTACTCCGTGTTGTACATAACATTTCGAGCTGACAAGGTGAGCGAGATTAAGCCCAGAAGGGGAAGGCACCCATGCCATGGCCACGGCAAGTTGGGTGGATAATCTGGGAAATTGCAGAGGGTCTCGGGCAGCATGGGCCGGTGAACAGGGCCAACCAGCTCCATGGAAATGGGGGTTTCTTGTCATGGAGAAAAACAAACCGCCAATGAACGGGGGGGGCGTTGATGCAGCAAAGAATCTCTGTTGACAACAAGGCCTTGCAAAAAGGAGGAGATTGGAAACGTGTTGAGGTGCCAAGGTACTCCGTAGTGCAAAAGACGGCAAAGCAGCAGGGGCAGTCTAGCCGTGTCTGGAATGACTAAGAAGGGATAGTAAAAGTTTCAGCCAATAGACGCGCGGTGCCTGACTTGGCCCCTGGTGGGCACTCGCTGCTTTTACACAGCTCTTGCTGTCCAATAGTCGACAAACAGCAGTCTGGGCAAGGACTGAGCGTCGTGGCACGTTGTTAACTCAGTACTCCGTACATACCAGTTGACTTGTAGTGGAATTTGTTAATATTGTATCCACTGACCCCAAAAGGATTGTGCAATCCGGCGTACTGAGTAGCTTCAATGGCATCTGTCAGCTTCGCCAAGGACCATCCGTGAAAAGAATTATTGTGACCCAAACCAGTCAGTCCGCGTGCAACCTGTCCGGAGAACCAGTCCGGCCGACTCCAATCCCGTTAATTTTACATATGCCTGACTCCCCTGCTTGTTCTATTGTGTCACATCGCAGATTTTGGGGCCTTCCGCTAGGGGGAACGACACAAAACGGCCGGTTCGATAATACTCCCTACTCGACAAGTACCTGAGTGTCATAGCACAAAATGGCTAAACGACAGCTTTGAACTGGTGATTAAGCGCCGCTCAAAAATATTTGTTCCTGCATTAGCGTTGGGCGGACGGCCTCAGGGTTGTTCCATCACGGCTGTTGCGCCTTGCATTAGCTATTATACCAGCTGTGCCATTGGTGCGGCCAGCTGATGGCAAGCTGATAAGACCCAGAAGCCAGGCATGGATCCAATACAAGTCGATTGGCGGAGACGTCTGAGGCACAACTCCATACTCCGCACACTATTGGAAGTCAGAGAAGCCAATTGCTTATTGCCTGGGGGCTGATCCGCACGCAGTGCTGTACATCACATATGACTCGGAAAAAGTGTTTGCTGAAAAATGTTGTGCATTTTTTCTTGTTGTTTTTTTTTTTCTTTTATTGTCACGGCGACGAGTCTCTCACGCCCCCTACCTGGTAGTATTCGACGAAAGTGGCTCCCTCATTTTACCAAGAAGGCTTGTTCTCCATGTGGAGACGTCTAACAATAGGTTTTTGCTTTTCTTCACTTCCCTCGTTGGTTGTCCCCTGTTGGTGCAGTTTTTTTTGTTTTTCTTCTTCAATTTGATGATGCGAAGAGCCCTACAATCAATTTCGGTGGAAATATGCAAGGCGGCCCGCGTACCTGTCCCTGTCAACAAGTGATTGGGAAGACCAGGCTTGACCTTTCCTAGCCTCTCCCTTTTTGGTATTATTCGGCCGCCTTTTCGGAGTGCAGCCTTAATCGGTGGGACTTGATCTTGGTTCTTTGGTCTCGCTCTCGAATCCCAGTCATACCCCCGCGGAGTTTAGCCCAGTGCCCCTTTCCTAGCATGCCTACTTACCGAGTTGCTATCAGTGCTCTGGGTCGAGAGAGGCGATCTTTCCATCTTGCTGACATGTATTACTCATGGATCTGCCGTAGAACGGTGTGCTATAGAACTCCGTATGTATTAGGTAGAGAGAATGCGTGACTTGTCCGTTTCACTGGCATGTCAGCAATAACTAGCATAGTCGAATTTCGAGGCATTACTGGAGCCTGGAGCACTGTCAGGACGTTTGACCCTCCATAATTCCACTGTCGAGATTGGCCCAGTATTTTCTACTAGTGAGCACGAGCTGTGTTGCTTCGGCTACATGACAGCTAGATGTGAGAAACTCGATTAGAATGGATACCTTGGCAAGCTATATCGACGACTTTTTGATGGCGGACCATGATGCGCACCTTGACATTGCAATGCAACGACTGGCCACGAAGATAAACCGTATCCACTTGAGCTGGCAATCGAGTCTCCTGGAGCCCATCAGGCCCGGTCAGAACGAACGACGAGTTGACCGTATGCACGGCGTGGACGTGGTAAATCAACATGGCGGACGTCGCGCTAATAGCTTGGGCAGCCAGGGAAGTACCTAGTACACAGTAGGGAGTTACTCGGTCGGTACTTGGCTGAGCTGCATAGTAAGGCACTATAGTATTGGTACCTTGCATCTCACCAGAGATTGTGCTCAGGTCAGAAATTTCCAAGCTCGATTTCCCTCGTCCCCAACCTTTGGAAGCTGACATTTCGCGTCAACTTTTGTCTTGAATGGTTTCCATCGTCTTCGCTGCTGTCACTGGTCGATTCGTGATCCCGGAGACATCCAGGCACAAATCACCATCGGCTCATGATCAATGAATGATCCTCATTTATCCCATCAGAATCCACCTCATCTATCCACACACACCCTCCCCCTGCCTCTCTGCCTCTGCCCACCGATCCTTGCTCGCTGCTGGCCCTGTCGGTCCTCGCAGCTCGTTTCTCACGCCGCCACGCAAGGACGAGACTGGCCGACCGACCGACCAAGACAGAATCGCGTCTCCTGCATGTCTTCCTCTTCGTCTGGCCCCTGTCTATTTTTGCAGCCTAGACCGGCTCGTGCACGGCCCCCAGTCCCGACGGTCCATCTCGTGGCCCTCACCTTGCCCTGTATAAAGATGCTTCTCCAGGCCTCCTCCTCTTCCGATCCGCCTTCTTTCTCCTCACCCACACACATTCGCTCACTCGCACATCTGCATACCCCGACTTTTCAGTCAATTACATTCGTTAAATAACGCCAACTCTTCGAGTTATTCCAACCGACAAAATGAAGTACACTGCTGCTCTCATCGCCGCCGCCGTTGGCGCCAACGCCTTTGCCAAGAACGTCACTTACGTCACTGAGGTCGTTGAGAAGTACACCACTTACTGCCCTGAGCCTACTCAGATCACTCACGGCACTCAGACCTACACCATCACTGCTGTAAGGAGCCTCTCTACGCAGTCTTGGCTTGAATGGGGAAGGGTGAAAAGGCAGGCATCTGATGTCTCGTGACCTGGGACGCAAGACGCTTCAGTGCCTGTTCATAACCCATTGCTTGATGACCAAGACGTCAAGATTCAGAGCTAACAAAATGATAGCCCACCACCTTGACCATCACTGACTGCCCTTGCACTATCACCAAGCCTGTCATCACCACCTCGGCTGTTGTCTGCCACACCTGGTACGTCTCAACCCTATAGATGAATACACAACGAAAATCTAACGTTTTCTTAGCAACGCTGTCAGCACCCCCGTCAACTTCCCCAACTCCACCGTTGCCTCACCCACTGGCGGTGTCACTCCCACCAAGCCTGGCAATCCCGGCAATCCCAGCAATCCCAGCAACCCCGTCCCTACTGCCGGTGCTGGTAAGGCTGCCGCTCTCTCTGGCGCTGGTCTGGCCGGTGTCGTCGGTCTTGCTGCTTTCGTCCTGTAAATCAACTCAACTATCACGCCTCTCGTCTCCATGTCAACCTACGCTTTGTAGAAGAGAGCATGTGAGGTTCGTGGGAGCGGGTCAAAAGCCTTCCCAGCTCCAAGGCTGGAGAGGTGTCGTGCGGGGAGTAGTTGGTTTATGTTGAATGGATGGGATTTACAGCTTTTCTGATGTGTATAGACTTTTTTTTTGGGTTACGAACATATCAACACCCGGAGAACTTGATGGTTCGATGGGGGCTCGCAGGTCAAACCCATGGAGAATAATCTCTATTAATGGCTTGTGTGCGGTCTTAATAACTCTTTTCGGCGCTTGGATAACGTGCCTCTATCAGCACCAATAGGAATTTTGGATCTAATACGACTTAGCCTTGGCGGTCGGACCTATTTGACAACATTTATAAAGACGCGTTTCCATTCGCCGAGGCATATGTTCCTTGTTTCTCGAGTTGATAGATCTGTCGACTCTTTTCTTTGGCTGTGCTCTGTCATGTACAGTATCTCAATGTTACGTACTATCGCGGAGCACGGCCCCCCCTTGCTCGGGCGTGTTGTATAGCCTTGTCAAGCTATGCTTGCTCTTCTGTAAAGTACGTTAGATTCAGGATTGTAAGTCAAGAGGCTACCTTTGGCCCGATGTTTTATTACCCACATTTCAGTGACTGTCTTGTCTTGGCCTTCCTTTGTTTGTCTTGCAATATGTTTTGTCACTGGCGTACGTCGTATTTCTGGCTCAGTGAGTTTTAGGGGGTCCGAATTCAAGGCTTGACTTGCCGACTTGATATCCAAGTAGACGTTTCTGCCGCTGCACACTTTTCGAGTATTCAGTTCACTGAGATACATGCTGCATGGATACTGTGTGACGGCGTGCTTCCGATCACGTTTCAGCGTGGCACGAACGAGCCAAAGTGCTACGGGTGTATCGATCGGGCTTGGGGGGCAGAGTGGTTCGTATACACTCGGTAGAACAGTGGCTTGTTCGAATAAGCGAGGTTTTTCACATTTCATTCACGTTCAATGGCTACTGTGGGAGGCATCAAGTCACTCAACGCCGCTGTCCTCGGGCCGCGTACATGGTGGTGTGCAAATACCTATTGCCTCGGACGGCGGTTGGTGCTGTTCTGAGATGGGAGGGGCAAGTTTGCATTCAAGTTCGATTTACAATTTTGGATTCTCCTGGTACTTTTGCGGCTGGTTCACCCGGGGATATCCACGATATGCACTTGGGGATTGGTTTATTCAGTTGGAGAAGCGATCGTGATTACGTTGCTGTTGACAAACGTGTTTGTGGTGCTGAGGCTACCCTTACCCTATAGTTGTTGCCATTGTTTTTGGTGTTGGTACCCTTTTTTTTTGTCATTTGTCCAACTTTACTCTATATTCTCATAGGGCGTAGTCTGTCACCCCCCGGGGGGAACGTCAGGGGTTGGTCTGAGAAGAATTACTCCGCCGGTTATCTTGTAGGTATAACCGCTCGAATAGATATAACAGTGTGCTCGGTCCCGCGGGGGAGTGGAAGTTTCGGGAACGCGATGTCTTCGGCTCCTTTGGTCCCCCGGAGAAGCGGAATTTCAGCGACTCCAGAGTGGGGCAGCAAGTTTCCGGGGATCAAGACCCCACCAGCCAGCCCTTGGGAGCTGCTAGAGCTCCTGCCGTCGGCAAGATGGACGAAACATGATGATCAGCCTCTTTAGCCGAGGGCTAAAGAAGGAGCGTTCCTGGATTTCTCCCTAACCATTCTCAATAAATAGACCTGAGAGGCGGAACCCTGTGAATAAAAGTATTTCTGCATCGCTGGTGGTCGCAGCACTGCTACCCGTCGTGGACTTGACACAACGGCAACCAACCAAATGGCACCCAACTCTATAAATTGATAACTGCCGAAGCCTCATTTTCAATTGCTTTACTCCTGCACTTCAACTCTGCACACACAGCCATACCATGGCCTCAAGGGAAGCAGGCTCACACCTGCAAGACGACGTGCTGCGGCACAGTCTAGACAAGCCGGAGGAATTCTGGGCTCACCAAGCCGAACACTTGCACTGGCATAAAAAGCCGACCGAGACCTTGCGTCACACACGGCGAGCTCTGAAAGATGGAAGCGTAACCCACGATTCCTGGGAGTGGTTCCCCGGCGGCGAGATATCTACATGCTACAACTGTATTGATAGGCACGTGGAGGCCGGTCGAGGCGATAAGGTCGCCATCTATTACGACAGCCCCGTTACCAAGACCAAGGAGACATACTCGTATCGCAGGTTGCTCGACGAGGTTGAAGTTCTTGCCGGTGTCTTGCGATCCGAGGGTGTCAAGAGGGGAGATGTTGTCATGCTGTATAGTAAGTTGGGACCGAGAAATGGATGGCAAGGCGAACTGGGCAGGCCAATTGCTAACCCTTGAATCACTCAGTGCCCATGATTCCGTCCGCTTTAATAGGCATGTATGCAGTTAACCGTCTCGGTGCCGTCCATGCCGTCGTCTTTGGCGGATTCGCCCCCAATGCTCTCGCACAACGCATTGAAGCATGCAAGCCTGTTGCTATACTAACGGCATCATGCGGAATCGATGGAAATAAGCCGCCTATTGCGTATCAGCCGCTAGTGGAAGAAGCCATCAAGATTTCGCCGCACAAGCCTCTGAGGACCTTGATTTGGCAACGGCCGCAGCTTAGGTGGAATCCTGATCGCAACCGCGGTCAAGCTACATGGCAAAAGGTCGTGAGAAGTGCCCGCGCTAGGCAAATCAAGGCGGACTGCGTGCCTGTTGCGAGCACTGACCCCGTTTATATTATCCATACGTCTGGTACAACTGGCGCGCCAAAAGGTGTCATGAGAGATGCTGCCGGTCACGCCGTGGGGCTGAACCTCTCGATAAGTTATCTCTTCAACATTCATGGGCCGGGGGACGTTGCTTTTACAGCATCCGATATTGGATGGGTTGTTGGCCACTCATACATTGTGTACGCGCCATTGTTAGCTGGTGCGTCTACGGTTCTCTATGAGGGCAAACCCGTCGGCACACCGGATGCCTCGGCGTTTTGGAGGGTTGTGGAAGAGTACGGGGTCAACATGATGTTCACGGCACCTACTGCCCTTCGAGCTATCAGGAGGGATGACCCCGAAAACAAGTTCTTGTCCACCATCGGTGGTCGAGGGGGTCTCCGCAGCCTGAAATCATTGTTCTTAGCAGGCGAGCGCTCAGAACCTTCTCTCATTTCTATGTACCAAGAACTTTTAAATAAGTACGGCGCTCCGGATGCACACGTCATCGACAACTGGTGGTCCAGCGAATCTGGTTCGCCCATAACTGGCCGTGCCTTGGTTCCTCACACTGGTACGGACCGAGCTTCGTCAATCCGAAACCACCCACCTGCCACTATCAAGCCCGGAAGTGCTGGAAAGGCGATGCCTGGGTTCGATGTCCGTGTTGTTGATGACGAGGGCCGTCAGGTTAAAAAGGGTAGCATGGGCAACATTGTCTTGGGCATGCCGTTGGCGCCCACGGCGTTTCGAACATTGTGGGAGGATGAGGAGAGATTTTATAAGAGTTACTTGAAGAGATTTGATGGCAAGTGGCTGGATACAGGAGACGCTGGCATGATTGACGAGGATGGCTACGTACATGTGATGAGCCGGAATGACGATGTGTTAAACGTCAGTGCACATCGACTGTCGAGTGGTAAGCCCATTTATCCGCCACACCTACAAGACCTGCGAATTGTGACGGCCGCTTAAGCTTCTCGATATGCTGACATATTTACATAGGCGGCATTGAGCAAGCAATCACGTCTCACCCTCTCGTTGCCGAGGCCAGCGTTGTTGGAATCCCAGATGCTATCAAGGGTCAGCTACCTTTTGCGTTCATCACTCTTTCAACGGCCGACCATCCTGCATCAGCAGTGCCCGACGAAAAGGTTGCTTCTGAGATTCAAGCCTTGGTACGAAAACAAGTGGGAGCCATTGCGTCGCTCGGAGGAATCATTCAGGGCAAAGGTATGATTCCTAAGACTCGCTCCGGTAAGACTCTGCGACGAGTCCTACGCGAATTAGTAGAGAATGGCGTGCATGGCGAGTTTGACAAGAAGGTAATGGTACCGAGTACTGTTGAGGATTCGTCGGTCGTGGAGGTGGCGAGGGCAAAAGTACGTGAGTATTTTGAGAGGAGTGATGGGAAACATGCGGCTGTTGAAGGACTGAAGTCGAAGCTATAAGCGTGTCGAATGTGTTTGAGTTGAGCATATATTCAGTGTTCATATTGGGCCCCTCTTGCGGAGTGGCGTCCTTTTCCTTTGGATGCTCTTGATCATCTACTCCTAGATTCCTCTTTTTGATAAGAAACTACACACAATGCATGACATCAATTTTCCAGAACCTGACCAAGAGGTTAGATAACCAGTGAGCTCAACTTTGATGATCAAATTAGACGTTTAATCCTCATCAAAGTATTTACAGCCATCTATTCTGTTTTGTTTTTATCCCATCGAATGCCATCCACGTTCCACCACCCCCAACGTCCTCACACAACGCCATCAGTACGACCCTTTCCACGAGGTCCAACAGACACAGCACCTTTGTGAGACAGTTCCCTCACATACTCCCTATGCTCTGGACACAGGACTGTTACCCCATCCAAACGCGGGGCCACGACGGTAACGCATGAATGTGAAAATGGCGACGTTTTATTGAGTTTTGGTTCGCGCACGCGGACCCTGGGGGATGGCGACATATCAAGCGGTCTGGAGATGACGACGAGCGAAGGAGACGCTTTTTGCTTCTTCGTATTCACTGGTTGCACGATGATGGGTAGATTTGGCGGTGAGAAGGTGCTACGTGTCTTGGAGTCTCTGGGTAAAGACTGGTAGGTGCTGAGGAAAGGGGGTGGGAATGTTCGTTTACGTCGTGAGCTACGGCAGTGACGGCCCCGGGGGCCTGGGAATTCTCTGACTCAAGGAGCATGTTCTCCAATACTAGACGTTGTTAGCACACGTAAAACATGGCCAGAAAGGAGTAAAAGAGCTTCTTCGTGCAGGGGCATCACGGGGAATCAACAAGGCTGCGCCAAGCCATTTGCAACAGCACCAAAAAAAAAAAGGCAACCTTTGATTGAAAACAAAAAGTCTGGTATTCGTGTTCTGCACACTGCCCTAACCACTCTAGCCGCAACGCCTGCGAAGCGATGCCTTCAACGCCACAGTCTCGCATACCTCATGATAAAGGAAGAAGAAAAAAGACGACGCATAGCTTGGCCAACCATGGTCCCCCGTAGTACTCTCTACCGGCCGAATAAATCACGAAAACCTCCCCCCGGCAACGCCATTCCCGCAAGACAACCCGTATACACTCCCCTGCCCCTTGGCCGCACACTTGACATTGGAAAACCGCGCCTCTGGCAACCTCTTGCCCGCCTTTAGACTCTCCAGGACCCTGTAGCAGCCGTTAGCAAACCTGGCCCCCTGTTACCACAGCCGAACAAGACGGAGGAAAACACCGAAACAGCGTTGAAATCATACGACGGGGCGAGGGGACGGACAAAAAGACAGACTCACCACTCGACCCCTACAAAGCGCACCCCTACGCCGCCAACCCTCCTCATCTCCCTCTCCATCTTGCCGCCGGCCAAGCCGCCGCCGGCGCCCTTGACCGCGCCGCCAGCCGGCGTCCCCAATATGACATGCGTGACTCTCCTCCTGCCCAGGTGCAGGCTCATCTGCGCGCCGTTCTCGCACAGCACGTGCTTCAGCCTGTGGTCCGACACGAGGGGATACGTGCTCCCGTTGACGTAGACGACGCACCCGGCGAAAATACCCCGGGGGGCGGCACCAGTGACGGCAGCGGCGTCGTCCTTTTCCGACGGCCCCCTTGCCGCGCCGAGAGACTGGCTCATCAGGCCGGGCGTCTTGAGCATGTCGGCGACGCTGGCGCGGCCTCGTACCCCCGGGCCCCCGGTGTCCTGCGTCCGGGGCCCGCCGGCAGGCCCGGACTGGAATTGCGAGTTGAGTTTGCCGGTGCGGGAGGCGCGCCATGCCGTGCCGGGCTGCTGCTCGGGGCGCTGGTGGCCCGTCGACGACGAGTTCCACGGGTCGAACGCCGTGTTGCGGGGGAGCGCGGCCTTGGGGAGCGAGGGGGGTGGTGGCTTGGGCATTGTTGCGGTTACTTGTTTTGCGTCTTCATGTTGTTGTGTTTTCGATGCTCGTGACGGAGGGTACCCTACAGCATGGGCATGGGCTTTCAAGGTTTGTGACGGGACGGTGTGGGATGGACACCGGGGCGGGTTGTTTTTTTTTCGGTTGCTTGTCGTGTGGGAGGGGTTTTGACTGGCTTCTGTAGAGTAGGGAGTACAATCTTGCCGCGGTCTTGCGTGATGTGAGGTGTTCTTTTTTGGCGTCTTGTTTGTTTCATGACGTTCACGATGCAATGAGATGCGGTGAGTGGAGGTCACATGGGCTCCACAGACTTACACGACCCATTATCAAAGCTCCAACATGAAATCTTTTTTTCTATCCCATCATTGTCTTTTTTTTTTTTTTTTTTCATTCCGTCAAAGGGCCTTTTGTGAACCAATTCTGAATAACAGTAATGACAACTCGGCCGATGCCGGCATGGGCTTGGAACTGCAAAGCGCAATTGAGAGCCGCGGCCTAGCTCACGACGTGCCGCAATGGCCGCGTGATGCAAAAATGGACATCTCGCCTTTGACGTGGCATTCCCGCATCCACCCACGCGCCTCGGCGCAATGTGTGTATGTACATACGGAGCCCTCCCTGTATATTGTATGGCTCGTACTTCTGTCAATTGGGGTCGCCGAATTCGTCAAGTCCCGGCGCCGTTTCACCCTTAGCTCCTCCCCTCCTCTTTGTTCCTCCGTCTGCTCCATCAAACTCCATCTTTCCCATCCACACCGGACTCTCGACCAACCACCACTATCTTCAGCCGTCACCACCTAGCAGAAGAATCCTTTTTTGCTCCGTTCCGCCTCAAGGGCAAAGAACCACACCCGACAGGCCAACAGGTCCAGGGCCCTGATACCCACCACTCAGCAAGCAGCAAGCAGCAAAGCGTCCCGTTCGTCAAGGGCCCCCCCCGGCTGGGGCCAAGGTCAAAGTCCATTCATCTCCATTTTGCCTTCGATCACACGGGAAAATAAACCCGCCCAGCCTTTTCTGTCCTCCACCTCTTGTTACCGCCCCTCCCCCGTCTGGCTTCCTCGTCAATAGAATCCTCGTCTTTCACCCCCCCCAAAGAAGTGCCAGGGTCTGCTTTACCTAGTGGCTGGAGAGAAGGGAACGAATGGCAAAATGTTGAATGCAAAAATGCAGCGGTCTGCAAACGTGATCCGCAGCCCGCCCACGCACCCCAAACATCATGTACTCCGTACATAATACATATGTACGTACACCCAGATCGCAACTGGGATCTTGTGTCCGGCGTCTCCTCTCCGTCGACTTGGAGAGTGGAACATGGTGGTAAATGCTCCCGTCTCTGCTCGTACATGAACTGACATGGCTGGGAAACTACTTGCCAGACAATCTCGTGCATGATCTCGACGCACATTGTCTGTACATACGCCGGAAGATGCCTGACCCTGCTTGTGCTTTATTTTTTTTGCATCAATTGATTTACTGTTTCCCCTCCAGGAGCACTTTGACGTATCCGGAGCGTGATTGCCGGCTGACAGCTTGTATTATGCTGTTTTCTTGCTGATGGAAAAGCCAGCCAAGCATCTTCTTTCTGTTGATTGAGCGATGTCGACTTTCCCCGAATTGGAACTCCAGCCTCTCGGGTTTGTCCATGAAACAAGGCCATTGAGCCGCCCAGCCCGTGCCTTGCAATTCCACTCATGTCATTGCGAGGAATTAGGGTCCTGATGTCTCTGTACTTCTCTAGCACACGTCAGCAGTACAAGTAGTGAAATGGAAAGGAGTTGCCTCGGATGGACGAAATCAGTAAGATGGTCAGAAGGTATGTCACTCAATCTCCCACTTGAGCCTTTCTCATCCAACGAATTGCCTTCACAACACCCAACTTTCCATCGTTTTGGAGGCCTGGGTCCAGCCACCATATTTCCCCCAAGAAACCCTCATGTTATGTTAGTTTGTGTGTTTCTTTGTTTAGCTCCGCGGCTGTCCAGACGGTTCTGCGAAGCGTCCCGTCCAGCTTCACAGGGCCACTCACGGATGAGGGAGTTAGTTATATACTGCTACCATTTGCAGCCTCGCCAACAATGTACAATGCTGGTCGTTGTCCATTTTTGAACCCTGGTTCTTGCGGCGTTTTGATATCGGCATCAAGGCGCGTAGTACCCTACTTCGTATAAGCAACTTCATTTGCCCGATCTGGTTCATCTCGTTTGATGCCTGCTTGCAAATACCTTGCACCCACCAACAGCCCAAGTCGGTGACTCGGCTGAGTCCAGTGGTCAAGCCCCCATGACTGGCGAAGGACTATTCACATACATACGGAGTACATATGCGCATCATACTCGCAGTCAACTAATATGAGCCCATATGTACAATAGTCCGCAGTTGCCGTAGCTCGTTAATTTCCCATTACGTATCCACCAGGCTCTTGACCCCGGATCCCATGCAATCGAAGATTGTTGCAGAGCAATGCCAATCGGCGTTCATATTGCCGAGAGCCAATAGCTGCTTACGTCGTGGCTGTCCTGAAGGCACCTGAACTCTAGGTAGTATTCGTTGGTTTGATAAGAAACAACACCTTTCCAACCCGTCTGTCGTTTGTATGCTGAAGCCTAGACAAAATGCCTTGTTACCGTTCATCGTGCCCCTCCCCCATAACTGTACTCCGTATGGCTGGTGGCTTTGCCGGTTGGAAGCAATTTGAAGCCAAGGACACGGAGTAAGCAAAGCCATCGCCTCGCTTCGCCATTATTAGCGTTGAGCACATTCACATGGCCTGTCCCTCCCAGCCGCACCCTGGCTTCGACGAGCTAGCGGGGCCTTCCTTGCCCGCATGTGTAATACGGAAAACAGTACGCTGTACAGCCGTTTGGGGTCTGGAGTGCAGAAGACTGACATACCACGTACATTTGTACATGAAGCCTTGCATCGTTTCACTGCACACTGCTCCACGTACGGAGTAAATAGAGTAGCACCTTTTTCCCACGCCCACATCGCACAGAACGGTCAGCATCAACGAGCGGGTCGATGGGAATCCTAGTCACTCTTTTATGCTCGTGGACGGGAGAGCTAATGCACTCGCCATGGGCCAGCCAATATAACTTCCATCAGATCTACCCAATTCAACAATGGGGGCATCGTTTGTGGCATCGGAATTCATTCGACGTCCCATTTGTGGACCACCACTCATCTCACAACAGTTGGTGATGAGCGCGAACAGGTCCTCCGCTGAGTACCTAGGTAGTTACTCCGTACTGTTACGGGGATTATGGCGGTCCTGGCTCGTCAGCCCTGTCGTCAGCCCCTTTCTGTATCAACAAACCAACCACTACCCGTGCAAGAGACATTACAACCTCGCGGCAGTACAAAGGTAAATGTTGCACAGGCCGGGGAAAGATCAGCCGGACGGCACGTCTAGATGAAAAACCGCTGTACGTAAGCTTTGAGATCTGACCAGCCCCGTGCTACCAGGTGGACCCAATGGGGTGTGGGATCAGAAACGGTGGATAATCGGCAGGCCTTGAGTTACCTGGCGTATGTACGGAGTACAACCAGTTTTGATGGACATGGAAGGGAGAGAAATGGAGGCGACGAGTGTTTTTCCCCCTTCTTCTTTCGAGCGTCAAGGAAGCGTTGAAACTATGCATAGTTACAATTTCTTTCTATATGGAATGTAGTGTGCACGATGCCCTTAGAAGAGAACTAGAATTATGAGCGGTGAGCGATGTTGTGCCGAATTTTGTTCATTTCTCATTGGACTCTCTCCATGTTTAACAAGGTCTGGTTCAACGAACAAAGGCTTGGGCCGCTACAATAGACACCGCTTTCCGACGTCTCTTGCACAGCGCTGTGTTGTCCCGGACGGAAGCTGCATATCAACCTATGTAAAAAATCGGGGGGGTTTTTTTTTGGTGCATAGTCTGATATATCAAGATTTTGTCGGTAGCCTCTGAGATGCAATAAGTTTTTGGGTCTTTAAAAGCCTTGTGATGCGTTCCCTGACCCTTAGATGATGTGCCCTGGCAAATACGGGAAAACATTGACCAAGGGGTGAAAACAAAAAGGGAGAGAGCCTGCGGTGATGCCTGACTCCTGATGTCCAACAGGCAGGCCAGAGGACGGAGATAGCTGTCGTTTTGCCGTGAGGGCCCATCATGGTTGTTCCCGCTTTGTGTGTCTGCAGGTCGATAATTCGGATATTTCAGGTGGATGAGGCGCTATGATGGACCAGACTGCTTGTTCCCCACAGACAGACGGGAGTAAGAGAACAGCCCAGGCCCCGTCTGGCGGACCGGCTTCCACGCATGAATGAGGGCCGAGCCGACTGGTGCAAATTGGTGCTTCCTGCGCCTCAGGTTGATTCACGAGCAGATTCGCCAGTCGTCCGTTTGTTCGGAGGTCGTACGGAGCACACCAAGAACATCCCATGATTGTCGCCCACGCGTAGTCTAGGGTACAATACATTATGTATAGCCAAACACTGGCGATCTCATGTATGCGAACTGAGCTTTGCACAAAGCCTGTGTTCTGGGAGAGCTGCGTGACCGGATGACCGCGACATATTGTTATAGTCATCTCTGATACCCTTTACTGGCGAATGATGGCAGA
Source organism: Metarhizium acridum (assembly GCF_019434415.1). Classification (NCBI taxonomy): domain Eukaryota; kingdom Fungi; phylum Ascomycota; class Sordariomycetes; order Hypocreales; family Clavicipitaceae; genus Metarhizium; species Metarhizium acridum. The sequence goes on along the minus strand of NW_027094018.1, from coordinate 2,496,536 downwards.
TACGGTGTCGTAGTTGCCACTTCAGAGGCAAGAAGCGCAGAATCTCTTTTGAGTTGTTGATAGATATCAGGCTCTGTGATCAGAGACACTAGACCAATTATGAGCTTTGGTTAACACTGCTCTTTGAAGTGAGTTGGCCAGTGACGTGGGGTAAGTGTGGTGGTGTGGCAAAAGACGTGGTGCACTTTCATTGGGCTGGCCAGAGTCGGCGATGAGCTTTCCCGACTATAGTAGCAAGGCGGTTGGCAGCCAAGCATCGGCGGAACTGATTAGCAATGCTCAGGTGGTGTGTCGGGGCTTCGGGGTGATGTGTTGTCCAAATTTCCTAACCCCAGCCAAAGATAATGGAGTATTTGACTATGTACCCCGTATATTCGAAGCCCTTTTGTCCCCGCACGCTGGGAATACTGGCCAGTCTCACCGAAAATTTTAGTTGCTAACGGCAGTATGAAGGTTCGCAAAGTAGAGGGACCAGGTCCGCAAGACCAGCCAGACAAGGCAAAGCCTACCACGTAGCGAGCTCCTCATAATATGATTTCTTTCTCCATAAGAGCTCATCGAGGCAGACGAATATTGTTTTGCACCTGCTGCGCCTTGAAAGGGGAACTTTTGACAGAACCTGGATGGGGTCGGGCCAGGGAAGATCTCGACTTGGCTTTGCCTCCATGCGTGATGCGAGAGCGGACGGAAGTACGACCTGCATCCGGCATGATGAGGGACGGGAAAGCTAATGTACAAGCAAACCGAACCAGAGCACCTTTCTCCACCGAGGATTGCACAGCTTATTACTACACCCATGTCGTGAGCGTAGTTGAAGGTGGAGGTATCAAAAGCATTCTTTGAAGCTTGAGGATCTGATTGCACCAACCGTTGTAGCTAGCTCAAATGGTTAGCTTCTTGGGCCATGGGGCATGTGGTTCCCAACGAGCGCAGAAGTCGATGTTTGGATGTCGCTTGTAGCTGTACTTGGTAATTTCCACTTGTAACCCCTGAAACGGTTGAGCGAAGGCTGTAACTCCGTACATATGTATCGTGGCTGCCAAACTGAGATCTTGATTGGCCATGTTTAAAGCATACATAGCCGCTGTGCATGTCATGCAAGTGTTCAAGCCAACATCGTACTTCTTCCCGGGCGGGGTGGGCGGACGGGGCTGCAGGGACTGACATCGACGTGTAGTAGGCTAACAACCTAGCCGGTAGGAGCGGCAAATCCTGTTATTTCCCACACATGGTCAGTACAGAGCTGTGCCGACAACTGAGATATATGTACGGTCTTTGTGTACAAATGTATATTTCCCAAATCTTTGCTTTCGAGGAGGGCATTCAATACCTCCGAAGAATGCGGCCTGCCAATCACCCATTCTCGGAATGTTGACTCAAGATGCCTACGTCAAAGTTACGTAGAGCGAGTACAAGACTTTCAATTCTGATATTGTACAATGAATGACCGTGGCAACTGAGGGCACTGATGTAAGCTGAAGGCATATGAAAATATCTCGAGTGGTGTGGTTTTGGTCTATGCGGCTAGATTTCAGTTTTATGACGGTGCTGCCCATAGCTGTCAAATGTATTGTCTCAGATGCCGCAAGGCAAACCTGGTCTGGAAGCCAGAGAATTGCCCATTGCAATTGCATGTGTTGTTTTTGTTGGAAATATATTCCATCAGCGGAGAAATGGTCTCATGTCAGGCTTCTGCGCAATAGGTCCATGGTCGATACTTTTATCATGCGTTCATCACCTAGTCCTTACCGAGGACGAGTCGACCATCCCTTGAGGCCGTTTAGACATTAGAGCCTGAACCCGACATTGGCAACTGGGCCATAGAAACAAATAACTGAACGGTTTCGTTTCACTCTTGGTTTTTGCTTGACACGAACTGATCCAGTAGCTAGTCCAAGTCTCTTTTTGTGGTGGCCTAAACGTGAGACAGAAAACCAAAAATATCCATTGTGCCGTCCGGTCGCCTTGTGGCTTGCCATGTGTACGTCAATGAAACGCGCCGAGCCTTGAGCATTTGGCCTGGTGGGTCGGTAAACGTCAATCGTTGTCGCCTTTCTGCGAGACAAGTTAGCATCTGGAGCTTCTTGTGGTCGGCAACGCCGTGACTTGCTCAATTGAAACCACGTGGTTGTAAATTTGACTGGCTGCCATGCTCGTGTCAGGTAAATTCTTCACTTAAAATATTGATAAACAAGCGCCACGGACATGGTGTTGTTTTAGAGACTCGGCGTTATCCAGCCACAATGTCGTCTCTCCGCCCAAAAAAGCTTGCCCGGCTTATCACATCTTCCGCGATGGGTTGAGGAGCCTTGTAACAACAGGGTGCCGCGAAAAGGTGTTAGAATGAAGTGCGTTCTGAGATGCCCCCCAGTACGGAGTACAAGGCATCAAAATGAGTGCATGGCTTGTGGCGGAAGGTCCGATATGGCAACACAGCTGAGGAAGGAACGAACGAGCACTTGACTACGGAGTACCAGGTACCTACCTAGAGGTACCTACCTAGGTAGACAAAAGCTATCATCAAAGCCAAGGACTGAATCCTCATCGAATGCACTTATCCATTCACAGAACCGGCCTCCTTGTCGACATCTTCCGACGTTCGAGTGTGTATTATTACATGTTGGGTTCTATGTGTGCATGTCGATGGGGGTCATTAACGCAGCTTACCTTAGTTCCCGCGCCATCTTGCATTGGCTGTCAACACTCCACCGCAACGGGACCGTCAAACCCAGTCTGTGATACTCCATAGACACAAACGCGCAAGGAACTCTCTGGGGCTTGAAGCACTTTGGCAGTAAGGGTCACTGATTCTGCTGGCCCCGATCACGTCCACTGTCGCCGCGCACCAACCCTTGTACAAGGCCTGATAACCCCAAGTCAATAATCCAAAATAGGCCGGGGAAGAAATTATCATTGCTGAACGATTGCCGGGCAGGGTCGTCGCTGGTCCTCGTCGCCTTTCAACTCTTGGAGAAGGAACAGCGGTGAGCAAGCAGCTCCCGGGATCTAGTCACACTGTCTCAGCCACTAGTTACTCCACGCCTGAGTCGGGGCGTTTTCATAATACATTTCTACGGAGTATGGGGTGCGGAGTACTTCTCTGGGCGCCGCCAGGAGATGTCGTACCGGATGCTCCATAATTGAAGTTAATCTATCGACTACTATCAAGAGAGACGGGGCGTCTGCGTTGTGAAGAGGCTATCCTTTCATAGGGGTTGATTGACGACCGGGAACCTCGAGTTTTGCTGTGCCTTCAGGCATGCCGGACGGAAAAGGGTTGTCAGTTTCATCGCCAGACACTTTGCTTGGGACACCGTCGAATCCAGCAACATTGTGTATAGAAGATGTGGGCAAACTCCGCGTCGCTGGACTGAGTCGAATCATCACTCAGGGTTAAGCAGGTGGATCAATCCATGTGGGCGTGCGTCTTATGGTTCCTTACAGCCGATGCGGCAAGCTGCAACTCGCCCGCTCTTACGTGCTTCGCATAAGCGTCCTGTAAACAACGCCTTACTTTACTCCATACATATGTATGTATGTCTGTTCAATGTAGGTGTCAAAATGCCGCCGTCTTCATGCGAGATTGACGCGGGGCCGAATTCACCGTAATGTAAAAAATCTCCCCAGATATGGAGGTCTGAGAACTTGACGAGTAGCCTTCACCGCCCGCTGTTTCCATGAGTGTGCAGCCATGTCAATTCCTTTTGTTGTCGCACATCTTGTCCTCCTATACAGAAGCTTGGCACGCTTGGCACATCTGACCATCATTCAATTTGCGGCCTGTAGAGAGCCGGTTCGGATTTATGAGGCAGGCTCTTCGACCGTGAGGATCGACCCATGCATGTGTGCCAAGCACCCTAGGTAGGTACATGGTTACTACTATTTGTACGGAGTAGAAAGCAACTTCAATCCGGAAGCCTGGTGCTCCCCGGCGCATTTGCTCTTGGCTGTTGTTGTGTTCTCGCAGTGACACTTCCTTACGTCTTAAAGGGGCTTAGGCTATTTCTCAATCGTCAGAGAAGATACCGAGTTTATCATTGTACAGGACGGAGTAGATGGTAGCCATTCCCTTACGTGATTCTGGAAGGCACTTGGGAGAGACAAGCATTGCGCCTTGGAGGGTGGAGGGACCTCACCTGACACGAATGCAACAATAAACGGCCGGTTCCAATATGTAATCATCCGCGACTGCGGCGTACACGGGAGCTCAATAATGGACGAATAGCTTGGAAATATAACATGGCCATAGTTGGCCGAGATGAAAGTTTTCCTGGTTCTACAGAGTATGCACATACTTTCCCTGGCAGTTGATAAGTATCCGAGCGGGAGGCAAAGTGCCGGCGTTAGCATGGGAATACTACGGCCCTGAGCCGAATCACTTACTGCCAGCAGGTAAAGCATCGAGATTGGACAAAGTCTCCGCACGAAGACACAGAAAATTAAATGAAATAATAAATAAAGGAACATACAGGAACGGAGCGGGAATGGAACACAGGGACCGATTTGGAAAAGTGACGAGGTGACGGGTGAAGGGCTTGAAGAGTCTGAACACATGATGTCGTTTCGGGTCATTATTACCACTCAGAAAAGCTGTTTTCCAAAGTCCGACAGGGGTATAATGAAGCGACAAACTGAACGGTTGTCAAGGACAGGAGGGGAGATTCGGCCGAGCCACGTTTTTGGCACGAGATTCGGACTGAGAATGTCACTTCAAGACCTGGCGGTGTTCCCCTCGCATACTCGGTACAATCCTACTCTTATTATGAGACAGCGCTGTATGACCTCGGGAAGAGCGAGATCCGCTGGAATGCGGCCCCAGCAGACAAACGATATGGTACCAAGTGTGTCCTCGGCGAGGCATTAGTTGCTGAAGCATATTAGTAGTCCGTAACTAGGCCGCATCAAGGAACACAGCGAAGAAAGCTCTGACTGATCAAGATGAGCGAAAAAACTCCAACTCCAACTCGGAGAACGGTGTACGGAGCACCAACCAGACGGGAGTATCAGGTACAGTCTGGTATGTTATTGCACACCTAGCACCCCCCGCTGCCTGATGATTCGTTTGAGCTCTCAAGTGGGCTGGATGTTTCTGCCGCCTCCACCGGAGCCAGGAGCGGCATGCACGGGTATCGACACCTTGCGTTGAAGCTGCATGTGGCCATGCAGAGGCGCGGGCTCCTCCGGCATTCTATCTGTTGAAACAGCGGGACCACAATCTTGATGGTAGTCTAATTTTAGGCTTCAATCACTGTTCATTTGGTCCAAGTCGACTTCGGGAGATGTATATTATGTGTGCCTTTGTCACAGCCTCGGTACAACAATCAAAGACCACGAAACGGCAAGGCGGGCTCCGTACCTGAGGATTTCTGGCACCTCATCATTCGCAAATCATGGCTCAAGCCAAAGCCTTCTCGTAATACATTGCAGGGGAGCGTCGATCAACCTAACCGCTTCGCTCTCCACTTGCTGCCGGACGGCATCCTCATTCGCTCGGTCTTGCTGACAAGCCCAGAGTTCGTCAGGCTTGGGGCCGATTGACATCTTGCGGACTGCCAGACTAGGCATCCTGGTGTCCAGCCCAGAGCTGGGATCCCTGGGATAAAAAAAAAAAGCGCAAAAATGGGCATCGGGGTTCCACTGTGGCCCCCAGTTTCACACAATACTGTCTGAGCCGGTGAGATCAAGAACAGCGACTTGAGTACCACAAAGCCTGAGAAATTGTATCGTACAATACTAGTGTTACCCAGAGTGTCACTACCGGACCAGCCATCAGGGCTAACTGGAGCCAAAGCACGGAGTAGACCAAGCTGGAAGATGGCCTAGGTCCAACGCCCACACCGACTCCATGCACCGGATGTCCGCCGAGCACGGAATAGAAGCACACTACGGAGTACTAGCGAAACAATGGTAGAATTTGTCGTTCAATAGCTGGTTCCTGGCGCAAGTCGGGGCCATCGGTTAGCCCGTTTCGTGAACATATAAACGTAGCGATTATTGTAGTTGCAGCTGTCGAGGCTAGGAGTTTGCTGGGTCCCGCTCGCTGAGGCTAGTAGAGAAAAAGTGACCTCAAATGGCCAAGGCATCTGGCAGATTGAAGCCCAGGCATACACCATCGGGACCGTCTAAGATGTCAAGCGACGACGCTTGCTCAGGAAGCACAGAACATTGTGGAGACGTGGCGTTCGATGGGTTTTTGTGAAGAGACAGATCTATGAGCCTGGTACGACGTTCGGCAGGTAATCGCAAAACTCTGTCTAAACGCCGCACCTGGGACCTGGCAAGTTCAACCACACCATGCTCAACACACGAGGTGGTTGGGGATGTCAACGGCTCTGGGAAGACTGCGCGTGAGGTCGAACATCGGCAACACGGCCGCACGAAGCCACGGGAAGAGCGCAACGCTGACATGTGGGCGTTGCAACGACGACAACGGAACCGATCCAGGTCTAAGCCAGGAGGGTCAAGTGTAGTCCATATTTGCCCCCCGTCCTCCCGTTCCGAAATTGTCCCTTTGTACGGCATCCGGAGCACAAGTGGTGTTTTCCCTACTCCGTAACTTTGATAGTAACCTACCTAGGTACCCCATGACGATGGGGCTGGTCGTCGTTAGAAGAGGAACGGCCTGTGGCTAGTACTGTGAAGTACGCAGCATTACAGGCCAGGCCCACACCTGGCTACCATGCCGTCTAGTTTTGACAACCGTCAATCTTGGCAACTTGGCCGTCGCTGATTTTGTACATGGTAAAAACTCACTGTAAAGCTTTCAGAGGAGAAAAGATTGGGACCGAAGGCACGGTGACAGTCGCTTCGACGCAGCTTGAGGTGCCTGGCAGCCGCGGCACGTGTTATCATGTACTCAAAACCCTGCCGAGAAACATCGTGCCTTGAAAACCTCCCTAGAGCATGGCCTTAGGTCCTCCGATCCTGGGGCTAGAAGACTTACCAAACACGGAGTGTTATGTATGTCAAGCAAAAGAAAAAGAAAAAGAAAAAGCAAAGCGGAAGCAAAAGCAAAAGCAATGCAAGGCAAGGCGGCGCGAGGCGAGGCAGGAGCAGTGGGGGCACAAAAACCCGGCAGGAACGTTGTGCGTGGGATGACGGGCAAGCAAAACAGCTCCTAGTCTGGAAAAGACTATGAGTCTATCTCCGTATGGCACAACCATCCTCAAGAGTTGATGAGCCCGAAGCAAAGCACCATGACAATGACCAGCGAGAGGCCCCGACCTGTCCGTCGAGTGTCCATCGCCGTCCGCCCACCAGCAACCCTTGTCCCTGACCCTGGTTCCACTGGCAGCGAAGAGCTCAACCATCACGACCTATCTCGTTGAAGTCCGCTCCATGTCAGCTTTCACTTAACAAATCGGTCTCTCAAGCTCACCCGCGCCGTCCTATAATCCTTGGTGTGACCCTGCTCCACCCACGCCGCCATACCTGTGTCGACACGACCCCCAACTCTTTGCGAGAGAATCTCTAGAGAACAAGAGGACCGACGTCGTCTGGTAGATTCCCTTTTTTTTCCTGGGCCGATATCGGGTTTTCTTTTTCAGTCTCTGGAGATATAAATTGACACGGTAGAAGTCTTCCGTTTAAAGAGTCATACGAGCTCGGGTCCCACGCCATTACCTGTTCTCCTTGTCTACACAATCCACGCCGAAGAGTATGATGAGTGAGTTCCTGGGGCCTTGGTAGTTGTCTCATTCGTGCTCCACTCCCTTCATCCACACCCTTGTCATCGAAAAAAAAGACGCTGTGACCATTGCGGCGCCCAACTGTGGACCTTGACTATGGAAGACTTAAACGACTGCAGTGAGCTTCGACAAAGCCAACCTCCTTCCCAGTCAGTTGGACATGCCTTGAAGCTATCAAGGGTACGGAACAGAGGGGAAAATACAACGGTTGCCGTGGCGGCGCGGGTTGAGACGGACAGGAGCAGCGTCGGGCGGTCGAAGAACACAATCCTTCACGGACAGCGAAACAAAGTAGGGTTGGTCTCGGCTATGGCTATCCTTCGGGCGTTGGTTGCGCCAATTGCCAAGCACTGTCCAGGTTCAGCCAGTCCATGCAAATCATTGACATGATGGTATGATTAAGGGTCTCAATAACTGGGCTTTCGATTCCAGTGACCACGTTAGGTACTATTTGCATGGTTGCTATCTGGCACCTGCCTGGATAACGAGAACCGAGAATCGCGGACTGCCCAGGACACAGCTTGTTCCTCTCCAATGCTCAATATCACTCTGTACAGTGCTTTGTTTCAATTTCTGTCTGCTTGAATGGCTACCTACCTAGGTACCTAGTATATAATAGGTACAGGCCATCTACCCTGTTTACCCGCTAGCATTTCGCGTTACGGCGACGGACAAGCGCCAAAAAAGGCCCTGCAGCTTTCAGATCGCTCTAGCCTGGGGTGCGCACTCCATCTCCCCTTGCCTTCCCCGGTGCGGAAAGCCCACCGAGGCTGGGCTAGAGAACCTGGATGTGGTTGACAAGGGCCGAGACTGGGCTGGAGACCTTCTGATGGCAATGTTTAAATCGAGGTTTATCATTCAGAACTACTTGATTTCCGGTGACATCGGAATATAGGTCAAACAAAACAGTACGGGGCACCCTCCGAAGCAAACAAATACTACTGGAACCAGGAGGAAGATTTGGCGCAGAAAGAGGACCAATTGGCCACAGCGCGGGGCCGGGGTCTCGATCATGCTCTAGAGACGAGGCAAGGCACGGCAAGACATGGCGAGACATAGACACAAACACGAACACAGAACTTGGGCGGTATTAAGACCCATGCCTTGACAGAAGAGGCCGGAGTCTGTTGGTCCGCCAGGCATCCAGGTCAGCAGCCCCAAAGCAACAAGAACGAAGGACACGGCACAGGGAACCCACCCCAGCCAGCTAGGTGGCCAGGCCAGGTCAAGTTGGAGCTCCAGCCAGCCAGCAATCATGGTGAGGGAGGGACGGGATGGAGAGGTTGGGCAGTTGAGTGGTCAGGAGGATGACAACGTTTGTCTCTGTCGTGGCCGGCTGTAGTCTCGCCAATCGAGGCACTCCATACTTGGTCATACTGAAGGGTTTTAGATGATAGAGCCGAGTGGCCGGTAGTTGTGCATGGATGAGTTGATACGGACACAATGCGGACAACGGACTACGGAGTGCGGGCTACGGACTACAATACGGAGCAGAGAAGTTGAAAGCTCTGAAGCCAAGGCGCCGGGACGGCATGCATGTCAGCTCTCGCCTTCCAAGACCAAAGTCCAAGTTGGAGTGCGACGTTGGCGCCTCTTCCTCGCCGACCTGGCATCCACATTTACAAGTCAGAGTTCTGGTTCGAGTTTCCAAGTTTGAATGCCACCTGCACGCCGACACCCGCCGATATCATGGACCCCTCTTCGGTTTAAGCACTCACATCCAGGCCAACTCCATGCCCAGTCCACCATCATCCACCATCCAATGTACTTTTTTCTTTGCCCTCTAGAAACTGGTTCGGTCCTTCGCTGTTCGCCTTTGGCATCCCACCACCTAATTATGGCAAATCAATGGCTGGGCAAGGACCGTGGATTCCACAATTCTCAAGGCGAGAAATATCGAAGACTGTGAAATATAGCGTTTGGTCATGGGATTCACGCAGAATTCAATCAGGTACTTGGTGCTTGGTACCGACAATGGTTGAAGGTTGAACACACGGAGCGCGTCCCTTTGTCATCTTCCATGTTCGGCCACGTCCATGTTTGCAGGTCCGGCCCATGCCCACGAGTCGACGAGTTTGACGAGTTGACGAGTTGATGGCCACGCCCTCACCCGCACCCTCACCCGAGCGTGCACGCCCACGCCCTCGCCCATGTTCATACAAATTAATACTCCCGCATCCGCACTTGGCATCATCCACTGCACACTCTGCGGAGCACGGGAGATAGTATAAACAGACGCCCAGACGGAGCACGCCTGCACCTGGCTGTCCGTCTTCAATGTTCCGTTGTCGCTGTGCCGCTTGACGGTCGCCTCCCCAAGGCAGTGCCAGACGGGCCCTCCACACTTTCCAGGGTTTCCAAACTGGAGCTCGAAAGCTGCCCACTCGTCCGCTCGTCCACTCTTTCTTTCTCTTTGCAGAGTCGCGCCGCGCGCTTGCAAACCTTACGGGGACATTGGAGCCCTAAGTCACAAAAAGCTTTTCGTATTGTTCAAGCCATGTGGTGAAAGGCTTTGTGCCTTGTGTGTGCCAACGGCAACCGGACACGAGCCGTTCTGTACTGTTCATTCTAGCTTGGCCCAGTCTGGCGGCCGTTTGAAAACCTACACACGCATAAAGACCCAATTGCACACAATAAGCTTCTGCGTGGGAAAACGGCGAGTAGTAGGGGGACGGCGCCACTGGCAGCTAGGTATAACAGCAAAAACGTCGAACCCGACTTCATGGACAGAGTCACTGAACTTGAACATCGAGCCTCCGCGATTGACCAAGTACCGCGACTTCCATGTCCAGCGGCAACTGCACTTGAGCACGCCTGGTACTCCGTGGCCAGGTGGTAGTAATACTAACCAAAGCCCCCGGGCTTCCCTGCTCGAGCCCGTCTTCCAGGGTCTGGGTTCCCAAGGTCCAATGTTCCTGGTCCAAAGCCGGCTTGGTTCCACTCGCTCCAGCTCGATTACAAGTACTTCAATTGTTGGGCCGCGTAGTACCTGATTCCGACCAGTTGACCTGCTCGCTGCGCAAGTACTCAGTACTCAGTGTGCTCCAGAGTCAAGACCTCTCACAGCTGGCCCTACTTAAGTACCTCGACCTGCCCGACCAGTTCGACCCTGCCTGACCCTGCCGCGATCCCCTGCACCTCTTGGATGGTCCTCAAAGACCCTCCTTCCGACCTCCTCTATTTCTCTCTTGCCTCCCCATCCTTCTTTTCCTTCATCTTGCTCATTCTTTCTCTTTCGTTGCTCTCTCCCTCTCCCCGTGGCCAACCACCCAAGTGCGAGTCGAGACGAAGTGACGAGTCGACGAGGCGCGCGGAAGTTCAAAGGCGAGGAAGGATCCTGCCTGTCCGCGTCTTTTGTCTCTTGTAGGCCCCTCCTCTTTCACCCTCAACCGCATCCTTAACCGCCTCCTCACCTTCAACCTCGTCGTCCTCACCTGCCACCGACTGCCGGCCTCTTTTTTTTTTTTTCCTTCTCTTTCCTTCTGCTCTTTCTTTCCTTTCCCTTTGACCCATTTTGTCTCGCCTGTCGCCTTCTTCAATAGATGCACAACGCCCATGTTCTTTATTGCATGAGTAATATAGATATCTGTTGCTGCCTTCCACCGTCGCAAACTCTGTCAATCCATTAACACCACCATTGCAGGGCCAGCGACTCATATTGTCAGCTACGACGCCATGAACCACCAGAACCCGGAGATGTACTACCCCCAGCACATTTCTGGGGGCCAGCCTCCGCCCCCCCAGACTGTCACTTCAAGCAACCTCACCTCGTACCAGCACCCACCGCATCTGATGCAACCCGGACCTAGCAACTACAACAATCCAAATCCATATGGCCAGTATCCTCAGTACACAAATGGCTTGACATCGCCTTCTGCCGCCCAAGCAGTGTCGAACCCCATGGGTGCGGCGCCTTCGGTCCTACCACTTCCTGGAGTTGCTGGCCAGGCATCAATGGCCAACCACTACGCCGGTTTTGACACCACTGGACAGAACCCCCCTCCTGGCATGAAACCACGGGTAACCGCTACGTTGTGGGAAGATGAGGGCAGCTTGTGCTTTCAAGTTGAAGCTCGAGGAATTTGCGTTGCCAGACGTGAAGGTATGTCGAACCAAAACTTTCGAACCGGGCTATATCAAGGAGACCCCTAGTTGTGTACTGGAACACATAGCTGGAAAGAACTTATGGCTAATCCTCCCCCTTCTCTACAGATAACCACATGATCAACGGCACAAAATTGTTAAATGTAGCTGGCATGACAAGAGGTCGACGAGATGGCATTCTGAAGAGCGAAAAAGTGCGCCATGTCGTTAAAATCGGCCCTATGCATTTGAAGGGCGTCTGGTACGTACTGTCTCCATTGTGGGCCAGGGATGTAAAAAAAAACACAGTGACAGTACACTAAGACGAAAATTTTAGGATTCCTTATGAACGGGCTCTGGACTTCGCCAACAAGGAAAAGATCACGGAAATGCTCTATCCACTGTTTGTGCACAACATTGGAGCTCTGCTCTATCATCCCACGAACCAGACCCGTACCAGCCAAGTCATGGCTGCTGCTGAACGCCGCAAACAAGAGCAGAGCCAAATTCGCCATCCCCCCCCTCCGCCCGGCTTGCCGTCTATTCAGCAGCATCAGCAGATGGCCCTTCCTGGCTCACAGGCGTCTCTTCCCTCTCACAGCGGCATGGCTAGCCGTCCAACTCTTGACCGGGCTCATACGTTTCCCACACCACCAGGTAATCCAGGCGTAGGTGGCATGGGCGCTTCTGACAACTTTGGCTGGCAAGGTCAGGCAATGAATGGTGCGCAAGGCAACAACAACCCACTAGCCATGGAAACCGGCTTAAACAGCACGCGCTCGATGCCAAACACACCTGCCACGACACCCCCTGGCCAGCCGATCCAGAACATGCAGCCCTATCACCAGGCCAGCCAGGGCTATGACAACTCCCGTCAGATGTATGGTGCTTCTGCTTCTCAGCAGTCGCCGTACCAGAACACGAATCCTGCTAACAATGACCGCATCTATAGCCAGACTAGCTCCTATACTAAGAGCGACATGGGACCTCCATCTAGTCGACCCGGCGCGCCTGGTCAGCCTACGGAGCAGCATGATACCAAATCTACCAACGGTATCATGCAATCTGAGCAGTCTGCACACGGCCACGAAGAAGAAGGCGAACCTGAGCATGAGGCAGAATATACCCATAACAGCGGTGTTTATGATGCATCTCGCTCCTCTTACAACTATACGGCACCAAGCGTTGGCAACTTGGCCAACGACGCGAACATCAACCCTGACATGACAGGGTCTCCTGGCCACCCCTCTAGCTCTGGGCGAGCGACGCCTCGGACAGCGGCTCCGCATCAGTCATACTACCCCCAAAACAATGGCTACAATACGCCTCCTCGTGTGCAGCAGACAACCAGCAACCTCTACAATGTTGTCAGCAATGACCGAGGTCAGACTAATGCAGGCCCTGGTGGTGATGTATATGCACCTGCAGCTGACATGTCCAACCCTATGCCCAATGGCTATGCGCCACAGCCGCCACTGATGAATGGTGCCTCGGGAGGCATGAAGCGAGGGCGCGAAGATGATGAGGACTTGTCCCAATCTGGCAGCGAAGCCAATGGTATGAGCAACGGAGACCTCAAGCGACGACGGACTATAATGGAGACAACTGTGCCGGCTCCAGCTTACGACGCGCTCAACCGACCGGCTCCCGCCATTACCGCACCTAGGAGGCGGTAAACGCGAGATAACTTGCCACTTATCTTGCCACGCATCTCAGTGTGATGATACCCTGCTATTAGAGCAGTGCTTAATTGCGATGCGCCGTAATTAGCATTGTTTTTTGTGTTTTACCTTATTCTTCATATTCGGTACTGGCTTTTGGGGCGTTTAGTGCTGGCAGCGGCGAAACGACAGCGACATGTTGGGTTTGAGCTCACAGACTTTCCAATATCACCATCTCCCGAATAATACGGAACGAAATGCTGCCGCAAACTCGCCACATCATACAGATACGTTCCTTGTTTCAATGGGTACTTCTCATCTTTTTCTTTTTGCCCTCATGTTTCCTTTTTTTCCTCTTTTTTTTTTGCAGGGGACTCCGGTCTTGTATTTTCGGCAGTCGTCTCATCAAACACGTCTATTCGGGTCAAAGACTTGCTGACGAGCGATGGCCACTACTTCTATGTTACATAGCATGCCTGTCACGTCTGTACGTGCCTGATGAGTTACGGTTTGCATGGAGGGGATTAATTTTTTGATGATTTGCTGTGGGTTATAGTTTTTTTCTCTTTTATTTCTTTTTTAGCTTTGTGCTGGGAGAACGGTCTCAGACTACGACGACCTGTGGCTTGATTTGACAAACCTGACCCAACGATACGAACACATCAAAAGAGAGCGAGAGCACTTCGAGCCTGTTACGATCCTCAGGCCAGACACGATGAGTTGGTTTGTGGGTATTCCCACGCCACATTACCTTGGCATAACGTTGTTTTTCTTTTCTTTCACCGTTCAATTAGCTTCACAGGGACTTACGGTGGGAGATTTGTTTGGAAACGAAAGAGACATCCGCGATTCTGATGATGACTTTACGACCATCTTTGTTCACCGTCTTGTTTTGATTACGTTAAACAAAAAGCGTCAAAGAAGGTGTGTGTTGGACAATACCGCGTTTAGGTAACGACTTTACGAAATGACCAATAAAAGCTATTCAATATTTCAATATATATATTATATATACATGATGATGAAGAGACGAAAAAGCGTTGGTAATATTGATCAATTCATGTTTGTGAGATGGAGAGTAGACTATGGGAGAACCTGGTACTGCATAGATACTGGTTCGATAGGGAACCTTTTTTCATTTCGTGCATTGGTCTATGTACATGGTACGTCTCGAAGCCATATTAGCGATACTGTCCTAGATGACATGTAGACAGACCCCTACCTACCTAGGTAGGTATTCACATGATGCCATTTCAACATGGCAATGCTCTGTCGGCATGCCCACGCGGCCCGGGGGTTACATATTAACATTGGGTAGTACAATACACCAGTCGTTGTGGTTGAAGTGCTCCGTAGCAAGGATATCATATCAATCGATGCGCAAATGTTTTAAGATAAAGGTCTGTTGGGGTTCAAACGCCTTGCTTTTTATAGGAGGGCTTGGGACGGACGGGAAACGGTTTTCACGGGCCCTGCTATGGAGAGTTGTGATTGTCTGATATGGTGGTGGCTTGGTGTCTTTGGGAAGCACTGAATGGCAAGGACTTGGCGGTTGGTGCATGGGGCGCTGGTTTCATCCCTTAGCGATAGATTTTGTAAGTCGGTTCCTTTTTTAAACTGTGTTGCTGTTTTTTCTTTTTTTTTTAGATTCCCAGTTGATAGAATCTAGACTTTAGAAAGGGGGGGGGGGCGGGGACTTTACGAGCCGTACTAGGTGTAGCGAATCTTTGGGGACACCAGATTAGAGTTTCGGGAATGGCTGACGTGACGCGGTGGCAGTTACGTAAGACAAATATAGGTACATGGAGCGCTTGCTGTTGGGGAGGACAAAAAAAAGGTTAATCTGCCGTTTGGCAAGAGACGTCTCAGGTCTTTCTGGGCCCTGTCATCTCGTATACACACCCCTTGGCATGGGGAAAAGACCCAGGCGCAGCGTCATTTTTGGTTTCAGGCAGGTCATATTGCCAGGTATATGGACTTGCTTTGCTGTTTCCACCGACACATCATGCCGTATGCGCACCCTGGCTGAGCCAGGGTGTTTGCTTCTGCAGGCACACGGTCAATTATCACAAGACGCAGCACACTCCGTCTATTCGTCCGCCCCAACAATCTGCTCTATATAAAACATCCTGCCTGGACAATAACTTACCATGTACTTTATTTCCTCTCCAGTTTCTCCGCCAGCTCCTCGGCATGTTTCTGGATCTTTTCAAACTGCCATGGCCAATTGATCACGTACAAAAACGGCCTCAAATCATGCCGGTTGTCATCCGGGTTCTGAACACATCATTAGTGTCTCTCCCTGAAAACCCCCTACCCATTTACTACCCCCCTTCCCCCAGAGAAAAAGGATGGAACAGGGAAAAGGAAATGCTTTATTGATGCAACTTACATAGGCACTTAGGTGCACACTTGGCGTCAATATCGTGCTCTTATTTCTGTGGATCGAATAGAAGCGGAAGAACCTGAGCACCTTCGTAGCTACTTCGCGAGGGCCGTACCCGGGGCGGTCTTGCCATTCAACGAGGAGCCGGAGGTAGCAGGACCAGGGGCCGAGTTTTTCAACCTAGATATGTTAGAACCACTGTTGTTTCCCCCGCTGTTTGGCAATGGGCTCTGGGAAACCATTGGTCGTGATGCGTTCATGAGTGAGTCGGGTGCGGTCATACCTTTCGGAGAATGCCAAATGTGCTCAATTCGTCGTACGTGAAGCCCATTTCGGACTCGGATTCGTCGTCTTGTTCACCCGCAGAAAGGGGGAGGAGCTCTGCGCTGGGACGTGCTTCGAGGAATTCCTGCGAAATTAGTATTCTATCTCAACATCCTGGGCGGCGGGCTTGTAATTACTGTGATGATGGGCATGTCCCATTTGTCGCGGCACCAGGCGAGGAACGACTTGGCATCGGACTTGGAAATGCTGCCCTGCGTACACGTCAGACACCTACAGCATGCTACTTGGCATGTGTTGACTCACAAGAGGGGCAATGTCTCCAGAACTGCAGTCGTATTTGGTCAAGTATCTACCATCGTTAGCCGATATTCTTTGAGGTGGTCTGAGGTGGTGGTGGACGTACGTACCCTCGTAGAGCTTCGTCGACATTACCAGAGGAGAGCTTATCGGTGTTAGCCGCGTTGGATGTGAACACATCACTCGACTTACAACTAGAAGACTGGTGCCTGCCCTGGGTAGCTTGCGGGCCGTCGTGCTCAATTGCGCAAGCTGGAATCTGTCAGATACATCCAACATCTCATAAGGTCTCATACCTCGTAGGCAACAATCATCCGATTGCGAGCTTGAATATTCTGTTTGGCCAGGTTTTCCTGCACAATTAGTTTCCACCACACATGCAGAACCCCCTTGGTCGCAACTCACTGCCACAGAGCCCCCTTCCACCTGAAACTTGGGCTCAAAATTCATCGCCTGCTTGATAACCGCCTCGTGCGCAGAGACAGTCTCGTCAATATTGACATCTGAGTGAAACGCACCGATTCTTGCTGCCAGTCTCTTTGCTCTTGATCGCGTGTGCTCGCCGCTGTTTACTGTCCCCATGTAACACGTGTGCAGGAGGCGCGACACGATATCCTGCGGCGTCTCAGGGACAAGATCCTTTTCGCCCGTGATGCGACGCAGCTCCGACAAGGTTCTCTCATCGCCTGACTTGACAGACTGCAATACCACTTTGGCCATGCCGTACACAAACAGAGAGACACTGGCACTATCAAGCCCCCCTGAGAGGGCGATGAAGAAGCCTCCCAAGTTGGAGCGCGTGAGATACTGCCACAGGAAGACTG
The DNA here is from genome assembly GCF_019434415.1 of Metarhizium acridum. Classification (NCBI taxonomy): domain Eukaryota; kingdom Fungi; phylum Ascomycota; class Sordariomycetes; order Hypocreales; family Clavicipitaceae; genus Metarhizium; species Metarhizium acridum. The sequence goes on along the minus strand of NW_027094018.1, from coordinate 2,479,312 downwards.
CTTCCGCCATGTAGATCTCCTGCATGGGGTCCGGGATATTGAGCTGGATTTCGCGAGAGAGGTGGAGGGTATCCGAGATGAAGACTTCGTCAGCGGGCCGGCTGAGGTAGAGGTCGCACTCCACGCGGGGATAGTCCGGTTGAGCAGCGCCTTGGACGTTGCGCGAGATACTGCTTCTGTGGCTGCGGATGGTTTCCAGGTCGATTGTTGCGGTGAGGACTTCGACTTCTTTCTAGTGCGCGCGTCAGTGACGTGCGAAAACGGCTTGGGTAGGGAAACGCACGAGTGAGAATTGGGGGGACTGGCCCAAGACGGCGCCGTTGCAGAGGATCATGGATGAACCGTCAAACATCATTCTTGCTTCGCCGTCTGCTTGCATGTTAGATTTGAACAACGAATGCGTTGCAGAATTATTTCTTCCTACCAACACCCGTGGCGTTTGCGTACACGTACAAACCGCCCAATTTGCGAGTGCAGTTCTGAATGAGATTCAGTCTTGTATTCAGCTTCCTCAGTTCAGCATGTGACGCGCTCGAGTTAAGAATGACTTCGACGCCATTGAGGCCCATATAAGTTGACGGGTTTGAAGGCTGAAAGCATCAGCATAAGCATTCCTACATAAAGCAAACTCAGAGCTTGAAACAAACTCACCGTGAAAAGTTCCTCGCAAGTCTCACAACTATATTCATTAGCATCTCTCACCGTCCAAAGCTCACCCCACCATACTTAAAAACTCACCCAACAGAAGTATCCATTGTCGAAAGAACCACATCGCCAATTGGCACCGATCTCTGCCCCGTAATGTCCCTCACAACCTTCTCCAAGTAATACGTCTCAGTAGTCCGAGGCTTCGACCATGCAGTGAAATGCCTCGCCTCGCGGTACAGCCCGTCATTGGCAAGACTCATCTTGGGCCGAATCATGTATATATGTTGATACGTGAGAAGCACGCGGCAGTTATATCGAACGTTCCTGTGGCGAACTCCCATGCCTACATCGATGAGCATATCCTTGATCATGGGTTCGTTGAGGATCTGGGCGACGACTTCCCACGAGTGGAGGAATGTGTCACCCTCGACTGCGTTTGGTCAGCTTGCCATCTCACGCTCCCCGCGCAATACCAGCCATCGAATAGTCATAGATCATGGTGATATTTATGAAACCTACGGTGATGATCGAGGCATCCATAGCCAGGAACTTCCAACTGCTATCATTAGCGACTCATGTCAGTTTTATCAGGGAGCCGCATATGCATCATGCATACCTCAGGTCCAGTACGCAATTTCGCACCTTGCTCCTTGGCCAATTTGATACTCTCTAGAATACGCGCAAGGTTGCCTTTAAAGTCAAGCGGCACACTCGTAAGAGTGGCTGCTGCAACGGTAATGTACGCCATGCTGCCTTGCTGACGAGGTTGGTTGAGGTTGGTTGTGGGGCTGGAGTCGTGGACTGTGGTTGAAGTTGAGGGTCCAGATAACCGACTAGTAGAGCTGACTCACGGAGGTTTGGCGTTGAGTTCTCCACAGACGTAAAGCATAAAAGACATGAGCAAAGTAGTCGTACTCGTTGGCCTGCGGTTTCCTGGGTTATTAAGAATGTCAAGTTCAAATCCTGATTACGCTGTTGCTATCTTGGCTTAGCTCAGTTGTCTGTTTCTTCTAGAAAATATCACTTCAAACTTGCGAGCGTCAAGTCTACGTTGGAGCCCACGTGATCTGCTATGAAGATGGTTGCTGAGCCAACGACATAACAAGGTGGGTCGTCGTGCAACGTGTTTTAGGGCGTGGTTGCATTGTGGAATTGATTCAAACGACGAGGCCTTTTTTTTCTTTTGGCAAGTTAAGAGACGAACTCGAATTTTTTACAAATTCTGAACTGTGCACAACGACAATAGTGCGCTGATTCTATCATTGCATAATAGATTTACGGAGTACGGGGTCCCGATTTCACTTTTGCACGTCGAGCATCAACAAACGGAACGTTCCATGACATTATACTGAACTTTGACATCACTGACGGTGTCGACAAACTGTTTGCTATTCTACTGATAGACCTGTTGCATCTTGGCTCTCTGCATTATGACGTCCCCGTTGTCTCCTGTCCCCGAGGCAAGCATTAACAGAGCTACGCCGCCCAGCAAGAGGAAGTACGAGCAGTACGAGGTGCGCGCGTTTACCTCTACCACCACCACTACGAGCACGAACAAGCTCGGCACCGAACCTCTAGATGACTCCGGACACTCTTCGCCGTTCTTGTCCTCCGTCAACGAGACCAGCAATATGGGCCAGGAGAACGTCTCCCCGTCAAAGGCTCGGCATAGTCGTGTTATTTCCGGGACGGAGCTGTCACCACTCAAGATTCTGGGCGATCAGAAAAGTGCCTCAAGCAGTAGTACAGAGAATGGGTCCATGGGACCGCCGCCGCAGAGAAGTCCGAGAAAGATGTCCCCGGTGGCGAGATTTCCCATCAAAATTAGCCCGATGCGTGAAGATGATGAGGGGAGGGCGATGAAGGAGAGGAAAATTAGTGTGGCAGATATGGTGAGAAGCAATGAGGGTCTGAAGAAGGCGATTGATATATTTGAGGATGAGAGCGAGCTGCGCGTGGATGCAGATGCGGATACGAATGCTGAGGTTCCACCTGGAGAGCAGGAGCACGATGATGCTGCCGCCCCAGATGAGTCGATGATCAGCACTTTTAGTACCTTCTCCGTGGTGCCTAACCTGACGGTATTTGCGAAGTTGGGACAGAGTCCGACTAGATCTGGGCTTGATGGACACATCTCACGATCAAAGCTGCAACAGGATTCCTTTGCTCGACCGGTTTCCCCGTCGGACAGTACCAGCAACACCACAAATTTGTTAATGGATTTCACGGACCAAATGCGTTTTCCACAGCAAAAGTCACCTGGTAAGCGAGGCGCCTTGTCGCCGTCGCGAACAATGCCCGGTGTATCAGAGACGCCTAACCGCCAAGTCACCAACCTGATTGATTTTGATATTCCTCCTCTGCCTACACCCCGAAGCCTCCCTTCCATTACACCCCGCGAGCTGGAATCACTCAAGTCTGGGTTTTTATCAGAAATCAGTTCCCTCAAGGCATCTCTGAGCGGGAAAGAAGCGGAGGTTCATTCTCTCAAGACTGCAGTTGGCGATGCTGAAAAGCGAGTCGGCGAGTCGATGGAGCAGCTACGCGAAGAACGAGGTATCAGGGAACAACTATCCGCCGAAAAGGAGGATTGGGAGAAGCGTGGGCGTGATATGGAGAATGTCCTCCGCAAGATCAGGGAGGAGGTTATGACTAGCCAGCGTGAAAGAGAAGAGCTGGAACAGAAACTCGAAGAAAGCGAGAAGCGCAGAGAAGCAGCCGAGATGCTACACCAAGAGGCCGAGAGCAAAATGGCTGGTATGCGTGCTGGCAAGGACAGCGAAAAAACAAAGGACGCATTTGCGTCACCTGAAAAAGCCAAGGCTACGTCGAACAAGGAAGTGGAAATTGCCGTGGAGAGAGTGGCTAGAGAACTTCATGCGTTGTACAAGGGCAAGCACGAAACGAAAGTTGCAGCCTTGAAAAAATCCTACGAAGCCCGCTGGGAGAAACGCGTTAAGGACATGGAGAGGCGTATCGAGGAACTGAGTGGGGAAAATACTAAGCTTCGTGAGAACCAAGAAGCCAATCTAACGAGATTGGAGCCTGACAATACGCAGGCCGAAGAGCGCAAGGCGCAGGCTGCCAAGGATAGTGCGGCAATTAAAGAACTCAATGCGGATGTTCAGCGGTTAGAGGCTGTTATTTCGACTGTCAAGAAGGACAACACTGAGCTGAGGACCATGTTGGAGAGGGAGAGGGTTGAAAAGGGCGAGTTGGTGCAACTGGCGGAGGAGATGATGTCTATGCAGAGCTTTGTTGGGGGTGCACAGCAACAACGTGCGCAGCAGCAACAGCAGCAGCAGGAACGTACTGATTTAACAAAGACTCCGAGAGCGTCGGGGGAATACGCGAAGAGTAGTAATGTTGGGAGAAGCGGTGGCTCAGGAATCAGGGCTCCTGGATCTGCGATTCGGCCGCCGGGGCATGTGAGGAGGGGGAGCGGAGGCCTACCGCGGCCGGGGAGGAGCGGAATTATGAGTTCGATTGAGAAGATGGGTAGTTACAGGGGCAGAGGGCAGGATTAGAGGGTGCCGTACATCGGAGATGCCTTTGGTCTTCAGCATTGTCATGGTTGATGGGGGATGTGGATGGGAAAGAGACGCTCTTGGGAGTACATGTGCAAATGGAAAGAGAGTTATGAATGTATGAATTGGCGTTTGGGTTAGAGCAAATTCTATCATATACCACGTCGATTTACTGAGTGAACTAAGTGAGGTCAGTTGGGTTGTCATTGCCTCTCTATTCGAGATGTGCAAAAGAGACTTGGAGCAGGTTTCCGGATGCGTCTGAATGAAATCCACCACTGGCTTGTTTAGCTTTTTTTTATCCACGGTCTGATGAACTTGTTCGTGGGCTCCAGGGCACTGAGCACGGTTTAAGGGTCTCGAAAAGATGCTTCCCTGCCAATATCTCCTGGAAATCCAAACAGCATGTGAACTTCCCTCACATACCGGGAAAAAAAAAAACGTTTATGAATCATATCTTGTGACAGATATTAAGTGTTACCAATACATCTCAACTCCATAGTACTACGTCAAATCCTGGCATTTCAACCTCTTTCCTACAAATTATACGCCTTCTTGGCCGTGCCGCCAAAAATCATAGCCCTCTCGTCATCCGACAATGTTGCCATCCAGCACATCTTTTCCACGACCTCCTTCCACTTCGGCCACGCCTCGTCGCCCATTCCTTCTAATGTACACACTGGCCAATCACTACCAAACATGATTCGTGACGGGCCAAATGTTGCCAGCACAATGCCCAACCACCCCAGTGTCGATTGGAAAATGTGTGCGGGCTCTTGGGTGCGCAGCGCCTCGGGCATTTCCGAGAACCCCCCAGATAGCTTCATGTATATGTTTGACGCTTTGCTGAGAGTGTACATGGCCGTTCGCCAGGCGATAAAGGAGGGATCGGATGTGAGGTTGTAAATGCTAAGATCAGGCTTGCAGAGATGGTCTGTCAGGTAGTCAGCAAGCAGCTCACATGCTGTCTCACCCTGTCAACCAAGACTCACTCAAAATGATGGTCACCTTCTTATCCTCCTCGACTCCGTCGTGAGCCCTGTCAATCATCTCCACCAACTCATCCAGCTGCTTCTTTCCCCGTCTGTGCTGATCAATACCCACCTCAAACACGAAGCCCCTTTCCCCCAGCAGCTTCAAGCTCTCGATAAAATCGCCTGCCAACATGGTCCCATTAGGTTTATTCTGCAGCAGGTACCTGAACCCTTTCACCTTGGGCCAAGCGTCCCCGGCCTCCTCCTTTACTTTGTCAATATACTTGTCCATGACGTCCTTGCCGCTGGGCATTGGTGCCCAGGGTATGATTCCCAGACACAGCTTCGCATCGTCGGCGGTGTGGCCCTCCCCGTCTTTTGGCTGCCCGAGGGCAATCCTCTTCATCCAGTTGACTTCCTGGAGGGGGGCTTCCCAGCCCGAGCCGTCGGTTTTCCCAGCATCTAGGTCGTGTTTGCGGTCTGCCTCTACAAAAACGAACCCGAGGAGGGACGGGGCTGATTTGGTGGCTTCTTTGTATTCGGCAATGGAGCGCTGGCCGTAGAGAGGGTTGGATGGCGCGCACCAGGCGAGGGAATCAACTTCGGACTTGGGGTAGAGGTGGATGTGGGAGTCGATGATGGGGAGGATGAGCTGGTCGTCGGCCATGTTGAGCTTCGGGGTAGGGGGTAACAGGCCGTGGAGGAAATAAATTAGCTATGTTTTTTTGGAGGTACCTATGAAATGATGAGCTCCCTGAAACGGAGAAAAATGCGGAAGGGGCTACTGATTATGAAATTGTAGAAATGGAAAGAGGAAAAAAAAAAAAAGGGAAATAAGAAACGGGAAACGTCTCAATGCTTCGCAGAAATCAAGGTCTCAGCTCAAGTTTCGGTCTGAACTACCCCGCCTGCTGGGTGTCAACGGGTGTACAGGTGGTCCCTGGTACAGGCGACGGTTCCTTTCAAGTTCCCCGCTGGTCCCGAATTGTGCAGCGGCAGACGTGGAGCAGTCTCCACCAGAGCTCAACGCCCGTCTGCCCCTTTACAAAAACGCGACGGGTAATTAATTATCTTTGGTTCTCCATTCACTCTTCACTCCCATCGCACATTACCGTCACCAATTGGCGCACCATTTCGTGAATAGATTCAACCGTCTTCTATTCAAAAAGGCAGTGAAGCTGCCTCTGGTCTATCTACTACACCCTTGGCTAGCTTGAGACCATCCTAGCGCCTGGTCTTTCGCCACATCCACAAAAGTGTCCAACTCCCTCCGCTTTCCTTCCCACTGGGGCCGGTCCCCGATCTGTAAAATCGAGGCTGTCCACACTTGACGTTTTGGAGATTAAGTAGGGGGGCTGAAGTCCTCCTTCGAAGCCCCCCCACCTCCTGTTCAAGAACTAACAAACGAAAACTCCTGCAGGCACGAGCTTCGGCCATGTGCCTACCGGGGGCCGCAGCATCGACCCATTCGTCTTCACCCGTAGTCGAGTCAGCCAGCGTACTCCAAGGACCTGCTTGGCGCGGCTTTCTACGCTGCGGGTGAGGGGGTACAGTAAAATGCAAGCAAACAGGTTGCACTGATTCGGAATTTACCACAAGAACTTGGGGAGCAAGACGGCAAGACGCCAGTTCGTCAGCGTCTGCCTGCTCAAAGGAATGAACTGCCGGATTTCTCTATTTCGGCCTTCCTCTGATGGCCAACACGCGTATCTCTCACATTTCAGCACTAGCCTTTCAATTGACAACCATTCCATGGCGGCGAGAGTGGCTGCGGGAGTAATGTACCTCGTCCTCTTCATCCTCGCTGGCGTAGCTGGAGCAGTCGGAGCTATCGTCTCCATATCCGCACTTGGAGCCGCCGCAGTCGAGCTTGACGCGCTCGCCTCTGCGGGTGATTCCGTAGCGCTCGCAAGTGCATGTGCTGCAGTCTGAGCTTGGCGTGCTGTAGCCGGAGAGGGAGGAGTTGGGAGATGAGCTGTCGGAGCGGTACGACAGAGAGGAGCCACTGGATGAGACGGGAGATGTGCCAAAGTTGGTGATGAAATCCTCCTCGTCGATGCCAGCGCTGCCAAAGCGGGCGGTGAGTTCCTCAATTGCTTCATTGTCGTAGTAGTCAGAGTCGAGGATGTGCTTAGTCGCGTGCGGAGACATGGGCTTGGGAGCCTTGATCTGGGACACCGAGAGAGGTCGTCCCTTTGGGATGTCAACGGAGAGTGATGATCGACTTCGCGACGAGCGGTGGCTATCCTTGTCCTTGGATGAAGAGTGATGACGCGAGGAGCCCTTGCTGCTTGACTTGGACGACGAGGATGATGATTTGTGATCCCTGGAGGAAGAGGAAGACTTGTGGTGGCGGGACGAGGACTTCTCGGACTTCTCGGACTTCCCAGAGGGCACGTCGAGAATGTTCAGCTCACGGCCGGTCGTGGGCTCAGTGGTGGAGGTAACACTAGGGTTGTGGGCGACATGGTAACCGTCGATGATGTAGTAATACCAGTATCGCTGGCCAGCCTCAAGGGCAGAGTTCTGGAAGCGGAAAGTTCCCTTCCAGGAACCAGACTTGGAAGAAGACTTGTCCTTGGAGAGAGGGAGCTGACCAACGTAGTTGTCCCAAGAGCCGAGAAGATGCACCGTCTTGACGCCCGAGGAGACGCGAAGAGAGAAAGAAAGTTGAATAGCCGACATGTTGATTAGTCTTGTAGTTGACGATGCAGTCGAATGACAAAGATCCTGAACAAGTTAAAATTTGAACTTGGTTTGAGCGTCGGCGAGCAAGTAAAATCCACGGTATTCCGCTATTAGGGATAGTGTATTAAGGCGAGTAAGCAAACAACAACAGCGAGGCAATAACGCAATAGTAGTGAATAATTCGTCTCTCAAGCTGACCAGCAACTTCATGAGATTGAGTGTGTGTGGTGGGTATTGCAGGGCTATTCGAGACGATGTATATTAGAATAGATAGAGACCAGCTCTACGAAGCAATGGCTAAGAAAAAAAGGCAAAGGGGAAAAGGGGAAACACAACACACAAACAGAAACGAGGATTTGAGTTGAAAGGACTTGCTGAAGCAGAAAGGAGGAGAAAGAGGAAAAGAAGGGGGTGTTGGTTCCATGTTATATGAATTAGCCGGCATCTCGTCCCTCACAGTCGGCTTTGACAAACATGGCTGGGCCATGGCCGCCTGCTCGACTTTTTCCAGCTGCACGCTCGGGAGACATGTGGATGGCACTATTTGCCCAGGCAGCCATCCAATGGGAGGTTCGACATGGCATGGACATGGGACCATGGGTCATACACAGAATTCAGTTTGGCCGACGATGTTATCACATTTCTTGTTCACAGAGTGGAGACGAATGCCGGCGAATGCCAGGCGGCACAGGCGAGAGAGACACGAGCAGAGAACAGTCGACAAAGGGTAGTCCCAGCCCGAAGAGAGGGGGATGAGGGGATTATCACAAAGGTCGGCGCTTAAACGGTGGCAGGGGACAGCACGAAGACGCAGCAATATGCATGAAAGAGGCATCAAGACGCAGTAGCTTGCCGACAGACTGATGATGGACGTGAGGCGCCCAGCCAATGACGGGACTTGTACACACAAGCTCATGGATGCCGGCGTTTAGACGTACTGCTTGATTGGGCCGGCGTCAGGGGATGGGGTCTTGTGGGGCCCTTCACGCCTTTGTTTGGTGCACTCATGTACCCTTGCAACGTCATCCTGCAGCTCCGCCAATGGGCAGGCATACTACTCCGTATTTCTACAAGGCTGCTGCTGCGCGGGCGCTCGAGCGCTTTGCCTTTGCGTCTAGTTAATGCATGTTGAAATGTGTCTGCGGATTGGCCTCGATGATATGCATGTCCAAGGACGGCGTAATATGACCGTCGTCGGCGGTGGCATTTTTGCAAGGTATCTGGAGCACCGCTCTTACCGACATATGGGTGTCACGCGTCAGGAAGGAAGGGAGGAACTGCAGACGCTCGGTCGAGACATGGTGCGAGGAAAGACCCGACGTACGCACCTGAGTATTGATGACGACCTCAAATCCATTGCACCTTCCTTGTTTGTCTTGCTGCTGCGTATCCCATTCACCTACTAGGCACGTAGGTACAGGCATACAACTCAGGATAGCCTCGCACATGAAAATGTCGACCGTGGGCTGAGAATCCCACTGCAATCAGAGAGTATTGCGCATAGGCTGCCTTGGAGCCACCTAGACTTCAATATTGAACTCTCCCGAATGCCTATGCTGGGCTCATGGCATCCTGCGACGTCGCTGTGCTTCTCGGCACTCTTATTCCCCGCAACCTCCCTTGTCACGCTCATCCAGACATGAAGAAAAGGCAATGGAACTGAACTTCTATTTGGATACAGAGAATCATCTTAGCTAGCGGTAAACCTGTTGTTTCTCTCCACTCACACCCGCGCGGACTCTCCTGATCTATGCGGCCCGCCCTCGTGCGCCAGAGCTCATGCCACTACACACCAACTCTCGACTGTGCGGCGTGAAACAAGATTATTGCGGCGCAAGTTGTCGGTCCTGATTCCTGAATTCTATATAAACTAGCGTCGGCGGGTTATGTAAAGAGGGACAAACGAGAGTAGAATACATGCAGTGGAAGCCGTGCGCGTTGCCTCCTTTAACCAAAAATCTGGGGTCGCCTGGTTCGCAAATATCTAGCTTCGGACGGAAAGGTTGCATTGAGGAGAGAACACATGACCAGAAGTATGCTGATATATGCAGATATGACGGGAAGGGGCTCGTAATACCGGCATGATTAGAGCTTAATTCCCGGATTTGCAGACCGCCTGGCGCTTGGGTTTACGTGAATGGTGTTGGTTTGAGGGGCCACAACCACCATGATGGTGGTATTCCCCGGTTTTCCAGCCAAGGCTATTGAATATGCTTTCAGCATGAAATTGCGGAGTCTGAAGATTAGTACTCCGTAGTAGACTTATTATTCAAGACATGTGTATGGCCAAATTGCCGCTTCCGCTCTTTGCTCGGTCGAGGCGGCACCCAAGAAGCTGCGGTGCTGATCTCATTACCATGCCCTGGTGACTGTGGCACAACCACAATTTACCAGAAGCTGACCGCAGAATTTGTCGGAAGAGTAGCCCCATAAAAATATACAAGAAGCAGCTATGTCAGGATATACTTGCCCATCAAGAAGTACTCACGTACTGGATAACATTGATAGCTACTACACTGGGAGAATATGCTATCTAAGTGCTGCTTCTATTTGGCACTTACACTAATACCCAGAGTCGCTAAAGAACTTAGGGTAGAGGTATTTATGCTGGCTAGCTGCATCTCTCATTTCCATACTTTGTGTGTTTGTTACCCTCCACATGGCCTGCTTCAGTGGCGCTATATTGAGCCCCTTTGTCCTCTGCGTTTTTTCTCACGGCGGCGAAATGATAAATATTCTCACGAAGTAGATACTCAAAGATACGTCTAAAGCCACAAAACTGTCGAACATGCGTACTCAAATGGGTGACAAGGTCGTTCCTCGCTCGGGTCTTGAATATAACGCGTTCCTGGACTTGTAGAAGCCCCAGTTACGGATCCTCGTAAATCGACACGATCTCGATCTTGTTAAATCAACAGTTTCCTTTTCATCAGTTTAGGGAGGAAACTCACGGCGACTGTAACAATGGCTCCGGCAAGGCCCAGCCCGCAGTGTACGCAGGATCCTTTCAGTTCAAGCAATACCACCCTCGTCTGATACAGATTCCTCATATTTTTCCTATGTATGCACATATATTGACCAGACATTTTGTTCAAACTTTTTCCCGCCTCAATCTAATGTTGAGACAGACTGCCAATAAAGGTAAGCGGTGTTATTGACTCGACGCATCCATCCAGGAGTAGTTCGATTGGATAAGTTGACAACATTGCTTTTTTTTGTGAATGATGGGGGGCTACGGTCTACGTACTAAAAAATGAAGGCCCAGGCCTCGCCACTATGCACATGCATGCACACATAAAGTACTTAAGTACTTGGCATAAGTTGATACATGTCTGGCACGCGTGCTGGGGCGCCTTCACCGAAGCAATCTCCCCACCCCGAGTCCCGACTCCCTGACGTCTTCAAAGCATCATAACTCTCCTTTATCCCCAACTCTGAAGCCAGCATGACGAGTGACGGTTGAAAAATGCCTGAGCATGCCGTAGCTAAGAAAGCACGGCGGTTGCGCCCCCTGCTACCCTCAACGGGCTCCCGATCAGCACCGGTGCCAGCGCCAACAATGGCTCCGAGGCTTCATTCTGCCGTTGCTGCGTGCACAGAGTGTCGCAAGCAGAAGACCAAGGTATGTAGGCCAACTCCTGGGGGGTGATTTCCGGTGCCTGCGCGGTGAATGATGACGGTTTTGTGCTTTTGGCAGTGCTCTGCCGAACGGCCAGCATGTCGTCGGTGTATCCAACGACGGATGGAATGCCATTACACCACACAACCAGGGGAGAGACAGTCCCAGGCTCTCAAAAGAGCGTACAACCACTTGCAGTACCAAGCAACTGCGCACGAAGAACTGTTTGAGCTTTTGAAGGCGCTGCCAAGCCAGGAGGCTCACGACATACTGAACAGAATCAGAGATGGAACCGATGTCGTGACCATTCTCAACCATGTGCGGGCTGGGGATGTCCTGGTCCAAATGGCTGTTGAGCCCGAGACTCGATTTCGATATGAGTTCCCGTACAAATCGGAGATGCCCCAAGATTATGTGCAAAACAATCCTTATCTAGATTCCATCATCTTCGAGGCAACCTCACTCTATGCAGCAGGCCAGAGCTCGACACCTTCTGCAAGCTCCACCACCAACTCTGCTCCCAATTCAACGTCTGGCGCATACGAGAGCCTCTATTTGAAGCCGTTTCATGCGTCTGGGGTTATCGAGCCCCAGCTCTCCAATGCGAAAATATCGTGGTGGACCACGGTTTGCCAGGACGACGTTCTCATGAGAGACTTGCTTGGCGTCTTCTTTCGTTGCGAATACCACTTCACTGCCGCATTTCAAAAGGACTTATTTCTAGAAGACTTGGTCGCAAGACGACGGGACTTTTGCTCGGCTCTACTTGTCAATATTATGCTTGCGTACTCTTGCGTATGACGCTCTCAAACTTCCACCAATATGTTCTGTCTCACTGGATCATAGGTCTGCTACCCACGCTTCTCGAATCGCGCCGAGTACTGGAATCCCAATACGCTCGTCTATCGCTTTCTGGCTGAGGCGAAACGTATATGGGAATTGGAAGCTACCGAAGCACACATCACAACTATACAGGCCGGTATACTCTTTAACGTCTTCCATAACCTTTGCGGGTTAGACGAGATAGGACAAGCCTATAGAATCCAGGCCATCTCGCTGGCTCACCAGCTTCGCCTATTCGACAGCAGCGTGTATATGCACAATCACAGAATGAGGAATGGCAGGGCATTCACCGCATGGGCCTTGTTTAATTGGGAAACGTAGGTGCCAATGGTCTAGGATATGGTTCACCGGCTGATTTGACTCAGGCTTGTTGGATTTTCGTTTCTGTTCCCTCCACTTCTGAAGACGCCCCCAGACTGGCCACTGCCAGACCCTTCAAAAGAAACGGGATTTTACGGTGAGGTCTGGGTCAAGTATCCCTTAAGCCATAACCTTTCGCCATCCTACTTTGGTCAAGTCTTCAAGGCGAGAAGCGAGTTTCGTATTATCATGAACGAATATTGTCAAGCAGCCTTTTCGGAAGGCTCACAGGTAACTGTCGAGAAATCCAACGAGTTTTTTTCGCGACTGAGATGCTGGTTTGACGGCCTACCGGCACCGCTCCAACCAAGGACAATCGTTCTGCCCGGGCACCTACAACTTCAGTAAGCCCTGTCCAAACCCAGATCCAAAACTAAGCCCCAAAATACCACTTGAAATAAATTTAGAAACAGTGAAGCGCCGCATATTTTGCGCCATGGAAAGACGAGGCTGAGCTGACATGTAACGATGACAGCATGTATTATCATCACCTCATACTCACCATCTACGAACCGCTACTTGATGTATCAATAGAAGTAGAACCAACGCCGCAGCAGATTGTCGAAGATGCTAGAAAACACCTCCAGACCCTTGTCCGACTATACTATCTTCGCCATGGTTTTGAGGCCATGGATCTCTTCATCGTCATACCACTCATGCTTGCCGGGTACGAGTGCATCGACGCTATTAGTGAGCAAGCAACCGGACCTCGACTTGAAGCCCTGCGATCGACTTTGATTCTCATTGCAAAGGGGCTCTATAACCAGCGCCGCAACCATTATTTGGCCGAGGCTTTATTTCGGGTCATTCGTGGACGGATGCGCCAGGAAGAGCTTTCCTTGCTGAAAACCACAATGAGGCTGGATGACGACGAAGAAGATGAGAGAAGGCATATGGCACAGGCTGTGCGGAGCCACTGGCCTGTTAGTGTGGTAAAAAAGAAGGAGGATATGAATTCACATATTCTGAAGAATCTGGTGGAGACTTATGCCCATTTGAATGTAGACGAAGAGCCCGCGCCGGCTGAGGACACCGAATGAGCATGAGGCTGCTTTTGGGAGCAGTTTCTGCAGTACTGTTGATGGTTAATTGTATGGGACAGGGAAGACTTGGATGGTCATTGAAGTGCTGTTCGCGAGGATGTCTTCTTGCACAGCAACCAAGGAGTCTGCTATCCGTCCATGGAGATGGAGTTGGCTGAAGAACGTCATGCATTGACCACCACAAAAGGGCAAACTTGCATTCGTAAGTTGTGGCAGAGATGTCACCTCATGCCTTGTTAGTCTTCTAGTTGCGACAGGGAGCCGTAGTCCTAAAGGGGCCTCCTACCTACAGTTAGCACGGCGTATTACTCTACGCCTCTGTATTTATTATTACCACATCTAATAGTATTCTAGGTGAATTGTCTGTTTAGTGGCTTTTCCACAGAGCTTGAGAGTATTTATTGGAAAGCTCCGTTGGAGTTGCTTTCTGCTTTCATCCCTAGTGTCTGCGGCGTTGATTGTATATACACAATTTCGCAGACGATGCTTCGTACTCCTCAGATATGGCGCGAATCTGGTACGGATACTTTATTTATGTTGAGCACCCGTTGTTTGAAAATAATTCCACTCGATTTACATATTTTTCTTGAAATGCTTCGAGGATTGCAGCGCCGGGAATAAAGAGGTGGTGAGTCGAGTGCGAACTGGTCGTTGCATGGGGTTTCTCCACCAGGATTTAAGCTCGGTCGATCCCTAGCAGGCCCATTCTTTACCTACTAGTACTTGGCATTTGTCCACATACAATATTATCACATTGTTGAGATTCAATAAGGGAGGGATCATGCGTAATTCCGCGAAGGCTCTTCGGAGTAGTTTGTGATAAAATTGGCCCAACCACGCGAACACGCGTCGCGTCAAACCCTTCATTTGACCCCGCGATGCGCCCCCCATCACCTAAAGCGGCAACCACCTCCGAATCATTCATAAACCACGCTTAGAAATTCGATCGCCGGATTGGCCAGGACACATATTCAGTAGCTTATTTTGGAAAGTGCAATCGGTGCCAACCAGCTCACCTTCCACCACCCAACCCCATTCTCCTCCTCAGGCGGTCAAGTCACAGCCAACACAAACGGAACCACACAAGACCCCAAAATGGCGTCAGGATTTACCATTGACGACGCCCTCGTCGCCAAAGTAACCAACTACGTGGAATCCTACATGGCAAACTACGACCCGTCCCACGACTTCAACCACATCCAGCGCGTCCTACGCCTCGCCAAACACATCCAAACCACCCTGCCCGGCGCCTCTCTCGGCATTGTCACACTCTCCGCGCTGCTCCACGACGTCGGCGACAAGAAGTACCTCAAGCCAGGCGAGGACTCGTCCCGTCTCGTATTCGACGTGCTCCGCTCCTTTGGTGCTTCGGAGCCCCTCGCCGAAAAAGTCCAAGCAATCTGTCTGGGGGTCAGTTACTCCAGCGAAGTAAAGGACCCGAGCAGGGTGGTGAAGCTGATAGAGGAGCATCCCGAGTTGGCGGTTGTCCAGGATGCGGACCGGTTGGATGCCATCGGGGCGGTGGGAATAGGCAGAGCGTTTGCGTTTGGCGGCGCCAAGAACAGGGATATGGGCAACACGATGGAGCATTTCGAGGAGAAGTTGGTGCGGCTGGAGGGCATGATGAAGACGGAGGAGGGGAGGAGGCTGGCTAGGGAGAGGACAGAGAGGATTGTGTTGATGCAGAAGTGGTGGAGGGACGAGACTGAATCATGACATGGCTTGCGGATGGGGAGAAAGATGGAATGTTTGGTGAGAAAAGGAGACGGTGTACCAATGAAAAGCATGTTTTTGCGAGGAATGATTCGGGATTTACTGATGAGGTGATTATGTGTCCATCATGTAGCGGTTGAATTGTTGCCTAGAGTATTATTTCTTTCCCAGTGAGTTGCCATCTCACCTCCCCCTGAGCTATGAAACACCCGATCCCGAATTTATATGCTTCCTCGGCGCAACCAGATTACATATGGTGAAATTAAAATGTATAAACCGCATTAAAACTATTTAATTAGTATGGGATATAAGCAATACTACTTATACTAGAATTCACAGCTATTTATAGAGATGCGGTGTTTTGCTAGGCATTTCTACAGAGCTTACCTGACGTTGCCGGCGCCAGTAGTCAGCTGGGCAAGTCGGTGCCAACGCCTGTCAACACCAACCAGCCGCGGCAGGAGAATATTTTATTTTCCCTAGAATGAGACGAAAAGAAACTATCAAAACAAAGAAACCATCCCTTTGGTTGTGTTACTTGTAAATATCTTAACCACCTATGGAATAAAATGGTTAGGTAGCCCACGGATAACCCAAGAAAAACTTGGATATCCACGGCTGCCCAGGGGTACGTACCCGTTTTGACACCCTACCCCAGTGGCTAATCCTTGTCAGCCCACCCTCGGCAACTGGTTCATGCGTTATTCCCGAGCGCATCTACTTTTGGACAACCACAACCACGCGGTGCAATAGACTTTAGAAACACCACAAAAATGCGGCCGTGAGCATGGAACGCGCTTATCAACCATCAGCTACG
The DNA here is from genome assembly GCF_019434415.1 of Metarhizium acridum. NCBI lineage: Eukaryota > Fungi > Ascomycota > Sordariomycetes > Hypocreales > Clavicipitaceae > Metarhizium > Metarhizium acridum. Next base: position 2,463,080 of record NW_027094018.1, on the reverse strand, counting down.
TCATGTTACTTCTGCTCACCTTCAAGCTATAGCCACCTATCAGACACGCGGCGACGACGCAACTGCCACTCTCGCTCATACCAACGTCCACACTGGCCGCCAAGAGCCGGCCCATCATCGCCTGGCCTCCATGACCATGACAGCTCTCCCCGACACCATCGCCACATATTCATCCTCACCATGGAAAATGGATACTCAACGAGCAAGAACCTCAACACCAGCCATCCGATGCTCGTTCCACCACGTATCAACAGCGACCCCAAGCGCCCTCTTCCGCAAATCTAATCGTCAGACCACGTCGTGTCAGACGGACCCACCAAGCCACATTGACATGCATTGTTCCTCGCCCTCAAAAGCCCAGCTCGTCCTGCTCCTCATCAGACCATGTGACAGGAGAGCGCGTCTGTGTCATTCCAAAATGTCACTCAGTCAAGCACTACCATTGTTTGCCGTGCGCCCATGTGCGGAGCAGGAGGGAGGCCCCGACGCTGACATGGCCCGTCCAGCCGGGCTCGTGAACCTTGACGGTTGGCAACATCGGGACCATGGTGTGTACATCCAGACCCTCGGTCACCCCCGTCTGCTTGCCAACATTCAAAATCTCTGCTAACAATTTTCAAATCCTGCGTCTGTCGTTTGACCTCTTCTTTTGGCATTGTTAAAAGCCAGGGTGCGTCATATCCGCCCAACACACCATCCACTTACACAACACCACGGCCTCACCGGCTGCGAGGTTCCAAACCCCGCCACGATACAAAACAATGGACTTGCTGCCCTCTGAGCTCCTCTGCGAGATCCTCTCCCACCTGCCTCCGTCCTGCCGGCCCTCGACGCGCCTTACTTCGCGCCGCTTCAACGCCATACTCGCCCCGCAATCGTTCCCGTCTGTGCCGTCCTTCATCGACCCCGGTGCCGCGCTCTTGAAGCTCGAATCGGGCGCTCTCCAGGCACGACGGCGTCAAGTGACTTCTATTTGGTCCCCTAGCTGCTGCGTGCCCGCTGATATACCCATTCCGCACAGCTTCCTCCTCGCTGTGTATCTTGCGTTTTGCGGCAGACAATGGCAGCCCTTTTCTGAAAAGACGAGCGGGGCCTCTGGGGAATGGGATTCGGATAGTGGGATCGGTGTAAGTGAGGATGATGTGGACTTGGAGTGTCACGAGTTGACGGTTGACAAAGTGGTGCAACATCTGCAGAGGGACGACGTTACCGAGGAGAGCTTGCGGGCGGCCATGTTCCGGTATGCCCTCTACTTGAGTTATTCGTACCGAGGGGCTGGGGAGGCACCATCGTTGTGGGTATTTAATAAGAAAACGTGGGCGAGTAAAGAGTGACGCCTCATGGAAGGAATTGCATCCTCTGGGTATATACATGGTTCACGCTGGAGTCTGGGAAATTGCCAAAGGTCTTTGAGCATTAGGGGTGGTGTTTATTGTTTGTATATACTGGCGTAGAGCCTGATGCTACTTGTTGCTAAACTTGAAGGTTATCCTTGCGTCATCTCCGTGTCGGTCGCCTCCGCTACTGCTGCATTACTCGTATCAAATTTCCATCCGTGAACGAATTCTTTGCTTCGACTAAACTCGTTACTCACATTTCATGTCGGCCTTTTCGGGAGTTTGGGCATTAAGCTTTCCACCAACAGGTGCGCAATTGCCCCGAAGAAATGTGGATACTGGTTTAGAATAAGAAAGCAGCGAAAAAGGCGGCGGCTGCGAGGGCTCTGATGATGTGGTTGGTGCTGGCACCAGCAGTTGGGATAGCTGTGTGCGAAGTGGTATGAGACGTCGTGTTATTACCGGTCTTTCCAGTGGGAGTACCAGTGGCTGTAGGAGTAGGGGCAATCATCAGAGTCGGTAGGCGACCAAGTACCAGTCGAGGAACGTGTTGGGTTGGCCGGCTCACTTTGAGTGGTATGGGGAAGTGTGGCAGTTCCCAGGCTGGTGCCCTCTGGGATGCTCATGACACCCGACGTGGAAGTACTGGATGAAACAGGACCTGGTGTTGTCGAGGTCCCAACAGGAATGCTAGCGGTGCGAGTAGGAGTCCCAAAGGTAGGAGACCTGGGAACCTCGGTTGGGATGTACGTAGGGTTACATAGGACGGCAGGAATGGTGTATTGAGTTGGATGATAGACGACGCACTGGTCAATGGGACAAAACGTCAACGCATAACCTTTATCCCCAGGCATCTCTGACAAGACTTACTGCCTTTTGGCAAACCGCATCGTTGGCGTCTTTCGAACTCTGCCAGCACAAGCCGATTCCATCTGCAGGAGGCGATGGAATAAGACTCTCACGACAGAATGTGCGAGTGCCCACCTTGTTGGCGTCGCATACCACGAGGGTCGTGTCATCCAAACAGAAATTGACATTGGGCTTCTCACAGGCGACCTTGGCATCAACAGGAATGCCTCCATTAGGAACAGCAGAAACAACCGCGGCTGCAGCAGCGAATACAGCGACGGCGGTCTTCATGATGGGCGACGTGGTCAAGCTTTTAAGAGAAGAAAATCTGAGCAGAGCCGCCCCAGCGTATTCCGAGTCAGAAGCGAATGACAAAGTTGAAAGTAGAGGTTCGAGAGTCGGGCGATGGCGGTTCGAACCTCTTATAGCAAACTAGGACATGACCAGATTTGTTGTCGTACACACGGCGCTCTAACTACAAAGTATGATGATGGTGATGTGTCACCGGGCCACCTGCATGAATTAGTCTCAAGCGCAAACTAGCAAACTTCGAAGCACATAAAGTGCCGGGGCCAGTGAGGTCACACTCAACAGGGCTGCTGTTGTCTCAATGTCGGCAAGGTCATCATCATCTAGGCCAGTCTCAGCGCACGGCAGTCGAAAGGCCTTTCTGGACTTGGACCGTGCTGGAGACAAAGACCGGCTAAAAAGACCATGGTCAATGGACCAACAATCTATTACCATCCTGAAAGTGTCACAGTATTTGCCTGATCGGGCTGCAAAGAGACGAACGACGGACTTGATAGGTGAGCCGTGTCTGGCCGACTTTGAGAACACGTCCATCTGCTAGGATCAGTCTGCGCATATACGAGAATCGAATTCTGTTTTTAGAGAGTGGCGGCCGAGTGTTCGGCGAAATGGCATCGACTAATGCTAGAGCCTCAGTATGGCTCATGTGGGAAGGTCTTGGAGATACAGAGGCTGGTCCAATTATCAAGAAAGATGGCACTGGGACGGATGGAAGATGTAGGAAGTCGGTCTGGGTTGGCGCCACAGACGTTAAACCCGTTTGGTCCCCCCTCAATGTTGGCAGAATGCAACCCACAGATTGGTGGCACCTTCCCGCTGGTTCGTGGTGCCAGTGCGCCGACCCAGTGCTCCTTCCGCCGGGACTAGCTCGAGAACATGACCATGCCTTCATGCCGTCATAGGGTCGCTTTTGTCCTCCTGATGAGATCTGCACCCGAGTACGAAGGAATGCCACCTTGGAGTTTATGGTGTTATCTTTTTGTTTTTGGCCCCTACCGCCTCTTCTGTGGATGCAAATAACTATTTGCCATTGTATTGGTGGCTACCATTTGGCTCCTCCATGCTCCGATGATCTCGCTGTTTTCTACCCCTGCGGAACCGACATTACCAGCGAGCGCCAATGCTGCCACGCATGGAATAAGCCACCCGGTGCACAGGTTGGCCATCATACTTGGTCCTTTCTCTTTCCTTGTCTTCACGAAAAGCTGTCCCCGATACTTATACGAGACGCAGGGACCCTTGTTGTGCTCCCTCCGCTCCCTCCAGCCCACATTCGTCGGTGCGGTTTCTACTGCCCAGGTCTCCGTGCACGTCCAGTGGCTTCTGAACCCCAGATTCTCCTACTATCATCATCCTTTGTTTAAAGGTAATCCGGTCGATAAGGCTATTGTCATCTCTTGGCACATCCGGCGAGCTCGTGGGTTCCAGGACATGTCAAGCCACGCCCAAGTGTCCGTAGTAGGTATTCCAACACTCGCAAGCAGTAACAGCATATTGCTGCTCAGCGTTTGTCCGCATGCTAACAATCCGATACAACAGGCGGAGTGGCCAAAGCCAACCTCCAAGGCACTTGTACTTCATCGTCAGCCGGGAGGATGAAGCACCGCATGGTACCCAATATACATGCTACATCTTCTGCAGCCACGGCCGCTGAGAGACGTGCCTTTCAAGGGCCAGCTTTTCATTCCCATCTCTGCTTCTGTCAATCCCGCTCTTATTCATATGCCTTCTTCGACAATTCGCAACGGCCCGTGTCGAGACCGTGTTATTCGCGGCAGCGACGGCCTTGACCGCTTAAAACAACACGGTGATCAAATGCACCTTTGCACCCCGCAATCCCATTTCCATAATAATTACCTGTCCTCAAGTCGCTATCAGATGAAACCAACCCACCGTGACAAGTCAGCGAGACGATTCTATGGACCGCAATCTATGTAGCAACCCGTCCGCTTTGTTCACCGCAAAATACACGACGGCTCTACCAACGATAACTTTCTGTTTAACCACCATCAGACACAATTTCTATACAGGCCTTGATAAATTTGCTCCGCACCGCCGGCCTCGAAGATATTCAGTTTCCTAGTGCATGTGTGTTGGTCGGCCTCCTCCACCCTACGATGCAAGTAGTCGGCAGGCTTCTGACAAGCAATATACCACGATGCGCACCCAAATCTTGACCAATCTGTTTCGTCGTTCACTTTTCGTTCTAGAGTTTGCTAACCCTGACCCATTGTAGAGAGAAAAGGTGATGCACTCGAACCATCGACTGCTCTTCGCACAAGGTTGTACCGTAGGTTCATGCCATTTGAGGGTATTCTTGTCCCTTTCGGGACGCAATATGGAGCGGCAGTAGAACAGTTGTGCAAGAGCTGCCGTGTGAGCATGGGGAGGTCTGACGATGATGCTTAAAGACTTACGAGACTGGGCGCATTCCCTTGGGGCGAAAGAGCCATGTGCTGCCTTAATCCTATTTGGAATTTTTCCTAGTTTACTCTCACAGCCATCCATTGTGTGAAGTACATTGCGTCCATAACCCTTGCAAGACATGAAACTATGCAGCTTTTGTATTTCCCATCTCTGGGCTTACTGTCGTCTTCAACAGCTGATTCTCGTCTACCCCTGCTCCATTAGTGAATATGCAGTTTCATCAGACATCTTTCTCTCCGCTTAGAAGAGCTATCATCTACACAGCACTCTCATTCCGTACTTCAAAAATTAACCCTTATAACACAAATTGTGTCCTACAGCGGTCCAATCCTGGCTAAAGCTGTTCCCCCGTAGTTATCGTCGTCTCGCCTGGAGTTTGGTCTTCACCAGCCAGGACAAAATGCTCTCTCGTCCAACCAAACCGCCTGGTCAACCGGCGGCCAATCTCGGAGCGTAGCATGATGGGGTCAATCTTCGGAACCGGGTGAGGGCGGTGGAATATAATGGTTTTGCTGGTCGTGGTGCCTTGGTCGTCTGCTGTGCTATGCAATTCGAACCGGACTGCCGAACCGCCCCCGCTGCTTACTACGCAGCCGGCGTGGTTCATGGAGTGCACGAACTCATCCCACTTGATCGTTCTGCATCTTTCTTCAGAAGAAACAGGGAAAATGAGATGGAATATCTCAAGCTGTTGTTTTGGAACTGCTCTCTTTTTGACCGTTGGCTTCTCTGTGGTGCCGTTATCTTCTATGGCAGATTCTGAACCAACGCGTTCAGTGCCCCTGGTCTTGATTTTGTCCGAATGAGCCGCCAGTTCGAGGACTGGGTTGTAGTTGCCGGAACTGGAACAGCCAAAATGCACGAAAGGGCTTGGTTCGGGCTTTATCCCGGCAATTTCTGCGAAGGACGCCTCTTCCCTTTGTATGGCCTCTTTGTACTCAGCAGTGAGATGCACTGACAGGGCAGCAATTGTTCTGCGGGTTGTCTCGTACCGGAGAGACCGTTCCTCGAAACCACATCTCACTCCCTTACGCATGCTTTCCCAGAACAATTCTATACTGTGTCGTTGATACCTAGATTCCTGGAGTCGAGCCATGTTTTTGGGGCCACTCGGCGGGGGCCTATTGTAAAAGTCACGCAACAACAGCTTTCCGACCTCTTCAAATGATTCTGATCTTCTTTTTGATTTTGGTTCTGATTGTGCTTTCGGGTTCTCCTGTCTGCAATACACGCAGTTTGCGCAATCCTGATGGGCGATCATTTCGTCTTCGTCCCGTTCCCTCATCCGAGTCCATGACGAGCTGTGCCTAAATAGTTTCAAATGATGTGTAGCTTCGCTTGCGGCGGCTATGGTGCTGATGCTGCGCATCATATCAGGACTCACTCTTTTCAGCTCCCCAGGATTGTTTTGGAGATGGTGTTCCAAGGCTGCAACAAGGCCTGCCTCCCCAAATTGCTGGCACATCCTAACCTCAAGTCTCCCAAGGTGGAGAAGGTAGCATGCCGACGGATCTCTCTGATATATCTGACTTATTCGGCATCTGGCTGCATGCATTGGTATACACGGTGAGAATGAAAGAACCCTTTCGTAGTTAAAAAAGTGCTTGAATTCTGCAGAATTTGTCATAGCGCGGTAGAGATTTACACTATGAAAGCAAGCCATATTCCAAATATCATTCTCCAACTGGTCGAGTGCTCGCACCTGAGCTTTGCGTAGACAGTTCCTATCTTCTGAAGGAGGTATTTCATTGTAAAGGAGCTTCTTCAACTCGATGCATTGTTGCTCTTCAACTCGATGCATTGTTGCTCACAGTCTCCAAGAGAGAAAAGCAGGATACATTCAACAAACAAGGCATCACCCAACCTGGCTTCAGCCTCTGCGATCGTTTGGGAGTGCGTATTGTTGTACGTATTTTTGATATGTTGTCGAAAGTATGCTGGCTTCATCTGAAGGCTGTAGAAGTGATCTTCAGTTTCCTCTATTCGGGATCTCACCAAAGAGATGATGTAATCCAGATCTTCGCCTACTGGCCTCGAAAATGGTTGGTTAATGTAGGTTGACCAGTACTCGACCTTCCCGATGTGCTTGCATCCAGAAGCGACTTGAGAATTCCATCTATCACAACCATGAATAATTGAAGTATCGGCACCATGGAGTACGCCCTCAACAATTTTGCAGAGTAAAGTCATCAAATGTGCCTGTGCCTCCAGGACCGACGATGCTTGAGGAAAGGGTAACCCAAGAACGTGGTGGACAACACCATAATGACTGTCCTCCACAACTGACCCATATCGTGCTCCCTGCATGTAGATAAATTTGTCTGAGTACTCGAGTTTGAGGTATTCGTGTTTCCAGGGTTCACCTAGCTGACACAAGTCAAAAAATGCCCACTCATATGGATGGTACTCGGTTCGAACGTGCAACAAGGCAAACAATACGGATACATTGGCCGTAAGCCGGTTAATGCTCAACCATGGCAATAAAAACTGCTTCCGAATGATGCTATCTCTGTTACCCAAGTGGGTGACTCTCGAATCATACAGGCATCGCATGTCCGACCTTATCTCGTTTGCAATGGGGGGCTCGATTTTTTCGAGAACTGCCCGACGTTTGGCTTGGCTCATCTTCCTCCACCGCGACATGATAGCGTCCCCATGATTCTCCAGGCTATTCTTCAAGAAAGCTCTGGCAATAGTGGCATCTTTGATGAAACCGGACAGCAGAGAGCGAACTTCATCGTCATTGAGCGTGCGGGTGAAGTCTGAGGGCGGCGTAAGTGTCAGGGTCTCATATTCGAACTCGAATTGACATTCGTCGCAGGCACATTTTGGTCTGTTCATTCGATGACTCGCACCACTTTTTGTGATTCTAGAGTGCGAGTCCATAGGAAGAGTGTCGTTGTCATGCGATGAGTACCCAAAAAAATACTCTCTGGGCTCTAAAATTTGGTTGCTGCTGAGGATCTCAAAGTGAGTGGCGTTGGGAGAATACGGTCCATGCTGTTATGTCGTCAGAAGTAGGTGAAAGTCAGGTGAGAGAAAACTAAGAAGAAAGTGACACGAAAGTGAGAAGTAGCATGTGTCTCATTGTCAACTCCCAATTCGTTACAACCAGTGCAAACGCAAACGTAGGCGCAAACAAGGCTAAGGAAAGATCATTGGCTGACATTTAAAGATCGAAGATGTTGGTGGTTATTACTCAAAGACGGGTAACTTGTGCGCGAACAAATTACACCCGCCCTCTTCTATCAATATTAGCATCATGATTAAAAAGAACCATTTAGGTGTTCAAAGCTGTCGCCCTTTTGCTGAGGGTAGAGATAGTGCCATGCAAGATGCTGCTCTCACACGGAGTACGTCAAGCATGATTTGCAAACTGGCGTCCCGTTAGCCATGACTCCCAGGGCATAATAAAGGCCTAATTCAATAGGCCTTTCGACATGGTTGTCAAGCTGTTGCTGGTGTATCGTGCAGTAGACCTGGATGCCTCGGTATTAAATTGCATTTGTGCATACTCCGTACGTGGCAATAAAAATTTACTTTGTTTTCAGATAATGCAACTGTTCTTTTGAACCCGCTTTATGCCAGCGTAGTGAAACGAGTTTTGCAAGTCCAAAGACTCACACGAGAAGGAAAGAGCGCTTAGGGCGTGAAATAGAGCAATGTCATTCAGGCCAGACGTCTTATAGGTATAATAGGTCCCAAGAACCGCAAAGCAAAGCCGAGTTGAATTGCATCAGTGTATCACATGATCAAGCGCGGAGCGCAACATCACGGAGCCTTGACAGCGTTATGGCGCCGGTGTGAAGGCGGACAAAGTGCGGCGACAGGTCCCAGCAGTCAGGATTGTCACGAAACCTACTCGGTAGGTCGACTTGAAAACATTAGGGATGTTGCTGCTGATGGAGGATGGGGACTGCGGAGAGCCTCGTGCCAACCTAGTAACATGACCGGACTGCAGCAGACTGCAAGGGTTGGATGCAGGGTGGTAGAGTGGTGGAGGAATTCATTCGGATTGTACGGAATGGAGGGTGGTGGGTGAGTTGGGCATTCCATATTTTAGAACTGAGTACGGAATAGTCGGCAGTTCAAGTTACCAATGCGAGGGCAGAACAGGGAACCAGAACGCAGGCTGTTGACAATGTCGCCCAGCGCAGCGACATATGACACAGCATCCTCGGGGGCTGTCTGCCGCTAGTTCATGTCGCTGATAGGACATCGGGAGTTTCAATGTTTGAATAGTTGCTCGGCGACGGTGGCGAATGCTGCTCTCTTAGCCAAAGTCCGAGTTAGATGGTGATGGTTGATGTTGGAGGATGGGGGATGGATGATGCTTGGCTGGTGATGTCCATATGCAAAGCTTACCAGAATGGTGTGGGAAACGGTTGCAAGTGTCGTCCGCGAGAGGCATCGAGACGCAGAACGGGCAATCCGTTCTACTCGGTAATACGGAACGATTTGTGTTCGTTCTTGGGACGCTCCAGCCACCTGGTTCGCCTGTCCTAGGCTTTTGAAGTTGCGCAAGCCTTGCCCCTCCACGGTTCCACGTTTTCGGGACTCCTGCAGAAGGGTATCCAGGCATCTGGGCTGAAGGGAATTGAAATGGGTATTGGGCAGAGTCTGGTAAGATCAGTAAAAGCTCATAGGTGCTGACCAACAAGTGCGCTGTTACCTAGCTCCGCACCCACCAGACTAGTTACGGCGCGTTTGGATGGTGAACTACTCGGTAATCAGTCAGGTGAAATTCGCCTGCAAACCGCGTAGTCTTCCGCGCCGTCCCGCGCGGCCCTGGTGGCGTCAGCATCCAGCCTTGGCCTCTGGATGGCCGTGCAACCAGTTTGTGGGAAGCATTGAAAGCAAGGGGTGCAACTGACGGGTGGAACTGGCGGGTGTGAAACAACATGACAGACGAGTGGAGGAGGTGGCTCTGGAGTGGAACTGGAAGAAAAGCCCATCCGTCATTTTCAGACCAGGTCCTGGGGGCTTCAGGACAGGCACTCCAACGGGCACTACGGGCAGGAAAGCGGGACCCGCGCGTCGTTTGAGTTCTTTCCTTCCCTTGCGACCCTCTTCCTCCTTCCTTTGGCCGGGCTGCCACTCCGCCAACGGCATCCAATGACATGCAACTGACGAAGCCATGAGCTAGCCGGCAAGCACCGTTTCCTTCCTCCTTGCTTGCTTCCTTCCTTCGCCAGGCCGCCCACCTGCGCAAAGTGAGAGTGAGCATGAAACTATGAGTACTCCGTACACACATGACATATTAACCAGCACATTGCCGGGTAAATATCTGCCACTGTCAGTCCTCCCTCATTTGATGCAATGATCAAATCATCCTCAGCGACTCCGACCCCCAATCTGCATTGACACGCCGGCTATCGCCGCGACCGTTGTGCTGTGCCGCCTCGCTAGGGCATTTGTCTCGTTCTTTTTCGTATCCCATCTGGCTTTCGTAACCCCCGTCCCACACCGGCGCACGGCAGGCTTGCAAGCATCATCATTGTTGGAATCATCGCCCCTCACTGGCTGCTCGAGTCTTTTTTTTTCGCTCCCATCTCTCATCTCTCACCTTAGACCTCAGACCTCAGGACCCGCCGAGTCACACTGCACCCATATCCGCATCGCAAACCTGTCTCGCCCCTATCCACCATCATTATCGCACACATACCTACTTGCTTCCATGCCTCGGGAGCCCCTTTAATATTGTCCCTTGTCTAATCTTTGTTGCTGCCTTCCACGCGCTTTGGACCAGCTGGACATCTATTACCCATCCAAGGTTACCCTGGCGCCGCGGCAGCTACCCAGTTTGCTTCATGTTGAGCCACCTGTCCAATTGAATGGCGTCGCCAGAACCTTCAGTATGCACAGAATCCCTTGTTTCAAGACAGTCAACACAAGAGAACATTATATAAATCTCTCTGCCCCTGCGTCTCCTCCCCTCACTCATCGAGCATGCTCAAGCCGAGTGCCGTCATTTCATCGCCCACAATGACGGCACCGACAGTACCTGATTATGACCAAGGCCTATTCGAGGCGGGCTCAAATGCTCAGCGGCAGTTCAAAAAGCGCAAAGTTCTGCCTCGCCCACGCCATGACCGAGCTATTGACGATTCTCCATCGGTGCCCGCAGCCTACGACCTACACATCGACACATCAGCTCTTCCTGGCGTCCCAGACTCCCAAGCCTCCAGTCCACGAACTTTGAAGCATCAACCGCGGAGAATAGGGACTGGCCCTGATTTACCCCCTACTCCTCCAAACTACTCTCGCGCCTCGTCAGGTAGTTATCCAGCTCAACCATCTAGTCCTCCACCTCTTGACACCATTATTCGAACACCCCAAGTCTCGTCAAAACGACCGCCGGCAACGCCACCAGATCAACGTAGTCCCCCAACGCCTGATGTTACGCCGCCTCAGCCTGCCAGCCGACCACGCGCTTTACGTCCCGCAACTCTTGATCGCTCTCGGACTGCAACCATCGCAACGGATTCTCGCACCGAATCGTTCAAGACTGCCCGAGAAGAACCGCTGTCGTCTGAGGATGAAGCCGTCATGTCAGCTGTGAAAACCATTGTGACTTCGTCAACGCCATCGCAAACTACAGTTTCTCGAGTACCCGTAAACGCCACTAGTCATATGGTCAAGCCTCAGGCTTTGGGCCTTGCCCTCGAACGCCTAAATGCGAAACCAGCCGAGGGCTACACTCCCCCGACTCACGGCGAATTGGCTCAGTTTGGCGGCGAGTGGAACTCTCCCAATCGGTAGAGCAAGAAATGGGATAATAATCTCGAAAGAATGGTATCTGTGGGCAGACGCCGTCCCCAGCCTGTTCAGCCAAGGACCACGCGGGCAACCTCGGAGAACAGCGCGGCGATAGAAGATAATATGATCACCCCTACAAATGCGACAGAGGCTGTCCGAGGCATGTCTCTTCAAAGTACCGCCATAGCCAAGTCATCGCCCAAAACAACCCCGCAGAAAAAGCGCGCAGGATTGAATACAGCGCCCCTGGAACTGAAGGGAAATATCGAGTCGCAAAGATCGTCTGGTCTCTCTTATCAGTCTTCACGTTCCACTGTGATTGGAGCTATACTGATGGATAATCAAATTCCACCTCAAAGACAGAAGACCTTACGGCATGTTCGCAAGCGAAGAGAACTCAGAGAGACAAGCCCATGTGGTCCGACAGGCCGTTGCAGACATTTTTGAATTGCAGGATCATACATGGCCCTTTTCATCTCCATTGCGAAATGAGCCTGCCCGGCGACATGACAGCTACACTTCCACGGCTAGCACAAAACCAATACCTAGTAGACAAGCAAGACGTGAAGTTTGGAAGAACGGCGGCATACCTGTAGTGGTCATTCCTGATCGAAGGTCATCAAACAAGTCAAAGTCAAGAGAACCTTCTTTGCGCTCCACATCAAGCCGACATTCCCGGACCCGAAGTGTCGGGTCCTTCCCTCTTGATCGATCGCCTCTTCCAAGTGAAAAACTGTCTTTCGAGAGGCAATCGCGGTGGGACCGATCTACGTCTGTGTCAGAACGGTCGGAGCAGAGAACTATTGATTTTCCACCCACTATCCCGGCCCGCTCGTCGTCACTGTCGGCCCCGACAAGCCGCACTACCTCCCGGGCTGGCTCTCTGACTGCCGAAAGTCTTAAGGCTTTGAACGACGTACATCGCCAAATTACCAAGACATTGCCGTCTCCAGCTATGCCTACAGAACCACCAACGTCTTCTGCCACAGGACAAGCCATACCGACACTGCCAGTACCGCCAGTACCACCAGTGACATCACCCGTCATCACAGTGCACTCTCCGCAGACTCCTAGGTCTGAAGGGGGTGGATTTGCAATTGAGCACCCTGGCACAGATCATCACGATGATGCAGCGTCAGCAAGGAAGTACTCATCTCGCACGACGCCATTCTCCGTAGTATCGGTAGAAACCAATTGGACGGCCCTCGAAGTATCTGAAGCGCAGGCTATTCATATGTATCCCCACCAAAACTCATCAGTTTTGCTGGTGAATCATTCTGCCAAGCACTCAGATGCATCTGACTCTACGGAGAAGGGTCTCAAGACGGTCGAGTCAAATGAGCCTCCGAAAATCACAGCTACCAGCCCCGAAGGCGGCCTAGTGACGCCTGAACAACGACAGTCATCGGAGGAAGTTGACTCTCCTCTTCGAAACCCTCGTGCGCCGCCGGATCCGCCTGCACTCCCACCAGCGATCAACTTTATTCCTGCCACGCCATCTGGTTTAACACCTGCTAGTGAAAAAGCAGAGCCAACTGCAGGTTTTTATGAACCAGAGAATGGGAAACCCGGTCGAAGATCGTCAATTGTTCGGAGAGCCCTAAGCCGACGCAGACACTCCATAGGGTACCCTCCTAGTGCTTCAAAGCAGCCGGGCTTCCTAACCAGAACATTTTCTCTTTCGCGAAGCGCCCGGAAGTCTTTCGACTCACAAGGGCCCAGAAATATCAATTCCGACATGGATCCATATTACGGGGAAAGAGGAGATGAATCTATGGAACAAGACAGGCTGCATCCTCACTGGCGTCCGCAGTGGGAAACTGAAGATTTTTGTGATTGTGCAGATTGTCGCCGCAGAGTTTGGGTGGACGACGAAATTTATCGATATCCCCCAGTTGACAATCGACCACGTCCCACAAAGCGAAGTCTGAGCACCAAAATGAAGCAGACTTTCGCGATCTTGCCATCCCGGGCTGAAAAACAATATGAGGCTGACGATATCCACGGGCCTCAACGCCGCACAGTCCAACGAACACCCAGTGGCAATTTAAAAGTAATGCGTCGGAGAGCAAGTTCTGAATCGCTGAAGAAAATTCCGAATATTAACTATGATCAACGGCCTGTCTCAGAGGGCAACTCGCAGAAGGGATTCTGGCGCGGGCATTCTTTACGGAAGCGGCCAAGCCATGAGAAGTTGCACAACTCTTCTTCGCTGAGCAGCAAACTCGCGATTGAGGGGCTCCCAAGCCTGACACGAATGTGGAATGAGAGACGACGAGAGAAGCGTACACAGGAGCTTCGACAGATGATTAGTGGACCAAGAGAAGTTCGCGATGGCGTTGGCGATGTCATCAGAAACAGCCACATTAAAGGTCTACAAAACGGATATCCTGATCAAATATAGACAATAAAGGGGTAAGGATTCAAGGGATCGGTCAATAATGATCAGGGTGATAAGGACGAAACGAAAAAGGGCGACAAATTGAGGGAGTGGTCGGGGGACTCCCCGACTCTTTGAGAAGACGCACACACCTTGCACGGAAGTACAAGTTATGAATGCCATGACGTTGACGGGTTATGATTACGGTGAAATTTTATGGGAAAGGTTATATCCAGCTTATTTGGTATGGGCATTGGGCACCCGGTGTTCGATTGAGCTCATGCAATGATGATTGCGAAATTGTGGAATACCGATGAATTGTTGCGAGTTTGATTTCGATGCGTATTTTTTTATGGCTTTTTTTTCTTGTTGCAAATTTTTTTGCCTTGAGCGGTCTTATATTGCTTTCGATGACTGCTGTCTCTGGCATGGTAACGACATCAGAAGAGGGAAAGATTTACGAGCATGTATTATAGATGTGATTGTGTGCTGCAATAACAGGTTGTCTTGCTGTCCCGAGCAAGCGTTGCAGAATGAAAACAATTTTGTGCGCCTTTTTGCAATAGTACAATTGAAAACTACATAAAAGGCTTGAATGAATCACTGTCTAGTGTAGCAGAACTTGATTTGCCCAAATGTTGCGGTGCCTGGTATGCCAAGACCTACTTCTCAGCTGACCGTTAACGCCAATCGACTCCCAAATACAAACTTGAACGAATGAATTATGCCCCCGTGGGTTTCTCTCTCCCTTTGACTCTAACTTTCACCTTCTATCCTGTCCAGGCGCACCATGACCACCCGGGAAGCCAGGCGGCGGAGCAGAGCCAGGAGGAAAGCCTTGCCCTGGAGGAGGCGGCATGCCCGGCATACCAGGGAATCCTGGAGGCGCGCCGGAAGCCCCCGGAGGAGGGAACGGAAGCCCTCCAGGCGGTGGAGGGAAGGGCAGGCCGCCGGGCGGAGGAACAGGTAAACCATTGGGGCCGAGAGGGAACGGAGGCATAGGAGGAACGCCACGGCCACCAGCAGGAGGAGGGGGCACTCCATGGGGGAGCTGGCCTGGAGCAGCGCCAGGCATACTAGGAAATGGAGGAGGGCCGCCTGCTATACGGTCAGTATGGTTGCATATTATGGTCGACTGCGACGACAGTTGTACCTGGGAATGGGAATGGTGGCGGGAAAGCATTGCCCGGCTGGTTTTGAGGAAGCATGGGGTTCGCATGTGCTTGGCCCTCGGCAGCATAGGATGAGGTGATGGAGTCGATGACTGACTGTGCCTTTTCGTGGCCGATCTCTGTAGCCAGATTGTTAGATGTATGGTCTCTTGGAGGGATATCATGAGACGGAGAGGGGACCGAGTATGGTGGGCTCGTACGTTGGTAGTAGTCTACCACATTGCGCAAATGGTTCTTGCCACTATTATGAGCCTTGCGCACGCTCATGGAGTCGTGGGTGAGGTATACATCGCAGTAGTCGCCTAGATGGTGTGAGTTTCGTGATGAGTTGGGTGGGATTCGAGGTGTGGCAGGTTCAAGCATACAAAAGACTATTTGGAAGGTTAGCATGAGTATTATACCCGTTAGTTGGTGTGGAGGAAGCGACTCACATTTCGGCATTTTGATGTCCTGTCCAGCAATCAGCACCAGCAGTGTGACAGCTCAATCGCCAAAGGTTCAAGATGTTGGTTTTTCGGGAAGCCCTCGTCGCGACGAAAAGAGCCATGGCATCCACACGAGGCTACACTCTACGCCGTGGCCCCACACATGACTAAGGATCTGGAGCTACTCGACTAGGTACTTGTAGGCTTTTTGAGAGCGCAGGGGGGGGTCCAGGTGCAAGCATTCACGAAATCAACCCTGATTGGATGCTCCCCTGTTCCACACCATTTTGGTAAACGCGACACCTTGCAAGTTCCCCAAGTTCGAAGAGGTGCTGCTCTGCATGTTGTGCGGACTGTGATAAACCTCCTTTCCCTTCGTATCCCTATTTGCATGTCAACGTCAACACATCGACGCAACGCAAAAACACCATGGCAGTACAACGCTCGACGCTGCAGTGGCTCTGCAGTCTGCTGGTACTTGTTGGGGTCGCCAACGCACTCAAGTTTGATCTTATTGCGCACAGTGGCGGCGAGAACACCAAGAAGGAGAGGTGTATTCGCAACTTTGTCGGACAGGAGACGCTGGTTGTTGTCACGGCTAAGGTGGACGGGTTCAAGGGCGATGGAATGGTTGTCAACATGCACGTATGTCACGGATTTTTCCGCCGGAAGGGGTGAATTGGGAAACAGTTGGGGCGTTTGGTTAGTCCAGGTACTGATTGCATGAATGACAGGTTCGCGATGCATTGGGCAACGAGTACGGCCGTCCTAGAGATATCGTCGGCGAGTCAAGAGTGACGTTTCAGTCTCACACCGATGCAGCTTTTGACGTTTGCTTCGAGAACTTGTTGTCAGGCTGTAAGTCGCGGTTTCCAAAGGTCCTTGGAGCCAACGAGCTGCGTCTTCTGCCAACTAACTGGTGCACATAGCCCGCCGACCCAACCCTGCCTCTCGCCACGTCGAACTCGACATCGACATCGGCGCCGACGCCAAGGACTGGAGCGCCATCCAGGCCACCGAGAAGCTCAAGCCCGTCGAGGCTGAACTCCGCCGTATCGAGGAATTGACCGAGGAAATCGTCCAGGAAATGGACTACCTCCGCCAGCGAGAGCAGAAGCTCCGCGACACCAACGAGAGCACCAACAACCGTGTCAAGTGGTTCGGCGTCACAACTACCTGGATTTTGATTGGCCTCTGGGCGTGGCAGATTATGTACCTGCGGGCTTACTTCCGTTCCAAGCATCTTATCTAGAAGCCGTTTCTTTTCCGTCCGTGGGAATCAGTACAAGACAGGCAAAGAAAATTCTCGGTATGCCCCTGTCGTCATGGTGTCCTTTTATTTCCTTGTCGCGATTCAGTGTGTCAGAGCGACTTTTGAAGGGCGATATTTCGAAATTCGAAGGCTAGAGTAGTTGCGAAACGGGGCGTGGTTTTTGTCTCTCAACTGGGTAGTTTCATTGGGTTGGCCGTCCTATGTCTTTATTTGTTTTAGTTGGCGGCTACTTACAACCCGGCATGCTGGCGTTTGTACATCATGATGGACGACAAGGGAATAAGAAGGGAGAGGAGTATCAAAAAGCCGATATTCAAGGTCGGAGGGCTATTTGGTTGGCAGCATTTACGGTAGACCTAAATGGCGATAATATGTGGATTTACATGAAGTCGTAGTGAGGTTTCGCATGTGATGGCTTCAAGTAGCAAGGGCGGTTGACGCCGGTACCAAACTCTGTTCACAAAATACAACGCATTCAAGGGTCGAGCAGCACAGATAGTGCACGGTTTCAAGAAGCAATTGATAGCGTAAGAAATCTTCACACTAAAGTACGAAGTGCTCTCCGCAGATGTCGCCTCGCCACAGGCCCACCTCGGTCTCTCCTCTTCGGCAATGGCTTTCCCTCTCGGCTTCTTACCTCTCACCAACTCTACATTTAACACTTGAACCGACCGTCCACCCAGCACTTTTCCATCATATCAGTATCGAACAAGCGATAAAAGAACTCCAAAAAAAAAAAAAATGGCCACGTCCCTCCGGTCCATCCGGCCGGTAACAACCGCAGCAGCGCGGCGCGCAGCGCTCCTCCCCCATCGGCTTCTCACCACCACGCCGCGATACTCGTCCACCAAAGCCGAGCCCATGCCGTCCCAGGGCGAACTAGGCGTCGGCGAGCTGCAAGGCATCGAGTTCCGCGTCGCGCCCATCAAGCGAGTCGGCGAAAACGACGACACCAAACGCGCACGACTCCTCTGTACGCTCTTCCACCCCAATATTACTTTTTTTCTCTTCAAACTTCCAAGATGGGAAAAAAAAAAATAAAAATAAAAATAAAAGCTAATGAAATCCCCATCAAGACCAATCCCGTAAACGAGGAACCCTCGAATCAGACCTCCTCCTTTCGACGTTTGCAAAGGCCCATCTGCCCAGCATGTCGGGCGGCCTCCTGGCGCAGTACGACGCGCT
Organism: Metarhizium acridum; assembly: GCF_019434415.1. Lineage (NCBI taxonomy): Eukaryota > Fungi > Ascomycota > Sordariomycetes > Hypocreales > Clavicipitaceae > Metarhizium > Metarhizium acridum. Next base: position 2,444,964 of record NW_027094018.1, on the reverse strand, counting down.
GCTCGACGAGAACGACTGGGACATATACTACTGGGCGACGCAGCGCGAGCCCTCGGACTCGTATACGTCGACGAACCCGTCGGTGGAGGCGGCGAGCGGCAGCGGCAGCGCGCAGGCAGACGCGGATGCGTTTATTCGGTCTGAGCCGCCCAAGGGGGAGTGGGCGCAGACGGTGGGCAACTTCAGGCCCGCGTACAGACCGGTGCCCGAGCGGTGGAGGGGCAGCGAGGTCCTGGAGATGCTGAGGGCGCACGTGAGGAGCAAGAGCGTCGATGGCGGCGAGGGCGGCGGGATGGCGTTTATGCCTGCTTTGGAGGACCGCTGACCAGCGAGGTGTGGGTTGTGGGAAATAGATGATGCGTAGGGGAGGGGGTGTGATTGATGGACGGATGGATTTTGTACTTTTAGGACGCGGGCCATGGAAGCCATTTGTATAGCATCGAATCCAATATCAAACTTGACTCTTGCTTGAAGCGTCAAAAATGGTAGTCGCGGTTTCACATGCCTCAGCATACAAGGATGCAAAACCCCTCAACAGACCATGAGCAAAGCAAACTCTCACCGTCGACACATTCTCGCACCCCAGAACACGAACACACACACAAGTCTCGATTGCACAATGTATCAACCAATGATATATTTACCCAACCCAGCAAACCACAATGCGCCAATGCCAAAGCCTACCCATTGCTCCGCGCTCACATTAAACCAAAGAACATCAGAAAGCCTCCTTCCTCCACAACAGCTTTTTCCTCATCCCATCCCATCAGGTATGAGCCATATGAACCAAGAAAAGTAGCATCATAGCATCATCAAACTCGTTAGTGACATGTCATCGGCCCCTCCCAGATACTTTCTACACAGCGACAGCATCCTGCGTCCGTCCATCCGTCCGTCCGTCCGTCTGTCCGCCAGCATCATCCTCCCTCGGGTAGAATGTTACTCAGACTCCTCAACACCTCCATCAAAGGCAAATCCCTCGTCCCTGCGCTCTTCTTCTCCCGCTGCTCACGCTCCTTGAGCCGTGCCGCGCTCAAACGAAGGACTTGATCCGCTTGTCGACCCGCCACCAATACCCTTTGCTCCAACTTGTGCACATTGTCTGCTAATTGGTCTACTTCGAATTCGAGAGAGGCCTGGATTTTGCGTATTCTCTCTTCTGTTTTCGCGCGCATGTCTGCAAAGGGAATCATTTCGTCGGCAAGATACGTCCGGATTTTTACTTCTTCAGGTTCTAGGAGGTTGAAGTCGGGAAGTTCAATTCTCGGCGCCTCCGTAGAGGGGGCGAATATGGGAGGAATGTCGGGCGGTGGTTGGCATATTGCCAGCCAGGCTTGTTTTTCATCTTGTAATCTAGTAGTGGCGGGTTAGCATTGCATGCGTGCATTCCATGCCTAACATACTGATCAAGCGTCAATTGATGCCTACATTTTGATTTTCGCCTCCAACGTCGTCAGTTTTTCGTCTAGCTCAATATTCCGGGGATTTGGCTTCAAGATGAGCGCTTCTTTCGGCGCATCTTCGTCCCTGCTGAACCAGTTTGAAAAGTCGGCCCGCTGAGCGAAATCCTTTAATATTTGGTCTTGAATCGCTCGGGCTATATCCAGTCAGCAAGTCTTTCATCACCCGTTGAGCTATATTTCCAGTACGTACCACCCAAGATTGCGCTTGAATTCGGTGTCCCGTGAGGCGGCTTTTTCGGCAAGGCACGCTCGCCGCACCACATCAGCAATTGCTTCATCCTTTTTGGTTCGAGCAAGCCCTCTGATTCAATGTGCTTGTAGAATTCGGCCGTATTCACATCGCGATGCGGTATTGCTGTTTGCCCGCTCTCTATCAGTGAACTGGCTCTCCGGCCGCGGGACCCTAAACTGCTCCGTCTATTCCCCTTTCCGCCCTTTTTGCGCATCTCTTTGTTTCGATTAATAATTGGGGTATCACTCATGGGAAGCGCAATCTTGGACTCAGTTGGCCGCCGCGGAGTTGGCGAAGGCTCCCATCGTCTTGGCTTCGATGCCTTTTCTCTGTTCGGGCTCGTTGCCTTTAACGTGCCGCGTAATATCATGCCCTCAGCGTTATCATCCGCCCCGGCTGTAACAGCCCCAGTGCTCGTCCTCGTTGGTCTCCTGTTCGTCTGAGGCTCATCTTCATGAGATGCGTCGGCAACCTGTCTCCGCCGCGAGGATCTCCGTGTACCCGGTGTCGCCGATGTTGATGTTGATGGAGTAGTGGCCTTATATGCTGTGGTTGTGGGTTCTTTCACGACTTGCTCTGCCGTTATCCGCCCGCCGCCTGTCGTTTTGCTCCCCGAGGACTCTTCCGTCTTCGACCTTTTAGACTTTCGCACAAACTGGAAATCATCGTCCCGTTCAAATTCAGCCGCGCCTATGTCCAATGTCAGCATTTACATCATTCAGTATCCCCCATACGCTCCCGCTTCTGTGATAAAACCTACCGGCTGGACGCTTGCTCCGTCGGCGCTCTTGCTGGTTGCTCATGCTAAGATGTTCTAGCGCCCGTTGAGTCGCCACGAGAGTCGTCATGGATGGCTAATTGGGCGATTTCATGGAGTATATGTTGTTGGAAGCAAAGAAGGCTGCAAAAATACCAATGTTGGTCGCTGGTTGCGGTGGTGGTTAGCCACCCAGCTGGGGTCGTCGCGCGTGGTTGGTGACCTTTGCCCAGTAACAGTCGCGTCAAATGCGTCGCGTTGGGCTCAGTAGCCAGCGCCGTAAAAATCCCTTGGTGTCGCCTGTGCCGCTTGATTGGCGCTTTTAGCGTTTTAACTACACAGGGGAAGTGATGTTCGCAAGAGAGCAACCGCAGGCGCGGGAATGGCGATAGTCCGTCCGGGAGAGAACTTGGCTCATGTTGTTTACCCTCCCAAGAAGGTGGTGAGGGAACCTCAACAGTCCCGCTAAACCCTTTCAGGCCAGCTCGCACCCCCCCACCACTACAGGCTATCCTAACTTACCAGTCTCCGTGATTGGACAGGCAAGTCTCACCAGACACAACACATGCAGTTTGGTTCCATGTCTCTCCATGGTCAACTACAAGGTTTTGCGGCTCTTCAGCGTTTCAAGAGTTTTAAACGGCAGAGCTATAAGCATCCCATTGTATTAGCTACTAGGTACGCAGCGGGCATACAAGCTCTGTGGACCGGAGTGATGCATCTTGCAAGTACTACCAACACCATCCAGTAAACCCGTTGGCCGGATTCATCCATTGGATAGTCGCTATGCATCGTCAAACTGCCAAGTCTGTCGATTCATTCCATGATATAGCTCAAATCGTAGCATCATGTTGCCTACAGCTACCTTGTAATACACTAAAACAAGCCAATCAACCCTAAGAACCTTGTCCGCAAGAGTGCTGTCCACACGAGTACCGGTTCCTCCGCAACGCCTCCAGCAAAATCAGAACTCGCCCTATTAAACACCTTTTGATGTACGTGTGCTCCGCAGAATATACATAAATAAGTGCGTAACGGAGCCAGACAGCGTACCCATTCTGTTCATGGGGAACCAAACGTCATGTCCCGCAGCCCGTAAAATGAAAAGAGGCTCGACTCCAAGAGTCGTCATTTTCTTTACTTGCCCAATATCCCAAACAGACCATATGAATCTTCATCATACTGTTGTACAGCTCAATTGCACAATGACCAAAATTTGTACAAATGCCTCTCCGGCCCTGCACGGTCAACCGATGCGGCGCGAGGCTGCACAGGTAGGGAGGGCTTGCTTGAGGCCTCGGAGTCCATGCCATTCTCTCTCTCATCACAACGACACGCGGAAGATCCCATATGTGGAAGAAAGAAGAAGCTGGATCAACTGTCTCCGCCTCCTGATCATGTCGACACATGGTCTGTCCGCTAATTCAAAAACCCGCCTCCCCGTTCTATGAGAATCGGCGCTGCATGCTTTGACCAGCCATGACTTGCTGGTTGGACATTGGGCCGGCCATTCCGTAAGGGTTCATCTGGGCGTTGAAAGGTTCAACAACCCCAGACATAAAAGTACCGTGTAAGCCCTGCTGCTGGGTCACTGGACAGTCTTTGTGTGCCAATAATAAAGTCTTTAGGTTCACAACTTCTTCTCTTAGTTGGGTGATTTGAGCTGTAAGCGCATCATTCTCGCTGCTGTACATTTCGACTTTGTTCTGTAGATTGGCGAGCCACTGTTTTTTCCTCTGCCGACACTTGAGGGCAGCAACACTAACATATCACATCAGGATAGAGTTTACATCATGTGGTAAGGGAAGAAGCAACCTACCGATTACGCTCGAGAAAGTTCTTGCGCTTTTCTTCATCCGTCATTTTTGTCTTGGAACTGGGATCGTCTCCCATGTCATCCTCCTCCTCGTCCGATACCTCAGGTGACATCCCGTTAGCTGCACCAGCGTTGCCCTTGGACTTTTTGTTGGGAGGGGCTTTGGCTGGCGTATCATCGGCTTTCCTTCTGCCGTTACTAGCAGCCGTGGCTTTCTTACCCTTTCCTTTGGCCGCAGGCTTGGTTTGTTCCGCCTCTTCCGACCCATTGGTGCCTTCGCTGGCACCTCTTGACGCAGCATTTCCGGTCGACATTTGGGGCGATGTGTTGGAGTTCTGAGCAGGTGCTGGCGCAGGATGAGCGTGACTGGGCGCACTAGATGTAGAGAATTGTGATGATTGGTTCCCGTTTCTGGTTTGCGCGCCTTGCGCAAGCATGAAGAGGCCGTTGGCGGCATCGTTGTCGTGAGGATCGAAAGGCCCGGATGCCTGTTTCGGCTCTGCTTTAACAGTGGGCGTCGCACCGTTTGGCATGTCTGCTGGTTGTGATGTCACTTGTTGCGATTGTGTTTGAGGCTGTCCTTGCTCGCGCTTGGCGGCAGCCGCGCTCATGGCAGTTCGATGAAAGTCTATCGTGCTTGGAGTCGCGCCTCCACTGGCAAGCTGTGCGAAGAGTGCTTGAGAGTTGGGGCTTGGAGCCGGGAACATGGACCCGCTGCCTCCAGGTGTAAGTCCTGACCTCAACGAGGACTCGTTTGGCGTTGGAAATCCGCCTCGCAAGTGATGCGCGTCACTGAAATAATCGTTGGCCGGTCCCGACAACATTGCAGGACTCAATGGACCGGTGCGCAGCGAACCTCCTCCCCAGTTGAACGGCGTATTATTTCCGACTGGCAGAAGTGAAGATGGCGAGGTCAAGGCAGCGACAGAAGGAAGCTTCGTGCCTCCCGGAGTCTCTGGGCCACCACCACCCCCGAAAGACTGCTCGAACGGATTGGGCTCCAGGCTGAGAGATCCGCCGACTTGGCCAGAGAAGTAGTCGGGGGTATTATTGCCTTGTGGTTGTTGTCCGGGTCGGGGTGGTGGTGCGAGAGGTTTAGCAGTTTCCGCATTAGACGCACCATCCGGCTTCACGGCGGCGGGGTCGATCTTGGAGTCGGAGGCTGTATCTACAATGAGAAACGCGTGTGAGCAACGATGCGAACGACGACGAGTGGTTGGATAACGAACTTGCACAGTGGATTGAAGCTCAAGCAAAGGAGGTGGGCTGCGACTGAGGCGAAAATGACGACAGGTGGAGAAGCACACAATGCAATACCGGATAACAGAACGGTAGATTGCGTGGCAATGGTAGCTGTGTAAAAAGGGACGAAATTCAGAAGCCTGAGAAGGAACAATTCGACGTGGCTCACCTTGTCGTAATGTCTTGTTGTTGGACAATTTGGGGGACTTCGACTCGGTACCAGGAGAAGTCCCCATGATGACACTATGATGTATGATGTATTATATTTGGGGCGAGGCAATGGCTGGATACGGGTGGGGTAGTGAGCGGACAGCGGCGAGGTAGATGGAAGAAACGAAAAAAAAAAAAAAGAGGGCTAGTGAGGTCAGAAGACAGCAACAGATGTCAGAGGCGTTTGTGGTGGGAGCCCTGAGCTGTGGAATCTTGCAGCGTCGCAAGTCCAGAGCGGCGCCTTTCTGGAGTGGGCGAAGATTTACACCCGCAAGATGAAGCTGGGGGTTGGTTGCCAACAGACTAGCAAGGAGACAGACTGGCAGCCAGGGCAAAAGTCTCTGCACCACCGCGTTGGCGTCGGCACGACCAGGTGGTTTCCAACCCAAACAAGCTGCGCCCTGCCAAGCACTGGATTAAAAAAAATAAAGTGTGTGTCGGGAGCCCGTTGCTTTGCAAGCGGACTGCGGCGTGCTGTTGTGTGGGATTGCGACGAGCGGCTCGAACGAGACGAGGATCGTGAAGGGGCTCAGGCTGAGTTTGGGGAAGGAAAGACGTCAGAGATGACGTTGTGAGGAAGCAACGAAAAAGAAGGCGCAGGAAAAAAAGCGAATGCGGCGCCGGGGGTGTCTAGGAAAAGGCTCTATTGTGTGCCGGCTTGGCTGGCGCTGGCACTGGCAGCTGGCAGCTGGCAACCGGCAGCCATACTCTGCCAGACCAGTGCTCCGTGCTCGCACTGTGAACGTCCAACTCGTCCAGAATGGTCAAGCAGGGCGGGTCCAATCTTGGGGGGCAGCCGGGGCAAGAGCCAAAAGGCAACAGGGCAGGAGCAACGGCCGTAGACCCTGCCCTCTGCATGACTGGCTGGCATAATTCTGATTTCTCAGCAACTGACACTGTGCGGGAACTCGAGAAATGTCGGGCAGAGACCTTCGAATCAGACTCGACTGATCAGTGCTGCTTCCCACTTATCGACACGTCGAATCGGCCGATGCGCCTATAAATCGCCGTCGTGCAATCGTGCACATTCTTGCAGAACAGGCAGAAACCGCCAGACCAAGATAACCGTGGATGGATGCATCACCTCACTTCACTTTGTATCATTCAAATTGGGGGAGCGCCTGCGTCAGAGACTGTACTCGATACGCCGTACGGAGTAATAGAGAGGGAGCTCGCCGTCTTCACGACCCAATCTAACCTGGGGAAGGAGCCAACTCGGGCAAAGACCAAATTGGCAACCAAATAACGAACACGCGCATGCAGCATGCATACCGTGGGTGGCAATTCTTAAATCAACCCGACGGACAAAGACCTCCAGCTCCAATACTGAAGGGAATCAGGATGTATTTCAGCCTTCATCCAGCAATGGTGTACGGAGTACCAATAGTGACCGCCCACACCTGAGGACGATGTACCGTTTGCGTATTGTCCGCCATTTCACACGCGAAACGGAGCACCTTTTCCAGATGACCCCAGAAGAGAGGAGGGGGGAAAACCGAACACGAACAAATTAGAGTTGAGTACTAAGAGGATTTTAGCACGGCATCATCACCACGCTCGTCGTCACGGCCTGGCACGACATGCTGCCCAAAACGAGAAATGGCTTCACACAAGTGTAGTCGGCACAGAGGCGCATGTCGCATACGGAGTATCTCATGACGATCTGCCCAGCAGCAACAATTTCTGCCATCCATCAAGACGTCCACTTATAATCCCGGGTTGTGTCCATGGACTCCACAACACATGGATGGCGTGTTTCTAAGGAGTACATACCACCATATTACATGCTACTTGGGTACACTTACCATCGGAGGAGAGAATGTCCAGTTGTCCACATGGTGGGCTGAGGGATTGTGGTGGCACCACGGGCTTCGGGCCAGACAGACCCTGATGGAGTGGTTAGAACACCTTGTACCCCATCCCATCCCATCCCTACCTTGTCAACGCCATGCACGAGCTGGAGTTGCAGTTGGCGATAGTTCACTCGACCCTCCCTTTTATGGGAGTCGGCCGTCGATGTTTTATTGAGAACTGACAAACCAAGCAAAGCAACCAAGTCAACTCTGCCCACCGACCCGAGAGACTGGCCTGGCCGAGGGCCTTCCTCTTGTTCTGTCGGGGGTCGACATAGTTTTTTTATTCCCAGCGCAGATCATTTATCACGGAACTTTGAAGACGCAGCCTATTGCTCCGCGACTATAGATATTTGACTTATCGTTAGCCCGCCCGAATCAATCTCACAGTCCTTCCATCAGTTTCGACTTGGCTATCTGCTCGGTCCTCAGCAGCTACCAGTCAACAGTGGTAAGTCGACCGGATCAACTCCACGAAAATACATCCCAAGTGCTAATTAACCGCAGTCCCCTGAATCTAGAACAAAAGTTACAGGTGGCGTGCTGGTCGAGCCTCATTCGCCTCATCTGCCTCAGTATCGCCTCCTTCTTGCAGACTCTGGTTCAAATCGTCATACAAATAAGGCAACCGCCATATCTGTTGCAGAGCAACTGCGCCAATCACCGCGAGTCATCCACCGCCATCCACCCCATCTGTCGTTTGTGAACTGAGACTGGCCGATGTATAATGCCCTGCCGCAGCTCCCTGCAGCGAGTTAGTATAGTACTCTCTCCAGCCGTGCGGTCGGCCTTGGGTAGTTGTCTCCGTACCTCGTTTGCTCGTGTTTCCTCACATGCAGGCGGTGTGTTATGCACGGTGGACAGCACGCAGCTTGGCTGGACGACACCGCAAGCAAGCCTTGTACAAGCCATGCAGAAATAATCATTGACGGAGCGACAACAGAAATATTTCTGCATTGAGCGACAGGGCAACTTGCTGTATTCGACTGCTGAATGGTGTCTCGACCAGATACCGGTTCAGTGTCGGCACAGTGGAAGCAACAACCGCAAGACCCACCTTTGCCCGTGCACTGTGCACGCACTGTGCACATGGAGCTACAGGTCCCGTTGTCCTCGTCTCCTCCCCATCATGTCGCGCTATGAGGACCGGATGACGTCAGCTCCCATGCCTGGCGTCGACTCGTCCACGCATTGGGCTCATGCTTCGTCTTGGTAAACAGAGTGAAACTTGTCAAGAAGGTTTGCTGAGCCATAGGTACTTGTTCAATGAATGGCATGCTGATCCGCGTCTTCTTCAAGCCTCAGCTAAGATAACGGTGAGCAAGCTCAGTCACATTTTTGTGCATTCTCACCAATTCCTCGAGCGTGATATAGTTACGTCACTGGTGTGCAACCATCCCGGCAAAGGCGCGCTTTCCCCAGAGTTTCGAGACTGATGCCTTTTTGCCCGCCAATCTTCTGAATCACAGTTTTGTACTCGGTAGCGCGCAATCCCCGAAAGGAAATGCCAACATTTTAGTGAATGCCGTGGAAACAGGGCCTTGAAGTTTTTTACTCAATCGCCAAGATTCCGGATTTCACAATGCCCACCCGTAGGCTGATACCACGGCACATATGCGACATAACCTCATCAAAACAAAGCAACGAGTCCAGATTTTGTTTCGGTTCCTGGGGGCTTATACATGTAGTAGAAGAGATTTAGGCTGGCGACCTAGTACCGTTCGTTTCATATTAGAGATTTCAGAAGAGGTACACTAGGTCTGTAGCATAGAATGCCATTTAAAGTTAAATAATGAGTTAATCAATCTATCGGTCATATGATTAATAGAAAAAGTTAATAACTTGTTCCTCAGTTACACAAACAAAGCCCCCCTGGATGAAGCAAAACTAGCAGATTGTTTATTTTTTTAGCTGCTGATGCGTGTCTACATAGTGTATGACGCAGTGCATTACGATTCTGGTTTGAGTATGAAATTCATTGGGACCCTTCCTGACGTAGTGCTTGCACGAACCTTTGGATAGGTCGAGTGAAATAAAAAAAAAAATCGGTGAACAAAACCACAAACAGAATCACGGGGTAATGCGATGCCATGTATAACCCACAAGCACGCGCCTCCTCCACACCACATCAAACATCTTGCTTAGTCCCAGATTCCTGAACATACAATCATCCCAGCAACACGACAGAGGCCAAGTAACCAAAAATGGAATCCGAGTAAAGAAGATCACAGTTTCGCGCCAGCCTCCCTCCCCTTCTGAATCCTAAACCCATGCCTCGGCGCATGAACCCTCACCTCCTGCTTCCCCTCGCCCTCGGCCCTCGTCTCATACACAACCTCGTCGCCGGCCAAGCTGACAAGCCGACCAACATCCCTCCTCGTAGCCCCAAAATCAGTCGGCCCAACCGTAATCTCATCCCCCTTCCTCAGCCCCAGCTTCACCACCTCCGGGTCCCCCTCGTCCACGGGCCCCTCCCCTTCGTGATACTCCGAGCCCAGAATCAACTTCTCCGCCTCCTCGCCGCTCACAGTCCTCGGCTTGCCCGCCTTGTTCCTCGCCTGCCCGATAGCCTCGTCGAAGCGCCGGATCCACGCGTAGACCTTGGGGTACACCTGCGGCCCGAACCTGTCCTTTGGCAAAGCGCCCGGTATCCCGGCCAGCCAGTGCAGCGGCCACGCGGCCTCAATGTCAGCGAGGCCGGGAGCCGGGGTCTTGAGGATCCAGTCCCTCCCGTCGGCGAGGAGGGTCGTCTCGAGGAGTTTGAACACGGAGGCCACCTCGCGGAGCGCGACGTGCTTGGGGTCAGGCCGAGGCTGCGTGCCAAAGAACTCGGCCCTGTCCCTTTGGAAGGCTGGGTTCTTGAGGAGGGGCAGGTCGCTGGGAAGCAGGGAGGCGGCCCAGCCGAACACGCCGGCATCTGTCATCAGCGTTGAGAGGAGACGCTCGACGGCCCGCTGGTCGGGCTGGCTCGTTCCGAGGCGGGGGAGACAAGTGTCCATGTTTTCAAGCTTGATGAGCTGTAGACGGGTATCTAGGTAGACGTCTCTGCCGATGGAGAGGATGGGGATACGTCTGTATCCAATTCCGAGGCGTGCCACGTCTGGGCGAGGCATGGTAGGCGGTTGAGCCTTTGGTGTAGTCAGTGTCGGAGTCGGATGCTGGAATTTTCGGTCCAAGAACTTACACATTGTGCGTAGGGTATCCCGCGAAGGGTGAGATACCATGCGACTCTTCGAGCGTATGGAGAGTAAGAGTAATGATAGAGAATGATGTTCTCGGAAGCCATTTTTGGTGTCAATCCACGAATTTACCTGGCAAAGAGATGCGTTTGCTACTGCATGCAGCCGCCTTGATAACTGGGAATCTTAACAACGTTATAAGCGTTATGGTCGTTTGGATCATTGCCAGGCCGACAAGCCGACAAGGTCTTGATGACCTTACCTCGGCTTTGAGCGGGGACGGGATCGCAACTCCTGGCCAATAGCGTGTTACAGACTAGGAGCACCATATGACACAGTACGAAGCATAATATATCGCCATAGTGGAAAAATAACATAGACTATGGCAACTCAGTTCAGCTAAACTAGTAAGGCCGCATATTTAGCCTCGGTTGGGATTGCCTTCGGACCAAAATTCAAGCCGTAGATCCTGTTTTGGGCAGAGCAACCTGCATACGGTAACGAATCATGACCCGAGGACCATGCCGCGGAATCTCGAATGTGTTGTGAAGACAAAGAGGCCAGAACTATAAAGAACATATAAACCTCTGAAGTTCCCAAGATGTATGGTTCATATTGCACCCGGAGATTACCATCCGCAATTCTCGGCAGTGAGCTCACCGGACTGGCCACCTCCATCGCCACTTGGCCAAGCGGAATCGGCTGCAACGCCATTAGGATTTTCAGCTGCATCAGGGAAACCGCCATCATCATCGGCAACAAGTGGTTCCTTGCAGCGAACTTTGGTATGTCCGAACTTCTGGCAGTTTGAACACTGCACCTTGCTCCCTGTATAACATTAGTATGGATCAAAGAAGGGAAGCCGGAGGCACGTACAATCTTTTGGCTCAGGGCAGTCCCTGCTGAAATGCCCAGTCTTTTCGCAGTTACGGCAGGTAACATTGTCCATGTTACGCGGCTGATCGCAGTCTTTGGCTATGTGACCTTCCTGGCCACAGTTGCGACAGGCTCGACTACCTCCCTGTGGGCAATCTTTACCCATGTGGCCCTCTGAACTGAATTAGAAATACTCCATGAATCATCTGTGAACGTGACTTACTTTCGCCACATTTTCGACACTCCATATTTTCCAAATTGGGGGGCTCTTCACAATCAGAAGCCCTGTGGCCAGATTTTCTGGAGCAGTCAGTACTGGTGCGCAGAATCCACAGGAAACATAGGGAGGAGAATCACCTACCCGCAGTTTCGGCATGCAAACTTGTCCACTCGTGGTTCGGGGCCTTTCAACAACTGTGAGTATCATAGATTCAAAAAGAGCTACAAAACTTACAGTCCCGAATACGATGGCCCTCGTCGCCGCAGTTGCTGCACGAAATAGCAGGCTGGGCTTTCTTCTCGACCTTCTCCTGAGTACAGAACTTGCTGGAGTGCCCTAATTCACCACAGTTTTGGCACTTCCGAAGACCGGTGTCGACCACCTCACCAGCATCATCAAGCCTCTCCAAGAGTTCCTCACGGCTCTTTGGGAACAGTTCAGCCTCGCGAGGGCGTTCGGGTTTCTCCGAGAACCTGTAGGAGACTGAGTACTTCTTTCCAGTATGGCCTTGAAGGTTCATATTGGTGAAGACGTTCACGAGTTGACGCTCAGAAGCAATGAGCCAAAGATTGATGCCTTCATCAATAAACAGAGACTGCAGCTGGCGGTAGGTGGTGTCACCTCCGACGGCTTTGACGTACTCCTGAACCGCTTCTTTCGCATCGTCGACATCTCGCTCGGAGCAAGCAGTTTTGAGCTTGGAGAGAGCTTCCTCGGGAGAAACATCGGCAACATGATCTCTGTTGATGACCCGCGCGTTCTCACAGTTCTTCCGCACGTGGCCTGCAATCCATGATTAGTAGCGTTTCGTACTAACATTTGTTGATTGAACCTGTACCTTCCTGGCCGCAGTTGTCACACACCATGGGCGGCTTGTCTGGGCAGTCCCGAATCATATGCCCCTCCTTCTTGCAATAGCGGCAAGCGGTGTCCCGAGGAGTCGGGCAATCGGCAGCTCGGTGGCTTCGGTCATGTTAGCTCTACAAACCTATAGCTTTGAGGGAATAATTACACGGGCACTTACCCAGTCTCGCCGCAGTTGAAACACTTGTTGTTGGCGTCATCATTGCCAGCTTCCGTATGCTGGTTGGGGCAGTTCGGCTCCTCGTGGCTTTGAAACGTTGTCAGTCGCCTGATACCTAATTTGGTAGCACGCTACTCACCCTTCCTGGCTACAAGCACCGCATTTAACTTGAGGCTGATTCCATCCTGAATCATTGCCTCCAGCTGATCCCCAGTTGTCACCAGAATTTCCCCAGTCTCCCATTTTGATAAGGAATGATACGGACTGGCTGGATAGATTCGTGGCACAATCGAGATCTAAAACGAGAAGTCTAACGAATCCTGTAGTCGAGACGAAGTTGAGAAAGCAGGTCAACGTGTCTTGAAGGCTAAATAAAGAGAAAAACGTGTAGGAGGCTCAAAAGCGGCTTTAGGTAGAATGTCAGTCGAAGCGTGCGAGAGGGAGAGGAGAGAGTTGCGTCTAGTCGATAACGCACACTGCGATGCCAGAGTGATTTTTAACAAGCTACGAAGTGTTGCGGCCTAATGAAGGAGAAAGGAGAAATACACAGGAAGGTGGGCGTGCGAGCAAAATAAATAAGGAAGCGGCGGTTCGTCGGGTGCCTGACACCTGGCAGCCGCATTCTGACAACTGCTTGTGCCCAAGCAGGTGCAATCTAGAAAGCCGCAAGTGTCAACTTGGACTTTTCGACATGTCCTTCGGCCAGCTTCTTTGAAGACCCTATGGTAGAGTAGGATGTCAAGCCAGAAAAAGGTAGGACTGTGTTTGTTTAGCATCTTGTACCGTATATGTGTCCAATTCATCCATGGAAGTTGTTGGATACGGAGGGCAATTCGCCACGGATGGTAAAGTACACGTTGTGAATACCTTTGACGTATGTTCGCATGGTAGCATGCCTTATTTGCGCTACACATTATCGTACATCATATACAAAATGAGACACCAGAACGCCTTGTTTTTCGTCCGCTCTTGATGCAGAGCTATGCTACGGACACGACGCACCATGTATGAATAAAGATGGCTGGTTACTCTTATCCAGGTGTCACGTCTTGGTGGTCCCCTCCTCTTCCTCGTCACTGTCGTCTCCAATGCTATATTTGCTCTCCCCGCGACCAATCGACTCTTGCAGGGGGATGTTGTCGACGGTTGTCTCGTCGAATGCAGCGGCTTCCAAGTCACGATCACTCTGACGGTCATGGAAAGCTGCCAGACCAGTCCTCGACTGGCCAGCGGCCTCGTCGTTTTGCAAAGCAGAGTATGCTGCACCCTTGCGTCGTTGGCGCCAGACGAAGTAGCCCCATACCGAAGCAGCAATGATGACAATCACCAGTACGACCTCACCAGATCGCTGGTAGGCATGCCACTTGGCTTCATTGAGCTTCTGCTTTGTCTCTTCTTCATGTTGTTGGGTGTTGTTCTTAGCTCCGCCGACAGAGGTATCTGGGCCCTTCTCGCCATCGATCCGACTGTCCGACGGCTGGCCGCCAATACTGCTGATGTCGACCTTCATGAAGCGGTCCAGCATATCTCGTGAGCGTCGTGGGTAGTCAAAGGGGACCATGTGTGACGCGTTATGAAAGAGAACATAGGTGAGGTTACGAGCCTCCTGCCAAAAGCCGGCAACCTCGCCCTCAAAGGTCCATTGCCTCCTGGGAGCCCAGTTACCTGGAGTAACCTCGAAACCCTTGCCTTCATTCCATGCCAAATTACTAATCAGCTCCTCTGTACCGACGTGATTGCAAATAAGGTCCTCGGCTCCGGAGAAGAGAAGAATAGGGACCTCTTTCAGAATATCGGGGAGTAGCGAGATGGAGGCTGTCGCGTTCTGGTTCCTGAAGTTGGCGTTGACCATGCTATTACACTCCTGCCAGCCAGTGTTCCGTTGCTTATCGAGATTCAACGCACTAATGACCTGAGGCTGTCGCAAATAAGGCCCGACATACTTCAAATCCGGAGGCCAATTCATGCCGCAGGAAGGAGCCGAGTCACGGAGTCGGACATCGTACATATTGATGCACGCCTGGTCACCAGAGCCCTCCCTGGTAAGTTCGAGAATTTTATTCAGAATCGACTCACACTCGGGATAGTCAACGTGTCCAGGGTTGATGGACATCTCCTTGTCGCAAATTCTTTGCATATGTTGGAGCTGCTGGGCGTTATCTGACCCCTTTTCAATCAGGCCTTTTTCAAGACTGAATTTGAGGTACGCGCTGGATTGGTCTTGGGGGGAGATCCAGCCATTGCCAATAAGTAGACCGCTGAGTTTCCACGTTTCGGCGCGAGATTTCAGCTTGTTACGATCGAGGATGGCTTTCGCAATATAGGGAATATGCTGTCCGGCGTACGACTCTCCAGCGAAGTAGAGCTGTTCGGCAAGTCAGCGGGGCAGCGACAGCAAAACGCATTTCGCGAAATATACTTACATCATCTGACTCGTATTCTGGAAAGAGCGCAAAAAACTTTTCCAAAAACGTAATAAACTGAGTTGCCATGGCATTCAACCCATGAATGTAGCTATTCGTGTCGACATAACTGAAGCCTGTGCCGACTGGATTATCGACAAAGAGCAAATTTGCAAATTCATTCCAGGTACCATTATTCAGGGTCAAAGCGTTGTCCTTTGTGACTCTGTAGGGCCCAACCTCCATCAAGGCGCCATCCTCGGAACTACATCCTGGCCCACCGTTGAGCCATACGACAGTTCGTTGCCGGTTCGCAATGTGGTTGTTTTGAAAGTGCCAGAAAAACAAGTTGCCATTGGTTTCAGGAGTGACCTCGATGTGACTAAAAACGATTGCCAACTAGCGTTAGTCTTCTTTTTTCCAAGATTCCTCTAACAAGAGGCCCAGTTCGTAACATCGCCGAGGGACGCTGATGGGATGACTCACCCTGCATGCATCTTGATCGGAGGAGAATCCTTGGGAAGTCCGGGCAGCTCACGGACGTAGTAGTCGGCAGCAGACTTATCGCCGGCCAGGGTTGAAACCGGCCAGAGTGCCAGGATCGCGAGCGCATGCCATGATGTGGCGAAGGACCAAGAGAACCGCGGAGCCATGACGACGAGATGCCAAAGGATGATGGCTGCTCACGAGCCAGGGGATGCGGACGCCAGCGGCAGGAGCAAAAAGAGCGGTCGGTCTTAGCGATGCTAAGTCATGAAATACAAATTCGAAAGTGATGCCGAAAATAAGACAGTGGAATGTTCAATGATACAAGAGAGATGGGTCTGTCATCATCACCGTCTCACGGAGGAAGAGGCGATGTGGCTCGTAGGAAGTTGAGGCCCGTGATGCCGTCAGCAAGAAGTTTGAACCTCAGACGGAGGCGGTGCTGGCGGATTCAGACCCGGACCCCCTGATCTGCCAATCGGCACTTGAGCTAGTACCAATTTGGTCGGCGTGGCTGCTGGCTAAACACCTTGACAATAACACTAGTGCCTCATTGACCATCTCTTGAAGACGGCAAAGGCAAAATGGACGCCCAACGGCCAGAAGCGGGTTTCCCCTCTTCAGCATTAACCAATTTCTTATCATAACCTAATTTCGAACAAAGAACTGATTTAGCTGCAGAATCAGTCACTTTGTACACTTCTTCACCTCGTCCCATGTCGCTCTGAAAAGCAACCTCCGCGCCCACCAGGCCCACCGCGTCCCGCATTCCAGATATCCAATCGGCCTCACACCTCGAATTTTCCCAACCCGCATACAGGCTGCCCGTCTCAAGAACGCACCTCCAACCAGCCTCAGCCTCAGCCTATTCACATCGCCACAACCGTAATATCACTGAAAAAGTACGTCTCCAAAAAACGAGACTCCCATTAACGAGACGCCCGGCTTAAAGAAAAAAAAATCCTTACCCCACCAAAATGGTGGGCAAAACCTTCATCGTCGAGCATCTCGACCCCGAGCTCGGCCCCTGGTCTGAGCTAGAGTACATCGCCATCGCCAAAGAAACCCAAGAAACCAACGGCAACTTCCTCCTTTCCAGTCTACCTACTGAATTCAAAGTCCCCGCAGCATTGAACAGCATCCCCGCATTCAAGCCAGAGCACCGTGGTGTCGAGGAGCTGTACGCGGACAACAAGGCCAAAGTGTGTCTGTTAGATCCCGCAGCGGTAAAGGATCTATCTCCTGAGGACGGGGAGACGTTTGATGCGTTTTTGTTCGGTGGTATCTTGGGTATGCATGCTCCAACATCGCCGAGGTGAATCTTGAGACTAAATAACTGAATAGGTGATGACCCGCCAAGAGGTTGGTGCTAGAACAACAAGTGGGAGGATCAAGCAGTGCTAATGGATGTAGATCGAACCTCGGAGCTGAGGAGGAAGGGATTTGAAGGGCGAAGATTGGGGCCAAAGCAGATGACCACGGATACGGCTGTACGGGTGACTCGCTTGGTTGTTCAGGATGGCAGTACGTCCCTGTCGGTCCAAACACTCATGTGCCAATTGTGCTAACGAGAACAAGTTGCCCTGGAAAAAGTCCCATATGTCGACTTTCCAGAGCTAAAATTCAATGCCCACGAGAGCACGCAAATGCCCTTTCGGTATGTGACGGACAAGGAGGGAAACCCAATTATGCCAGAAGTAAGTGAAGAAGCGTAGTGTGCCATGGCTGAAAGATGAGAATCTGATAATGATGCAGGGAATGAAGGAATTGATACAAAAAGATGCGGACAAGTCACTAGATGACTTGATTTAAGGAAGTGAGATAAACAAAAAGCCAAGCATTGGTTCAAGTTGACCAAAAGACACACAACTGAATGACGGCCATATGTGACGACTCTGAAGAACCGCAACGGACAGTAGCAGCATGCGGATGAATTCGCCTGTGTAAAAGTCGATCCAACCCTCTTCGTCTCATCGCTTTCCTATGTGTTGTAACCATTCAGCCCCATGTAACAATCAATAATGTCCTCGGACTGCATAAATGGTCATCGTCATTAACCAAGTTTTGTTGATGCCAACTCGAGTCAAAGTAAGCTTGCTCGCACCACGGGGTTTGCCTACCCTACATTCCGAAACAGCTGAACATAGTATTTATCACACTGCTACCACATGTCTCAAGAGGCAAGACAGTGGTACGCCCCCTACGCAACCCCGGCCATGGACATCCTATGTCCACCAAGAGGAGGACACTGAAAAGGCCTCTCACAAAGCCGCCGTTACACCTCAACACTGTGAACCCCCATCAAAACAATCACCAAACATGCGTCAAGCTCCACGATAATTCTCCGACGCATAGGTGCATGACGTCCGTATCACAGGCACAGCGTATATTGGATCTGACGCAACTAGGCACATCCCCCGACCTGTCTCCTCGCGACAGCAAAGCCGCAGAGCGACCTCACCCAACACGGGCAGGACTGAACGTTTTGTCAATAACAAGTCATTTCTTGCGAACCCGAGACAAGTGTCATTTAAACACATCGTGAGCCAAGTCTAAAAAAAGAACATGTACACATGTTGCACGTCCATACACATGATTGTGGACCTCGGGAGCCTCAACATTTGCCAGGGGCGTCGCTCTGCCCAACTCTGAAACAGTAGCGAGCACGTTGAGTTTTTGGTCGCTTCTTCAACCTATGTTGGAAACAAATGGCCGCGAAAAGTGGGACATTTTTAAAATCATTCTACGAGTGTGTGCATACGTCAGGTGAATAAAACAGACAAGCTTTCAAACCGTCACTGTGACATTCGGCTGTGGCGGGTAACTGTCGGCGTCATTCACTCATCAACAACGTTGTCAATTTTGGTCAAGGTGGCTTGAAACGGCATATGTTCTCGATCGAACATGGGCCCTTTAGGTGTTGGATTTACCCGCGAGGGCTAGCACTTTGACAAAAGGGGTGTTAAAGGCCCTGGCATCGTTCCTTCAGAGCAACCCGCTGACATGGTCTGGTGAGCATCAGCATCATTGTGGTCTAGCCTTCTTGGTTGAACTATCCCCATGCAGATACAACAGCCGGCAAGGATAGGGGTGTACGAGCGGCTCCTATTTGTCTGATATTCGTCGAGCCAGGCGAGTGCTGGCCGTTCGGATGAACGCTTAGGCGCGGCAACAAAGCCAGGCCTGGCACTATCATACGACTTCAGGAGCCAACCTATAGTAGCCACTACACACCATTCTAGCCAATGAATGTCGCCCGTATTCGTTCGTGGATAAGCATTCCCGGTTGAATCAAGGGCCGAACTGGAGCTTGAAAGGTCTTCTGGTTCGCAAAATTCTCTTTGGACGTCGAGGGATCAGAAGGGAAGGGAAGAAGGTGCTCGGTTCGTTCAAGGACGAATAGACATCCCTGCTCTTAGGCCGCCGATGCCGCCTGAAACATCTCACCGACTGTTGCCACCGTATTTTTGTCTTCCACATTGCCTAAGGTTAAATCGATCTGAGCAGCCGGGGTAATGGAGAATCGCTGGGCAGAGACTAAAGCGTGATCAGAGTAACGGCTAGTGCACAGAGCATTTGCATGAAGATCGACACTCTCCTTGCTGGTACAGCTCTCACAAGGATGAATCATCCTCACGTAATTATCTTGGGGTGTCTGCCAGACTGCCATGCACAGCACTGCTCAAGACGAGATTTGATACTCCCCGAAGACGGTTGTGGCAACCTCGTTGGATATGCCGAAGTTGGGCAACATAACAAAAATCTCCTTATTGCGTCAATTCGGGCCTACCGGCACGTTGCGTCTAGGCTGTGTTGCGTTGCAGATCGATACAACCCTGGGTCTGAAAACGAAAAACGGGAATGGGAAGCTTTTTCGACCCGGGAGATTAGAGGACCTTGGCTGGTGGTCTTGGGTGGGTGTGTCAAGGATAAGTTAGGTCGACTTGAATCCCACGGCAGCACGAGCCACTTTTTTGAGCAGTGGTCGGGACCACCTGACGATAGAGACCTAGATTAGTAATAGTACGTAGGTTTTTTTTTTTTTTTAGATGAGAATAGCGAGGCAAAAAGAAAACTATGATAGTCGAGGCTAAAGTATACAGTTGGGCAAAGGGTTATTCGTGTTTTGTATTCGTAGTCAAGAACAGTTACATGGCCTGAAAGCGGTCGAAAAGCCACTGCCGATGCTGTTCCTTTGTCTATAAACTTGCTCACGTGGAGACAGTCGCACTTGACCTGTTGTTGGAACGAGGGTTAGTTGACAAATGACTACAGTTGGAACACTATACGGAGTACTGAGTCTACTGACAGTCCAGTCTGTCATCTCATCCTCCTCCTCTCATTCGCTCATTCCATCGCCAAGTTGTCCGGCATACCTACATAGACACTCGTGTCGTCTTTAACTCCCAGGCGGTGGAGAATATTCTGTTGGGGCACTGGGCAAAAGCGGTGCGTGCTCAGCGTCGTCAGGTTTGGTGTTCCGCAGTGAGTTGGGATGAAACCATGATAACTTTTTGCAGTTCGGACAATGATGACGGAACATCAACATCGTTCTTGGCACATACCCGGAGGCTTGAGCCGCCTGCGCGTGGCTGGATCTTCGCAGGGATACATCTGCAATGCTGCTAGGGGTACCCAAACGCAGCCGTCTGTTTTAGGCGTGGCTCAATTTGCACCAGAACTGCCGGGAGGGTCGACATGCCCTATTTCTACTACCAGATCGATCAAGATTGCAGGGTATCTGTATTGTACCGAGCACGTACCGCAGCTTTGGGCGCTGGATGCGGTCGTAGTACCTAGGTAGGTATTGAATTAGCTGATGAATGGTCTGAGGTTATGTCATTCCACAACAGGTGTGTGTACACGAAGAACTGCAAGATCATGCTCGTGGGCACATCCCGTAATTAAGGATGAAAGAGGGCCGGAATCACCCAGTCGGGTGAGTTGTTAGTCCGCCAAACGAAGCAGATGTAAGACAGTGATGCAGTTTTCGACATTGGCGGCCAATTCCACATGTTATGTAGACGCGGCAGTATGCGCTGTCACTTCCGTCGACCCAGAGAGAGTCTCCTCCTGTTCCGTGCACGCGGCCCAGGAACAGCCGCTCCACATGCCGAATGTAGAAGATGATGGTTACAATTTGTCTAAAGAGTTGACACGGCAGCTGCGACGTAAACGCCCGGGAATGTTATTCTAAACGGGATCCCGGTTGCCCTTTCTCCTTACCAAGGACTGGGCTGAACTGAGCTATAGCATGCGTTAGACGATTGGTTTGTGGAAACGGCCTTTTTGTAATTACTATTTATCACTGTTATTTCAGAGCCTCCGGGTTAGAAAAAGTCGGGCGGAATGCCTCCCTCCTCTATACTTTAAAGGGCCTGAGACATGGAACCAGTTAAACTTAATATGGCCCGAGACAACTCACTGCCGCCGCGTGTACGTGAGATGCCAGATGACAGCATGACAGCGCGCTGAAATTTCAGTCTGGTCCGAGTAAAACCAGTTAGACGCTGGGAGGCAAGGGTCACCGACGAGTCCAGCCGCTACCAGCTGGCCAGTTGGCCAGCGACGCCGACACCCTCCTCGACGCTGAGATCAAAGACAACGTTAGCCCGGTGTCGTTCTAATCCTGGTCCCATGTCACCAGTGTATGTAAGTCGTTTGATAGTGACGGGGGGGTCCTGGCGACACAACCATGAAACATGGGGCCAAGCGTCCTTACGGGACAGGTACGGCAGGACAAGTCCCTCAATGCGCGACCTGACACGGCGTGGGCTGAAATTTCGGCAGTAGGCAGACAGAACACTAGGGACCAGATGGCTAAACGCTGACCGACCTATCGCTAGTCTTGCTCTCATTGGTATGGCGTGGCGAAGATTACCGTATCAAGGTTTCCTGATTCTTTTTCAACGATTGTCACCCATCCCCGTAATTCTTGAAATGAACAAAGACCATGTGACTTCGAAAAAATGCACAGTTGAACTCTGACAGTCGATAGCGAATTAGTCGGGGGTGTATTGCTTGTTCCGCGTTTTGTTCTGCGTTTGGAAGGCTACATGCGGAGAGCCTAGGTACCTACCTTGCACCTAGGTAGCAACCAATCCCCATGTGTTTTGCTGTTTGCTTTGTAGCGTTTCTTCAAAGAGGAGACGGACTGGAAACCGGGGCCGAGGGCGGACATGGATGCCGGAACATGGTACTGATAATGCATTGTACTGTATTGTCCTGCAAAGTTAGGGCGAAAGTATAGTACGGCAACAGTAGCTTGCAGTGACAGTAGTAGTGTTGTAAAGCCTTTTGAAGCGGAGAACGTGGTTTTGACCCAGGCTTGGACGAGAAGGAGATCCGGGATCAATCATGGATCATTGAAGGACGGCGGCCAACTGGCAACTAGCGACTGGTTCTGGTTGCTGCCATCTGCGCTAACGTGGCCAAATGGCAACTTGCCTGGTGTCGCCTTCCTCTCTGGACAGCAACTGTAGACATGCACAGCCTCAATAACCTGCACTTGCCATTTATTCAGTTGACAAGGTAAGTTACATATTAATTGACGCAAGGCTCTCTTTTGCCCAACTCCTATTGGCCTGTCACACTAGTCTGTAGGGAATCTGGGCAGGTGTCTAGGTAGATGTTTTCATCTTGTCCCTCGTCATTTCGTCACATCACGATAGAACCTGCGCAAGTTTTATGTCGTGATGATGATATCTCGCCTGGTCCGGCCAGCAACACACTGTATATATCACTACCGTGTCACTCAAGCCCAACTGTTGCCTCGAAGCGACGGACCCTCTGCCTCTCTCCCTCCGTCCCTGTGTTTATGTCGCTCAAGCGTATGCCTATTGCACAACTTCGGAATCTTTATGCACCACGAGGCAAGCCCTGGGTTGGCATCAACAAATCAGCGTCGACGCTGAAGACGGCTTGCAAGCACTTGGTATGACCAACTTTTCCACTTGATCAGGCAACCTCATGCCCCCAGGCTCAATCTCAGGCTCAAGCTGATGTTCAGGTTCATGCTGGTGCTTATCTCGTGCTCCGGCTGCGGTTCACAACTCAGAACTCACAACTACCGCCGCACCTACTACAGGATCCGTCGCGTGGCTTGTTCTACCGGTCATGCCTACATGTGCATCCCATGATTGCCTATGCATGGCACTTACTCAGTCTCATTCTTTCTATTGGCCGGGGGTCGACTCGCCAGAGAATCGTCCTGCAGGTATCCTGCATATCGCGCTTCGTGCGAACCAAGACCTGCCGCGAGACAGCAAGCGACGCCCCCAATGGCATGACTTGCATTGCCCGCAAGGCGTCTGGGGGGGACCTTGGCGTCATCTATCAGCGGAGACGGCAATTCTCTTAGTCCAAACATTCTTCTGGTCATGTTCCTTTCCTCACACTGCGTTGCTAGTATTGTACACCGCCGCCATAATACGTGTCGGACTATTATTATTTTCACAACCACCCCACGGAAACCGGGCGGGCCTGATTCCGATACATTCTCGGCATGTGCCGACTCGACTGGCATGAGTCGTAGAAACAGCAAAAGCAATTCTCCGTACAAGCGCGCCAGAACCCATGCCTGTCGACTGGTGGGCGCCCAACTGTAGCGTTCTGTGCCGTCTTGCGTTTGCGGCTGGCCCAAAGCCGGTCGCACGTCAAGATTGGTGTAACCCCCGGACAGACTTGTCGGTTCCTGGGCTCGTTTCACTCCGGTGGGTTGGTTGGTTCTCCTGGGTTCAGCTCACAGTTCATATCCGTCACACTCTTAGCGATAACTCCGTCTTAAACTTGTGTGTGCACGCCATCATCGTCTTTTTGATTATACGAGGGCTGTCAAGTCCAGCTCTTGCAACCTGGCGTCACAGATCCAATGTGCACAGGCAGAAGAGCCCCAGCGCTCGGACAATTTGCCCTACATGACGGGGATAATTGGTTCGGATGAGCTTTGTCTTTGAAGCAGGCTGTCTCCTCTTCTTAGCAATTCGCACGACACACCAGTGCGTGTGGCCAGCAAGCGGCCAGCAAGGGTCTCCCTGTTCTTTGATCCATGTTCTCCGTACGGAGTATCGCAAATATACTTTCGGGTGTCTGATGGGCCGTTTCTTAGCTGAAAAGGGTGGATTGCTTGTTCTATTCTGGCCTCCAAGTGCTCGGCGTTCTGGCAGAGCCGATCTACGGAGAAGTTGGGACATGGCAACATGGCTACTTCCATGCAAGTACGGATGTACTGTACATGATTGAGTTCTTATGCAAGGCGCGAAAGTGCCTTTTCTGTACTGATGGGCGTTCTTTGCCAGCATCCACCAGCAAGGTCAGGGTAGTTATTGTATACCAAGAACCTCCGGGCGGCATTCTCGGTGCGTTTTTTTTTTCTTTCTTTGGCAAAGCCTGCCTTGCCAAAACAGTCTACCCATCCCCGTCCATCCCGCTTTGGCCTTGTAATCGTCAAACTGCTTCCCAATATATAGAATACCGGACCAAGAACGGGTCCACAATGCCTTTTTATTCTCGATACCGATCGACTCCAGTCTCTTGGGCTTTACAATCGATTGACGGAGTAGTTGCATCCAATTATTACTTGGTAAACATGTGGGCGTAAGGTTACTCACTCGCTCGCTCACTCTGGTTTTGGCCCACTCCCATCATACACACACTCTCTTTGACGTTCTCCCTTTGTAATACATGCCTCTTCGCAGCACAGACACCCCGCTTGCTGTTGTCCCTTACCCGTAGTGTGGTCGTATTCTTAGTGAAGAAACAAGGTGAGACAGACTCTCATTACTTTCTAATTTCCATCAAAGTCGCCGGGACGTGGCTCTGTCCCCGGTGCTGGACGACTGATGCACCGTTTGTCTCATGATGCATCTAAACACCCCTTGACTCGAACTTGCCCGCAACAGTTTCCCAAGTGTACGAAAATAGGATTTGGGTTGACTGGGAGTGGACTCGGGGACAGGAAGGCCCCAGTCTGATTCTGATTTATACACAGCCACCTCGTTTCAGAGAGACTCATTCCAAGTCTCTGGAAGCTTTGGCTCAATTCCAAGTTGCTCGGGCCGTCCAAGATCTAGCATCCTATCCCGGCACAGAACGGTGAGCACAGCTTTCAAACCCCGACTCTTGGGCTCTGTCCCAATGCCATTGTGTACGCCTGTGTTTCGGCTGTTTCGATCTACTCGGATGCGAGGCTGTCAGTGCGAATGATCCACTCGTCGTCGATCGCATCAATAAGTCTGATGGCTTTTTCCTTTCTACCTCTTGTCGATGTTTACACTTGGTCCGTTAATCTGTTCTTTCCTGGTTTCGTTTGCTAGTGTGATGTTAATCAAATAGCATTGGCGAGCCACTTCAACATCGGACGTCTTTTTGCATTTCGGATATCTTGATCACATATACTCTCTAGTAGAGCGAGACCACAGGCTTCACTGTCGACTCATGTTTCCTGCAGGCTTTACTTTACTCAGCCCTTTTTCCTACTAGCCTCTGTTTGATCGGAGCCTCAGCATAATAATAACGCTTGGCTTGTGTTTCCTGACAAAGACAAAGGAGAGACCGACCAAGTAGGGAGGTCACACACTCTTTTTCTTTGCTCCTTTTGTTTTAAACATCATTAATGAATGAACTGAGACTGAGACGAGGACTGGAGGCAGCATTTTTCTTCTATTCATGCACCAAGAAACGACTCGTTCTTCGATCCATATATCATCTGCCTACCTGCTGACCGCTTTGCATGCTTTCAGACTGGAAGATGGACGTCACTTCACTGCTGAATCAATCAGCTGCTTCAGGTTGTGATAGGATTGAGGGAGAGACCACACCAACATCGGCAGTATTCAGGCAAGGAGGCTTGAAATCAGCTTCGTTACCGACTCCCTCGCCTGAGAGAACAACACCACAGCAAGACTGGGAATCAATATCCACCAAGAACAGAACACCATGGAGCGCGGGAGGTTACGCACTACCATTGCAAAGTGAACCCGAATTTCGCTCGAGTTCAATTTTTTCGTTTCGTTCAGGGAGCGAAGTGCTCGATTCGGACAGTTCTGTTGATTCTCTAGGTCTTGGACGACACTCAAGGCACGGATCAATGGACTCAGCTTCGATCGATATGGAATCCTCCCAGACGTTTCTGCCATCCAGCAGGCTGCAGAGTTGCCGGTAAGGACTTAATGTTGCCTTTCGTTGCTCCCCCACCGATAGCGGTTTGCTCTGACGCCCAGAGTGATATTTAGGCCGAGTCATTGGGAAGAACGCTCCCAGACGGGTATAGAAACACGCGAACCCATGGGTCACAAATTCTCTGATAGCCACAGCAGCTTGTCATCGTATGCTTCGTGGAAATCTAGGTCCCATTCCAGAATATCGTCTGTGACGACAGTGAGTGCAATTCATAGTGCCGGTCCATCATTGACGGAGTTACCATTACTGGAGACGGCCATGGCGTCGCACGGTGAATCATATCAGACCCCGACCTCCGCAAACAGAACACCACACTTGTCTGGCGGCCGACTGCCAACTAGCAATCGAATTGGAGAGATGGATGTTCCAAGAAGGAGTGGTAGTCCATCAGACGCCGTGCTCAATATGAAAGGTGCCATCAAAACCGCTCAGACCGGGACTTCTACTGGGTAAGTCGATCAGCTCTTGATTCGATCTATATCTGCCTTTTGTGTTCAGTCATTGTGATTTCTTCTTGTCATCGCACTAGTACCAGGCTGTTCCTTGTTGATTGCCTGTGATGCACATCGAAGCAAGGCGGACGCACTCTATTCAAGTGGATAGGCAGATTTGAGTTCTGTTGCACTCTCATCGTCCCTTTCCCATTCCCCCAAAGGCAGACAAAGGATATCGAGCTCGATTTCTGAGGGAGCAAACGGTGCTGGATTCAGCTACGCCGAATTTTTTGGCGGCATGGATTGATCCGATGCCAGTTATGAGCTGCTGAGGTGATGTGAATCACTCACTACTTCACACACGTACTCACCGTCCGCCACAATCATGTGTTTCCACATACGCCGTCAATGTGACTGCCATGTCTGAATGGGATTAACAATTGCTCGAGCCTATCTCATACCTCTTCACTCATCCTTTGTTCACATTTAGCAGCATTCTATTCGTATTTATTCTCCGACGTGTCAACTGGGAATGACGGGCCTTTGAAACAACAGGCCCTATGAACTTAACCACTTTCTCTGTTTGCAAGTTGCAACGTCAACATCCCTGAACTGTTTCCCCTTTCCATTCGCCATCATATGCATTCATTATCTTTCTTTTCTTTACTGGATCAACAACGCATATTATCAGCCTCCATGTTGTCAACATATTTGACTAATTTTACTTCAAGCGACTCATCGTCCAGAGAACCTCGATTTCCTGGCCTAGCAAGCTCACATAAGCGAGCCATCTCCGCGCCAGACTCTTCAATTGCTACTGAGTATTTTCGGGGAAAACATTCCCAGCATCCGCGCTCTCTGCTACCTCCCCCACGGGAGGTCATGGCTATCGCAGAGGACACCAGCTCACTTGCCGTGGGCCAAAGCAGCCCTCAAAACGAGGAATTGGTCGGCACTAAGTACAACGTTTTGGATAACACTGATAACAGTGAAACGGATTGCCAAGATGAGAGACCCATTGTTGCTGCCCCGAAACCGATGCGGACTCTTTCGTCTCCAGACGTTTTATCTTCAGCGCTCGCCAATGGACATCAACAACGTACCAAGCCATCCAACCCCCCCACAACTCAAGCCCAGGATCTCGATGGGAAAGCGGCTTGCATGTTTGTTGAGGACTGTGATACTGGATCGCAACTTCGCAAGGCTATATCTCACTTATTTGGTCGCAACAAAACATGCACATTGAAGATCCCGAAAATGGTGTGGGTATACTATTGCCGAAAACACTACCAGAGAGTCCGCTATCGCAATGCCAAAACATACCCCATTACTCAAATGGAGCTAGTTCAGACGCAGATCGAACGTCTGAAGGCTTGGAGCGACCGAAATCGAGCCACAGGAGAAGGTCCTTACATCAACTCATGGACTCTGTCACTCCGAAAGCGAGAAGAGAAACGGCTTCAGGGCGATAAGAGAAGGCATGAAAGAGGGACAGAGCTACCCGAAGTAGGGACGGGCCACATCCCTGCCTGGATCATCGAAGAGCTAGGTGAGGGTTACGATACTGAACGCATGTTCAAGATTGCGGGACGCCTTCGCAAAGAAATCAAGAGTGGTATCTTGACACAGGTGCCCGAGATTGAATTCTTGCCGGATATTGTGGGCGACGACAAGGACAAGGAGACGACCAAATCAGCTCGTCAACGAAGACAGAACAGTGCAACATCAGTGACAAAGACACCGAAACGAAAGGCACCCGACTTCCAAGTCATGACTCAACCGGGCCCGGTGTACCATGACATGGGCTATGCGGGCTATGTCCACGACGGCGGATACGATGCTGAAGGTGTGGTTAGTCCTTCGGGGAAACGACCGCGAACCGGTCGAGCTGCATCCTTTTTCGCCGGGCCTTCAAACCCTTACACCGCGTCTTCGTACTTGGCTGGATCCGAGGGTCCCCCGCGCGCTCAAAATGTTGTGCCCAAGATTCAGCCGATTGACTATCACAATCCCTACGCTCATAACGCCAGCAATGGGAGGTTTGAACACACACACCCAGTGCAAGGCCATGGCCGTGTAGCATCTTACAGCTGCGTTCCTCCGGAATCCGAGTATGCTCCTGAGCCATATTATCAGCATCACAAAGCGCCTGGCTATGGACGGATGCCAGTGCACTTCTCTGGTAGCCAGAGCAGTCCAAGCTCTCCTCCCATGCTGCCTTCGATTACGGCGCAGATAAACAGCACTTGTATCTCACATCCGCGCCATGAAAGCCCTCTATCAGGGGCGAGGTCTCATACGCGTGCATCATCACGACCTATGCATCAGAGATCTGCTAGCGCCTATACCCCAGGAAGGCGAGCGGTCCCTATGTTGGGTCGACCGTCTAGCTCAGGCAACGGTCACACCATGGAACATGTCAGATACGAAGCGAATAGACAGGTGCCACCCCCAGCGATGTATGATGCTGGACATCATGGCCCTCAGAGTTATGCTGAAGGTGACTTGCGGCACCACCATTATGATGGAAAGCCTGTTTGGGACTCAACTTATGCACATCCAGCCCCCCCTCTTCCCAATCTTCATAATCAGTATTCATATGCCCACGGCCCAAGCTATGGCTGCCCTCTCCACGCGGGAATGCCTCCTCACAATGGTGTTCTCGGTGACGCCAAGAACGGCATGTCGGTGTATCCTGAGCCTAAGCGAACCTCAGGGCTGCGATCAGCATGAATCTCCAATTAGCTCTCAATTGGCAGCTGGTCGGCTAATTGCCTGACCTTGTACCAACACTATTAATTGTTTTATACAAGCTCGCTCTTCTGTCCTTTGCATTGTGGCGTACGGTGTCCACAAGATACGGCCTGGTCGTTGACTAGACATTCCTTTAGACTTGTGTTGCTATTAGCTTTCTTTTTATTTTTCCCCCCCCAAAGTTCGCATCCTATCTGCCCTGTACAATGGCATCGGGGGTAATGACAGTACCAATGATTCCTCTTACATCAGGAGCCGCGCGACTAGAGTTAACCAGTCAAACTCGAGTCGCAGGCCACAAAAGCAGTCAATTAGCTTGGGGGGGGTTCACGGCGAATGGAAAGACTCCGGATCACAATCTGAAGTACCGGAAGCAGGAGACATCAGTCCAAGAGGACGAGATGAGTTATGACCAACACACGGTGTGTTTTTTGAGAGGAAGTCTGCTGGTTTTTTGATTCTGGTGGCAAATATATATACATAGCCTAGATAATTATGTAACTAATACGCGAAGCGATATATCAAGATGATGCGCCATGCCTCGATGTCACTCGAAAGAACACAATTAAGAAAGCAGCTCTCTATCGTATGCAACTCGCAAAGTTATGCCCAGGGACAGACGGCACGCCTCGACATGTCCTACCCTACTCCCGAAACATGACACTCCCACCCACCCAAGCCGTACTTGGGGTAAAACGCTCCCACGCTCCTCAGCCCAACCAAGTACGAAGCACTGCCGGCCTCGTCCACCAGCTCGAGGCCCTCCTGGGCGGGCGCCCTGCCCAGCCGCTGGCCCTGGTAGACGGGGTGAACACACAGCGTGGACAGGTACCAGGCCTCTTTGCGGCGCGATCCAAGCATCTACACGTCCCCGTCCCGTCCCGTCCGTTTGTCAGTACTGCGCCAAAAAAAAAAAAAAGCTTCCAGCCACGACAAAAGAGGAAAAGCACGTACGTACGCGGCGACACCCACCGGCACGCCGAGCGTCTCGTCCACCAGCAACAACGGTCAGCCGCGCGTCCACCAGCGCCTCCGAAAGAGCCGGTACACAAAGGCCCGGGGCGAACATGAGGTTCAGGAGGCCGTCGTGCCCACAGCCCGCGAGGTACAGGCCCGTCACGGTGCGCAGGTGGTATCCCCCCGGAAGGGCCACGACTAACAAGCAAGCAAGCAAGCCAGCAAGCCAGCAAGCACTATCAAGAAGAACCACGGTGTATGCGAGTCACCAGCGTTGAGCCACTGCATCTCATAAGAAAAAAGAAAAGGGCCATCATGAGGGGGGGAAACTTGTCGTAATACTAGGTGGCGAACCATGCTAACCGTAGCGCTCTCCCCACACTCGAGCTCGACGTTGCTTCATCGCCCGAGTCAAATAAACGACTCGTCTACATGCGCGGAAAATCAACAAGTGATTCCGAAAAGGCAAGTCATCGGGGGCAAACGAAACCGGCCCATCCTTCAATCGAGAAGCCCACGTATTCACAAGCCTACAGTCAGACGCCAATGTTTCCGCGGTCGTGACAAGTGTACCATGCTGCGGGAGTTGTTGCGACTCGGCTCTCGGCTGCACGCTCGGCGCTCGGCTCCCAGGATTTAAGCATAACTCGTCTCTAAAACGCAGGGTGCATGCCCATGCCGGTAGACATGTCTTTACACAAAAAGCCTCCTCAAGTTGCCATGACGTGCTAGTGGGCGTAAAAACAGCCATCTCTCTCGGGCTGCGGCATGACGTGTTTTTTTTTTTTTTTTGTGGGGGAGGGGGAAATTCGTCGGCTGGAGTACCCGCTGGGGTCGACGTGTAGTTTGCAGAGTACGGAGTAGTGATATGGGAAATCAAATGCCGGTACGTGGCGATGCGTAATGCTGTCACTGGGCTTTCGTCAGCCCGGCACGTTTGTTTGATGGCGTGGCGTGGCACGGCGTGTCTTTGATGAGGAGTTGGACTTGCTGACAACATCATCAAGAAATATATATACATACAACATACACACGCACATATATAACTACCTAGGTGTCTGCCTACTTAGACCTAGTAGGTAGGTCTATTGAAGTCTACTCCGTCGAGAGTTATCCCCTCCCAAGCTATCAACCAACTGGTCCTTGAAAAGATTCATCTTCAATTTCTTTGTATTTATCCTCGTACCCTTCGGTATATCTAAGGTATCGATATTAATCGTCATGGACTCATGGCCTCCTTAGCCAAAGAGTCCCCTCCATATGTACGCCTGGAGGATGCAGTATCCAATATCCGACTCAACAAAAAAGAGACCAAGGCTGCCTCTGTGCCAATTTCATCGTCCAATTCCAAAACGCCGGTATATCGCAAAGATGACAGGGATGAGATCAAGGCCCTCGCCAAACACAGGCCCAACTTGTTCAACATACACATGTAACGAATTCCTGCAATTCACGGCGCATTGCCCATGACCAGAACAAGGAGCATACCATTCAGAATACACGATGCAACAAACGCACTCGACACCGTCAGTTTGTATGCGATGGACAGCCGGTCTCGGCGATAGAGCGTCATGCCCAGTCCCGACCCGGCGCAGAACAGACTGACCATAACACCTACCGTCACACCGGCATCAACTTCAACGCGAAGCTTGCGTTTCCCAGTTAGAATCAGCACACTGGCGATGCCAAGCAGTGCAAACGACGCCACGAAGCAACCAAGGGTGCCCCACATGAGTGCTTTTTCTCTATATCTTTGAATCTTCTGCTCGCTGATGCTTGGCAAAGCATAATGCGTGGCATAACCGAGTTGAGGATATCCATCCGAACTAGCATACCCTTCCTCTTCCGAATCCGTGTTGACGGCAGTGGATGCGTATCCCAAACTGCCTTGGCTACTCAGCTCTGAAGCAAGAAGAGGTCGGGTCTCGTGGCTAGGCCGCCTAGATTTGAACCATTGCTTTGCTTTTTCATACGGCAACGACAACAAGGCATTCACATATGCAAAGCCAGGAAACCCGGTATCCTCTTCAGGGTTGATATAAATGGCATATTCTTCTTCAGGCCCTCCTGCCTCGCTGCCATCATCATACTCGTTCCAGTACTTAACCGGCGAGTCAATTTTCGCAGCGGGAAGCGGTTCGAAATCTACATGCCGAGGGCGGCTCTGCTCGGGTGAGGCTGGTTCTGGTGCCGCATGCCCATGAGATTCAGGCGAACTAGGTTCGCTGAAGTGGGGAGTTACCGCCAGTAGAGTAGCGAGTATTTCATCATGACGGCTTTGGAGGTGCTCGAATGTGCGTTTTGTAAAGCTCTTTGGGTCACCAAGAATGTTTCCATTGAAGCGAGCGGACAACGTTACTGATCCTGTCCATTTCTGTATTTGCATACTGTGTTAGTTGGGAAGTTGCTGTAGACAAAGTACACGAAAAAGAAAAAGGCTAGTTAAACACTGTGCACCCATACCTTGTACTTCTTAAGTATCTTTCGAAAGGCGACTACTTGAGCACTGGCAAACCGTGACAACCCATGGATTTCCTCGCCACAACGTAAAAGTTCCCGTTCGTACCTGGCAAACCTTCGTTGCCGTTTCAACGAGATGGTAGAGTCGTTTGCTTCAGAGTACTTGGTAATCCAGCGCTGAATCTGACTAGCGAGATGTTCTACAGGAGGTAGAAAGTCTCAATGAGCAAAATGAACGGTACGTGGTGCTTGTACGCCAATTCCAACCACGAGCAAAGAAAGGGACTCACCTAAACGCCTCGAAATTTCATCCGCCTTACTGGTGATGAAGAGGTCCACCCTATCATGCTGGCGGCATAATTCGCCATACAGATTGTCCTCGAACTTCTTCAGGGTAGCGTCTTGATGCCCCGGAATAGCAATGGCGGTGGCCTGGTCCCGCGTAGTGTGTACCTTGATCTCGTGTTTCAGAGAATTGTAGTCGAGATTGTCTAAATGAGGCGCAACAAGAGGCAGTAGTGTCAGCATAGGAGGAATTGTGCGACAGGAAACGATCGGCAGAAATTGCAACAGTAATGCGCAGACTCTGGGGTTGGAGGGGGCCACACATGGGAGGGAGGGCTGTGAGAGTTTGGTGAAAGTTTGAAGGCGACCATGTCATGGATGTAGCAAGGTGGGAGAGGGGAGGTGGTTGGCACAGGCAGCTCAGGCAGTTGCGAGGGCTGCACTTGCCATGGCTCGACCCGCGATGCACGATGCACATTGCAGTCGCAGTCGCAGTCCGAGTTGTAGCAGTCCGCGATGCTCAATGGCGGAGGCGGAGGCGGCACAGGCTGAATGATGCAAGAACGGACGTATGGAACAGCACTTACAGAGGCTCCATTCTGGAACAGACTCGCGCTCCAACTGTTGCCCGTATTTCATTCCTCTTGCTAACTGGTAATTGCGGCCAGTACTGTTGTGGTGGGCAAGGTTGTGTTATTGCATCCCGCGTGGTTGGACAAAGTTTGAACCCAGCAAGCCGTGACTATCTGTTGGGCCCAGTGTTGATGTCAGAGCTGATGCAAATGCAGGTCGCCGCAATTCGCTGCGATGGCCGCCAATGTTGTCGAACCGGAGCAACCGGAGCCTGTCTGCGCAGCAGCAAGAACCAGACAATCTCAAAAGGGACAAAGAGCCAAGAGCCAAGAGCCGGCCCCGTGTGCTGAATATATGTTCGATGGCAATGGGCGTAACAGGCAAATCAATGGTTCAAATCGGTCTGGTGTTTCTCGGGAGCCCGTTGGTGAGACAGCAAAATAAAAGACGGCGCGGTAACAGCAGGGTCCGGAATGCAAGACGCTGAATGGTCGCAGGTAAAAGGAAGGGTCTGGATGAGTTGGTATGGGAGCAAGCAAGACGAGAGACAATCTGCGATATATATCAAATGTATAAAGAGATCAAGTTGGAAAAGAAGAGGGTGGCGAGGAAGTTGGCGGAGGCCGTCATGATAAGGATGACTGAACCGGCACACTGCCGGCAGAGGACCAGACTGGAGGCAATGGGCACTGGGTACTAAGCGCGAGGCACTAGGCCACCAGGTACCTACTTAGCCTAGGCAGGTCATGGCAAAGGCAATGATAGCAGACGGTCACGGCACCGTGCATGGCCACGCCGAAGGCGGCGGAGGGCCAAAGGAGCCCCAGGCAATTTCTCTCTCTCATCATCATCATCACTCTGAAAGGCATTCCGTCACCTCAGCAGTCAAGGTCCAGGTCCTGCGTCACGACAATAGTCCCAGACACATGCGTAGGGTGCTCTGTCCAGTGTCCGTCTCTGGGCCCAGTGTCTAGACTCTGTCTGGTCGACCGGTTGAACGCCACAGTCAACCGACGACGCTGTATGGCTGCGCCCGCCTGGAAACTGGGGACTGGGCAGGGAAAAGGTTATCGTTGTCATGATGCTTGGGTCGAGTGGAGCACCATCGTGGACGAGAAGGACCCCAGCACAGGACCCCAGCACAGGACCCCCAGCACAGGACCCCAGCACAGGAACCCCAGCAGCCCAGCATGCCGGCTCATGCATCTGAGAGGTTCAAGCGGGCAGGTACAGCCATGCACACCAACACACATACTCCGTACAAATGCATGTACGTATGGCACAATATCAATATGGGTTCCCTTGTTCTGGCTCCTGGAGCCAAGTCACATATGTTGAAAATTCCCAGAAATTCCTGGCCGACTTCGTTGCAATCTGGAGAGCGTGCTCGGCATCCAACCTATCTGCTAAGTACCTAGGTATGTAGGCATCCGTACAAGATATACAGTGAAATACAAGGGGGCATACATGTCAACTGCTCTGTACGGAGTACTCTCCTGCAAATAGACAGCCCCCCACCCCGAACGTGCCTTCCTCGGAGTAGTTCGTCTTCCTCTGCCTCCTCCAGATGTCCCTTTCCTCTAAACCAGCAACCGGTGCAGCCTCAATTACCAATCCCTCCCACCCACGAGTCCCAACATACCACAGAGCTCCATCGTACCCGCTGCCAATGGTACGGCGGGCCTGCTGTCATTTTTGGTCTGGTATCCTTCAATCCTCGATGTCCTCGCAAACTCGCGCCTCAATCAATTCTTCAGTGGAGTTCCAAGGCCATGCCGTTGTTCAACCGATCGTGAGCAAGGGTCCCGGCAAGCCAGTGCCAGTTCCAGGCTGCGGAGAGCCACAGAGAGCCACAGAAACCCGCCGAACAGGTCAATCTATCTTAAGTTAATCAATCCTTTTGTGGTGGCCCCCACCAGCCACCAATCTAGAATCAACTTTTGGTTGGTAACTAGTTGACCAACTATGCCAGCTCCACAGGGTTTTGCCCACATT
Source organism: Metarhizium acridum (assembly GCF_019434415.1). Classification (NCBI taxonomy): domain Eukaryota; kingdom Fungi; phylum Ascomycota; class Sordariomycetes; order Hypocreales; family Clavicipitaceae; genus Metarhizium; species Metarhizium acridum. The sequence goes on along the minus strand of NW_027094018.1, from coordinate 2,409,567 downwards.
AGAAACGCCGACCCTAACGCTAGACCTCCTAGTTTCGTAATGCCCGAGCCTTATTTAATGATTTTAGAGTGCAAAGAAGAACCAATACGAATAATACCAGATGATTCTGACCAGGAGTTACAGAGGAGAAACACGACACCATCGATGAATCTTTGATTGTCCAGACCATTGCCTCGCCGCAGCCATCAGACGACCCTACGATGCAGCTTCCTTTTTCAAGAAGTGCGAACTATCAACACCCCCATGGCTTCGTGGGCACTTACACTGCCCACCCCTGCCAAAGAGACGACGCAATGTTATCTGCAGCAGCAGATAAAGACCGTATCCCGAAACCTTACGCCGTAGGGGGGAGTTGCCTCCCAATGAAGACCACGCTCCCACCACCTGCAATGACCTCGTCCAATTAGCCTCAAACACTTTCATACGGCCACGATAAGAATTCGGACACGTACATGGCCCCATAAACGAACTGACACAGTCTCTGTTGTTTTGCAACTAGTACTCCTGCTTGTATGCGTATGATCATGCCAAACGCAACCTAAATCTTCCCCGCATCACACGATGAAAAAGACGCCCCGCGAGCCTTCGACCTATGGAACTTATTATTTATTTATTTATTTTGGACTGGGAAGCAGATAATACGTAGGCGGAAGTTGTTGGGCCTTTATCTGACCAGGCAGCTTCCAGGTTTCTCGTAGCTCCCTCGGGTGTTGAAAAGATGTCTTTGGTCCGAGGTGTTCCCCGGACTCGGCCAACAGCTTGGCTTGCCCCCCCGCGTGCGACAGCATTACGCAATATATCATGAAGACTCGTCAGGATAATTAGTTTGCGGGGCATATCTGGACGCTTTTGCATATTCCTCTTTATTCTACACTTTGCTTTCCTTCTCTCTGCCTTTTCTTAATTCTTTATTCTTTATTTGAGGAGAAAGAGAGAGAGAGTTCGAAGCCATGTATCTCCATGGACGACAAGATCCGTCAAATTATTCCAGAAGACCCTTCATACAGCGTATCGAGATCAGCGGCGATTGCGTGGCAAAGGGGCCGTGGCCCATTTATGTGGAATACCCTCCACCGAGAACCCCTACTTTCTGCCTTTGCAGGAGACATGTCAAATCTCGCATCATAGCTCGACTTCTCAGGAGAGATGTCGCAACAATGTCGGTGACGTACGACACCTCAAGCAATGGCCGAACCGGTTAGTCAGCCGCTACAGTTACGGCAGTCTGTCGCGTGCCTGTGAAACTGCATCAGTCCAAATTCGACGATCTAACCATGAGATCTACGAGAGACCACCCAATGTGTCGTTGGTTTGTCAAGCAATTGGCGTTTTTGACTGGCCGTTCAACATGCCTTATATCCACCACCCAGACTACTGCACGCCTGGAGCCAGCCACCCATTGCTTGCTTGGCTGATAGTGGCGGGTCATCAGTTACATACAAAAGTGTTGGAAACATTTGAACTCTTCCCTATATCGGTAGCCGGCGAAAGAGGCACCCACAGGATGGAAATTAGAGCAGATTCTCTACGCCACTCTCCCATCATGTCGGGAAGTGACTGGCTCCGAAACCTTCAGTCAGGGCTAAAGGGAACTTGCCGAATGTTTAGTTCTGCGCCTCGCGACATCTGTCCCGTCTCGGCATAACTCGCCGTTTACAGATGGAAGTGCGGAGTATCCTGACGTCCACATCCATCCAATCTACTACTATGCGCTGGGAAGACTTACATTAGACCTAATTACAGCAACTCCTGTAAGTCGCTAAGGAGCATTGCCTGTTGAGGATAAATCACCACGCCGGAGAGGGGCCGAGAAAGCAGCCGCTTTTCCAGATGATGGAACCGTAGACCAAGTGGTTCAAAGACCCCCTGAGGTCTAGATCCCCGTGTTGACGCATGGCCTTTTTGAAGGGTTGGTATACGTACGGAGTATCGTACTGGCTCGAATCCACCAGTACCGTGACAATGCACGTATGCCGTCCTCCCCAGCCCAACTAGGTTTCTCATACCTACATGCCAACGGCTGCGCGGGCGAAGAGAAGAAGTAAAGGCAGACAAGAAGGCCAACTCGGTGGGAGTCCGGCCTCTAGACGTCCATCCAAGTCGGCGGCGGCAGCGGCAGCGGCATGTGTCGCGTGAGGAGTTTCCTCAAATGAACTGCTTCTGATGGGCATTGCGTGTAGTAACACAGCATGCAAGGCGCATGACTTTTGACAGGCTGGCAGGTTCCAGTTCAAGCCCGTCACCGAAAAAGTTGGCCGTGACTCCGCCGGCGATAGCCATCTCAGTCACCCGAGGAACGGAGAGCCAGTGGAGGAGGGTCCGGGTACAAGGACGGCTATTGCCACATCGATAGTCTTGATCAAGATTGCTGAAATAAAAGGCTTTTTTGTTTTCTACCATGTGCGGAATATCAACCCCCGGAGCCAGTCTCCACTGGCTATCCACTTGTCTCACTGGTGTGCAAATTTGAGGCTGGATGGAAACGGCAAGTGGTCACATGGCCCACTCGCGTGCCCCGAGTGAGTGACAGACAATGCGAACTTCCAACTCGTCCTTTTTCTCCTTTCTTTTTTTTTTTTTTTTCATATCTTTCGCAGCACCAACAGGGCGTGTGGGGTCGAGACCCGATGCAAGATTGCCAAGACGTGGAAACCGTGCAGCTGTAAAAGTTTCTTGCATTGAGGATTTTTGCAGAAAAACCGAGACAGCAACTATACGGCTTCATACGTACCAGAATAGAAACCAGTCACCTTTTGGCGTACGGGGTAGCCAAGGACTCGCAATGCAACCCAACAATCGAATTATCAAGGCGCAGATGTAACCTGAATGGTACTCTCGAGATACAGCTAACAGGCCCGACATGCAATTCCGCTGTCATTTATGACAAGAGACAGCTCTAATCCCTGAACGAACGTGCACACTCGGACCGGGGCAACGCCAAGCCTTCGGCGTGAGCTTTGGTTTGAGGCCGATCCTCGCAGAATTACATCAGGCGGGACATGCGACATCGAACAACAACCCACCGTGAACCACCGAGGTAGTAGTACGCCGTAAACTACCCAGTTATTTACTTAAGTAGGTAGCTCCTCCGCTGTCGCTTGCAATATTTCCTGTCCGCTATCTCGCCGGTTGGAATATTTCGGCAAACTGCTCTCCAGCAAGGAGTACCGGCTTTCTCATCCATAGACGGCTACCGACTTTGGATCCGCAGGTACCAATATATTTTCTCGTCAGGTCGGTACGGAAAAGACTAGCTATTGCGTGCTTCCAAAGGGACTGAAGATATTTGGTCCGGCGCAGCCTTCTGACGAGACCTCGTTACAAATCTGGCAGTTGGAGACGGACATGCATGGGAGCTGAACTCATCATGTCCAATCACAAATCTTCTTAGCTTCAATATATTGCCATGTCCCCTACCCTTCTGCTTTTGTTGCCCGCGGTTTTGTCATTCAAACATGTTACTTCACCTTGGCGTCTAATCTTTCCTCTGCAATGCATGCATGAAATGAACATCCGCTCCTCTCAAAAGGGCCGGCTATCCTGCCAAACGAAAATGCAAATGCTGTCGAATATGTAACCACCTAGCAAAAAAAAAAAAAAAAAAAACCTCTTAACATAAAAACTTCCGGTTTTCTGCACTAGCTTATGCGCGCGTGACAAACCAGAGCGGCTACTGCTGATGTTGTGAAACCTCGAGAAGATGGCATGCTTCCACCATCCCAATGACATTCTCCCCGTCCGTGACGCAAACAATGGTTTCGGTTACGCAAGACACATCTTCAGCGTCGTCTCGTCGGGCCGTCCGGATCATGTTGCCTGCTTGGTGAATTGTCGTGTCGGACGACATGACAATCATGTCGTGGCGAGATACGAACATGTTTGGCAACTCTCCAAGGGTCTGGCTCATACCAGTGTTGCTAATGCTTCTTATTCTACTGGGCGCCGCAATCTTGTCTTCCATCCTCACCCAGCCGGATTTGGAGCCGAATCCTGCTCGAAGCAGATCAATGCCTGTGGCCTTTGAGGAGAGCCCAAGTCCTTCAAGCAGAGGGATGTCCGCTATTGGGACGCAAATGTGTCCCAGTATTTGCGGCGATTCCGCCGTCGCTGCTGCTGCCGCGCCAATGGCACCTCCTGGGTGATTCTTTGCGAATGCTGCAGACACATTATGATGAATCTCGTTGGCAACGGTAATAGCCAAGGCATCCCCAAGTGCCAGCGCGGCGGTTGTCGATGTCGATGGTGCAGAAACCCCAAAGGATGCCTGCTCGCTTTCAGGGATAGGAGCCGGTAACAGAATGGTTCTCGGACGCCGCTTGATGAATTCGCACGTATCACGGTGAGTATGGGATGTGAGCAGGATGGTTGGCAATGTATCGTCCAAGTGTGGCAGCATCAGCATCAGTTCCTGTGTCTTTCCGGAAAAGGTGATGAAGAGTAGTGTGTCGTGGGCGTCAATTATACCCAGGTCTCCATGCAACGCCTCGGTTGGATGCAGGAAGACGGCGCGTATATCTAGACTTTGCAACGTGGCGACAAGTTTCTTGCCAATATGACCCGACTTCCCGACACCAATCACAATGAGCTTTCCGCTGGTCAAAGCTTGGCGTGTAATCACCTGGACAGCTTTGTCAAACCCTTCACGGGCCGTTGAGTCTGTTTCATACAACTTGGCAAGGGCAGCCAATGCCAATGCTTCCGTGTTTAGGACGTGTAAGCCGCGGCGGAGACGGGTTTCCTTGGACGGCGATTCCAGAGGGCATTGTTGATGGCTATTTTGAGCAGATTGCTGTTCATGCTGCCTCTCCCGCTCCTGATCCTCTAGGCTGAATGGTTCTGTTGGATCGACTAGGGCTTGGTCTGACGGCGAGGCACATGGTGTTGGTGGGGATGGTGGTGGAAGAGCCGGTCTTTGTCTTGCGCCAAGTACTATCACGGCACTGGTCTGGATGGGCCGGCGTTCTGCGTGGCAGTTTTCCGTCATCTTGACTGTTTGAGGCGACGGACCCCGCGTTGGGAAGACGGAGGAAAGTGTGGCTGATGCCTCAAGAAATCCCAAACTTCCTGTTCACGCCCGTTCTATGCTCATGTGTTGTCGCAGAAAAGGGAATCCGTACGAGGTTACAACGCTAAGCTAAGCCGAGATATTTGTAAATTGTCAGGGGCGCAAGTAATCCTTATCCCTTGTTTCTCAATGCCATCCGTAGACAGTCCCAGGGCCAACGAGGCTCAAAATGGAGCAAGAGTGGTTGACCTCATTCGGGTCCTGTTGCGCCGTGCCGACGGTGTGTTGAAAGGAGTGGCGCTTACAAATAGACGGTTTGTAGAGCCGCCTCCCGCTTTAGAACAGCGAGTCTGTCGGAACGGGACCGCGGGAAGACGCCGAATTTGAGGCAATGTCGTGACAAGTCAATATGCAAACTGTGCTTGACAGGAAAGAGTTCCAGTCTAATGTACACTTGCACATTGGATCTTTAACTTGACCATGACGGTCATTGATCTCGGCGTACCGAGTCAATTACGTGTTAAAAAAAGTGCTTGGCCCTGGAGGGTCCTGCGTCCTATCATGTGCTATGATTGGTCCAGAGCACTCGGAGAGCCGAAAAAAACAATGGTAGCGTCGGCTCGGCCTCACTTTCCATGTGTTTAATAATAATGCACGTTAAGCCGCTTCTTCATGCGTTTCGAAACTAGCGCGCATCATGGAGAAATATTGTAGGAGCGTCATTGACTCCTCCATGGTACCTGCATTTCTGCTACGGCCTGCTTCGCCTTACGGCCACAATTGCCATGCCATGCATGCTCCAACCTGTCCTCAGTTTTGGGGACGACACCATCCGGAGAATTGAAGGCCATCATCACATAACAAGAGACCGCTGTGAGGTCGTCGACTGCATCAGCACCCTCGGGCCACGCTCGATGCAATCATCGATGGCGTCAGTTCACAACAATTGGATCGGGCTTGGACCAACTTGGACGTAGCGGGGTCACGCCATCGGTCGGAGGATCTACCGTGCTTGTTAGTACTAGTACTACTGTTACTGTTGAGCATTGATGATGGGGCAGGTTAAAAGGGAAAAGGTCTGTTCAGTGGAATGGCATTCAATGCCCCGTCATGGATTTCTGAGGCGGTAAGGCAGCCAACGTGTCGTTCAAAGATCTACGTGACAAATGCCCCTGCCCCCACGTGCACTCATGTTGACCTGGAAGGAGCCATCAATCTCCCTCCTCTTTCCAACTTTTGGTTCTACTCCACAGAGCAATGAAATCAACGGATCTGATGCCTGTGATGGCCACGAAATATGTCCGCATCAATGCCTACCCTCAGCGAGAAATGGGGGTAGTTATCCTATACGGATTAGTGGTCACCCGAATCAAGATAGGAGCACTCTTACTGTTAAAACATCGAGGCTTTTGGGCATGCCAGCGACTTTATTATATGCCAAAACCTCGAGCTAGATTCAGACCGCAAGTCTATGTGGCGCTTGGGCCGAGAAGCACCAGGTGTAAGCTTGGCCAATCTGAATCTTTGGTTTGACAGCCAACGGTTGCCGCCAACCTCTGAATTCCCTTAATCAGCGTGAGCCAGGCGGATAATAGCCGACACGGATTACGGTTTGTTTTGACTAATACCTAATTTCTTTCTTTCTTTCTTTTTTTTTTTTTTTTTTTTATTTATTTTTTTTATTTTTTAGATCGTGAAATAGCTATAGAATGGTTGATCAGAACCTGAGTCCTGTGATACTTCAAAGTGCAAACGCGGTCAAATTCTCCTTCCCATCAACTAAGAGTGGCTCTATATCACTCACTACCATAAACTCACAGGTTGCTGCAATTCATATCGCAGCACAGAGCTGATTGACAACAGCTTTCTTTCTACTGTCGAAACTCAGACCGTGATACCGCTTCTCCTATTTTTGGTCGTTGTTAGCCATGGCTTTGATGTATGAGCGGCGGTCTCGAATTACAATCACACTAATTGATTAAGCGGAAGACCCAAAGTCTCATCGCTATGGTCCCGAACGTGACGAAAGCCTCACAGCAGGCTCAGTAGCTCACATAATCTGTCAAGTGGACTTTCTAGACAGTGCTGTGTGTAAAGTAGATCTGCCCCGTGACGGTAGGTGGTCCCTTCTATCCGAATCCTCTCCCTGGAGTTGTTACAATTGCATCGTTTAAGTCATGCTAATATTGGGCTTTGTTAGACAAAACGAAGGGCCCCTGCATTATAAGTTCTCTCATCGCCAGCTTTTCTGATAGCGTTTTCGCCCCTTCCGCCGATGAGATTACTAATGTTAAGGCCATAATAATGGTGTCTCCTAAGGAGCATAATGTAAAAGTGGAATGCCCGTCAAGACACGATCATGAACGAGACCGAGGTTAAAAAGGCACCCAAAGAACAGAAAGTCAGCACACCTGTGAAAGATGCTGTCGTAAACCAAGGCTCGGGTAATGTCCTTGGGGGTCTCCTCTCGTTCATGGGCTAATCTTGGTTGTTTTTGAGACTAGATGATAACAAGATTAACGTCAGCGACAGCCACATTAAGGCACTCTAGAACATTATGACTGGCGATTTCCCTGAGCGTGAGAAGTGCGCTAGGAAATATGCTCATGCTATCACAAGCATGCTGAGGTCTCTCTGCCTTCCTCTCAGAGCTGCCTGTCCTTGGCCAGCTCCCGGCAGGTTTCAACTATAACCTCCGGGACATAATTAATAAACATCTATCTTGTCATTGTAATGAAAGAAAAGAAAAAGCATTATCACTGGAGGACTAGGAATGCCCATTGATTTGAACCACTGGTTGTAGCTTCAGGTTCTCTCGTCGTGATGAAATAAGTTCATGTTCACATACAGATTACTACGCGTCAGCGTCGTGATATCCAAGTGAGAGTTTATTTCCAGGAAAATCGGATAAGAATACGTCTCTGACTCTGTTCGAGGAGCATGTTATATAACATCTGGCAAACCTTATTAATGCGGTAAAAATCCAACAAGAGACGGTTGAATGTTGCTCACTCGCATTCGTAGAGCGGTAGCCCATGCATTGGCTGCATGCGGATCTGTCTGGCGCACATAACATGCACAAATAATTGAACGTAGTTGTACACGTCAATTGCCAATCGCGTCCGCATTCGTAGTTCTGCATAAATTTGTCCCGCACCTCCGCGGAAAGGGAAGGGGAACTTTTGGTAATATCTCGTTTGCTCAGCATCCTAACATGGCTACCTGCATTTAGGCACCAGGAGAAGCTTCTATTTGTTCCTTGGCATGGTTCGCGGGGACGAATTGCGGGGCATCTGGGACATTTGTGCTGATGCTGGTGCCAGAAGGGGTCATGGATTTGACATGCAGTCGGTTTCTTGTTTTCTGTGGCTTTGAAGCTTCATGTGTGACCGTACCTGGATGAAGTGAGATTTTGAGACTGGCAGTGTCGCAGGCGGCAGAGCTTACACTCGTCAGAAGTGGTGTCCTGCGGAAGACTCCTTGAAGCAGCACCGACGCTAGCAACAACAGCGGGCTACCGCCGTGAGGGTCTTTGCATTGGAGGGGAATTTAGAATCCAACGCCCCTCAAGGTGCTCAAGTTCCAGGGATTGGAGAAGGGAGCCAGCTCAATGAGGCGAACCCACACACCCGAGGCACCAGACCCAAGTCTGGATCATATCAAGCTCAGGTGGGCCACCTAAGGTGACATGGAGCCCGTCAGTGGCTGTTGCCCAACCCCATTGGGGCCGTTTCGGGCCATTTCGTCGACGTCGACACGTCTGGCTGTTGTGCCTGACGACGCCTCGGTATAGCCGGGAACGGAAGCGAAACGAGCTTCAAGGTGCGACATAGACAACCACGTCCATGACAAGCCTCAAGACACACGACATACCTACCTCGGTAGGTAGATAATAACAAGCGCATCCTCCAAACGAAGCAGGCTTCCCTCTGTCATCGAGCTTTTCTTCTCCTCCTTCTTCCACGACACTTCTACCTGCCATGCAGCTTGGGTAGTCGACACCTAGGCTCGTGTCGGAGCTTTTTTCGGTTCTTCTTGATTTCTGCTCCCCTACACTCTCTCCAGTACGCGACCGTCATCGAGTTCCTGTCAGTCAACTCCTTCCCTGCTCATGATGGCCTCACCCAATCATGGTACAGAGAAATTAGGCGGTCATTGGCCCGCTTCAGCGTCACAGGAGCCGCGTGAGACACCCTCCACTCGACGACGGCAGCTCTGTGGTCGAAATTTGATGGTTTTACTTGTCGTGGTGGGTGCTTTTAGTGTTACTCTGTTTCGGGCATCTGGCCTCGCGGCAACTGCAGTGCTATCAACGTCTGCCGCGTATGCTTCACTGTATGGCGGATCTGACAACGTGACAAGGCCTGGAAATAAATGGGCGTCAGAAAGCCTACCAAATGGCGACTGGCCCAAAGACCAGTATCTCCTTGGAGTCGGCAAGGCTGATATCACTGGACCAGTTGTTGAAATCAACATGATGGGTTATGCAGATTTTGCCCAGATTGGACGCGGTCTGCGTCAACGACTATATTCGCGTGCTTTTATCGTTGGGGATATGAATA